>NC_090699.1:44339816-44964816 GCF_040954835.1 Lepisosteus oculatus
GGGTGTTAATCTGATTTAAAAGACATTAGGTCATATCAGAAATGTAAAAACAGAAAGGTCTAAACATAAATATTCATACATCCCTTCGGCTCCCTGCTATGCTAAAATGAACAGAGCCTAAACAGAGTGGAGTTATCCTACAATACTCCCTTGACTGTTGTATAAATAGTACTCTTGTCTTTGAGTGTCTGTGGTCTAGGCAAAATGATCGCTTACTGCTTCAGTCGAGTATGTTCCGTTTTGTCCTCAGTTTTGTCTTGTAAACATATTTTCTGTGTCAAGGCAGAATGCTTTGATATGGCAATGCTCTCCTTCTGTCTATATATGGTTCATGGTTACAAGCACTGTACTGATAAATTCCCCATTATAGTCCAGCAAGCAGACTTTGTGTCTGTTTGCAGAGATATATCCCACCTCCTTCTTTGACAAGACACTTTCTGGGACCACACACCAGTCTCCCAGGGGCTAGCTTCAAGGCCCAGCACCAGTTTCATTTCACAGAATTCTCGGGGGGCAGTCTTGCTTTAATTAGAGACATTAATCACTATGGCCACTGCTGCCATTTTTGTTAAACCATAGCTTGTAATTAAACCATTAGTAACTCATTAAGAGGCTTAATGGGCTGTAGAAAGCTTTTAATAGGATAGAAGACTGTGATAATACTGCAGGCTGAGCTCTGCTTTCCTCCTCACAGACACTGGCAGGAAGAAGCACTTACAGAGACTGGTGCTTAACTCTCAGTCTAAACCATGTGTAAATGAAGAACCATCCAGAAACTTGCAGCCCAATAAACTTGACAACAATCTCTGGGGATAAATACAGACACAATAATATCTGCAGACACTCAGATTTACTCGTTAGAGCTCCTTACTTCCCACAAGACTTAGTTAATAAAGGCCTCCCCTTAGATTTAACCTCATAAATCTAAGATCCATAGTAGGAAAATTATCTATGGCATTACTAAGGTCCCCCAATTTACAATTTGCTTCATTAACAGCCCTTTATTTAAACCAATAGAAGACGTTTTCATTTCCATGTGGACAGTACCTATTTATATAGTCAGACGAGTTACTGAAACCATCTTAGGGAATGACCTTTGCTCAACAAACATGTGCCACCCAGAACTTGAACCCCCCAGCCTTCTAGTTCCAAAACCAAAGTCCTGACCACTAGTCAAGCGATGGAGGGCTGCAGATGACGGGTTGCTCTCTTGGTCTGCGACACAACAGCAGCTATGATATCACTTTGCAGAAGTGAGAGCTGAATCAGCTCTTCTCTCTGCTGATTGTGCTGGGGGGGGGCATGCAGAGAGAAAAAGAAAGACAAACAAAAGACAGTGGACACTGTGGACGCCATGGAGGTCCCTGCCTGAAGCCTGTGCCTCCTGTGCTGGTAGGAGCCTTGCGGCAGTGAGTCAAGCTAACTTACACTGGGCAACTTCATTTTTATATACAACTGCGGAGGCTGCACCCCAATTCAAGATAATGAACCCATCTTCTGTTTGCCGTCTATGTCAGAAAGCAAATTACAAATCCAGACCTTTGACAAATGCACTTCTAAGTGAACCAAGTGGCTTGATTGGAGTGCTTTGGCACCTAGGCAGCTATAGGGACCTTTCAATGGACAGATAGGGTGATTCCATTTGATCTTTCCATACAAGGCAGTTGGTAGCATCCTATCCTTTACCCTTGACTGTACCATCCAGGCCTTTCAGCAGCTTCTTAGCTCCAAACAGCCAATCCTGATTGGGTGTTTTAATGAAGATCAGTCATTGGGCCTTACCTGATTTCAAACAGTTTGCTTTATCAGTGGCATTAAAGCTAATTTAAATTACATGAAGGGAACTTGAGCACAATCCTTTATCTCACTTGACCCTTGTCTAATCACAAAACAGTGAGCTCCAGAGACAAGGTCACAAATATGTGTTTTTTGTAATTAGGAGGGGTAACACATCTGCTTAATTTTGGTTCTTTTGCTGAATGTGTTCAGCCTTTTGCAGCTGGGAAAGAAGTGTGGAGAAGCAGAGAAGAGAGGCCAATGGGATTTGTAAGCCTGACAAATGTTGGCAAAGAACACCAGCTCTCTGCAAACAAATAAACAAATACCTCGTTGTTCCGACAGAGACCTTTCAAAAGTATTTTCTGGACAGCCTAGTAGCAAGGAGATTTAAAACTCATTTTAAATAATCCTGCCTGAGCCATTGCTGTCGTTTTGGAGGCTAGTTTAGGAGCTGTTTTACAGACCTATAACAACAATTAGAATGACTTACTCTGAGTAATGTAGCTTTCTAGCTCTGAAAAAAACTTCCTGCATCATTACTGCGGTGTTTTGTGACAGACATGAGGAATGAGAGTGAAAAAGTACAGCCTTAACATCCATTCAGATCCCTGTCCACCCCTACACAGAGCTTGGTCTTATAGATGTACTCCACTTTGTATACACTATAATACTGTACTACCTAACATCTTCAGTTGAAATAAGTATATCTCTCTTTATTTCAAGTGTCACACAATTGTAATTAGTATGTACTTGATGATAAACATATATTATCACTCGGTGTGGAAGACAACTCTGGAAAAACAGGCCATTACCCCTTCCTCACACATCCACATCAGCAAGTAAGAAGGTAAGACAATGTGCTCTGGAATGTGTTTGGCAACATTTTTCACTCTCAGAAAAAGTGTCCTATACCTTCTTGGGTGTCTGTTATAAAACAGATGAGCAAGCATTAACCTGCCTCATATGTCGAGGAACGCTTCTCTTCCACATATCTCCTCCTGCTACTATGAGGTGCTGTCACAGCCTGGCTCTGACCTACAGAGAGACTGCACCTTGTTGGGACCTAAAAAAGGCATAATGATAGTCCTTTGCTCATTTTCACTAAATGTTGACTGCCCAGTTTAAGTTGCTATCCAATTATTCACCCCCGTTTTCAGCCCAAAAAATACACAGAGACTTTAAATTCCTAAATCTGTCTTCATCATCATTGTCGACCCCACATGAGATAAATGGACAGGAAATGCCAAAAGCCTAGAAAATACACAGGGAAATACTTACTTAATTGTTGCTAGTTGGTGGCTAAAAAAACATTTCTTGTGTATTGTCCCAATTGTAAGAGTATATTAATAAAACATAATAACGGTCCATACTAGATAAAACAATATCACCCCTAAAGTGTCGCAATGACACAAAATAAAATCTGTGCACACACTTGCAAACACCACTTGCAACTACTACATCCAGCACACTATTCCCATTGCATTTCTTATAAACTGCGCTTAACTTTTCTATGCATTCTGGCATTAAACAGGACTCATCTCAAACTTGCTTCACGCATTCCTTTTTTAATTTAAGACGTGCATTTTCAGTAATCCAGTCGGCTTTTATTTTATTTCCTGCCCAAATAAATCCATTTATTTATTTTAAAAAAGGCAGTCAGCAGGAAAGAGCTCATTAAGATGAATCATCTCATTTCCAGCCAGGCCCTGAGGGATCGATCACACAGGCAGCTTTTCAAACACGTCTCCATAACATTAACCCACCTCCCCTTCATCAAGCCCACCGGCTCATCGTAGCGCAGGGGTACACACACGCACACATACACACATGTGCCCTCAGGAAGGGGACAGGTACGTGGCAAAGCGTGGCAAAGGGGTGACCAGCAGGCAGGACCTTCGTCAAAATACTGTCAAGCGAATTGTCACCAGATTTTAATTGTTTAATTAAAAAAAACAAAAAGGAGACGCACTCTGTTCTGTTTTATTTTTCTACTCTCGGTCATATTTTATGTTGCCTCGGTCTGTTTTATGAAAGTGTCCAGGGAAGAACTTGGTGAAATGACAGGGCAGTAACATAAGACACTCCGGGCTAAGAGAAAGGAAATGAGAGTCCTCTTGTAAATGAGGCTTTCTTTATTACCAAAACAATACCTTTTAGTACTAACAGGGAGAATGCCAGTTTTCTGACCCCTTTTGCTTTTATTAAAGGGGTATGGTTATGATTTGGGGGTGTGGAGGCTCTGAAATTGTTACAGGAGGCAGTCTTAAGTTAATTTTACTTTTATAGCCAAGCCAAATACAGAGGTGAATATGATGTGTGGCCCTGAGAAAAAAACAAAGAGCACTGCACGGTTTTATCAGAGCCAGTTTTTTTCCTCAACTGTACTCAACAGGACTTTGTTGCATTTTACACCAGTTCAACACCTCCCATGAAGTCTTTGAACTGAATGGCAGCAGCCAGATAGGGTCTGGGAGCTGGGGACGTACTGAATGGAGTGTCCCAAACTCTCCATGAAGCAGAATCCACGAGACAGCCCAGGCTGTCTCAGCACACATAATCTGCCTGCATGTTTATATCCTGCACAACTGAGGAGACTCTGAGTGCCTAATAACTGAGCAGGAATGTGAGCAACGCTGGTGTTACCAGGCTGCTGAGAATGCAGGTGTGCATTCCAGCCACCACTACCTGGTGCCATCCCGGACTCAGCACGGGCATCATTTACTTTGGGGCACAGCAGTTAGCCTCTGTCCCTGCACAGTAAACACTCCCCAGTAAACCTCTGTCAATGTGCCTGTCTCCCTCTTGCTCAATGATACCCCATTGTCCCACTGGTCCGGCTTGTGCTCATTCTAGTAGGTCATTTTAACATTGTCCCACATTCTCACATTGAATGCTGCAAGAGCATTTGACTACGTCTAGTTGAAATGCACAGGAGTTTGTTCAAAGGACATTCTGGGAGATGGATTGCAGCTGGAGAATATGCAGGGCAATACTGACCAAGACAAATGGCTGATGAACGGCTATTGATTTAACAGAGGGTCTGCGTATTTGAGAGAGCCCTATATCATGTCAATGTCTCTGTGTTTTTCATGCAGGAGTAAAAACACCTGAGAAAAGAGGCACTGCTGTCATTGAGCCATTGTGACATTAGAGCCAAGCTGCACTTGCAATAAAGAGCAGCTGTTGGTGTTTTCCCCTATTAACAGCCTTTGGGAAGAATTGGGTATTCTACAGTGCCACTTCCTACAACAAACCTCTTTCGACAGTGTCTCTGTGTTGGTGAGTTTCTCTGTACAGCAGTTTGATTACTTTTCCTTCCTTATCCAAAACGTTTATCTTTCATTATTATGGATAGCCATGCACAAGTGCAGCAAAAATAGACATCTAGAGGGATACACTGTATGTCTGAGGGAGGGGAAGAGCAGAGGATTTTGTTGGCCTTAAGTCCTATCCAAAAATACCATGACTTTCTTATCAGTCACCTTGTCGCATCAATGAAGAATTATGAAACAAAATATTTGACGATTGACAAACAGGGAGTTGCAGAGTGTCGCTGATGTGGCAAATCTTGGTCAATCGGACAGTACCGATAGTACGAACTAGCACACAGCTAGTGTAAACAGCATTATTCAAGCCTCCTTTCACACCACTAACTGCACACACTGTAATGCCACAGTCCTTGCTGATCCTCCCAGCATCTACAAACTAAACTGGTAAGTGGGAAAGATCTTTAAATACTGAGTTACAGCTTACAAACTTAGATCCATATGAAGTTATGTGAATCCCTGTGTGAGTCTTTCATTGCTGATAATAGCAATTAATGTTCTCTGCAAAAGAATGCTACCAAGCCAGCAAGAATATTGCTTGTTTATTAATAATTGACCTAAAATGGAAACCATGTTGAAAATAAAACATATTGCAATTAAAATCCAATAAAAGAAACCATTAAGTTCAATTTTTCCATGGACGATTGTTAATGTGGGATGTGTTTAGTAAATACTGTATGTGAACAACATATAGAAAACAGCTCAAAGATTGTACTTTTTACGTGCATTCTCTTACCCATGTAACATGGTGGTTATTTGCATACGGCTGAGTTATTGATTAGGAGAGTTTCCATGGGAATGTACCGCTGGACTTTGAGCAATATGAAAACGGGGAGCAATGCTCCCTGAGCAGGGAACAAACCTCAATATGACATAATTCCCATCTAGTTCTGCAGGGGTTATGGACCACCTGCTTCTTCAAACAAATGGAAAAATAATTACCTATGTTACTAACACTTGTGCTAATATCACCAGTGAGTAAGCAAGCAGTCAAGCGCAAAATTGTCATTATATTTCCTTTGGATTCTTTGTGAATTTTACCCAGTGTGCATTAATATAATGGACAGCTAGACTAGGGATTCCAGACAAGAGGGTGGAAGGGGCTTTATGTCTGAGGCTGTCTGTCAGTTAGACCAGAATACTGAGGGAGGCCAATGTGTGGAATAGATATGGGACTATGATTCATGGAACTGACAAACCATTTTTCAACCAATAAACTAATGATGTAAGCAACTGGACTAGCTGTTGTCACCAGCTTGACATCAGCAAGTCTGAGTCTTTGGTGTGAACATCAGCCTTCTGCATTGCCATCTGTACCAAGCTCTGTGTGGTAGACAAGGCCAAGATACTGCTCTATTCTGTGTTTTGTAATTGTGTTATCTCTGTATTAGTGTTACCCCTGCATGTACAGCACATGTGCATTCAAAGGACAGAGCACTAGATTGAGAGTAAAACTGTTACAGTACATGATCAGAAAATTGAAGTGGGGGCTGGATTCTTCGAGGAAGCATATATTCGTTAAAGTGAAAAGATCTGGGATTTACCCTTAAGCCTCGACACAGGATGAGAGGTCTTCCTTTGGGTCCAGCCCAAGCAAAGCACAGAGCAGAAAGAAAGGCTGAGAAGAAACAGTGAGATCTCTGTAGTGGCTCCTGGAGTCTGATCCTGGGCTAAGCACTGCTCTTTCATGTCTGGTGATAATCCCCTGCTCTCAGGTACAGCCTCAGGATTGCATGATAATAAAAGACATGGCAATGGCCCATATCCCTCGTTTTCTGTCTTACAGTACCTTTCACTTCTCCTTTTTTTCTTTTCTGATCAGGTGGTCTCTAAACTCACAGCTTTGTCCTCTACAGCTAGCTGTTCCCTTTTCCCTGTTCCCAACGTGCTGACTGTCCTGCTATTATTACTTTTTTATCTTTCCTTTATGCTCATCCACTATTCACCTTATTCCTTGCCACCTAACTTCATAATGCTTAAGTGACAACCACCCAAATCTGGTTTTGCACTTGTATTTCTGGAGGTTATAGCTGACATATGTGGGGTTGCTTTTAAACGTTATCTCATAATTACAGTATGGCCCAGGTTTGCAGCCACGAGCTCTTACATTTCTGAGAAATGGAAGACAATATTGCTCAGGAGCACAAAGCTCTGAAATCACCCTGCTTGGAGAGATTTACAGCACTCATCTGTGGCAGATGTTGTAAAGCTTGTCCATTTCTTCAGATGAAAATGTCAGAGAAATGAGTCAAAAATCGATAAAAATGCTTCTCTAACTGGGTACATACATAAGAGATTCCCTCCTGTTCCTACCCTTTTCCTTCTTTTCATCTTTCTTTTCCTCTGTATCCTCCTCTCCCTGTCCTAGGCTGGTGTAAATAGCTGGCATGCCTGTCACCCTGTGCTGATGAATGATGCCCAGAGTAGCTACAAGCGGACAGCAGGCATGATCTCGGTGGTATCCGCAGGAGGAGGTGCAGAAGGGAGTAAAGACATAAATAAGGACTTAAAACAATAAAGGTATCAGCCAGGCTGAGGATGGAGGTGCTGGGGGAGAGGGTTCGGCAGCATCCCTCATCAATCACAGACTCAGACTGGGTCCTCAAGGGAATCGGCTGTGCCTCCTGGTCCATATCTCCCCAGCACACAAACGTGCCTTCAGCATATTTCCCAGGAGTGATGAGCTCATTGTACCTGAGATCGGAACATCAATTACAAGCCTCCATTAATCACGTTTTATCAACCCACCGTGATTGGGGGTATATGTCTGGTCGGAAAACTGGGCATTTTAGTCCTTTGTGTAATTGACTGAATAGGTGGCTGCGCAGGGGCCTTTGGTTAGACAAAATCAAAATGACAAAATCAAAAGACAAAATCAAAATGCAATGTACAGGCCAAGACAAAACATCAGGAATAACAGAAAACAACAGAACTAACAAAACTTTTGTTTTGACAAGAGACAAGAGATAACTGGGAAATATGTTTTTTTATGCAAGGCTGATTCTGTGCTAGGGGGGCTCAAAAAGTCAAACGAATTTGCTCCACACCACATCGAGCACCGAACGGTCTTAAAATGGGAGACGGTTGATTCTCTCTTCGATTATCATGTCTGTCCCAGGATGTTTGATAAAAAAAGATAAAAATGCAGTAACCGTACTATGTAGCACATAACACAAACACTATAACTACACACACCAACATTAATCTCATTCAGGTTTAAAGGGCTCAATGGCAAGCAGTTTTTCGATGACTTGCCCGTCTCTCTGGGGGACTGCATTTTCAGCAGCTTGAGAAGTTACTGAGAGATGCCCTTGGCTCTCGCAAACTCATTGTGCCAGTGAGCATGAGAGAGCACGTGGAGTTAGACCCGTGTCTCATTGCAGTGTTGCTGGTCACAACGTATTTCTTGAAAATGCGTGTTTATGCTTTCTTAAAACATTTAGAATGTCTCTCGGGAATGCAAACAAATTGCAAAGGTAACATGGTACATGACAACGGGGAATCAGAACCATCAGTAATGGCAGTATATTAAGCATTTTGTTACAGAGTGGTCCTGTGATGCATGATCTTAGCCAAATTCCTGTGCTAGGATAGTATGTCCGTGTATGAAGCACACGGAGCAGTGTACTGTATGAAAGTGTCTCTGTGTGAGGAAGTGTGGGGGTGTAGCAATTTATCTGGATATGAAGCAAAACAAGGATATATAACTTTGGAATGCCTGTGTGTTGAGGTATGACTGTGTGGAGTGCATCTGTAGTGCTAAGTGTGTGTGGCAGTTGAAGACAGTCTCAACTATGATTACATGTGGTACATACAAACAGTTGGGGAGAGGGTATTTTCTTCTTCTGTTACAGAAACTAGAGGGCGGGAGCATTATGTTGCTGAGAGCTGCAATGAATAATTGACAGCATCTCTCAGAGCAAACATCAATCCAGAATGAATTTTGCATGGGGCCTCTAGCTGCTGTGTGTGTGTACAGATTTGCCACATACTGTAGATATGACAGCCAAAGCACCGAAACAGGCAGGCAATGATGCAAATTTACCCACTCCAGAGAGAACCCAAAGCTCACACAATAATAAAAACAGCAACAACAGTATTAATAATTCCTTGCATTTATGTAATGCTTATCCACTACTGATGTGCTGCCACACATGGCTAAAGTACAGCATGCATTATATAGCCTTACTACACAGCAGGTCCGGTGGAGAAGCAATAAATTGTTTTACCAATTGAACTAAAGGGAAACTTAAAGGAGGCCAGATTTTACAAGTCCAGAGACACTGTATTTTAGTCAGGACACTAGGGACTAGGGAACTAGGTTCTTATGAAAACTGCCCTGGGATCTTCAATCAGACAGGAGTTCAATACCTGATCTGAAGGATGAGATCTCATGTTGCACCACTTGGGACATTGGTTTGAAAAATTCTGATTCAGTGGCAAAAGTTCCACTGACATCATTTAAGGCACCACTCATACAAATAAAATCCTACACAGCAGCAACCAGTACTGGGCAGGGGTGTACTATCCCACTACTGACCCAGTATTGACCAGACGCAGCCTAATTTACATTCTGAGAACTGACAAAATCAAGGTGGAACGTCAGTCAGTTTTTTACATGCAGTCCACCTTTTTAAATGCTGGTTGGTGAAGAATTGTGGAGGTGTGATGGGGAGTACTTTGGGGGGGGGTTAGGGAGACACAAGCATTTTGCATAAAGTAATACCCAAACGCATAAAAAAATGGTACATGGGAACATACTGAGATTTATAATTCATTCTGAATTCCCTTCTTGGCAGCAACAGGTGTAAGAAATTATAACAATTATATTATCATCAACAATTATTATTAACACCAATTATACATTTTAGGAAAATGTATGGGCTACCTCGACGCTCACTACAGAGGAAAGTTTCTCAGAATAACTCTTACCCTTAGTTCTACAGCATAACCATGCCAAATTAAACAGCCACTGAAAGAAAAATATTTGCTTCAAACACACTTTGAAATGAATCACATTTTAAGATCATTATTATGACTGATACGAGTAAGTCTTCAAAGGGCTTTTCTGTAGCGTGAAGTATCAACTACAGTACTTCGTTGATATCTGTGGATCAATATTTTGAGCTTTGGTTCATTTTTGTTGTACGAATGTGGAATTCTGTATTTCTGTATACAAGGAATACTAAGTAAATCCTCCGCAAAGAATGGGCTTTAATTGAAGATTTATAAACACAATATATATCATATAATTAATTATCTTTAATTAACAAATGCCACATTTTAAATTAAATTATTACAGAAATATATATCAAAGTACCAAACTGATATTGTAAAAATTACAATATTTACACCAACAATAGGTGGTGCTTCATTACCGGTGGTACAAAGAAGAATCAAGAGCAGCAGTTATGGTTCTAGACTCAGCCAGAAAGTCAAAGGTTCAAGTCAAAGGTTGAGTTTTAGGTCCTTCACTTTGTATCCATCTTACATTGTAATGTAAGCTTTGGAATAAAATCTGACATTTGTATAAACATTCTGCTATACTGTAGTTTTCTTTGGAAATTAGGTTAGGATCTGAATCATTCAAAGAAAGGCGAATTCTCCAACATTGCTGTGGTTGTGGCTGCTTCAGTTTGTACTTGTTATGTCACAAACATGTTGTCTCTTTCTCAAATCTGCTTATTTTATTAAGGCAGCATTTTTTAGGTGGTGAGGAAGATCCTTATGCAAATATGCTTGCAGGTACACATTCTCTAAATCTGCTCAGAGCTTGTGGTTCTTGCTGACAGGACAGCCTCTAATGACCAGTAGGAGACTTAAGCTGTGATACACATGTCACTCTGGATTGTGAGATAGTGATGATTTGACATCCGAAGTGCCTCGACAGGAGTTGCCGAGGTGGCAGTTGCTAGGAGACAAAAGGTACCCAGCTGGAACTGTGACTAAGGCTTTGGGGAGGAGTCGTGAACAGTGGGGGTTGGCAACAGCTGTGTCAGGGTGAGACAAAGCCAATGTTCTGGGACACGGGCAACAATGGGCCTTCCTCACATATTTACTTTCTCTTTCCAAGGCTCATAAATTCCCTTTTCCTCTGGCTGAGTTCTGGGCTTCACCTCTTGCTCTCTTTAGGGTCTCAGGGGCGAGGGAATCTCTGACAGGAAGGACAAACCCCAGCCTTTTTCAGCTGGAGTTCTGAGAGATGGCTTTTCCAAAAGGTCCTGTGCTTCACATTAGAGGTGTTCTCAGGTCCAAATAACAAATCTAGTTTGACAATTTCTACCCAACTCTGTCCAAACCAAAGTTATAAAATACCCACAAAGCCACAAACCAAACACTAATGGTGACTGTTTCACATTCACTGTGTGTCAAGATGATTGGGCTTTCTTATAACATGAACTTCACACTGCAGCTAACTTCCTTACAATGTACTCACTGCTATTAAAATGGAAGGCAAACCATGCAGAGAAAGCTAAACATACAGTATAACTACTATAGATACTGTTTGTTTATGCTGTGACTCTCTAGTGTTAAAAAAGCAGAGAAAAAATAGTTTTGTTATGCTCCAGAAACCATAATGATTCAGAAAACATGCAGTACCTTCTAACACCAATTATTGTAATTTTTTTAATTAGAAAATCCATTGTGTAGAACCACTCAGGCCATGAACTTGATATACACTCTTTTACGGCCAAGCGTTTCCCCTGGATACGGAGCGTTGCCAGGGAGCTCTGTTGGGGGTGCAGCAGGGAGAAGGCTCCTAAAACAGTCCTGGCACAGCAGAAATCAATGTAAGCAAAAATAAGCTCCATTACAGAACTGTGATAAATAGCCCTCTCCATAATACAGTTCAATTGCTTTCAGACGACTGGCACACCTGAGCCGAGACACACAAAGCAATTTAAAACTGTACTGTACATGAAATCTGTCTGGGTCCTGGATATTCAGGTCCAAGTCATCGTCACAGCAGTTGACTGATTGTTTTCATGATAAAAGAGATGAGCCTGATTTTCTCTTAATTTCTCCCCAATATCACATTTACAGTGCATTTACCTTAGAATCTTTTATTTAACCAGATAAGCCGGTTGAGAAAAAATTGAGAAAACCTTTTTTATGCGGCAGTGTTTCTTTTCACATGTTCTTGACAAGTTTCTTCAATTTTAAGTTGAATGGGCGACAGACGGGAGGCACAGTGGCACAGTGGTTAGCATTGGTTCAATTCCAGACCTGTTGTGCTGCCTGGGTTGAGTTGTTATGTTCTCCCCATGTTCTCATGGGTTACCTCCAGATGCTCAGGTTTCTGCCCACAGTCCAAAGACTCGCCAGACCGTTGTCTACAATGTTAGGCTTTGACTCCCCCCGCAACCCCATACTGCACAAAGCAGCTCAGAAAATGGATGTGCAGTGGACAGTAGTATTCTAATCTCATCTCATGAAAGCTCAGGAGATAAGATAAGTTGGGGCTAGTAAGGGTATGATTGAACTAAGAAAAACCAGGTTGCTGCTTCAGGTGATTTTGGCGGACCCGTATGTTTTGCTCTTCCTTCTGGATCAGACAATTCCAGACCGATGTCCTATTATGGTATCCGGGGAAACTGTGCCCTACAGCTGTAAGAGGTGCTGTTCCTCAGATTAGATGTTAAACCAAAGTCCTCATTACATGGTCATTATAGATCCCATTGACTGTTTAAGAAGGCAAATGGTTTTAACTTGGGTATACTGGATAAATTCCAACCTAAAACTCTAAATTTCCTCCTGTCCAATTCAACTAGTGAAGCAATCTCCCTTCTGATCCGGCACACAGCAGGGCTTCTGGTAAATATTGGCTGCCACATTATCACCCAGGAGTGTGCTGCACTTCACTAGTGAATGAATCAGCTCACCTGCTTCAGGGTGAATAAAAAAGTGCTATAAAATACCAGGAATCATTAAAGTAATAGGTACAAATATTTTTAATTACAATATTAATTGTAATATTCAAAAAAAATCTTCTTCCTAGTTTCTCAGATTCCAATGCTAAACCCATGTATTTCTATCTGCAACGACTATTATCCATTGTTTTTGTGATTTCATTTAATCTAAACATTAGATCAGTTCATCTATAATCACTCGTTAACTTTTCTACAAGCTACAAGGTGTCAGTGTTCTCACCAATATACTGACCAAGCCTGATATTGCTAAACACTGAAGGTAACAACAAGTGGGATTGAACCAGTCCACTTGTTCAGAACAACTTCTGCAATTCTGTGCAAGCGGTGTCTTCAGCGCAACACGGTGGAGATCACTTTGGAAATGCGCTGCCTTGAAAAAGTACCCACGAAAAGGAAAACTTCACTGCAGTGCTGGGCTCTCGCTTGCCTGCAGTCTCCAATCAGCGACTGACAATCTCTGGGCTGCTTCACTGACACAAATCAGTTGAGACCTGGCCAAAATTCCGTCCTCAATCTCTTTCAAATTCTGCAATGAAAAGGCTGAAGTAGGATTGCTTTGAAGTTCAGTCACAGAGTAAGAAAAACCCCTTGTGAATTAGTAATGTGCAAAGGTTCTAGCCTTGCGAGAAGTGTTTCTACAGGAGCTTGTCAGCCATCACGGAAAGAAAAAGTGTAAACTAACAGCTCTCTAAAATCCCTAATTGACTTCCTGGCTCCTGAAGGACTGCACCCTTAGCACTGCTTCCAACACCAGCTTGTCTCCAGGGAGGGTGGGATAGAGAGGATAGAAGTGGAAGAGGGACATGCATTCCCTAATTGACTGTCCTGCCACATCCAGCTTCTTTTCAGCTGCGGTCGGCCATGTATTCAGGCGACTAAAAACGGTTTTTTAAAGCGATGTAAATGAGCACAAAAATGTTTCAAGGTTGTCAGGGCTAATGAACCCCTGGAGAGAACTGGCCAGAGGCAGGAATTATAGCAAAAGGCCTTGAGCTGGACTATAACTCTCTCCCCCACTGGGGTCAGTCCGCACAAAGGAATGCTGCCGGGGACCCCACTGCCAAGCACAGATCCATAGCGCCCTCTACCATTCACCCCCACTGGGCTTTCCCACAATGCAATGAATATATGGCAGATAATGATGTCCTTGAGCCGTATAGCAAGAAGCTTGAGTGACCCTCCCTTTACATGGATGAGAGACCAAGTGTGACTCTTATGAACTTCTTTGTGTGGCACACATTTCTCTCTGTGCACTGCAGAGCCAAGGCGACAAACATTTGGTGGATGCTGCACATTGGGTGGTGGTGGAGGGGAGTCCCCATTACCTGTAAAGCGCTTTGAGTGGAGTGTCCAGAAAAGAGCTATATAAGTGTAAACAATAATTATTATTTGGAGATTGAATGAACTTTCTAAATATTTCATGTACAATACACCACAACACATTTCTTAGCTTAGGCAATATAAAATAACTCATGTAAAAGGGTTATGTAGCACTAGAGCAGATGGGAATCTGTACACATTCAGAAATAAGAGTAAGCTTTAGCAGCAATAAATATTGTCCTTAATAATATCAAACAACCTGACAATTTGAAGACTTTATCAGATAACCATAAAAGGTAAGTGCATCTATTACACAATAGTTCACAGCATCTGGTACTTCATTTCAAAACATGGTGAAGATATGAATTTGTTCTTCTCATACTAGCTGTGCCCCACCTTGTGAAACGAGAAATGTATCTGATGTGGGTTAGGAACGATTAGTCATCTCAGCACATCTAAATTTCCTAAAAGGATTGTAGGGGATATAAGGTGGATTTTTGCTGTTGGAACATGGTAGGTCATGTTATTCGTAAACAAGAGGTCAGGGAGTTTTATGGTATTTCTGTGCAGGTGTGCGATATTTTAAATGATCTATGCGCCACTGCACTGGAAGTGGAGTTCAGGAATGGAACTCTAGTATGGCTGCTTTTTTCTTTAATTAGAGCTTTTGCTTCCCTCAATGCAAACCAGATTTCAGATATCACAGGCTGAGGTGTTAGAAAATGAGTCCTTGCTTAGAAATAAGCAAGGATGAGTGCCTTCATTGAAAGCAGCACTTCCTTTGAAAAAAACTAAATCAAACAATAGCTATCCAGCCCGCACTGAAGTAAAAAAGATGACAATGGTAACAGCAGTTCTTTAGGAACCTTATTAATTCTTGCACGTTTGGGGATTCCTGCATTTAGGCATGCCAGTGGATTGTGATCTAAAATTCTAGCCTTCTGGAGCTGGATTTGGCAAATGTTTGTTTTGTACTGCTTTGTCTTTTTTTGCCTGGTGAACAGGAGGCCTGATTGATGTCTGACTGAAGCAAAGTTCCCATTTCACTCTCTCCTCTTCCCAGCAAGGAGCTTTGAGGCTGACAGCCCTCTCCGCGGAGCTCCTGTATTCCCAGTGATCTTGACTGCATTGACGCAATGCGTTTGCTTTCTCTCCTTTTGCTTTCGGTCTTTCTTTTCACTTCACACGGCTCCAAGAAAACCGAAGCGCTGCCTCCAGCAAGAACATGTCAAAACAGCCAGAGAGGACCAGAGCAGGGAATTCTTCGACACCCTCTTTTATCTGTCGCTCAGTCTTTGAATCCAGCAAAGTGAGCTCATAACTTGACAACCCCCCCACACACACACACCCACCATCTACCACAGCTTTCATTTAAATAGCACGAAAGCACAACCACGCCTGGGAACAGCCACATCTGAATTCCTATATCTATTACTTTGCTCATAGGAAAACTATGTAAGGATGGTAAAAATAAGTTATCAAATCGCTTTTCAAGAAATTGACTTACATGGACTGCAGAGCCACTAACAGTGATGCTTTGGTTTTTGGACTGCACACAGGGAGGTTCATTTAAAGACCATATGGAGCACAAACCAGAAACAAACTTGTTTCTCTAAGTATTGATGTCACCTACCAAGTCTTCGGTTTGAGTAACACACTTCCGTTACTTTTGGGTTATCAGAAAAGCACAGGTCATTAACTTCGGTCAGTACAACTGGTTGTTGTTGGCATGGAACCGCTCTTCAGCAAGCAACATTTTTTTTACTTCCGGAAGGACAAACTGGCAGGTCGAGAGGATCTGAATAGAAATCACAGCAATTTAAAACAGAGCAACTTTCTTGAATTTGTTGAATCAGTGAATTTTCTAATGGGGTGTCTTCTAAAACAAGTATATATATTTTTAAAAGTAAATTAATATGTATTTTCAAGACCAGTTTCTCTATGCCTCCATCCTTGAATTTGATTTCAGAATTAATTGAAAATGATCAGCTGGGTTGACTTTGGAGCTGGCCCTTGAGCGATGGTAATACAAACAAAAATGAAGAGTTGTATTTCTGAATCACGCTCCTAGTGTGCCCTTGCTTTTTAAAAAAAAATGTGGTTAACACCCACCAAATTAAGCACTAACAAAAAAGAGAAAATTGCCTATTTGGATTGAATCCACCACTGCTTCACCACTTCATTAAAATCTCTCTGAGGCACAGGGATGCGGCGCTGTGAGCTGACAGACAAGTTACTAACTGCGATCCGCCCCTGGCCAGCCCTCCATTCACACTTCTACACATCCATCTCAGCCCATCTGTCTCTCTGTTACCCTGTTTACCTCTGCATATGTCCAGTTATCTGTTTTCCTTGCTTCTACATGACTGCCTACAGAGTCTACCCATTTAACTACATATTAATCACTAGACTCAACCTCTGCATTCATCCATCTGTCTGCTGTTGACTCAATCTGTCTGTCATCTCTTGTCTGTACACATGTAAATGTGCATGTAACTGTGGATTAGATCTTTTTGCCGGCCTGCCTGCGTCTCTGTCTTTGTGTCAGCATGCCCAGCTTCAGGCAGGGCTGAGGTAAAACGGCTCATTTTCCGCCTGGTTACCCCGATTTTCTGCCGGCACACAACAGCACACACAGCACAGGGCCCTGGGGAGTTGTGCTGTCGCCACACTGGCCTGGCACATATTGGGGCACCAACTGCCAAGGCAGGGGGCATGAAATTAAGCCCAGGAGCCCAGGAAGAGCACTGAATGTCTTAGGCAAGGGCTGATAGAGACAGCAGCAGTATGAAATAGCTCTCAAATGATTATACAAAGAGATGCCATATCTCAATGAGAATCCCCCAAACGGTGGAACTGTCAAGGTTCCCACAAGACTTTCTCATCCCTAAGCTCAGTTTCTCAGCTTTCTGCATGAGAAACTGCATCAGGCCATGCCGATACACAAGGCCAAGCTAATGTCTAGGGAAACAATCTGTACAGTGTGTATTGCCATAATTGTATTCTTTTCAAGGTTACATGCTTTCATAGAGGGCTCTGCAGTTGCAACACAGCTCCCACTTTTACTTTTGAAACAAAATTAGCAATTAGCTTTAACCTTTCATAGACAGAAAAGATACTGCCCATTATTATGTTATTGTAGCCCTGAGCTGTCCAAGGTGTACAGTATATGCATGTCCTATAAACTGGACTCGTGCTGGGGTAAACAAAACTTTGCCACAGGATTTCCCTGTTGCCAAAACAGAAGAATTAGCAAACACCATGGAAGCTACAAAAGAAATTCACATAGACTTGGACAAAATGTAGAACTGGGCAGATCCCAGCCAGGTGTAATTGAATGTTAACATGTGCAGAAAATTCTATGCAATAAACATTCATGATGAGGTCACACATGAAAAAAAGTTATTTCTATCTTCTAAACATTGAGGGGGAAGAAATAAAAATGCAACCAATGTTAAGATATAATGTTACAAGTTTGGAATTCAAATGAAGGGATAGCATGGTAAAATTGTGAAATGCACAAGGAAAACCTTATTTAGAATATTGTTACAATTTCTTTGAAACAAATGGTAACATACTGTTGTTCTGGAACCAGTCTAGAGAAAAATGACCAGCTGCATTCCAGCATTCAAAGAACAATCTTACACTGACAGGTAAAAATAAATGAACCTTTTTAGTCTTTAACAGCGAAGGCTGTGAGGTGACCTGATGCAAGGATTCTAAAGCCTCAAAGGCACTGAGAAAGGCAACCTAGTGGATTTCTTCAGCTCAACAGTGAAACATGCACCAAAGGACACTGTAGAAATTAAGGGAACGTTTTAAAAAGGAAATTGGAGGGACTTAAGCATACAAAGGCTTGAGGGGGTGCAGCAAGCTATCCTAGAAGTCGATACCCTGGCTTCTTACAATGAATGGCTGCTCAAGATCCTCTAGCTTCTAGCAACCACAACAAGCTACATAGGCCAAATGATGACCTCTCATTTGTAACTTTGTCTTTATAATGATGCAGTCTTTACTGCCAATGCCTATTCTGTCTGACATCTAGTTCTGCTGGTAGACTCATAATTCAAGAGGCATGATACAGCCTTCCGGGCAGATGGGACTGGAGGGAGATCTGCTGGAACTCCTGGCTGACAGAGAGAGATAGGAGTGGGGGTTGGTTAGGTCACTCCCTGACAGTAAAAACACGGCAAAAAAGGAAAGTGAAGACTAGAGACAGCCGACAAACAAAGACAAACTGATGAAACACCGCAGAGCTGAAGCTCTGGACTTCACAGAGGTAATTATTTTCTTTGGAGGCTTTTATTGCCTTGGATTTTCCCAAGCAAATCTTTCCTGAAAAGATCGATGGCAGTGTGCTGATGGGAGTATTTACAGAAAGAAAAACAGCCGTTGCTTTTCCACCTCTGAAAGGCGTATAAGTCATTCCCTTCCTCAAACAGGCTGTGACCTTTCTGCCCATCACCCTCCCCCAAATGTATAGACCCTAGTTCTCAGAGTGGGCAAACCATCTGGCACCTATGACTGGGGCCAAAGGTGACTCTCATCGAATGCCAAGGAAAAGGCACGCGATCCTGGAATATTCCTGATGTCTGAGATGATAACTCTTCTAGCAAATGAAGAGCTTCCACAGATGGTTGTTTCTGGCCAGTGGAGATTGTTAAAATGCTTGTATGCCAGATTCAGTTTGCTTTCCGTGGAAAATTCTGTGTCATAGCATTTGAAAACTGGATGTAAAATAGTGAAATATTGTGTAAAATATTTTTTTACAGTGAAAAAAAAACAACAAAAAGCAGCAATCCATATAATAAAGCGGAACTCAACACATTATTGATGATATGGATAGTTCGTAATAAATACCATTAACAATGACAAAGTCATTACATTTTCTCACAAAAAAGGTTAAATTACAGCTAAAACACACAGTCACAAACAGTACTGTTTAATCTAGTCTCAATTCTCACATCGCAAAACACAGACCACTCCGCTGCTATTCAAACATTTGGGCAGCAGAGGAAAACAAGGGAACATCAGAAATCGGAAAAGAAAAATAAGGAAGAGAGAGAAGAGGTACGGTGGAATTCTGTAAAGTAAACAGCAAACAAAGGGGGAAGAGGAGACTTGGAGGATGGAGAGAAAGAACAAATGGGAGTGAAGGGCGAGCCTGGAATTCCTTTGTTACCTTCGATCACTGTTTGCAATGCTGCTTTCCCCCCCTATTTTCTGTTTGCCAAAGGAAATGAGAAGACAGATAGCCAGCAGGTCTCCTAGCAGCACAGGGCCTGCGGACAGTGAGGCCTGCTCCCCCTCCCAAACCCCAGCCTCGCCTCAGTGCAAACAGCCCGGGAGCCTCCTTCCAGAACCAGAAGACTGACACAGAACAATGGAGGGGCTTCAGATTGGAGGCTCTTTGTGCATCACAGGCCATAATAACGTGCAGATCATGCAACATTACCATGGTAATCTAAAATCTCATTTACACCACCTTCATTGCTGCTGATGACTATTGAACTTTTATTCTCCACAATTGGCGCAGCACCCTCAAAATGAGCAAAACACCCTTATTCTGAAGTAGAGTTTACACACATCTGCCATTGAGAATTGCCCTCCTCCAACAAGAGCCCCCTTCATGCTGAAGAGTGTACAGTGTGTACTTTCTTCACTGGGGAGAGGTGTCTTAGAAGACACTCCCAAGATAATTTAAGATATTCACTTCTGACAATGCCTTTACAAAAGAGTAGGCAACTCCCCCTTTGTGATTGTGGAGGCACCCCTACACTACCTGACATAAAAATGGGGATAAAACAATGATACGTTTGACCCCCACACTAATTTAAGCTGATTTGGGGTATGAGTGTCTCCCATATAGATCTGTCCCACCAGTGGCTCTGTCTATGCATCACAGCTTAACATTTGACATTTAGGTCTTCTTGTTATAATCCACACTCATCCTGACCCTCATTTGTATTTTGTCCCTTGCATCGATAACATGTTAAAATTGGGCTCTATCAATTAATGATAGAGCCCAGCAATTCCCAATTCTAATACTGTCAGAATTGTATGGTTTTACCACAGTACCTTCCTGTCTGTGTTATAAATATCAGCCCTCTACTGTACATGAGTGTCCCTTCCTGGATACTGTCCACAGTCTAGTCTGCTGTGTCCATAGACACTGCTGTGTTTGTGCCTTCTCCTGTCTGAGTTGGATGTTTTGTCATCCTTGTTTTGTCTCTATCAAAGACACAGAGAAGCATATGTCCCGAGATGTTACAGTGGTATTACATGAATGCGATGACATTTTGTAACGGTGACAAAGTGTTGAGATGGAAAGAGTTATGGTGTGGTTTGCCCGCAAGTGATTTAGGGGCCGACTGTATTTTTTCACCCACTTGTCTCGCTCGACACAGAGGCCAGGCCATCTGAATCTTCCATTTAGGGGAGGGAAAGCAACACGCAGCTGTCACCCAGCTGTTCTAAATTAGCGAAATGTAAACGGTTTCATTTTGCAGCAAACGCATTGCCACTCAAGCGTATAACCGAGAGAAAAGTTATGGGCCACATGTGCGGCTTAATTATTAATTTTCCTGGGTCCTTGGCCGGGTCCTTTTGTTTCCATAACTCACGGATGGAGCGTGCGTCGCCCCCGCTAGCCTGGTTAATGTGGAGCAGGAACACCTGATACAATCCGGGGAGACTCGATTTCAAGCAAACCAAATTTCAAGATTTGGGTTGTCAGCGCATGTACTCTTTTCAAACTCAGCCAAAGCTCTGTCCAGAGCCTTTCAGACGGTAGAGAGCTGACCAGTTGTAAAAGTGGGTGAGGAGAAGTATAGTCCCGGTTAATGGAGCAAGGAGCTGGGACAACTTGTGGGGTGGAAGCTGCCTGAGGGAGCAACGGCGTAGTAATCTAATCCGGAATATTCACTTTCCACTCTTAAGTAATAGACATTCCTGAAGCTCATTGCTCAAAGACATTCTTATTCTAAATATTTAAAAGAAACAATTCCACAGCCTGCAATTAGAGATAATTGTACTGAGCACAAGTTTTCTAAATGTGCCTCCAAGGCTAATACCGTGCAGTTTATTTTTGGAGATTCTTTTGAGGTGCAGAACTAAAAGAACTCTTAGGACGTCTTAATTCATACCAAGCACAAAACATACCTGTATAAAAATACCAAATCGTGTTCTATTGCCAGCATATGTCACCACATTTATCCTGCCACATACTCAAACTGTTTCAAAACCTCTACTGGGACATGTAGCAAAAAAGGTGGAAAAGAATTTCTCCTTTTTATCCCCCATTTCCTCCAATCAGAACTTATGGTTTGGAATCAATCAGTAGAAAGTGAACCCTGAAACGACACTTTCGTGATCTGATAACCTGCGTATTTTCTTCAGCATGTTTAAAATTCACAAGGCTGTTCTGCTGAGAGCTCTTTGTTGTTTTTTATTTCTGCATTGCATGTTTATTGAGTTATTATTGCATTATCTGTTGTTTTTGCACACTAATCTATTTCCTTCCCTACTGTCTATTCCACCTCCGCTGTCTATGCTCTGTGTTTAGCTGATGTTCCAGACAGCACTCCCTGCAAGATAAACCTGTCTCTTTTCACGCTCTTAGTCCATGGAATGCCTTGCTCTACTGTATTCAGGACTTGGAGTCAGGGGCTGTTTGAAAACTTGGACAAAAAAAGAGTGACATTACTGAACGCTGAGCCAAACATTATTTTTCTTACACAGAATGGTAACAAGGATTTTGCTTAGAAAAACAGATGACAGCTGCAGCTTGCCTAGGGCAACAAGGAAAAATGGGTTGGAAATGTCTTCTGAAGTGTTAAGAATTGTAACAGAGACATAAGGGAGTTAGAGAGAGAATAAAACTGCCATGATTGTACTGTGTATCACAAATGCAAGAACAGGGTACAGACTATGTTGAATGTAATTAGTCTTTTGGAACTGTACATTGTAAGAGTCTGCATGGGAATGCTCTCGAATTCAATCCCAAACTAATTACAGCTCTAATACAAACAAAAAATTACAGTCCCCCAATTATAATGAATAATGTTAGACTTATAAACCACAGATTAAGAAGTAAATATGTCATGCAATATTTATTCATTCAGCAATTATGATGAATCACGATAGAATACGTAATGAGCCAACGCATGCACTGTGAAGCTCCAGGCTGCAATTCTCCTTTAATGAGGGTCTCTGATAATCCACTGATTTTCCCGCACCAAAATGCAAACATAACTGCTTGATGTAAAGAATAAAGACCAGATGATACCCACTGAATTTTATTAAACAATTTCATTTTATTTTCTGGCATTCTACTCCATGCATTACATCAAACTGACAGGAGCTCCAATAGGGATGCTGGTGATCAGGAGAGTCAGAGGTGTGCTTCTTCACTTCAGTGTTTTGGCAGCGTGTCAGTTTTCCCTGATTAAAGTGGAAGAAAAGCCGCAGTCTATTGTTCGGGATCCAGCCAAAACACACAACACAAAAGAAGCCTTTTTTTGGACGGACAGAGTATCTGATTGTAATTCTCTCCAGATGCACCGCTCTAAATCTGAATCTGTGAACTAAATCTGCCCTGTGGACTCAACTAATGCCCTCGATGCTGTTTTCTAGGGACATACGGAAAGCAAATTTTCAGTGACTCTGAAAACACAAAATGGATTCTTCATAATGTTTCTTATTCTAGCAGTAGAAGAGGAGAATAGAAGAACACTTTCTGATCAGTCCTAGAAAATTCCATTTCGGAACAAGAAACCGAACACAAAATAAACACGAAAAGATGAATGTATATTGATAGTGCTCATTTCTGACAGGAGAGTTGGGACCCCTCCTCAGATGGTCTAACTGCTTTATCCAATGCAGGGTCACAAGGGAGTCAGAGCCTATCCTGGAAAGCAATGGGTGCAAGGCAGGGTACACCCAGGACAGTACGTCATCACAGGGCAGACAGACACACGCTCACACTCACATCAGGGCCTATTTTCCCAGAAGCCAATTGACCTACCATTATGTATTTGGACTGTGGCAGGAAACTGGAACACCGAGAGGAAACCCACACTGACACAGGGAGAGCCTGATGGGTCCTTTATTAGCTACAAAGCCGTGTAAATGGTGTGTAAACTTTTAGAGTGTACCTATTAAATTTAAAGATTAACGGATTGTCATCATTTTTTTGGTGCTGTAACAATGGGAAGGGCATAGGTCTCACAAGGTAGCTAAAGTAATGCTGTGTAATGAGAATACTTTCAACACAACAAGCTGACTCCTAAGGGGGCATTCTTTATTACTGCCATCAGCACAAAATTGTTCCTTTACATAAAACCCTTTCGTACTTGTATGCTCATTCCTCCTGCTTTTACAGATACACACTCTGCCACATTTTAGAGACAGCACAGATAGAGTCAGGAAACAGCAAAGGTAATTACCATTTGTGATAAAACTACAGTTGTACTGATTCATGACACTTAGTCATGATATTAACACAGGTACCTCACAACTGCAATCGGATTTCTCGGTCTTCAGAGATGTGAAATTGTGTTGGCAACCAGAGTTGTTACATACAGTACAGCATGTGTAAGCAATCAAGAAGAGTTTAGCTCTGAAACCTGACTGTTGTGTTGTTGGAGCTTTACACACAGTAGACTGGGTCAGGAATGGATCACAGATGCATGGAGTCAGTAGGTAGCACTTCTGGAGTGTAGGAAAAGAGGCTGGATTGAACCACAGCACTTAATAATTTCTCTGTACAGAAGAGTAACTGTTGCATTGTGCTAAGGATGTGTGATTTTCCAAAGCATTGTCACAGTTTCCCACAATAATGTAGAATTTTATTATCTCACCCAACAGTTGGTCACCTTTGATCTGTTGTTGATATGAAATCACTCCCATTACAGCAACTGAAAAGTCTGAAATAAAATGCCAGGTGTCTAAATAAAAGAGATTATAAACAGTTCAGGATTGTTAATGAAATAATAAAAGAAAAGTGATGCATGGACTTGAAAGCTGAGATGTAATTTATATTTGTGGCGCAGGTTATCCTGATAAAATGGAATCATGGATAAGTTTTATGTGCCTCATTGTTTTCCTCTCCCACAGTCTGAAAATATACTGGTTGGTTAGATAGTTTCTGGAAAAACTGGCTCTGGTGTGATGTGCATGTCTGTGTTTGTGTGCCCTGCAATGGGCAAGTGTCCTTTCCAGGGTGTACCCTGCCTTGCACCTTTTGCCAGAAGACATGTATGGAGTTGTCAGCTCCCTTGCAACCCTGAATTGGAAGAAGTGATCAGAAAATGGATTATAAAATGGATTTAAAATGCACTGAAATGAAGACTTTAATACAGATTTTTTTTCATCACTGTTCCGCTTTGTGCTGAGTTTGATATGTTTGGCTCACTTGACAAAATGGTTGTACACCACTGCATCAGCGTCATAAGTGCATAAAAATTGGTACAAATGAGAGGAGGCCATTTGGAGGCAGTTACAAAATGCAAGTGAAAAAATGCATCCATAGATGCTAAACACGCTGTCAGGAAAATTCTGACATTACTTTAGCAATAAATTAATTAATAATGAAACAGTAACTAATATCGGCCAAAAAATGAGTGTATGAGGCTTTAGAAAAAACATTTGGGGTGTTCTAATAAATTCACCTTTGACTATACATGGATGTGTTTCAGTCATCAAAAGTCATTCACAGAAAAAAATATATAATAGAAAATAATAAAATATACTGTAGAAGAAGTAGGTCATGACCAATGACACATTCAGGCTTGCAGTATAGTTCTTGAGAAAATTAACATCAGACAAGAAATGATTTTGTAAGCTGCCCTGGTTATAAGGATATTTCCTAACCAAATAAATAATAATATGAATAAATGACAGAAAACAGAAACCTCCAGCAGGGAACAATAGCTCTTTATCCCTCTGACTCTGTTTTGGCCAGAAAGATTAGATGTTTTATGCATCAGGAAATAGGAATAATGAAGACATACAGTAGAAGTCATGGTGGAGTTAATTTTTTAGGCTCTGAATTTTTAGGTCCCATCAGCTTTCCTTTCCAAAATAAACCACTTCAGTTTTGCTCTTGTAATTCCATGTGTAGCCCTTGAGGGCTGCAATGACTCTCCACCCACCCACACGGAAACCCATTACCGTACAATTTAATATTCAATCACAGAAAGTCTAAAAATAGTCCAGGCAGAAACAGGTTTATGAAATCCAATAAACTAATTAAAGCTGAGCTGTAATTATATTACACTTTATTAAAGTATGCACTTAATCAGCCGTAACTAATCATGGGAAGCACTACCCGCAATTAATTCAAAGCCTGAAGCTTTAGCCATTGATACCTACAATTATCAGATTAACTGCTGATAACTTTGCCTTCTCCGGTGCCTTTCAGTTGTGTAAAAATGCCATGCTGGTAACAGGGCATGGCACACTTAAATTAAGACTAATATAATCTTGTTTTCCCTTTTCACTGCCCACAGGCTTTCAAAGAAAGTAGACTTCTAAGACACAGAGGACTGTTTGAGATGAATGACACCACAGCCTTATTTTTGCAGAACAACATCCAGCGAATCTTAGAAAAGGCGCCCACTTATTTTTACTGACCGAAGCATTTCAAGAGGCCGAACCACACAAAGAGCATCATGTGCCACCTCCCCAAGATCCTCTGCGAAGGTTGGGCATTTGTACTGGTACCCTGACAGGCAGACTTGTCCTGCCCGGTTAGGGGAGGTGGGAATTGGTGTTTGTGTGTGTGCAGGGGAGGGGAATGTCCGCATTGCCCCTCTCAGTCTCACTCGCTCTTCCCATCCCCAAGCCTGACAGCAAATCTCCAGCCCTCTCAGCAGGATTTCTGAAAGGAGACAAGTGGGCCCAGAACAGCCTAATAAATGACTGAGGAGGTTCTGGGCACGCCTACTCCTATTGTGCCATCTTTATCATGCCTGACCCAAAACCAAATACCCAGGCCCCCAATCTCCCTGGTGACAGCACAAGGCCCCGGTGTCGCCTAGCGACAGGGAACAATGGCCCCTGGGAAAGCACATGCCTTGTTTAAAGGGCAGCTTTTTCTTTGAGACAAGGAGGGGGCAATGCATTGGTATGGCACTAAGAAAGAGCTGGACAGTGAAGGTAAATACTGTGGTTCAAATTCTCCACCAAAAAAGTGTCTTTTATAAGATGCTCCAGGTAATTCATCTAAAAACATAGGGCCAACTAACACTATGTCATATATCCAACTTGGCATGGTAATTAAAAGAGGAGATTTATTGCTCAACGCTGAATCCTGAAATTAGAGACCACCTCCTTTCAGTGAAGAATGCTGGAGTTCACAGATTATTTATGAAGACCCTTTGTCCATGAGTGTATACAAAATGGACTCTAGGGGTTCATGTGTGTGTGTTTGTATAAATTAAGATGGTGAAATGTCACGATGTGAATCTTTACAGGACGCATACTACCCTAAGGAGAGCAGCCAATAGTGTCTCATTTGGATGTTACTTTACATTATAAATCATTCCTCTTCCTGTCAGGAAATTAAAGGGGTTCATTCCACACATTGCAGCAGCTTTTTATCAATGAGATGTCTCAGGCAAACTTCACAATGAAAGACCAAAATGTAGGGATTTCTTACAAAACAACCCTTGTAAATATACCGTATGTATTTAAACTACTTAAACTTAAAGTCTGTCCAATTACATAACAATAGTACCTATTCCTTTATCATATAATCAAATATCTTTCTTGCAATTTTCAGCGTAGAGAGTTATTGCATGCTGTCAAAAGAGCACAGAATATTATTTTTATTTGGATAGAAAAACTTGTACACATTTCAACACTGACTCATAAAAGAACTCTTTAAGAATCCTTTCACCAGTACTTTACCAGAAATATAATTTTTAGATTTATTTGGGTGAAAACTGCATAAGCTTATCTCCTGGTCTTTGTCCAATGCCTTAAGGCTTCCTCAAGAAGTCTACCGAGGCCTGGCCATTCAGAGCAGACTGAGTGGACTGAATGAAAGTTACAGTACATGGAGAATATGTCTCACCATGGCAAGCAGCATGTTTCAGAAAATTCACAGCTAATATTTAGGGATTGAATCCACTTCTCTGAAGGACAAATTTCACCATAATGTCATGTCATTGACCTAACCAATTTATACTATACAGTGTCGCGGGAAGCCGGAGACTACCTGGCAAGCAATGAGCACAAGGCAGGGTATACCCTGGACGGGGCATCAGTCCATCGCAGGGAAAATGCAAGCCAATCATACATGGGGACAATTTGGAGGACATGGTAAAGGCGGAGGGGGGAACACAGACACCGGGATAACTCCCTAATCTTATCGAGAAAATACCCAGGGAATTTTAATGACCATTGAGAATCAGGACCTTGGTTTAACGTCTCATCCAAAAGACAGCGTCCACTACGGGATAGTGTTCCTGCCTTTGAACTCACACAGACCGCAGGGTGTGCACCCCCTATTGGTCCCACTAACACCACTTCCAGCAGGAACCATAGCTTCCCAGGTGGTCTCCCATCCAGGTACTGCCCAGGCTCAACCCTGCTGAGCTTCAGTGGGCAGCCAGTTGAGAGCTACAGGGTGATATGGCTGCTGGCTAATTTTACCATCACAAACATGAAAAATCTATATTCAAACATATAAATATACATATGTATAAACAAAGTTTTTTATCATACACTTTTGTCTTACACCAGCTCTGCTTTACCTCAATACCATGATTTAGTATGCTCTTAAGGTAAGCATGGAAAAATTACATTAAAAGATGCTCTCGTTGTTGAAAAGGAAAAGTCATGCCAGAAGACGTGTACTCAGGGGGATAAACAGAGTTGTAAAACACAGCCTGCCTGTGTCATTATAGAATTTTCTCCGTAGAAGACTAAACCAGTATTTAAAGACTAGTACTGTATTCAGTAAAGGTTTTCAGTGCTACTCCATATTCTAAGATTCTAAAATCACAGTAGCTTGTATTTATATTTTGATTGTATTAACTGTACTCTAAAAGTGGTTTCTGTATCATTAACAACAGTTCTGGAATTCCAAATGCCAAGTTGACTCTTTACAAATGACATTTGAAGAAAAAAATCTTTATGCTCTTATAAAACTACTATATTCCTTAGCAATAAGATGATTTTTGTTTTTTGTTTTTCAATTCCTCACAGTTGAAAGTTTATACAAACTGGATTTCTCACCTCCAGGGGTTTCATCCTGAGATTAAAGAAAGAAAGCACTGCACTACAGAGATGGAAGGAAAGACACAGATGATGCCTCTAGGCTCCTTAACCTGCTGTCAGACACTTCACAGAAACTCAGTGTCGATTGTTTCCACAGCAACCATTGGAACCACTCATTGGAACTGTATGACTGAGGAAAATAAACTTGCAAGACCTCCAGAATCTGCTTAGATATAATTCAGTTTAAACTGTGTTGGCTTATAATGTACAGTCCTATACCCTTCTTTGAACTGTGGTGATTTAAGCTTTTACTTAGGCCATGACATAAGAATCAATATGTTTAATTTATTTCATGAATGTAATACAGAGCCCAGTCATTTCAAAACAAAGCCCCCAGCAGTGAAGGGGTGTTACATTTCTGTTCTTAATAACATGCTGTGTACACACATAGTGCCTTGGCAAAATAAAATGAACACACTTGCAAACATTGACAGTGCACCTGTGTTATAACATTGAAAGCAAACTTTGGTTAATGTTTGGTTGCGCTGGTTTCCACTTTCTGAATGACCCTCGTGTGCTGGTTCTGCCAGACAAAACAATAATTCCTACACTTATATAGTGGTTTTCTGGACTCTTCACTCAAAGCGCTTTACAGGTAATGGGACCTCCACTCCACCACCACCAATGTGCAGCCCCACCTGGATGATGCAACAGCAGATGTAGTGCACCAGTACACTCACCACTCATCAGCTATTAGCAGAGTGATAAAGCCTATTCATAGATGGGGATTATTAAGAGGTCATGATTGTTAAAGATAAGGGGGAAATTTGGCCAGGATAACACCCTTACTCTTTTCAAGAATCACCCTGGGATTTTTAATGTCCATGGAGAGTCAGGCCCCTGGTTTTTATGTCTCATCTGAGCCTTTTTTACAGGATAATTTCCCCCTCTCTATACTGGGGCATTACGCCCCACATAGACCACAGGGTGAGCACCCCCTACCGGCTGCACTAACACCTCCTCTAACAGCAAACCTTCATTTTTCCTAGAAGGTCTTCCATCCAGGTACTGACCAGGCTCAACCCAGCTGAACTTCCATGGGTTGCCAGTTTTGAACTGCAGGGTTCAGAGTTCTCTCGCCAGCTGCTCTGCAGTGATAAGCAGTGATTGTGTTTCCCTTTGGTCCCTGAACTAGATACTCCTAGAGATGTTCCTTAAAGTTCAGGTCAGGACTCTCTAGGACAATGGAAGATATTTAACACAGTTTTGGCTACTGTATGTGATGAGACAGCCTCTTTCTGGCATGTAGAAGACCTCAGTAGAAGAGAGGTAGAACGTGGTTCTGTAAAGCAGCATTGTAAATGGCAGAAATTCAATGACTGAACCAAACTCCATTTGAATATCATACCAAATAGCAGGCATCCCATGACACTGACACCACCATACTCAACAGTTCTCTGTAAACAGGAGGAAGGAGGTTAAAACTCAACTGTTGCCTTTCAAAGGGTGGAGAGGTGGCACTGTGGCTAAGGATCTACGCCTGTGGCTGGAAGGTTGCTGGTTCAAATCCCATGGGTGGTTCAAAGCCCCTAAACAAGGCCCTTAACACTAACTGCTCCAGGGGTACTGTACAATAGCTCACCCTACACTCTGACCCCAAGCTTCTCTCCCTGTCTGTGTCTCATGGAGAGCAAGCTGGGGTATGTGAAAAAGATGAATTCCTAATGCAAGAAATTACATATGGTCAATGAAGTGATTTTATCTTATCTTAAACATGCCCATACAGATACCTGTATGCAGGAGCTGAACTGCTGCAATTGAGGTTCATCTGGGAAGACTGCTGTCTTCTCCATTATTTTGAGGGGTGTTTGTTTTAATATGTTGTGGCTCTATATACCCACACAAATAGCTGTTTCATACCATCTTGATTAATTAGTTGACAGAGTAATGAGAAAGTGCTGAGGAACACATGAAAGTAGACTACAGGGAAAAGATAAGCAGAGGTGAAACAGAGGTCATTTCTAGGCGGAAGTCTCAGGTGGTATCCCTTAGTGTTAAACATGTTCTTTTAAGAATGATTCTGCTGTGGTTAGATAAGATCTGTGGGGATACATACATGCGGTACCCTATTCATGTGATTCGTTCTCTCCCTTTACCTGCACACTATGCAGTTCACATTACATTTAAAAAATCTAAATAAAAGGGCATTTGTGTTGCATTAATGAATTGCTCTCTTCTCAAAGTGGGAGAAAAAAAAGTTGATATATAAGAAGTCAGTGTAACAGTTGAAGCCATTTCACATGTTTTGCAAGCTTCAGACATTTGGATATTAAAGCAAGGACCCAGTGATTTTAAATAGAATAATTAAATAATATAAAAAATTAAATGATACAATTATTTACTATTTTTTCCTCGAGGGGACTTACTGAGTTTTGCAAGCCATTCCCTATCTCAGGCAGATGAAATGGCTCAATTAAGTTTCTGGCTCAGCCCCATCACCACAGTGGTAGGTGGGTATCTATGAGTACTCATTCTGTTTTATACGAGGGGCTGCAAAGGATGTCCAAGTTTCTTTAAAAACAACCATTTATACCTTTTTCCTGACTCAGGCCCAGATAAAATAAAAAGTTTCAGCCCATACACCACCTTCACATTTTAAACCCTGATTCTTGTTCCATTAGATGGATACAAAATGCCCCTGTCCAAAGAGGTGTTCGTCTGAACTGACATAACTCTTGACTGGTGCTTGTTGTTTGGTTGTTTTAGTAGCCAAGAGTTTGGAAACACTTTTTAGTCCAATCGTTTGTTAGGCTTGCTGATAACATATTATAATTAAGGACTTCTATTTGTATTCTGTTTGAAGAATATTCAGGGCATTCATTTTGAAGAAAAAAAAACTGCAAGATGGTCACACGTACTAAGAATGAGCTGTGGTTTTAAAGGTGACCTTCCTAATTAGCTGGGAAATTCTCAGCTATGCTCCCAACAGCGGCCACTGTTGATTATCCCTTTACTTGCAAACTCGCAGGTCAGCAGAGAACAATGAGAGAGAAGCCAGTGACCATCATGTGAGTCTACAAGGGGGGGCCGAGCTACCAGCGCCGGAGTGTTTGGCCTCCCAGTACCACATCGATCCTGGCGACAGCAAGCCCCCCAGACTGGAGACAGGGTCAAGCAGAACCAAATCTCCTCTGTTGTCTGCGTCACATGGAAGAGGAAGTCATCCAATTTCTTGGCTGTTGTGAGCAGAAAGATTGGGCTTGTTAATTCAGGCCTGGGATAAGTCTTCCTGGGTAATCCCTTTCCAAAAAGGGTGATTATGGTATCAGGTGGCAGGCAGTGGACCGTAATTGTGTATCGCCCAGCGGTAAAGGATTAAAAAGTGTGCAAGCTGAGGGTGTGCATTCTGGGGGGTGACCAAATGAAACTTGCTTTTTTACATTCTTGCCGATCTCTCTAATGTGGCTTCAGAACCTCCTGATCCAGATTCTTGTGAGACTTCTTCGACTGACTCTGGGCCACACTGCACCTTGAGCAGTTTCTTTGGGAAGTCAGGGTGCAAATACAGCCAGCTCTCTTATGAAAGATGAGAGTCCAGAAAGCACCCCAGAAACATCTGACTTGGTAAATCTGCTACTAAAAAAGGGTCACTAGTGAAGTTACAGCACTATAAAAGGTGATTGATTAATTTCAAACATACATTTCAGTACCCATAATCCTCCATACCAGGGTCTCCAGCTCTTGACATGATTTAAGATTTAGCTTTCATTTACGTTACTGGACCAGTTACTGGATAATTTTGTCAAGATCCTTGTATTAACAGCTGCATCCCAAATTTGTAGAAACCACTGGAGGTTCTCACAGGCTATGAAATACACATCCTGACAGCCTTTGAAATGGCATGTTGAAAGACTGTTACCCTGCAGTAATGTCTTTCAAATGTTATCACTTACACTTAGGGTACAACACCTGAACTGGTATTCACGTTAAATAGAACTGCTGGTTTGAAAAGAGGCGCCCCAGTTAGAACAGTTTGGCAGCTCTTCTTTTAGACAGAACTCTTTGCCTATAGTATTCAGCCAACTGAAGCCTATATCTGAAATACCTTTCCATCTGCTCTCAAATACATTTTTACAAATGTCACTGAAAATAACAATTATTTTCAGAATGCTAGGCAGAACTGACACAAAACCACTAAGAGCCGCAATATGCCCTTGACACTGGCAGACCACAGCTACAATAACACAGAAGCAATATTGCCCTGCAGGGGTGCCAAACTGCAGCCAGGCAATTACATTTAAAACAACTAAACCATTGTTTCCACATTATGGTCCAGCCTTGAGTCTTCTGCTCATTTCCAGGCATTCCCCAGAAAGCCTGTTAAAAATCACCCTGCGAATCAGAGTGATATCCCATCTATCCATTTTCTAACCACTTTACCTAATTCAGGGTGACAATGTGCCAGCAAGCAAAAGCCACAATGCACGCTAATGTATGGTACACCAGTCCGTCACAGGGCACACACAGAAACACTCACACCAGTGCAGTGATCAATTTTCCCAGAAGCCAATTAGTCTACCAGTCAGCCACTTTTGGTTTGTGGGAGGAAGCAGGGGCATCTGGAGGAAACCCATGCGAACGCAGGGAGAACACACAAACTCCACACAGATTGTACCCCAAGAATTGAACCCAGGCCTTCAACACGGAAAGGCAGAAATGCTATGCACTGCACCAACATGCAGCCCTGGAGAGAGTAATATTAATTTTGCTTACTGGACATCTAACTTCATTGCAGATCAGGTAGTAACAAGCTTAATTTTTTACAGCAAGAGAGCAAAACGTATTTTCTCACAGAGCAGAGTCTGTTTCTCAATAGTGCCAAAGAACAATAGACATTTATGGGTGTTTCATGGAATTGAGAAACATAAATATGATAAAAAAAATTAGTGGATTATTATGAATGCATAATAGTCCGGTGGAGTCACTGAACTGCAGTATGGCACATTTGTTGCAACACACTCTCAGATGGTTCATGCAGGAGTCATGAGTGGAGCGAGTTCCCAAGTTTGATGAATAGAAACAACAACAGCGAACTTCGGAGAGCAGCTAAGAGGGGCCCCACTGTCATCAGTTCCTGTCAGAGTAGGGCGACACTTGAGGCAAACTCAGATCCATCCAACCAATCCATCCATTTTCGAACTGCTTTATCCAAGACCATCCAGAGATCCATGTGTACATGGAAAACATACAAACTCCACTCAGATGGAGGTAGCAATGCTAACCACTGCGCCATCATTGCCAAGTTTTGCGACTGAACACTGTGCTCAGGACAGTCCAGGAGGCAATGTTCTGTGGGATGGATGAGGTTGAGAAACAGTGGTCTAACCCTGTATCAGTTACTTAGAACTACTAAGGCTGCCTTGAAGATTGCAGTCCAGCAGACTAGAGGAGCTCCAGTAGAGCATCTTTCCAGAAGCTGTTTCGGCAATAAGCTGTAGATCCCTGCCCCCTGCTACATCTCCTCTCCCTGATTTTTTTCCAGTCCCTCCTGCTCAGAGCAACAGGCTGCTGTGGCTGTTTAAGGTAGCAGCTTTACAGTTTGTTGACACTTTCTTAATGGAAGGGGGGGGGAAGCTGATGACACATCCCAGTGCCCATTGTAGTCAAAGCGTTATTCCCTGTGGAACGTCCACCCTGGCATTGTTAGGGGCCAGTGGGCTGAATTCCTCCTCCTCCTCACACACTTTCACATCCGCTGAGCCGCTTTCTAGAGGGCTGCTGGGAACAGAGAAGCGGCAACATCCCCACGCTGATCATCAACGCTCATCAACTCGGACGCAGAAACATAGGCGAAGCGGCTGAAACACACACGATGTCCTCACTAATAGGTGAAGAGTCGGTAATGACCAATGGCTTGTCTGCATCGTAAGCAAACACAAAATAATTACTGAGATGTTCTACACACTTCCAGACCTGTGGTAAAGACATCACCATCCTCTTGAATGCTTATATGATGCCCTGGGGCAAGCTATAAGTTTTTGTCTGCTGTTTCTTGGTGTGATGTGCCTGATGTTATCGAAATGTTTTGGCAAACCTTCCTACAAAAGAACTTACAGTTACAAAAACACATACAGTAGATCAAATGTGTCAGCCAAAAGCAGAAAGAAGAGCTGAAAGAAAACTAAAGGAGCTCATAAATGATATGAAATGATCAGAGTGACTCTGACATGATAAACCCATTGAGAGCACAAGTTGGGCTGTACTGTCCAGAGGTCACTGAGATGTTCTGCTAAGGAAGTGAGAATGGAAGAGGGCAGGTGTTGTTTCTTAGTTGGTCAAGTACCATCAGAGTTAGAAATGGCATTCTCAGGGTGGCCAGAAAAACCCTCTAGTGCTCTAGCTTCCCATTGGCCTTTCAGAGTGACGAAGGACCTGGTCAGAGAGCACATAATTCAGAGGACACATATGTAGTCATTATCTAACTTGTGTCCGTCAGAGAAGAGAACCATGGAGTCATGTTAGAATCCAGCAGTTCCAGAAATTAGAACATAAAAGACAAGTTGCATTTCAAAATTAATAAAAACATAAAAAAAATAACTGAATGGTTCAGTAGAAGCATGAGCTAAAACAGGAGGTATGCACAATTGATTTCTACTGTGCGCAATTTCAGTAAGCAACAGATCACCTACAGTAGTGCTGCTTGAAGTGTAAAAATAGTGTGTATAATAGAAAAAAAATATCTTCACACACACACACACAGAATGAAAGTGGGAAATTTTATGGATTCTTCTTGATACTCAAGACTCAAGACCCACTTTTGCAATCTACATCTTTGTAAAAAAAAATCGAAAAGGCTGCTTGGTCTGAAATCACTGATGCTCTCCATTTCCACATTAAAAGAGCCTCAGATACAGGACCACTGATCTGGTTCTCACTGAAACCCAATTAACAGGACCTTCATTCTCCAGTCTGGGACCGCACATTCCTCACAGCTAAATCTAACAAGGAAGGGGGGTTCTCATCATTTCTCTTCTTTTTCATCCTCACAAGCCCCCCCTCCACACCACGCAGGCCTCCTACCGACTGGGCACTTTGAAGTGCAAATCCAGGTGCCCAGTGTTCACACAGGGAAGGAGATGAAAACGCACCAATTTCAAAGCACCCAGACAGGACCTTGCTCTCCCTCTCCTTCTCTCTCTCTGAACTCCAAATTCAAAATCCTATTTTTGTTAGATTTTTTTTTTTTGCCGCTTTTGAAAAGAGTCAGATTAATGTCGCTGGAGACTGAAGAGTCTTCCTTCCTTTTACGAACCAGAACAGAAACTGAGCAGGCAGCCCACCCCCTCCCTGACAGTGTTCAGAACAGACACACCTCCATTTTCTATGGCAGCCCATGTTATCTTTCACACACACACCCACACAAGTAATAGGGGCTTTATGCATGTGCTCAACAGATTAACCAGAGGCTCTTAATATTTGCCCTGAAAGAGGAGACTGGACCAGTGTTACCTCTGTGCATTATTCTACACATTCCCCGTATACAGTATATTGGTCTCAGATTAAAGCCGCAGTACCCCTCACTCTTCCCTCTTTTTGCTGTATAAAGCTGTGTACTAGGGTGTACTGGGACTGGGTGGATCAGGTGGTTTGTGCATGGCACTGATACCATCAGGGTCTGAATTTTAATCGCTTCCTAGTCATAATGAGAACAAGAACGGGACACCTGACCTCGTTACCCTCCTGAGATTTGCTGTTACCCTCTGCAAGTTGTGGGTGGAGCAAGCACATGGGTCCAACTAGACTGCTGCTGGCCCAGTTTAATAATTAATCATTAATAATAATAATAATAATTGCTTACACTTATATAGCGCTTTTCTGGACACTCCACTCAAAGCGCTTTACAGGTAATGGGGACTCCCCTCCACTACCACCAATGTGCAGCATCCACCTGGATGATGCGACGGCAGCCATAGTGCGCCAGAACGCTCACCACACATCAGCTATCGGAGAGCAGAGTAATGTAGCCAATTCATAGAGGGGGATTATTAGGAGGCCATGATTGGTAAGGGCCAATGGGAAATTTGGCCAGGACGCTGGGGTTACACCCCTACTCTTTTCGAGAAACGCCCTGGGATTTTTAATGACCACAGAGAGTCAGGACCTTGGTTTTACGTCTCATCCGAAGGACGGCGCCTGTTTACAGTATAGGTTCCCCATCACTATACTGGGGCATTAGGACCCACATGAACCGCAGGGTGAGCGCCCCCTGCTGGCCCCTCTAACACCTCTTCCAACAGTTCAAACTGTTCCTGACCTCTGAAGATCCTTAGTCAAGTTATTTGGATTATTAGGTATTCTGCAGAGGGTGATACTGTATATCCATCCAATAAGTCAATGTCGAACCACTTCTTCCAAATACAGGGTCGCAGGGGAGCCAGGTATAAGGCGGGATACGCCCTGGACAGGGTGCTAGTCTGTTGCAGGTCACACACAGAAACACACTCAGACAAGTGTCAATTTACTTAGAAGCCAATTAACCTACCAGAATGATCCTAGACTGCAGGAGGTAATCGGTGTACCCGGAGGGAACCCGTGCAATCACAGGAAGAACATGCAAACTCCACGCAGATGGTACTCCAGGTCCAGGACCCAGGACCCCAGAGCTGTGAGGCAGCAATGCTTCCCGCTGTGCCACTGTTTGCTAAAACAATCAGAGGTCATTTACAGCTAGAAATATCTTTTGTTTTCTGGTGTTTGGTTTATAGTACACTTCTAAGGGAGCAAATGTCCATTAGTCTTCTGTTTCAGACAGCCTGTAAGTAATGAATAACTTCCGTTTGTACAGGTATGGTAGCTTCTTATCGCAGGATTACCTGGGAATGCTGGTTATAAGGGTAGGCTCGGATGTCGTGTTCTAAAACGTATATATTACTCAGCGAAGGATTTGCCACTTTGTGCCTGTGTGTCTGATCAGCAGTACCCCCTGCTGCTCACAACAACAGGGGCACAAACAGTGGGGAAGGAAAAACGTTCTCTACACATGCACAAGAAAATCCAGTGTTTGTTGTTGGATGAGGCTAGCCTATGGCTCTTTTCCATCTCCTGTGGAGAGGATAATGAGATGAGAGCACCATGCTGCTGCCCAGCAGGTGGGACAGACAGCCAGCATGTAGATAAGGAAGCTGGCAGGACTAGTGGTGGGCTGTAGTGTGCTGAGGAAGTCATTGGTAAAGTGCTGGACAGCAGAGCGCTTAGCAGGTCAGTGCAAGAGTGCTGGTTTACAGGGCATTACAGGGTCCATCGTTAGACTACTGCTTTAAATAGGTCAGTGTTAGTGATGGGTGTTCAGCATGATGCTCAGTAGTAGTTAAGTTGGTGTAATTAAATTTGCTTTTATGGTCACGTTTTATTCTAATAAATGATAATGACAATATATTTTTACAGCTTGTTTCTGGAATGTTAATGAAATAGAAGAGCAGTGCTTCACATTACAGTAACAGAACATTTTGTATATGATGCAATTCTTGAAAAGCAGATTTCTTATTCACACAAGCTGCTGCCTATCCTGTAAATAAGGCATACACTAGTTCAGGAGAAGAAAGAGAGCACGGTCTGAAAGATCCTGAACAGAACAAGGGAGTATTTATGCAAGGTTGGCTGGAAAAAGTTGATGTACTACTCTAGTCCATACCTCCATCAATGCCAGCATCTCATTGGGAATATGCAACAAGAAACCAATGCAGGGAAATTTCAACACTTTAATCAGAGAAAAAGAGCCTTGAGGCATTTTGAAGAGTAAGAAAGAGTAGTTAACGTTGCTGTCTTGCAGTGCTCGGGACCTGGTTTAAATTCCAGCCCTGGGATGTTATCTCTGTGGAGTTTGTATTTTCTCCCCATGTTCATGTGGATTTCCTCCAGGTGCTCTGGTTTCTTCCCACAGTCCAAAGACATGCTGGTACTGTAGGTTAACTGGCTTCTGAGAAAATGGGCCCTGGTATAAGTGGCATGGGTGGTTAGAAAATGGATGGATGGATGAAACAAAATCTAGCTATAATATTTGGATTTATCAATTGTGAATTTCCAGAAGGCAATATACTACAACATACTGCACTGAAATCTTTCCTCCAGAGATTTTGAACAAATGTAGATCCGAACCTGCCTCCCAAAACTTTTCACTTAAAAGACACCAGTCTAGTTTTGCTCCCTGTTAGTGGCACCACTCAGCTGCCCAAAAGATTCATGATTTCAGCAGATTTCAAAGGACCACAGAGAAAGCCAAGACAGTCATTGGAAAAAAGAGAGCAACGACTGAATCGAAGAGCACAAAATATGTTTATGACACCTTTACTTTAGCAGGTAAGTCAATTGCAACCAATGTGTCATTTACAATGACAAAAAAGCAAAACAGGCTTTTAGACACAAGCTAACCAGAAAGAAAGGCAAGAGTTTTTAAAGTGAGGAAAGCACTTCTTCAGAGGAATCCCTGAAAATGCCTTCAAGCCCCTAATTATAAGAGAAATTATAGACATGATGGCATCAACAGCATACCACAAATAGACTTTTTAATGACTCTCTACTCCACAGCAGTGAAAGAAACAGACAGCATGATCACCCCCCCTTTATCAGCCAGCCAAAAACCCGGAGAGAAATTCAGAGATACGATGAGAGAGAGGATGAATGATAGGGAGGGAAGAGGAGGGAAAGAGTCATAAATTACTCCTAATCCAGGGATTCTCTTGTAGTATGTGCATGTGTGGGCATACTTGCTCATTAGATTGTTTGTTTACATATCCAGGAGGAAATGTGGAGCTGTAGTTTTATTGCAGACTGATTTTCAGCAACCGTCTTTTAAGATCAAATTAGCACTTACGGTATCTAGAGAAGTAAATCACTGGAAAAGTAGAAGCACTCCACAAACATCTTGGGCAAAATCAGCGACTTAGACCTCTCTCACTGGAACAGGGAGAGGATGTGAGCCTGGAGGAGCCAACGTGCTCCTGTTCAGCGAAGAGGGTGAACCCATTAGCAGTTCAGGGTCTAGTAAAAACACTGAGCTAAAACCCAAGCAGGTCCCACCAGAGTAGAAGAGAAATGCGCATAGGAAAAAGTGACGAGCTGGAGGCAAAGCTTAGCCTGGAGTCTCGAAAACAAGCATGGCACCAAACCAATCTGTTTTTGCTGGCATTGCCCTCCACATTCCTTCCATCCCTCCGTTCCACAGCACGGGCATGTGTCACCTCAAATCGGAGACTGGAAACCTGGGCCGACCAACTCTAAATTAACTAAATTAGAAAATTGCCTTTGCTGTGGGTACACCTCACAGAGTTGAAAGCTGCATTTTGGTTCATTTTAGTATAACAAATGCAATGTGATGACTTATTCATGCTCTACTCATTCATAATTATGGCTAAACTCTACAATGCAGTTAAGCCGTCATTAGGCTACAAATAAAAATGCCAAGGAGCCCTGTTATAAAAAGCAGGACTTTTCTCTTTCCTCCCAAGCTTAGTTGCTCAGTGTGGGCATGGATGCTCTAGAGATTCCTGCACTACAGCCTCATTCATCACAGCTTTGAAAATCACTCCTGATGCCCATTGATTGAAAGGCTTGATGTTGCAGCCCAGATCGTGAATATTTAACACAGCCAGTCCGTCTCGTGAATTATGAAAGCGGCAGAGACTAGGAATCGACAGGAGAAACACAAACACAGCCCCCTGCGTGCCGCTGTCTGTCTCTCTCTCTCTCCCTCCCTTTTTTTCTCTCTCTGGATGCTTTAGCTGATGGAGTGGTTTTAAAATCACCCCCTTTCGGCTTCCGTTTCCTTCAGATGGTTTTTATAGTGTTGCTGTTTCTCCCACATGCTGTGAAAGTAATAAAACCAGCCAGTGACAAACAATAAAATCCCCTTTTACCACCTGCAAGGAGGGCAGGGGCTGGAACAAGCCAAACACACAACCACCATCTCCACCATGGTCAGCAGAATGAAGCACAGCTCACCACCTCAGAACCTCCTGACACAGTACTGCTAATTTGAAGAGAACGTTCCACAGAATTATTTTACTTTACGTCCCATGGATCTATACTAGGGAAGGAGAATTCACAAGCCTGCTTTCTGTTGAAGAATGAAATCTAAAAGTATTGCCTTAGACAGACAGACTAAAAGAACTAAGTCTTGAACAAAAGTCTGCGATGGGATTTGATTCACAGAAGACCTCCAAGGCCTCAAACTCTATGACGTCAACCCAGCAGAATCAACAGTGAAACATGACCCAGAAGACACCAGTGGAAACTATTTGGAAATATCTAAAACTTTTTTTTACCAGAAGGCACTTCTTTACACAAAGGGTTGTGGGAGTATGGAGCAAGCTACCCTGTCACATTGTTCAAGCCAATACCCTGGCTTCCTTCTTGTAACAACTGGATGGTATTTTTGGGTTTACTGTATGTTACTACCAAACAGTAATTGTTCTTGATCTTACCAGCCTTTCACGTTTCATCAGAATTAAATGATGTTCCTTGCACCCAATCTTTGCAGACTGCAGTCATCGTTGTTCACTGTGACTGGTGTGATTAACACTTCCCAGGCTCAGTTTCTGTCTGTCTGGCTCTGTGCTCATGAGAGAGCCACAGTCTCAGGGGGATTAATGAAGACAGTCTCCATCGCAGGCGGGCCCTGACTGACTGGAATCCTGCCTGACAGGAAGGGATGACAAACAGCTGACCAGGAGACCTTGCTGGGAGCTGTGTTTAATTAACCTGTCACTCCATGAAAAGCAGGGCCTCACAGAGAATCTTTGTGCGTGTGTGCATGTGCGCACATGGGTTTGTACTTTACTCCAGTTACCCCCTTGCCCATCAAACACATTGGTGTTCCTGGGTGATGTGATGTTCTGTCCAAGCAGGTGCTCAGTAATTCTGCTCATGTTGCCCCCTCATCCTCATAGTCACAGTAGGCCTATTGTGTCCCATTTTGTCCTTCGATTTTCATTCAGTAGATGAACCCACAGACAAGAATATTGCCCATCCTAGTCTTCCACATACATTAATGCAACGACACCCACCCCCTTTTTGTAAAATTAAAAGCCAAAGTCAGTGACTGATGGCACAAGGCCAGAAGGTGTCGCTAGTCAACCCCCCTCAGTTGTCACAGCAACCTCGTCCAGGATTCAGAGCCTTCTTCTGCCCTAGCTCTTCGCAGGCAGACCAGCTTTATTGGGTATTTTTCTCCATGAACAACAACAAAAAAAAAGGAAATGACAAACCCGTCTAGAGCTATTAAGAGTCTGCCAGCAACTCACAGCAAGACAGGACCAGAGAACAGGGGGCAGGGGGTGGCCCTGCACTTACAGGCTAAAACACAGGGACCATAGATTTTGCTGCACCTTTCACAGTATAGTGCAGTTTAACTGTCTTTTAGCTTGTCTCTCACCCTGGTGGACCTACTATACTTTAATATTATGTATACTGTAGCCAGCCCCTCTGAACACACAATGACTAATCTAAATGATGTATTTTGATAAAGAAGACTATTCCATGGAATTTGAGAAAAATTCCTACTTGATATGTTTGGTACTCGATCCATTCACTATTTGATTGTTTAATTACAAAGCCTAGCCCTATGCAAATTCATCCCCCTTCTAGGCCACATTGAAGAGTTGTCTGGTTTTCCCAAAGGCTTTTTTGATATCCTGCAGGCCTTAAGCAGCTGTGTGGAGGAGTGGCTCCGGACCCCTGACTAGAATGTTGTAAGCACAAATCTTGGGTGGAGTGCTACTGAAGTACATTTGATCAAGATGCTTCATTTAAACTGCTCTATTTCCTGTTATGCAAGTGGCTATTCACCAGATTGTCATTTTAAATGTGAATTTGCTCTTAGTTATCTGAATAAAGGATTACAGTTAATAAAGGAAAAGAGTAAACTGGCAGTTTTTTTCTGTATCACCCTCAGACAGAATCTGAAGATTGAGGTTGTGTATTTATGACAGGGCTGCTTTTTTAATATACAGAACAATGTGCCATAAATCTCCCTCTAAATCGAAAGCCTGGTTTAAACATGTAAGTAATACAATAAGAGACATTCAATATAAAACTTCAATATTTTTCTGGGTCAGATATACTGTTGATAAGCTAAGAATCTTTTAGTTTCTGAGACTAAGATAATACAGTTCTGTATTTACTGTAAGATATGACCCAAACTGATATTCAGGTGATATTGATTAAATAAAGTACTTGAGAGTAAAAAGTAATTCAACATTATTATAGACAAATGATAAACTTCTTTACAGTGTCACTGTAGTGTACAGCACAGTGATAGACACAGTGATGTTTTTCGTATTTTCAAATGCATGTTTGTGAGAGGGGGATATGACCTCCTTCTCTCTCAGAGCTAGATGTGTACTCTCAGCTTCCTTGCCAGCACTGGTCTGGGAGCTTCTGTGTTTGAGTTTGTGCTGGGGAGGTGGGGAGTTTAAGCTTATGTGTGGTTGTGTTTTTATAAACACGCTTGTGCGTGTTTGTGGTTGTGTGCATCAGGGATGCCAGACAAATTTTTAATTCCTGATAGAGCAAAAGTGCCAAGGGATATAATTCCTGAAACCTTTGAGCTCAAAATGCAACAGACCAAAACCATTGTTCTCTTAATTAAATTAAATCATTTGTTTCCATATCCAATCCCTTTTTTCTATAAGAAGTCTATAACAAAACCATACTGTTATGGTAAATTTAAATGTAAGACAAACTCATTTAATTCATTTTAGTTTAAAAAAATGTTGTCTCTACATAAGCCAACATTACATTTTAAGCTTGCTACCATAATTGGCAAATTGAGTTAAACTGAGATAATAATATCTTCTGGCTGACACAATTGCAATGCAAAAAGATAATCATAAAACTTGCAAAAGAACATTTCGGTTCCTGTATTTCGATATTCAGTTCCTGTAACAAGTTATACCAGATATTTTCATTCCACTAATTCCTATGTAGTATTAATAGAATTTGCAAAGGAACCACTTGTAGCTGACATTGTAGATTTAGTATTCTTTTCCTGAACAGAAAGGAAAAAAAAAACATTTTATATTAAAAATATTACAGAAAGGAAATCATTGCAGTTATTTTTATTTTGAAGCTCAGGTAAAATGTTGGCTCAAAAAGACTCACATCTCACTTTTTTCCCAAAATAAAAAGGATACAAAGAGAAACTTCAAAGTCGCCCAACATTTTGCCCAGAAACAATTCATCTCTGAACTGACATGCATGAAAAACAAAGAAAGTATCCCCTTCTTTTTTAAAAACCCTAATCCTTTCCGCATGCCTGTCACGCACACCTTCAAACAACATGTAATTAACCTGTCATTTTCTGTTCGAGGTCTTTGTGTGTTTGGTTCCTGATGTTGTTGAGCACTTGCATGGAAGAAGCCGCTATGAGTGGCTGCTTGTGCCCCCAGCTTCACAGGCAGGTGAAAAGTGCTTTTGTGATCTTATTTTAAGGTCTCCTAGCCAAGGTGAAGATGTACCTGTTTGCTCTCATGAACACCTTGAGTGCACCTTTTGTGTGTTTTGTTTCACCGCGGAAAACCATGGACTAAGCGCAATACTAAACCCCAAACGGACGCTGTGTGTGACATAGCATGTTTGTCTGTTGCTTGTTTTTTTAACACTGTGGTAACCACGGCTTCACAGGACAAGCCCTTGCAGAGCAACCCGAGCAGACAATAAATCCCGCTCCCTGATCCCTCCTTTCCAGATGCTAAACCCTGGGGCACCTATCTTGCATGCTGGCCCTCCCCCAAGTCTGTAGCTTTTGTGCTACGAACATGCACAGGGCACCCTAATTACAGACAGAGGAGACAAGATTACAGAGACTGCACTGCCGAGTTGGGGGGTTCCAACAGGTCGTTAACGATGATTAACGCCAGCAGGCTCCGTTGCTTATTGTTCCAAGGAATCGCATTCCTCCAACTCCACTTCCCAGGCTTTCTAACATTCCAAAGAGGGGTCATGTCCCAGAACACTTCACTCGTCTTTAACCTTCAATTTTCTTTCAGCGCCTTGAAGATCCCTCATGTTACATTGAGCTCTACAAACGAGGCTACCTTACTAAAACTGGGTGAAGTTCTCTATTAAGCACTGACCAATGCTGTAAACGGCCTCACCCACAGAACTATACTGGTATTCAATGATACCTTCCTCCTGGAAAGGATGCCTTTGAAAGATGAATTACCAACTGAATGTGATGAGGCAGATTGTGTCACAGCGTAATGTGCATAATGGCTATTGCCTAATTCTCGCAATTGCTTTTTAATTAAGAAAACCTGTAACCTGTCACTACTGACATCCCTTGAGGCAGTGTGGTGCAGAAGGAAAACCAAGTCAAGCAAGAAGATCTTCCCAGTCTCATCCCGACAGCCCTACTCGCTGGATGGCGGTGCAATGATACAATAGGAATGGCCACCCTGACACTTTGCAATCCAGTATCCCACAAATCTTCTTTATAGCATATGCCTGCTTTATTTAGTAAGGCTAAAAAAAACAGCCATCTAATCCCCGGTGAGAGAGGAAACATCTGGGGTAATGTATAGCCTAGGGGCAGCAGTCTTTACATTAAATGCTCTCGTTAAGGCTATTAAAAAATAGACATTAACAAGCCATACTGAGCACTTCAGTGCAAGTATAAAGGCAAATGTCCTCATGAGAATAGAAGCTTTTTATCAGTAGTAAAGCTAAATGAAGTAGAAGCATAACAGTATAAACTTCAGGAAAGCTGCATGAGGAAGTCATTCCAATCTGAAATAAAATTGCCCAATTCCCATTCCTGCCATTCCAGAATGCTCATATTGCTTCGCTATTGAAAAGAAAACACCTGACAGCTCAGCTACACGCAGCTACAGTGTGATAATGTCAAGGTAAGTCACACAAGAAATAATTCGCACAGTGACTCACTTAACATGAACATACAGTATGTAACCTTTACTGCCAAACATAATCCCCATCACTCATATACTGTACACTCCCTTACATATACCATTAATAAAATTATGTCCTAACCCTTGCAGTAAAGCTAATAGATTATTTCCCTTAACTGGAACTGCATTGCATTCACATTCCTGCAAATGTGAGATCTGCACAACAAACTAAATGTATTTATTAAAAGAAGCAAACGACAACCTTAACTTCAAGAGAAAGCACCGATACAAAGAGAATCACTTAGAATGTAACTGCTAAATCCATGCCTGTTGAACCACAGTAAACTATTTTAGGGGGTGTTGCTGCACAGGGCTGGGTCAGGGCTTTCTCTCTCACCTGTCAAAGAAGCAGATAATCACTTGAGAGAAAGCTCTGGTGTTCAGACTGACTGAACAACCTGAGCTGAAATTATAAGGAGTTGGATAAATAGTTGATTCTGACTTTCCATCAAAGAACCAGTTCTTACTTAAAAATGCAGAACAAGGCTATTCTCTCAGCAAGATGGAGAAGTAAAATAACAAATCAAGCCCTTCCAGCAACCTATGAAGAAATAAACCATGTAGATAAGAGATATGGTGAATATCTCCTGCTTTCACCAGAGAATGTATTCATAAACTGGATATGTGGAATGGTAAAAGACAAGACCAAAATAAATTTGGACAACTAAATTAATAGGTAGTCAACTGCCAACTGGTTATCCTAATTTCCTGTACTCTTGCTAATTATAATCCTTTAAAAAAGCATCAACAGCAAATGACCGATCTTCAGGTAAAGATCTCACCACTTGTTGCACAAAACAAAAAACTTTATTTCATGTACAGGGATGTTTCATACATAAACAGACAGGCTTGGCTTCCAAGCCAGCATAATTTTTCACAAAAACAGGAGTGCAGAAAGGTCACATCTTTCCCCTGGCCTTGAAGTACAGAGTGATCGCATGTGCAGATGCAAAAATCAACAACAAACAGTCAGAAAAAAATTGAAGCAATCCCTCAGTCCACCTCTTATTTCTAGGTGCTATGAAAGTAGAGATTAGAAAGCACGCTATTTGGTCTCTTGTATAAAGGCTGCATGAATCTGTCACCCATTATCATAGGGGTTTGACTTTCCTACTGCACACTAACAACACGGCAGTGTTGGAGGGTTCAGCAAGGCAGATGCATGCAGATTTAAGATTTAATAGGGTCATCTTTTTCCGCAATTAGACCAAATTTGCAATATTTGCAACAATTGGTGAATGGAAGACTTTATAGTGTTCATTCTTTAAGAGGAAAATAAATAGTAACCATAAAACACCTGGAAGCTATGCACGAAAATTGCTTTTTATGTAAGAACATCATATTTTGACAAAATTGCAGTTAAACGAAGATAATCCTGGACACCAGCAGACCTTCAACCTCTACTTCCAGAGCACCACAGTTCGGGGAGTGCTAAGGGAGAGAAAGGGGAAGACAGCTTTACTCACAGCCGGGAGATAGCTGCATTCTTCTGGAACAGCATCTCCGGGAGCTGGTGGAGCTGATTACGGTTTAGTCGACTGAGGGAAGAGGAGGGAAAAAGCGAAGGGTGAGTTACTCTCAGTGATTCACGTGGTGTGATGCAGGTGTTGTCGTCTGTGTGGACTGGAAAATCTACATGACATTGGAACAAGGCCCTGCCTCAGCAGATGTGGTCTGGTTTGAATAATCAAAGGTCTGTATAGATCATTACACGGAAGACATTTGCATCTTTCAGATTTGGACAGAAAAGACACTGGAAAAACTTTAACTTTTTTGAGCAATGGCCATTTTAACATTGTTGAGGATAAGCTGAATTGAATAGATCAGATATTTTCATTCTAAGGCAGTGGCAATGCAGGCCTTATGAGCTTGCTTCAGAACTAGTTCACCTGAAGCAATAAGCAACTGGACTCCTTCATACAGTATAAACCCTGGATGTTAATTTGCATGATTAAAATTCCAGGGTGGCACATAAATGGTAATCAACCATGATTACCATACAAATAAGCATCTTCAATTTATGCAGAATTTCAATCCATTTTAAAGCTATACAAAAACCTGAGTGACTATTGGCACTTGCTAGCAACAAACCTAAACATTTGCTGACATGTCTGCTTAAGAATAGAAGACAACAACAAAAAAAAATCTAAATGCATGGAGCTGAAGTACCTTGTGTACAACTGTGCCTGCCTTAAGGATTAGGAGATATCTCAGTTTCAGTGAGGTTTAGGAAATATTTTACATCAGGGCTATCATACAATATTTTACTTTACATCAGGGCTATCAGAAATCTTAGCATTCAAGTGAAAGTAAGGATTAGGGTTTGAGGAGAGATTTTAGGATTACAGTGAAGTTTAGAATTAGGTCTAAAAGAGATATCTAAGAGTTACGATGAGGGTTAGGGAAAATTTTAGGATTACAGTGAGGATTAAAAGAAAATATAGGCTTACAGTGAATATGAGGGATAGGAAGTGAAGATTTGACAAGATCCTCAGATATTGTTGGAGATGAAACAGTTTATGAGGTTTTTAACAACAAAAGCCGAAGCACTTACAGTCTCTCAAGCTCCTTCATGTCATCAAATGCCCCTCGCTCGATTGTTCCAATCTGGTTTTCCATCAACTGTCTGCAGAGACAAAAGTGAGACGAAACTGACTTTGAGGAGTGACAGGACAGAAAAGCCTGTTAGAGATGAGTGCAGTAGAGTGTTGCATGTTGCCTGTTCAGAAGTGGTACCAACTGGTTTCACAAACATAAACAAACACAAAGGGCTTTTAAATCATCTGGATTGTTTTAATTGTTTATTGTTTATTCTTACAGATGGAAACCCTTCATCTATTTCCTCTAGGAAATGTCTTATATTTTTGGGGTTTTTCTTTCTAGGTTTCACTCATTCAGATTTTTCTTAACTCCCCTAATTGGGTACTGGAGTATTCTTCTCAAAACACATCATGTTACCCCATCAATATACCCACTTCATTTATCACTTCACACAATCAGCACAGATCTTCCACTCCTTTTGCATCTTCTGCAAGTGCACTCCCTGTCTTCACAAACACCCCTTCAATCTTTCATCTCTAACTGTACTGGCTGATCCTGTTTGGCCAGGGACATCTCTACATCTTCATCCGTCACCACTTGTGCCCCTGAGACAGCAGCTATCCATTTGTCATTCTCTCTTTCATGTCTCATGAACGGACCTCCAAGTACAGACCACCTGCCCAGCATTTGTGATGCCCATCAGTATAGCCAGGCCTGCTATGTGGCCTGGTGTTGCCAAGAGAGAAGGTGCTTCAGTGATCAGAACATGTGGACTTGAAAGATTCAGTAGCTTTCGGAAGAGCGTGGCCAAAGGGTCTGGGCTGAGAGAATGAGGAGCAGTGTCGTCAGGAGATTTTGGGCAAAGGGATGCGGATGCAGTGTGGGCTGGTGGTCAGGGCTGTAAACATCAAAAAGGAAACTGGCTGTACGAACACATTTGTTACAGGGTGTGCCAAAATAAGCACACAGAAAAGGTGGGTTGGATGCATTTTAATAATAAGTGTCAGACATATTAACAAGCTTTGAACAGACAAGAAGGTTACTTCGTCAAGGGATAAATACAAATATTGTTACATTCCATTCCAGATATCAAGCCGAATGAATTTAGTTATATCCCAGACACGCATCAAACATTAAAAACAACTCCCTGTGATAGACTCTTGATCTTTTTAAAGTTTCACACACATTAATAGTGTGTTTCAAAATATGTACCGACAGCAAAAGTCTGCTTTACTTTAGAATTTCTTAAATTAACATGTTCAAACACCGTAACATTTCCCCAAAGGTACCAATGAAAGTAACACGTCAAAAAGTACAGATGGGCGACAGTGAACCTTTTCAGTTTTCTTTTTGAGGGTGGGAATGGGAAGTTAGCGTAAAACAAAATTCTTTATAGAGATGTGGGGAAGGTTTGTGTTCTGCATTGAGGGCTGCAGGTCTGTAGTGTAAACACAGGGCCACAGGCTTTGGCACTCCTCCTTCCAGGGCTTTTGCTCAGAAGTGGAAGTTTAGGCCCCCATTAGCCTGGGAGCTGCTGACGTCCAGAGGTCAGTAACACAAGAGCCGGGTGCACTGCACTCTTCCTGGCTGTGTTTTACCTCAGCGTTAATCATGTTAACAGCCTCGCTGTAACCTTAGTGGCCAGGGAGGGCTGGGTATTCCTTGGAGAGTCAGGGTTTTACAACCAGATAAACCTTGAGAAAGCTCAGAGGTTGTTGTAAGGGATTGTTTCCGGCTTTCCTGTGACAAGACAACAACCAACCTGAATTTATGACCCTGGGCTACGAGGCCCACGGGTATGATGGTCACAGCGGTGCTGTCAAGCTGTGCTTGTTGAATAAAAAGACATCAACTTTCCTTACATTAGAGATGTGACATATGCACAATGTACAAACCAGACACTGCACATGATGGATCTGTGCATGATGCCATACAGAAACCTGCTTATACTCTAAGCAATGATGAACGGTGAGGATAATGAGACCATTCTCATTTAAGAGTCCTTATTTCAACAGGCTGTGGGTCGGTGCATAATAATATACCCTGTCCTCTTGGGATTTTCATTAATTTAAACTACAGGGATCATAAGAGCTGCAATTAAACTAGGGGAGAGTACTTTTAAGCATTTCTTTACATTCGTTGATTTTCTGAATGATAATATATTTGTGGTGTGATAACCTTTCTTATAAGTGCATTGTATTGCAGCAGACAGCACTGCGAAGTGCTGTGCATTAATGTGATATACTGTATTTTTCAGCACTTCTGATGGGATGAAATAACAGCCAAAAAAAGTTCTAATGGATTTTAGTGTAGACCCCCCTCTGTTTGCTGTTAATAGCCCATGCAATTCAACCCCATGTTTCCCATGGTGCACTTACTGTATAAAGTGGTCAAGTGACTACTGAATCACTTCCTATTTATATTGCATACGCACACAAACTCACACAGCCATTACATATTTATAAATATAAACAAATAAATAAAAAAGAAATTACTTACAGGACTCTGAGGTACTTTAGCCCAGAAAAGTCATTCTTATTGATGCGAGTGATGTTATTTCCATTCAGCTCCCTGTAAAAGAAGACATTAAATATTTAACAATCACACTCTCTCTCTGGGCTCATACAATACTTCCAGTCAGGCTGCAAGAGGAATGCAATATTTCTGCCTATTGATACCTGGTGTCACTGATTTCTGCTCTCTGCTGGCTGTGTGCCAGGATTTTTATGAGAAACATAAATTGGGACTCTCATATGAAGGGTAATGCCACAGTACTGTACGTCTGGCCACCCTCTGCACTGCAAGGAACAACCATATGAGCAGCACAAACAGAGCCAACAAATATTCACTAGCAGAGCAATTGAAATGTCTTCTACCAAAAAAAAAACAGTTAGCAAATGCAAATTGTATTACCTAAGCCCTTCTCTGACAGCATGTCTCAGTTTATTTGGCCTGACAGAGGTCCCTGGTCAGGGCAAAATTATTTCCTTGGGACATTTTAGGACTTTTCTCACCTCAGGGCTAATAAATGTTCACAGCATTTAATTGCTCCGTCATGACTCAATATTCCTCAGGCTAACGCTACACGTGGATTCTGTGCAGAATTCTGACAAACACAGCTCCGTGTCTTCGAAGGAGTGAGCACACAGGACAACACTGGCTTCTGTTCCTAGTTTGTCTGACTCAGCCTCAGTGACAGCCTGGCCTCCTTTCCGACACAGCAACATAAGGAAAACAGAGATCTGCATCGTCTTCACTTTATTTCTAATACTACAAAATACAAAAAGGAGTGGAAACAGAGATGCTGAAGTGCAAAAAGGGAGCAGGCAGCAATTTTGCAAAATGCAGAATTTACTGTACATCCTGTTACAATAATTCATGCGTTACCAAGCACTAAGTGGAATGTTTGCTCAGTGGATTCTCACTCAGTTCTCTGTGGAGGTACCATAGCCTGTTTGCACATTTAGTTGTGATGCCAGCGCCAGTCACACAAAGGGCATTTGTTTAACTCAATCTGGTTTGTGCTAATAGGACTTAAGCCACATGAACCTTCCAGAGAGCGAGATGGTGAGAAACTGAGTGAGTTCGCAGTGGGCAGCAGCTGCCTGGATGAGAAAGAAGGTGTGTGGCAGATTGTCTGGCAAAGGAAGAGACACCCAGTCAAGAGGCTGCAGACTCTCTCCCTTTGCTTTGGTCACACACCCCCTCCAACACACACACCTAGCGCCCACACCAAAGTGCTTTTTCAGCTCACCATTTTCGATCAGCATCTACCATTTCCCCTCCCGCAAGACATTCCCTGCTAAAATGCAGAGTTCCGAAAGCGCGGCTGGGAGCTACGTTCCAGCAATTTTCTCTGTACGCTCAAACTCACTTATAATGACCACTCCTGGGACCATCTGAAAGTGGTCATTACAGACAGATGGCCGATATACACAGGTGCGTTAACGGCAGGAAAATAAATAATACACCAGGATTCATTAGTGGAGGCTGATACACATGTGGCATTTAATACAGGTGGTTAATCGGCACAGAACATGAGTTCCAAAGGGCAGATCTACAGGGTGGCCTGTGCTGATCACACCATGGGGACCACAAGGACATAATAAACTTGAAAATATTTTTTTAAATCAGTAACATGCCCGGTGCATGAAATTTCATAACTGCATGTTGAAAATATTTGTTGTTTGAATAGTTTTAACATTTGGCAAGTTAAACTTCTAATATGCGCTGGCTGTTCACGTCAATACAAAAGGCAGCTGTTTTTCTCTTTTTTCTTATTAACTGTAATTGTGCTTATGAGAAGTTAAATACAGTTATAATAAGGCATAGCTCTTTGCAAAACAACAACTGAGAGCAACTGTGGTCTTCTAGTGCAGTAGTCCTCCTGGATTTGTAGCTGAATTTAAAGCACCATTCTTACAAATCAGGGCACAAAGCCTAATTTGTTTAGTTTAGTGGGCAACTCATGCAGAGAAATATTTGACAACTCAAGAGGAACAAAAAACAGAAACACTGTCAATCTTCAAAGAACAGGCTCATCGTTTATTAAAAAAAAATGACAGCTCCAGCACATTTTTTCCTTGTATGTTACCAAAGACCTTTATACTTTAATCCACATAACCAACATCTCTTCTTCTGAGACATAACCAATCAGTCTCCACAATTCTTGCAAAGATGTAAACTCATCGTGTCATAATTTTTACTGCCATACATATTTTAAATGGTAGCTCCCCTTTTGAGATGATCTCCACACTGCATTATGAAGATTTCATTCCACAATCAGCATTCAGAGAAGCATTACATTTATCAACAGTTTCTCCTGGTTAGGAATGCTGAGCACATCTGGATTTGACATTGACTTTTTCAATTCTACTCTCTTGTCTTCATTTTGGTATGAGGGAGAGCAACGTAAATCAGGCGTTGCACATTTGGTAAATCAAATCATGACATGCTGAATTGATACATGTATTTGTTTTAATCCCTCACCGTATTTCAATTGGAAATCTTGAGCCAACGCTTTGAACTGCAACAAGTGAGAAAATGTGTTTGAACTCCAGCCAAGCCTGGAATACACTTTAATAGTAAGACTTAAAATATTCCAAATAGCCTGTACAGTACATACAGTACATTCACAGAAAACATAGGCACTGCACAGGTGTGATATGCATCAGCTGTCTAGCTGTCACAGATGCTGCTAGAAAATGTACAAGCACATTGCTGGCCTTCAAAGATTTTATCTGTCAAAGAAACCCGCGAATGACAGTTTGAGCTGAGTAAGGGGCTGTAACATGCTCACTCCCCATCCTGATTGTGGCAAAAACTGCCTGATGAAAATGCTGAGAATCTAATTCTGTTTCGTTCTGCCATCTGTTGGAAATCTCAAAGCAAAAGAAGAAACCAGACCTGTTCTGAATTGTTACATGAAATGCAATTTGAGACCAGAGGAGGAAAAAAAAAAACAAACCGTGCAAAAAAACGACTCCATGCGACCGTGTCCAGAAAGCCTGTTGTATCTGGGTTATTTCCAAGCTCAATATTCTGTCTGCCGCAGAGACGTTTGTTAAGAACAGCTTTAGGCTGGCAGGGGCAGAGGAAAGAGGATGATATGGGTCAGTGTGCTTTTGTGTACCAAGCACCTTGCCGGGGAAACAAACTGGCTTTGAAGAAAAGTCTTTTTGTCTTTGCTTGTTGCTGAGGCTTGCACCTTACATTTTCAGCTTTCTTCTGAGTACTGACTGTTCAGTTTTCTGTATGTTTTTTTTAATCAGTATCGATGTTTCTTCAGTGCTTCTGGATTTTAAACAACTTTGCTCTTTGCGTTCCACAGTATATGAGAAGGCTTCAATAGGGGCTTTTTCTGGCTAAGTATAAACTGAGTAGTCATAATTAAAAGGGTGACAGGAGAAAGAGAACCTAGTAAAATGTTAGCTAGCAACCAAAGCTGCTGTTTTTGTATATTATGATTCATCGTGTAGTGTATCTTAATATACCATCTCCTGGTCTGAAAAAAATGAACGAGTATTTAAACCAATACACCCTCTATAGAAGCAAGGTTGATAAAAATCCCATCACTGCAAAGTTGTGAGGAAACACCAGCTGCAGAGTTTTGATCTTTAAGTCTGCTTTCCTTATGTTAAATTGCTATGCAGACCTTTGCAAGGATCATCTGCTCTACGTCTGAAGGAATTCTCGAAACAGAAGACAATAACGGGCTAACAAGAGAGGTTATGTGTGGGAACGCAGAACAACAGCACTCTCGATAAAAAGTACATTCTGGAATTCACTTCCAACAGATTATCAAAGGTTAAGTGTCTTCAAACTCTTTTGCAACAAACTCAAGATTTGTTTCAAACTAAATCAGCTGTGTAATTATTATGTTACTGAGGGTGTACTAAAAACGCAATTGCATAAGGTAAGAGTTGTCACAAACCCCCAGAAGACTTAAGGGAACCCCAAAACACTGATGTGGATTCCTTCAATGATGGAGCTATTGAAGTGTGAGCTTTCTGTGGTTGGTTCAGATATGCCGACTTCTGCAGGAACCAATCGGAAAATGTGTGCTGTAGATATAGAGCAGAGCAAATGAGCTGTGCATAGTGTATGATGCAGGCAATGGAAGTTGGCGAACAGATGGCAGTACAACCACCCAACCCTGGACCGCTGGTGCCTGTGACTCTGTGGTGGACAGAAAAAGACACTGCACTGACCCTTAAGGAGCTGAACAGTGCTGATGAGAAAATTGTGCACGAACCAGTCGTGTGGGATCGTGTTGATGATTTCTGAATGGATGAGGACGGATTTCAAGCAGAACCCCCAAAAGAAGAGTCAAGGGCCACCACCACACAAGATGAATTCCAGCAGAGGTTCGGGGGGGTGGTTAAGGGAGGAGGAAGTCCATCTCCATGGTAGAGCAGGGTGCGATCAGGGACAGCAAGGCCTGAGAATAAGGAGCCCTGACCCAGTGCAGACAGACACCGTGTGCCCGGGGGCAGAGTGGACATCAGCAACTGGGCCGCTTCTAAGGGGACAGCGGAAAAAAAAGAAGACAAAACCATGAAGAAAAGCTGCAGCTGTAACTGCACTGGATTGGACGCTCAACCAGAAATGACCGGGGGGAGAGTGGAATGAGAGGAGATGGTGAAAAGAGAGGGGATGGAGAGGCTGTGGTTGTTCCGGGGTTCCAGGGAGGATTGACAACATCAGAGGAGCTGGGAAAAAGAGGAGACAGCATGGCAGGAGCAGCAGGACAGCATGTCTTCTGTGGAGGGGTTAAGGTTGAAAAACTGCATGGCTGAGAAGAGGCAAGAGAAAGGTCAGCAAGAGTGAGAAGATGATGAGGTACAGTCGGTCCAGCAGTACCATGTGCACAGGACATCAGCTGCCCATCCACGACGAGACCAAAAGAGAGTTGTGGAACCTCTGCTCAACAATACCATGTATGGGAATAAATTATCTTTATACGACCATACACTCTTTTTGCAGAGAATAAGAGTACATTGCATTCTTGTATGTGTGTCTTAAGTATTGAATTTCCACTGCTAATCACAGATATGACTGGAACTGACAGGTCAGTGAGGTAAGGAGAGAGTGCTTCCACCCTCTGGCCTAGGAAAACAGAGGTGACAGCCAAGAAATAGCTCAGGAAGGCCGTGAGAGCTCAGAATGCCATACAGAACCTATCTGGACAGTGGATATTGAAAGTAAATATACAAATCAAAGAGCCTAATTTAACATGGACAAGAAGATAAAGTTACCCCAGTTTAATTGAAGGCATTTCTAGTCTTGGAAAACAAAAAACAAAACATTGTGAAACAACATTGTTTCTGATGTTAAAATGCCAAGGAATGTCAGAGCTTATTTCAATGGAATGGATTTTAAAAACTTATAACATCTTATTTTCTGAACCAAGATTTGACTATTCCAATTCAGTTGCAAGTCCATTTCTGCCTTTTCTCAGCTTTTAGATAATTGACTGCCTTTTTTTCTCATATGAAGATAATTTGAACAACTATTCTGTGCCAACGGGAATGAAATATCAAGATGGACTTCAGGCTATGAGGAGTCCTGGAAGAGGAAATTGCCCTGGGAAATGAAGAAGCTAAATGTAACCACAAAAAAACAGATTGTCCTGACACATACAGGCAAGAATTGCCTGATTTATGCTTAGACAGATTTCAGGTTCTTTTTTTACTTTCCAAAGCCATGACTAACACCATCCTCTCAAATGAGCAACGTTACCAGCACAGCTTTAGGCCTTGACTTCTTAATACCCTTGACAATGGAGGACAGGAGCTTACTGAGTCTGGGAAGCCTGAGTCTAAATGAGCTGAGACCCTGGTGGTCTAGTGGGTAGGATTCAGCACTTGCACTGTTGTGGCCTGTCTTCAATTGCTGGTCACATAAGATGGTGATCCGTGTTTTTGCAAGATGGGTTGAGGGGCTTTTCTCATTTGCCACCATTCTTAGAGGCTCAAGGGTAAAGGACCACTAAAGTATGAACAGGAGCCACGGAAAATAGGGTGACAAAGATAGTTAAAAGGTCAAAAATAGTTTTCACCTATTTCAAGAAACAAAGGCCTAATTTGATGACATGCAATCAGCTAAACGTACTGTAACTGCTTTTCCCAATGCAATCTTTCTCACCTATGAGTCTCAGCACTGCACAGGTAGTGTGGCTTTCAACCCAGAATTGTCTCTGTGGTGGGCTAGGTCCTCTCTAATGACTGTGTGCACATCTTTCTCTCCTTCTAGTTTTGTAATTTTAGTAAATTGTTAAAGTCACATTGTACCTGCGTTTCTCTATTTTAATTTGATTTAAAAGTGTCCCAGTCCTGTAAAGGAGCTCACCTGAGCACAGGCCGAGCTCTATAATCCAGGTTTGACAGGTTTGAGCCGGGGTCATGTCACTATCTGACTGTGATTGGGATTCCCCAGATGGTGATGCACAATTGGCTAAGAGCCACTGACCAGAGGGTGGAATTAGCCTGCCAGGGTTCACTCTGCTCTCTGTGTAGCCTCCTGGGTGCTTTCCGGCGCAGTGCTGTCAGTGAGTGACATGCCTCTTCAGTGACTGTCACTCTGCCTCCTGTACCGAGCTGTGAGACGGTAACCGACAAGGGCCTGGAAGATTGGAGGAGTCCGGCTACATTTCCTCCTCCTTCTTCTGTGGGTGAAGTTCCGGGGTTCATAGCTGAGATGTGAAAAACACACTTTTGGGTTTACAAATTGAGTAGCAAAAAATATTTAAAGATTCTGACTTAAACAAAATTGCTTAAATGATAACACAATAATGATGTGATGTGACATCTCTCTGTACTAGGACGTTCATACTCGGAAAGGATCAAAAACAAGATCCAACAAAAGGATCTATAAAAGTAGTAGAAACAGAAAACATCAGAAAATTTGCAAATAAGATGAGGCCATCTATGTCTGATTCATAGGTAGTTTCTGCAGTGTCAGTATTTCTTATCATTGATCTGACTTTTATGTCTGCATGCAACATTCTGTGCTTCTCTACATTACAGATCACTGGGAAAGGTGCTTTCTAGTTCTGAATTTTGTGTCTTTTTGGATTGCCTACACATCCCAAATCGTGATTTCACAGATCCTACATGTTGGGCACCATCAGCGAATTTGACTAGTTTACCAACTATGCTGGATTCCAAGATCACCGATATAAATTCGAAAGTGCGGTGGGCTGTTAACTCATCTGAACTCAGGGTTATCGGTTTTGTTGCTACCACAAACACATGTATGAGCAGGACCTCCCTCTGCGAATGAGATGAGAATATCACACGGCCGTCTCCTCGGGGCAAATCGCTTGAGACATAAAAAAGGCATATTTGCTTTACACCATTGTATCCCTGACCTCTCCTGAAGCGTAGCGGGAGAAAGTGGCATAAGGTAATCTGTCTTGTCAGGGCTGACCTGCAAACGGCTTTTCTCAAATTACCCCACAGAGCAAGAGAATGTAAATTCAATTTTACGCACGTGGAACCCAGGAAAATTAAATCCTAAGGCCATGCGGGTGAGGGGACAGGCTGCAGCTCTGCCCTGTCGCCACCCAACTTTGCCTACACCCCATCACCACCTCCTCCTCCTGGCCAAGGTCACACCGAAGCTCACTCTTGCATGAAATGAGCCTGCTGCTCTTTACACAGCATCTGGAAAAGCCTCTTGAGGAGCGCGGTCTCACTAACACAGGCCGGGAAACGTACTCCACAGGGCACCGTGTGCAACAGTGCAGTGCCTGAATGCAGGGCAGAAAATGGAAAACGCTGCCCAAGAGATATGGCCGTTCTTTGTGGGAGACCTTTTTTAATATAAGTGACTAGACTGGTGGAATATTTTTTTTTAATGAAATAGTTAAAAGTGCGGCAAAAAAGGACAGCGTCTAGTCCACAGCAGCTTGATACATTGCTGGGTTTACAAGAGGCAGATTTTTCTCCTGAAATACAAAACTATTAAACTGTACACATCTATATATTTTTGCTGAGAGAGAAGGTAAGAATCCCCCCCCCCCCAAAAAAAAATACTTTGGCTTCTTTAAGAGCTTGGAGCAGAGTGCTCCAGCGACTGTTCAACCTGAGCCTGTGCTTAGAGAGAGTCCCTGTGCTCTGGAAGACATCATGCCTGATCCCGGTACCAAAGAAAGGGCGCCCCTCTGTCCTCATTGACTACAGACCAGTTGCACTGACTTCTCACGTCATGAAGACACTGGAGACGCTGGTCTTATCCCACCTGAGACCCCTGGTTAGCTCATCACTGGGCACCCTAAAGTTCGCCTACCAGCCCAATGTTGGTGTGGAGGATGCGATCATCTACATGCTGCAAAGGGCCTACTCACACCTGGACAGGGCTGACAACACTGTAAGGATCATGTTTTTCGACTTCTCCAGTGCCTTCAATACCATCCAGCCTTTAGTTCTAAGGAGGAAGCTGGAGGAAGCTGGAGGAGATGCAAGTCAATGCCTCCATGACCTCGTGGATCACTGACTACCTGACAGGCAGACCACAGTCTGTGAGACTTCAGAACTGTGTATCTGAACAGGTAGTGAGTAACACAGGGGCTCCTCAGGGGACGGTTCTTTCTCCATTCCTCTTCACCCTCTATACTTCGGACTTTAAGTACAACTCAAAGTCATGCCATCTGCAGAAGTTCTCAGATGACTCTGCAATTGTGGGATGCATCAAGGGTGGGCAGGAGGAGTACAGAGGACTGGTCAGCAGCTTTGTGGAATGGTGTGGGGAGAACCACTTGGAACTGAATGTAACAAAGGAACTGGCGGTAGATTTCAGGAGGAAAAAGTCAAACCTACTCCTGTCTACATCCATGGGAGTGGCATGGAGATGGTGGACTCATACAAGTACCTGAGAGTGCACATCAACAATAGACTGGAATTAGAGCAGTGGATTCTAAAAGGCTGAACGAGCTCATCAGGAGAGCAAGCTCAGTCTTTGGGTCTAACCTGGACCCCTTGGAGGTAGTGGCTGAGAGGAGAATGGTGTCCAAACTAGAGGCCATCATGGACAACATCTCCCATCCACTCTATGACAGGCTTGTAGAAATTAAGAGCACCTTCAGCAATAGACTGATCCATCCACGGTGCAACAGGGAGCGCTACAGGAGGTAATTCTTGCCCTCTGCCATAAGATTGTACAACGCATCCACCTTAGGTCTGGGCAGAGGCAACATTGACAGTGACCTGTTTCTGGACTGAACACATCTACTTCTACTGAATCTGTTCTTTTTCTTTTCCCATTTACAATCGTTTTTTGTGCAATATATGCCAGGGACCCGTGTAATACATTTATATTTATATTTATATTCATAGTGTGCAATACGATTTTTCTGCATACTGTTCTGTTCTAGTTTGTTCTTTGTGTGTCCTGGACTGTGAGTAACTCTTTTAGTGCACCCCTCACTGTACTGATTGTATTGTATGTATTGTATTATTATTATAATTATTGTATCATTCGTTACACTGTGTCTGTGTTGTCTGTGTTAAGCTGCTGTTGCACTGCAATTTCCCTCACGGGATCAATAAAGTATCTATCTATCTAAATTAAAATGCGCTTTTCAATCTGGGATTTTCTATACTGTGTGTGAATAACCATTTTCTACAGCGAGCACAAACTAAATAAAAAAGGACTGTTCATTGTTTGTAACCTGTAAGTATTTACTTTCATTAGTTTTCATTTGGTAGTTATTTTCAAGTTTTTAAGCACCACAACAGAATGCGATGACAAAAGGTGATGTAGAATCCATTAATATGTGCTATTTACTCCAAAGACCATCATTTCAGACATGCCACATTGGATATGGGGAAAAAAAGCCCTTTTCCAATAGCTAAACTGCTGCCCATTTTGTTGGAGTTTATTGACTACAAACATATCAGGATTGTTCATCTGTGGCAAGATGAGTCTGAGGTTAAGCAGTGTGGTTAAGACACAAACTGCTTTAGCACAGGGCCTTCTGTGTAACTGCAGTTTTTTTTGTGTAATGTAGTAAATATTCAGACTGATGCTTTTTCAGTCACTGTTACATGAAGCTGAAGAAAGCCTCACGGGCAAAACAAACAGGCAGAGTGCTCTGATGAGTATGAAATCAAGTCAAATCTCATTCCTACAGGGTAAGGGCCATTTTAAACATCATCTTGACCATTTCCTCCCTGTCTCCAATTAAGTAATGCTGCAGTTTAATTATTTTCCTTAACAGCTGCTTGACTTTAAGTTTAGACTGGGAAATTATACATCTTTAACATCATTTCCACTGCAAGCCCAAAGAGTTATATTGGACACTAGTGAGTTTTTTGTGGGTGCTACAATGGCCATAAATAGGTTTTATACAGGCTATCAGTGAGTGCTGTACTATCCATCAGTGAGTCTTATACTGGCCATCAGTGAGTGCTATACTAACTTTATGTAGCCAGAGCCATCCTTGCTTTTCCCTTTGGAATCACTGTTAAATAAAATTGAGCATTATGTAGATATTGGTGTGTACGTCAATATCTGACCATCAATAGCTCTGATTATTGTATATATAAGTGCTCCACACACCAAGCCTATCTGGTATTGATGCATGTATTTCACGTGACTCATCATTAATGTTTTCTTTATACTATTTCCTTCAGGGAATCCACTAATCGAATGCCATACCTACATGGGGTGTGTCTTTGTTAGTTATACACTCCCCTTATTGCCTGTATCCAAAATCTAACAAAGAGCATTTGGCCAAATCCCCAAAGACGCAGACAGCAAACAAGCTGTGCTCTCCTGTTGACCCACTGGCAGGTTTGATTTTGTTTCCTTCTCTGCCAATTTTGCTAATTCATCTGGCTTACTGTCTTTTTCAGCTCAAAAAGCCGACCAGGGTTAAACTAAAGAGCTGCTACCATACGCAGTTTTTCAGAAGCATTAGGGAAAAATGAATGACAGAGAGTGCCTGTAGTACACACAGTATTACATGATACAGTAATAACACACAAGGCACCAGAGCCCCTTCCATAGTAAAATGAGAATATACCCCAAATAGTGCAACTGCTTATTGTTTTTCCAAATATATGTCTGCTCCATTGACACACACATTAGCCTCTTCCATGACTGATCATGCCCTGAGTGATGCTCACGGAGAAGATACCAGATTAGTATGCTCTTGCATCTGCTCATTTTATGCTTAGTTTCATTCAAAGCAGTGCCCTTACACACAGAGAAAACAGTCTCATAATATGGATCTGTAAATCAGCTTCATAGGCCTACAATTTCAAATAATTTGCTGAACAAATATGTAGAAGCCAAATACTTACCCTTTCTTGCAAAAATTCTAGAACGTGCTGTCACATTTCAGTTACATAATCACCTCATGACAAATAACCTTTCGAACTCCTCTAATCTGGCTTCCATCAACTTCACAGCACAGAAACTGCCCTGGTCAAAGTCACTAACGATCTTCTAATAGCTTCTGATTCTGGTTCTCTTTCTATACTCTTCCTTCTTGATCTCAGTGCTGCTTTTGGCACTGTTGACCATGACATCTTACTTTCTCGGCTTGGGACTGTGTTAGGAGCCTCTGACACTGCTCTCAAATGTTTCAAGTCTTACCTCACTGATCTCTTTCACTTTGTCTCTCTTAATGGGTATAAGTCTGAAATTGGTCTTGTTAAGTCTGGTGTTCCTCAGGGCTCAATGCTTGGCCCCTTGCTCTTCAGCATTTACATGTTTCTACTTGGTCAGCTTTTAAGATCACATGGCCTCAGCTATCACTTCTATGCTGACGATACTCAAATATACATCCATACCAAATCTGACACTGATGTGGCTGTCTCTATTCTATCTAATTGCATCTCTGACATAAAAACTTGGATAATTCAAAATTTCATTCATCTCAACTGTGACAAGACTGACGCCATGCTTATTGGCACCCCCATCAACTTCCTAAAGCCAATTCTGTAACCCTATCTGTAGATGGTTCTGTACTTCAGTCTAAAATTGAAATCTAAAATTGGGGTGATATTCAAATCTGGCTTAACATCCGACCCACATGTGCAGCATATTGTCAAAACATATTTTTTTCTCCTCAGAAATATCGCTATACTACGCCCTATGCTATCACTAACTGTGGCTGAAAAGCTGATCAACACATTTGTATTCTCTCGAATTGACTACTGTAATGCTCTACTCGCTGGGGTATCTAAATCTACTTTGAACAAACTGCAGTATGTCCAAAATTCAGCAGCCAGGATCCTGACCAGGTCTAGTGCAAGTGATCACATTACTCCTATCCTGGACTCCTTGGCTTCCTGTCAAATTCCATGTGGAATTGAAAATCCTCACCTATAAGGCTCTGCATGGCTTGGCACCTCAGTACCTGTCTGAACTATTATCGCCCTACTCCCCACCTTGCAACCTTCGCTCTTCTAATTCTGGTCTCCTAACTGTCCCCCAAGCCTGTCTACATTGTATGGGTGACAGGGCCTTCTCCTGTTATGTCCCCAAGCTCTGGAACTCTCTGCCCAAGGATATCAGAGAGTCACCTTCTCTAAACTCCTTCAAATCCAGACTCAAAACCTTCTTCTTTAGAAAAGCCTTTACTTAACTCATTCCATTCTTCAACCTCTGCTTTTCCTAGTACCACCATCCACCGTCTCCTCTCTATATTGTAATTGTGTTTTATCTTGTGCATTTTGTTTTATTTATTGTTGTTCTCATTCTATAAAGTGCTTTGAGAAGCCACCTTTAAAGGCGCTATATAAAATAAAGTTTATTATTATTATTATTATTATTATTATTATATATGTAACTCAAAGCATTAAATAACAAGCCAGTTATTAATGAATGAAACCACGCTATGCTGTTTCATGTAAATTGCATTTATTTTTTCTGGGCATGACAGCAGGTTCCAAAGTGTGTTAATCCCCTTCATAACTGATTAGGATTGCAGCACAGTGCCAAAGCACTCCCATTAACTTCCCATCCCTGCTATCCACGGCATGCCCCACGATATGGGATTTGTTCCGTCTTGTCTGGATTAAATTATGGATCAGGTACATAAAAGGCTGTCAGTTATCTGAATAAATAGATAGTGCCAAAATGCCAGAGGCATCCTCGTACAACCCCAGCCATCAAAGCACAAAGACACTCTGTTTCTAAACTGTTCATTTATTTATGCCATTATTTATTTACTTATCAGAAGATATGTACATATGGTGCCCAGCCTTCCTCCAGTGGCCTGGATCCATTCCAAACAACCTCTGTCTCCACACTGGGCTCAGCACATAGCAATGGGATTCTCTGGACCCTCCTGCAGTCCTTTCCAAACACCCGCACACACAGACAGGCCCTGCTTTATGTCTTTTCTCAAGGATGGGATAACTTAACTGTGCCTCCTGCTGGGATCTGTGCATATTTCCTATCTTGCAACAGTTCAATGTTCTCACTGCCTGTGCAGGGGTAGACGAAACTAAAGCTGACCCCTGTAACTTTTTTTTTTATGAGATGACAACAGGTAGAGCCGAAGGTCTTCCACTCACAGAGGAGCCCCTACTAGCAGAAAAATACATTAATATTGAAATTCAGCTGCATTTGGGAAAAAAAGCAGGCAAAATCAATGGCGGAACACAGCACTGCAAGACACAGTGATAATATATAGAGATAAAAAATAGCCCAGTTGTCCAAAACTCTTAAACAGCTCAACTGTGCAATTCTGTCCCAGTATTTTTCCCCTTTGACACACATAAGCCTTCTCCATGACTGAATATCTGTATCAGGCCCTGATGGTTGCTCAAGGACAAGATACCAGATGTGCATGTCCTTGGATCTACTCTTCTATTAAATGCTCGGTTTTGTATTGCAGGTGCTTTTTCTATGTCATTCTCTGGTGATTTTAATTTGGCAGGGCACTGTAGAACTGCATCTGGAGATCCCTTCGTGCTGTTTCTATAGAGCTAGAGCAGGGCAACAGTATCTCAATATTAGAAGCTGCCCGTAGAGAGCTGAAGGTGAGAGTGACACCCCTTCCCTACACTGTAGCTACTGAGCGATCCCCATTGTAAACACTCAAAGCTTCGTCAGGCTCATTCTGGCGTTAAGTCGCTACCCAGTGAATGGAGGGCTAAATAAATTTGAGCTTCTGCAGTGCTACAGAAATGTTAAGTTGTTTGTTCTCAGTCCCAAAGCACCAGAGTCCTCCAGAGGGAATCTGCACTCTGGATCATCTCATTTATACTCTGTGCAAATTAAATTCCTTTTTATCTTTTTTTTTACAGTGAGTGCTTTGGCTAGTTATAAATAGATGGAAGCAAAGATAAGATTAAAAAATGTTTTCTTTAAGGTCAGTAATTAGTGCTGGCTGCAGTGGGGGAAAGCAGGAATCTGCAGTGATATGTCTTAGAGCGAAAAGAGAAAAAAGACTGACTTTTGGGTATGTTTGCAGAACGGGGTTGTTCAGTAGAAGTCAGTGGTTTTTGAGGAGACAGTGGCAGCAGAGAACACGAAGAAGAGAAGACAGTGTGAAATGAATTGCAGAAGCCACAAAATGCAGCACCAGAAGGAATTAAGTTGCTTAGGATGCCAAGCACCATATCTAAAAATTAAGTAAGCACTTCAACTTAGCAGACCCGTACAAAACATTTGACTCACAGATGGCTTTTGCTTCAAAGGTGGACAGCAGGTTAATAGTTAAAAGATGAGTGGGAGTTGTGATTTTTGCACATGATGGCCTGAGCTCACAGTTATTACAAAATCTATCTGAGCAGCAGAAAGGTCAGGTTTGATCGAAAGGGTTTTTGACAAGTGCAAATGGGATTCTGCTGTCTCTCCTTTCCCATTTACAATTCTTGTCAGCAAGGATAAGACTACCCAGGAGTCCAGAGAGGAGCAAAGCTACTCTTAAAATGAGCTCAACACAACCTGTCTGGAACAAGCCTCCCTGTCTGCAGCCTGCAATGTCTGTGCTGGTTAGTACAAAAGCAAAAGAATACACATTTCACCATACAGTTTCACAACACCTTACTTCACATCGCTGAGTTGAGTTAAAAGCGATCGATTGGGAAAAGCTTAAGAATTGATTTTCCTGGCTATTAGTTGTTATGTTTCTCCACTTACGCAACCAAGAGAATAAAGAGACATTTCCCACTTTAACTTAGATTAGGGTCAACAAAATTAGTTTTTTAAAGTACTTTCATCAAAGAGCTGAATAATCAATATTTTTTAGCTATTCTATATTTTATGGCCTCAGTCACCTCCCTCAGTGTCATTACTAAGTCCATTCTACAAATCAAAGCCAATGACAGTCAACAGAGTTGACGTACTGTATAGACTTACTAAACACATAAGGTACTTCCTTACGCAAAGGGTTGTGGGAGTCTGGAACAAGTTACACAGTCAAGTTGTTGAAACTGATATCTTGGTTTTCCTTCAAGAACTGGCTTGATGAAATGCTTGGGTCGATTAGCTATTAACATCCAAACAGGCAATAGGCTTAATGACCTCCTCTCGTTTGTAACGATTCGTATGTCAAAGGCAGAACTGAATAATGATCTTGTGCAGCTCCAGTCTAGTGCTCGGGGCAGAGGGAGCCGGAGCACCAAATGTCACGATCATAACCGTGGGACCAAGTACTGAAGACCGTTGGCAGATTGAATTTTTACAATTTATGTGGCTTCTTTCCAGTACTAATAATAATGCAATATGGCACATTATTTAGGCAGGCCACGGAGGTCAAATTTTAAACATTCTTTAATCAAGACAAGAGAGGAAAAAACAACAGGTTTTTGATTCTATATAACATACAAGTATCACGTGCGTATTATATATTTCTGTATTTCTACAAGATTGCTCTTCTACAAGTGAAACAATAATATAATCTGCACCCTAGATTATACAAAGAGCATTTTATTTTGGTATGGCTACAATAAGGACAAGACTTAAAATAAATCTCCCATTTGTCTAAACTGATTGTTGCTTTACAATGTAGGATATGTTTGTGAGATTACCTACATAAAACACTTTCAGATTCTTAAGGGTTTTTTAATAATGTAAATTGCATGTAATTTACTGTAATTTATACATAAGTAGATGGTTTTATTGCAGAGAATTTCGGTGCTGTAATGTAATATTACTTTAATTTTACATCCTAGTTATTGAGTGTGACAACCGTAATGTAGTCTATTTTTCCTGTGTAGTATTAACTTTTTAAAATTACCCTCTCAAAATGTTCATTATGTCGAGAATACCTGCCACATGAACACATCTATGGAGCTAGTACACAAATGCATTTGACACAGTCATATGAAAATCACCCACAATATCTCTGTTTCTAGCAATTGAAAAGGCAAGTGATTGTTTTTACAAAGATGATCATCTTGCAGGAGCCTCTAACAGAATAGTCTGGTTTAAGCAGAGTGTTTCTATTAAACTGCACTGGATCTTCTGGAACCTCAATGAAGCACAAATAATATACAGCATATACCTCTTGCTATACCAAAGACCAGACAGAACTTCATAATTCATCATTCTATCTATGTATTCTATTCCAACGATTCTATGTGTTCTATTCCTGTAACATCACACTTTTTTCTTCATACAGGATTGCTTTCAGTGATTGCAAAATGAATATTTTAAGCTCTAGACCTGTAACATGAAAAAAAGCCCCTGAGGTTCATTCATCCTGAAGTGTGTTCATGTCAGTGATTCAAATCTTTCTCTTAAGAGCGGAGTCTGGGCTCCCGTCTCGCAAGCCAGACCTAGAACACAGATTTGCGTAATTTTCTACATGATTTAACAATTTAATGTGGAGAAAATGTTTCGTGTCAGGAAGAGGGATAAATGCTGTGGAGCTGTGTAAGGCAGAACTGCATATTTCAAGAAATCTGCTTCAAAAGAGTCTAAACAGCCCTGCATTATTGTAATTTACAATCAATTTACATCATTTGCCAGACTAAGTGCTATTAATGCAGTTGCACTGTTTTGTAGCATAACTCCAGAAGACATGACCTACAATTTGTCTAAGAAAAGGATATGCATAAAGAACCTCATAGAAATTCAAAGAAAATTTGAAAATATTTTTTTTCTAAATATACAATCGGAGTGTAAAATGTACTCAAGAGATGTTTTACAATATTGACAAAAGCCGAAGTGAACCTTACTCTACATGCATTTGTCAGCGAAATGGAGACAGTGTGGAAATCAATCAGATGTGATGACAATCGAATCGACTGTATGATGCTCTAGGAGCGAAGTATACTTGACATAAGCTGTGAAAAATTACTCCCAGAGATGAACAGAGTTGCTTTTTGATGTGCGTGGTACAGGCATTGTTCACAAAGTGTGATATGAGGTGGGTTGCCCCAGTGCATTTCCATATTTTTAGCACATATGCAAATCGCACGCACATGTGTAGATGCGGGACATCTGCTTCTGTTTTTTTTTTCCAGAGCTGGGCTCTTACTACCTGGCCCTAACAGCTGGAGCATTTTGCATGACAGATAATGAAGCAGCAGCTTTCTTATGACCGGATAGCCGGATCTATTGTTCTCCTCATTTCTCCACTGAAGTCATGTACACTAGACAGACAGACAGACAATACAGTCAAGTACTCACAGCCTCTCAGTGTTCCGGGGAATATTCCTGGGCACGGCTTTGAGTCCCAGACCATGGCAATCCACAGTGGTGCCACTGCAAGTGCAGAGTGCCGGGCAAGCACTGGCACAGCCCCCCAGCAGGGCGCCCCACAGGACGACCCAAAACCCAGCTTTGGTCAGTCCTGTACCAGCCCCGCTGCAGCGTCTTCTGAAAGGCATCCCGGAGCACCAGTTCCTCTCCGCACTGCTCCAAGCCGCTATTCTAGACAAGTCTACTCCCGCCAATGTGCAGAAAAATAAACAAAACAGCAGTATAAGGTTGAGACCTTCAGGGAAACAAGTTCATTAAATGGCGTAAATATTTGCAGCGGCTCCTCCGTCTTATTCCTTTCCTTTCTTTTCTTGCTTTCCTTTCCCAACCAAGCTCTTTTCTTCTTTCTTTATGGAGATGTGTGCCCCTCTGTAGCTCTGTTGCGTGCCTACGTCCTACTCCCTTTCTCCCCAGCCTTCATCTGCTTGCCTGTAGAAATGGGAATAGGGGCAGAGCAGAGCAAATAAAAAAAGGAAAAAAGCAGTCCCTCTCTCTCTTACACACACAGCAGTCTTCCATCACAAGGAGCTACAAATAGCAGCTCCTCGACTCCTCCTACCTAACCCCCCCCCCCCACCACACCACCCTCCCCAGAACCCTGCCTGAACTCAACACTTATTCTCACAGGCTCTCATCCAGTCTCACAGCAGCCCCCACAGACAGGGAGCAGCAACCTGCACAGCACCGGCCCCGGATCTGCCTCTGGGATCCCCAGCATCACCAGGGGCAGCAGCCCTGGGATAAGCTCAGCAGAGTAGCAGGAGGCAGAGGAGCAGAAGAAAACAAAAAAAAAATCAGTTTTCCAGAGGTGACGACTTTTCACGAGAGTCTGGGCAGACCGAAGACAAAAGTGTGAGAGAAATGGAAAGGGTTCCACAGCCAGGGGGGCTGGAGATGCAGGAGCAACGCAGACGGCAGAGTCAGGCAGTTCAATCGCGATCTGCCAGTGTAAAAACTGACCAGGGCTGCAAAACCCAAGGCATGGGTTGAGGTCATGAACTGATGCGCAAAATAGAGGAGCAAACAGCCTTTTAGTGAGAATTAAACGAACGGCTGCAAGCTGAGGAGACAGAACTGCAGTTAGATATCGGTTTTGACAGATTGCTCATTCTGGCTCATGTCTTCAGAACACTCATTTTCATTTTGTTCTGCTTCTGCTGGTCTTGAGGGCGCCACCCTACTGAAAGACGGTAGCAGTGCCCTGCACATAGCCCGGATGAGCTTATAAAGAAATGGACTATGAAAACATCTGTTGGTACCCACTGTGTAAACCACGGCTTCAGTGTTAGGAGTCCAGATTCACAATTCCAGGCATTTCTGGAATACACATGAACAGTATTGATGAAAATGGCATAAATGCGTTTCTACAAAATCCCTGCTGATCTTGGGTACTGTAGCAGAAATAGCGACTGTCACTTATAAGTTTAGAATGAAATGATTTCGGAAATGAAATATAGTTGAGAGAAATGCTGATAGGACCAGACCCCCGAAAAGTGAGTTAAAATACTCTGATGAAGAGTGAAAGCAATGAGCTAAACCAACACCTGTAAAGTTGCGAATACTGTTGGCGTGCAATTGAAGCAGAAAATAAGACTACATCATGACCGATTCCAGCCAACCAACCATCTGCGAGTGTAGGGTTTGTGCAAGCTCGCGACTAGCTTTAACACTGATTTAAGTGACTCGAAGTAAATCGTTGTCATAGAAAATCAGAAGCATTAATCAAACATATCGGCTCCACATGTCTTTTCTTGCCTGATCCATCAATCACCCTAAAATAAACTGCAGTCCTATTTTAGACTGTCAAAAACTGTGACAGGGGGCCACGATCATTATGTCTCCCCACACAGGAGACAGAATTCTTAAATTAGAATGCTCAATTTTTTGTGAATTCTCAAATGTTATACTATAGGTATTGTGATTTCTAAAAAAACGTTGAAACATAATGCAGGTATGCTCACTTATAACAATGACTCAGAATGAGGATCCGATAGCTGCTGGCAACACGTTTGCCGTATTTCTTTGCTATGTTCAGAAAGGGTTGCATAGTGTTTTATCTTGCGTCTGTGAACCTTGGTCCTTTACAATGCTTAGGTTGGTTCAGGTACTCTTAACTAGCCATTGTGTTTCAACAAAAACGACGCCTGTCCAGGAAAATGTCTCAAAGAACTACAGCTAGAAGCCGACTAATACGAAATGTTTAACGCATGTGCTCCCGCCCAAAGCTATCGCGCTGTATCTTTCTACAAATGGAAATCACACAATTTAATGAAAGGAGCATCTAATAATTGTAATAATTAATGCTCCAGAGATACGAGGAAAGGAAAAATGCATACAACTGCTCGAGATAACAACAAGCTCCCATAAGGAGTTAGTTTCCTAAAACAGCTTTTACGGTGTTTTTTTTTTACGGAGAAAAGAATTCCCGACCATGAGCAAAATCCGAGTGCGTTTCTAAGTAAAAAAAAATGCAAAGGCACTGAAGACGTTGAAACGCACTAATAACACTACAAACATGTTTCAAGTTTTTTTTTTAGACAAGGCTTTGCAGAACCTGGGAATGACAAAATTATGGTCGCTCATACAAAGGTTCTGTTAATGCCTGAAAACTCATTTGCAAGAGCAAATTTAAAACATGTTCCACATGTAAAATATGTGATATATGGCATATTGTTTAAAATGGTTGAATAATAAAAACCTTAAGCACATATCACATTGATATTGAAAATGTTCTATGTGTGCGTAAAACAAATTACATAATTATTCCAGTTTCTTAATCGAATCAGAACATGCCACTTTAATGGAAATTAAGCATTGAAAGCAATAGTGAGAAGAATAAACGACTCAAAAAACAACTTGAAACAAAGGGCAAACTAAACAAAACATTGACAACTGCATACTTTTAAGCGAACATTTGTTTGAAACTTATAATGTAAAATAAGTATTTGGGGGTTCATCAACACATTCTGGGATGGTTAAAAAGATGTAATGTGCAAAAATGGCATGCAATGGGCTATTTTCAGATCTTTAATATGAAATATGTAGTTATTACGTATAAGTAAAGAGAGCATATGACCTCTAATGGGCAATTAAAGTATTACGAACATGTTATTCGCTATTGTGTTTACTTTTTAAACACCGCCACCTTGTGGATGAAATTGACAATGCTTTTACTCGGCTATGATCATGATTGAAGTTCATAAGAGCATACAACCAACAAAGCAAATTGTATTGAAATACTTTCCTTCTGACAGATGTCACATACTGATGTTCCAGAGAACAGAAAGGTGCATCCAAGAAGTCTCCTATGCTCATTATAAAAACAATTGTGGCACAATATGATTCAAATTACACAGAACAGCATTATAATTATAATAATTAATTGCTTACACTTAGTGCTTTTCTGGACACTCCACTCAAAGGGCTTTACAGGTAATGGGGACTCCCCTCCACCACCACCAATGTGCAGCATCCAGCATTCTGAGAATTGAATATTGGTTGATAACCTTATAACCTCATTCTTATTTGTTATGTTTTTTTAACATAAAAAGGTAACCAGAAAAAAAAGTTGCCTGTCATCTCAAAACCTGAAGTATTACAAATATGAATGAGTATAAAGTTACGCATCATTCTTTTGCATTTAGACAGAGGGTATAATGCTCTGGATAAAGATGGGTGAAGGAAAAAAAACTTCTAAAAACATTAAATCATTATCATTAGGTAATAAATAATAAATAATCCACCTCTCCCAATATCTCTCAAAAAAATGTCCTTCTAGAGTCTTAACTGAAAGGTTAACTTTTTCAGTTCATAAATCTCTGAAACAATCATTTTCTTGGTTTGGGGGCTCTTTGATGTGTAATAGCTTTCTTACTTGCTGCCAAGAATACTTTTAGCAAGTATTTACCTCTGCCCACATCCTCATCAGGCAGATTACCCAGACACAGAACTGAACACGACTTTGGAATTTCTAAACATGTCTTGCTAATCAGAGACAACACTTCTTGTCTTGGACATTACCAATATATGCGTTGAATGCCCTGCGTCTACTACGACTCTGTCTCCAACATGGTTGTGGCAAACCAAGCCGAGACAATTTTATTTTGGAGTTATGAAGAATCGAGTTAAATTCTTCCAGCAGAATTCCCTCCATCTTTTTGAGTTTGTGGAAGTCATAACTTCATTCTTATATCAAGATAAAGAAAACACCCCCATAATTTAAGTCTTACAATTTTAAAATTTGATATCTGAAATTCACTTCTTACCTATATATCAGTACAATTTGAAAACGTGAAAATGCTTAATTTAGCCAATTGCAGCAATTATTTAGTTTTGCTTAACTTCTTATACACTGTAAACATGCACCAGCCCTTTGCAAAAGTATGCAGATACTTTTCCAGGGTTTAAATAATGTGGGACTGATAATGAGAAAAAATGTTCAAGAGACGGGGTAAAAAGGTGTTTATTTTAAAATGATTACTAAAGCCATGTATTTTACAATGTTACAACTTATTTTACATACATTATGAACAAAAATAACTATTAGGATGACAAAATTGCTCAAGTAAAAAATAGCTTAGAAAATGCATTGCTGACAACAGCTTTCAGAAACTTGACCCAAACGTTGAAACCTAATTATTAAGGTCCTGATAACAGAGAAAAAATAAAGCATATTCTGCTGTAATAGACCCCACCAGCAAAAACAGACTAATACATATGGATGGTACACTCACTACAATCACTCATACAGCTGTTTAATACCTTGAATGACTAACGTAATATTGCTTGGTATTCTTAAAACAGAATTTTATGCGACCTGTGCTGTGCTCTATTGCACAGTTTAAGACTATTATGGCCAGGAAATATTTTGGTTGGTTAGTAAAGCATATACTACAAGATTACCTACTTATTCACGAGAAAGCAGGTTGATAGCAATCATACATTTCTGATTTTGACAAGGCTCTCCAGCTTCTATATGCCAAAGATGTGAAAAAAGCTATAAAGGTTATTATGAAATGTAAGGGGTTAATTGTTCAAGTTTTGTTTCTCATACAAAACTGATCCCACTATTTCAAACTTCACTTTAAAGTTCACCTATAGGCTCTTACAAGTTGGGCATGGCTTCAAATTAGGTTTCTATTTGTTTATTGCCTGCTTCAGAGTAGAAACAGAAAAGTGTTATCTGAACTAAGCAATGAGAATTCAGATATTTCTGACTTTGAGTTATTAAAACATGCTCAGAACATTTTGTTACTTTAGTAAGGTGTTGCCTGCCTGCTGTCTGGCACAAACCCAGTCTGCTATGTCAGAAAGCTATTACTCCAGTGAAGTGTATTCAAACACCTGCTATTTTAGTTTGAAGATGTATAGTAGCTGCACTGCTATTACATTACAGCACGATTTGATTTTCCCAAGACTGTCAATATAATATGTGAAGAAATACAAAACAGTCTCGGTTTATTTTTTTAAAATGTCACACTATTGCAAAAAGTTTTTCAATATAAACAAACGCGACTTCAAATCAGTATAGTGTAGTATATAGAGTGCAAAATTATTTGCACCACAATTCATGCAAAATGCATACTTCTGACTAACAAATAAAGACAGTAAGGATGTATCTGAACTAATGAAGCAATCTTTATTTCCTTGGATGGTCACAATGTTGTATTAAAAAACCTTTCCTTGCAGGCTTCTATAGTGATTTTATAGATAAAATTTGAAAAAAGCAGCGTGAGGTTTGAAATATTTTAAATGTTAAGTTAATCATTCAAGATAAGATGCATCTGTCTACTTGCTTTTCTAAGAAACTAACCAAAAAAAAGACTAATAAAGCAGCAAAAAAACAAATTTTGCTTACAAAGGTGAACTGAAACCAAGACACAGCACAGATGCTAAAATCAGAGATTAGATTTTAGCAGCATTCATTCATCACTAAGAGGGGAAAAAACTGTAAATGCCCTTAAAAAAACAGGATATAGAAATAGTGAGGTCTGTGTGCAAATATTAAAATAAGATATGGCTCAACTGGCCACACAGTGGTTAAAATGTAACAGACATTAGAGATCAGACTCACTACTTTTATCACATCAATATCAGAATTGAAGTGGTCATGTAGGAAAAGGGTTTTCATTGTGCTAACATTACTCTGGGGAAATGTGGGCACAATTCAGACTGGAAAGGAGGTTCTGGAAAGGCATGTTTTTTTACTCGTCTTGAATTTTCCATTTTGAAGCTACATTCTGATGGAGACTATTTTTAACATTTCAGAAGCATCAGAACCATGTTAATGAACAAAACGACAGGACCTCTTACCAATACTCCCATTATTATCCCTAAATTAATAATTTATGATAGTAAACAAAATTCTAAAAGCATAGTAGTATATTAAAACACTGTCAGACAAGACAACATTTATCATACCAATAAAGATAGTTAACCAAATGTTAAAAAAACAGTTATTGAGCCTGTGATGTAAATAAAAAAATCTCACAAAGGCACTTAGTTAAATAACTTCTAAAACTAACCATAAAATTGCTACGTTCACATTTCATATGAGCATCTCACAGACTTAAATTCAATCAACAGAATATCCTCTCTTCCACATTCTTTCTCAATCATTACTTATCGCGAACCCTCCTTACTTTTGAATTCATTCATGGCATTTCACAAATGACCCTTTACTCATAGCATTTTCCATATCCCACCATTTAAATTAATATGACACTTTCTGGACCTGTAACCAGAATGGTCTGGCATTTCCAAAACTTTTTAAACGTTAAAACTAAACACAAGGTCCATCTTCTTGTGCACTTCCCAAGACCAACAACATTCAACCCATTCCTGCATTCAAAATAGTAATAATGTTACTTGCATTTAAAAAGCCTTCCAAATGTGTTAAAATATCTATTGGGATTTCACTACAACTATCCAAACATAAAAGGCAGTATTGGAACAGAACTAGAAGCAGTTGAATATCCATTAACAGTCCAACCGAAGTTTCATAAATTACACATTCAATTCACAAATTTCACTTTATCACCACCAAGTTAGACCTGACATCTTACTGCAAAGACTCCATCAAGATTCTGAATGCAGACACATTTATTTCTATAAAAAGGAATAGAATTAAGATGAGCCATTTTATGCATAGATGTACAGCATGGCCAACAGGCATCCAGATTCAGTGTGTATTTCAATATATCAGATCCACCAACCCATTACGTCAGAATAAATTATATGGAAATGGATTGGAGTATCCCCAAATTAAATGTGTCCTATTCATGTGATAGGAGAGAAGGTAGTTATATATATAGTTAATTATACCCATCACTAGCTTTGTATAATGTCAATGAATCACCAATATCCATGCTGACAGTCTGACTTCCAGATATCCCAAAGAAGATTTAGTTTCACTGTTTGATCCAAAACAGACCATTTTTAAAAACAAAAACATATACATATATACATACAGAAAAATGGCTCAGTTGTGTTGAATATACCACAGTGAATGATAAACTTAATCACAGCTTTTGAAGGACCATTTCAAAAAATATTTTTTAAACAGAAGACTCCTGTGCTGGGGGAAAGCAGGCCTTGGTACAAGAGGAGCAATCCTGAAAAACAGAAATTAAAGTAAAGAAAGAAAGTCGCATTTATGACAAACAAGCTGTAGAAAACTTAAAAACTGTAAAGTATAACTTGAAGACATGCCTAATGTTGACATTAGACAATGTAGTGCTTAAAAATGAAGAAGCTCAACAATGAAATTAAGTTAATATTGAGCTCTTTTAGTCTGAATTAATTTAACTTATTAAATGTACCTTTTTCCAGTTTTTTTAAATAACATGGTTGCATTTTTCATAATGCATCACTACTGCTTTTTGATGTTATTGTTGCTAATTAAATAAAACTGGCATCTAGTCAGTCTTAAAGTTTAACAGAAAAGATACAGTGCAAGTCGTAAAAGTTAAAAGCGAAAAATGCAATCCTATGCACCTGAAAAATGTCTAGAGAAATATACTGCATTGGTTTAAAAATGTCATTAAAAAGACTGGAGCAGGCAGACCTGCTTACCATAAATATGAGATGATTCTACTGAACAGAAAGTTTCATTACAAAAAAGTTTCATTTTGGTATAATGCTCACATTAATGTTCAATATTCAAAACTTTATTGCAAAACTTATCTAAAATTAGAATTACCTTGACCCTGGAGTTCTCATCAGCAGACTTTAAATTCACTGTTCTGTTTACCAGGGCTGGAGAATTTAGGGGCCTCTCAAACTTGAACAATATACAGATTCAAATATTAAAAACAAAGAAATAAACAATCCCATAACTCTTAACTAGTGGAAAATTGATTATTGCATTTACATTTATTATATTCAAAAGTTCAAGATGATTCTAAAATGCTAAAGCAGAACTGGACAACAGTTTTTGCAATAATTTTAAAAAACAGGTGAAGTTCTGCAATGTCTCAGTACCGTACATTTTCTTAAAAAAACACTCACTCTAAATATTATAAACCTAACAAGACAGATATTACTAGACACATTAAATAGTAGCATGTGAAAGCTACTAAATTCACAGAAGAAAGCTATTTAAATTCATAGAAAAACATATCTAATGTAAGTCACATTTAATTACAAGCTTTTATTCACACAAATATACATTTTTTCTCATTTGAAAATAAAACTAATAAAAATGTAAATCACTAAATCAAACAACAAAAACTCTGGCATCAAGTTTAATAATTTTGCACCCATCATGTAGTTATTTCTTTTACCACAACATCTAAAAGATTGTCTAATGTATTCATAATCAGTGCAGCAAAGTACTGATGCTGATGTTGCAACACAGTCATTTGTAACTTTCCTGAATTATAGGATATATAAGTGATATAGTACTGTGTGTTCTTAAGAGGTTTATGTCTATGGTTGGCACGTTTTCATTTACAATGATGACTTAGAGAATACTTTGACCCAACTAAAGCCCTAGCCACTATGCCACCTTGCTGCTACATAAATGAAAGTGTATTAAACACTAACTGAATTTAGTTAAATTTGGCAAATGACTTGTATACTGGCAGAATCAAATTTAACAACTTCAAAATTCACAAACAACAGTTAGCAACATTTTGCTTTGGATGTCGGTGACTTTGTTTGATTAACATGTAACAAACACTGGTTTAGATATTGGATTGCATGTGCTAATATTTCATTCCACAACACTGGCCTGGAATACTGTATTTAAGCTAAAAGGGAAGGGAGACTTATTTTATGGTCAGCTTGTGCTTTTGCGTATCAGTGATAAGATTTTTTAATTTAAACAGGATCTACAACGCCATTTTTATATTTCTGGGTTAGAAAGAATCAGCACTGATAAATGCATTTCAAAACACAATAACAGTTAAATGTACCTTTTAAAACCTCTAGTTTACATTTTTGCATTGTAGTTTACATTGTAAAGAAAGAGGCTCTTGAATACATCTCTTGTAATCAAATAAAAATATTTCTCTCAATTCTGAGATGGTTTTGCCGACAAATACTACTTGTTAACTCTGCATGCAGATCACCCTGGAACATTTCTGTGGCGAAATGTCCACCACGCAGCCTGTGCTTATTCACCCATACATCACATGTCATTAATCATTACGGTGACTAGCGAGCAGGAAGTGCCACATCACGTTTCAATTTGTGGGAATTCAAATGTGAGTTTGCGAATGCATGGCAACTTACAGCATTTTAAACAAAGTTTTCTATAAAATAAATGGATTTATTTTGTTACCGACATTTAATAACTGGTCTGAGAAATTGTGTCTTCAGTTCCCCTTTAAAAGTCTATATGTTCTGATGCTTGTTATATAATATCACTGCTTAAAACATTAGCAATAATAGTGAAGTCATATATTGAGCCATATGACTTGTATAGAAATATTTTCATTATATAGAAAAGGCTGGTACAGGTATAGACACAATATTAAAGATTAAGTACGGACCAAATAAGCCGTTTCAGATTTTTTTATCCATGCAGGACACTGTATATCACAGAATATTACCTTCAGTTTCATTTCTTATACAATACCTTAATACCTTGTGTGCTTTTTAGGCAACGATGATAGCTTTCCCTCCCAGAATTTAGAAATTACAACAATTATTTAACATTGTTAAGCAGTTGCATTAGATGTTGCACAGGTGGCACTACCTGTACCTGTAAATCAGTCAATGTTTCAGCCTTAGATATGTTTTTGCTCATTTGTACATTTTAAATCTTATTTGTTATGACTTTCAAAATGACTAAAAATTAATAGCACCCCACACAAAACTGAAATGGTTAGAAACTCAGGACAACTTTCAGACAATCTAAACTTCATATGTGTAAAACAATGCATTGTACTTCTGTCATCTTAATATATTTAAAGCATATTGAATGCAATGCTGCTAGATGAGCAAAATGTGTACACATATTAGTTCCATGTAGTGTACATATTCAATTCAATTTATTTTTATATAGCACCTTTCACAACAAGGTTGTCCCAGGGCGCTTAACAAAGCAAGTGACCATATATGTTGTGAATACAGAAGAGAAAAGACCAGAAGACGACGGAGGAGAGGAACCAAAAACTCCTTAGTAAGGAGGAATAAAACCTCTAGGGGTCCAAGGTCAAGTGACTGCCCAACCCCTTTGGGCATGTTAACAATTAAAAAAAGGAACAAATGAATAAATATGTGATATTATCAAAGACTTACAGATTGCAAATCAATGTTTTCTTTCCCGTGTTTGTCCGTCAGTACCATGATGGGAGTAGAGGGCTCTGGAGATGTATTTTTGCTTTTCTTTTCCATTAAAGTCTGGTTCCCCAAAACCCTTTTCTGTTTTAAACATAAAAAACATTTTCTTTTTGTATAGAAGAAGTAAAGGATGGATTCAACAACTCTGAAAGAAGCCTAACATCACTATTATTGTGGTATTTTACATGGCTAATGGTATAAAGAGAACTAGCTCAACAGTTTGGCCCCCTTAAATATATAATAGGGAATTTGTCTGTTTACTTACATATAGAATCTCTATACTTGCTTTATATATTATATAAAAATAAAACAACAATGAAGTAGCAAATTAATGTGCAATAACTTATTAAATTAATAACTTATTGTTAGTCTCTCCTCTGTTGGACTACATAAATATAATGTTTATTTCATTTTTTGAAGTGCCTGGGATATCTTTAACTTTTAATAAAAATATATAAAATGTTTATTGGAGAAGGAAAATGTTCAGTATGGAGAACTATATGGAAGGAATACATTTCCTGATAAACAACTGTAACCACCAAATGTTTGATAAATCTTTGCATTAATTATCATTCTTCTGATGCTGAATGACTTCCACTGTAGTCAGGGATTTGGGTGTCCTTCAGTATTCATTCTCTTGGTTTTCTGGGGCCATTTATGCTTAGTTTGTTTTAGAACAATAAACTGTCTATAAATACATTTTGGTACTGTTTTAATAATAAAATCCTTACACTTATATAGCTCTTTTCTGGATACTCCTCCCAAAGTGCTTTACAAGTAATGTGGACACACCACTACACTCACCACACACCAGCTATCAGCGGGGTGGAGAACAATGGTGAAGCCAATTCACAGATGTGGATTATTAGGCCATGATTGCTAAAGGCCAAGGGAGAAAATGTGACCAGGAGACTGGAGTAACACCCCTACTTTTTTCGAGAAATAACCTGGAATTTTTAATGAACACGGAGAGTGGGGACCTCGGTTTACGGTCTCATCTGAAGGACAGATGGCTTTTCACAGGGTAGCGTTCCCATCACTACTGGGGCATTAGGAACCACAAACTGTAGACCGCAGGGTGAGCACTCCCCGATCGTCCCACAATTTTTAAAATTAAATCTAACTTAATTCTGCCACAGACTAAATTGAATGTCTTCTCACAAATCATATTAGCATATTTATGATAAACCAAATAAGAGAAACAAGTGATGACCTTAATGAGACCCCCAAAGGAGCGGGATCGGGCATGCTTCTTCCTGGGAGGAGTCTGAGAGCCCAGCACTGGAGTCCCTGGGGTGGACTGCTTGGCAAACTGCAAAAACATACAAAGGTCTTTTACTGCCATGCCAGCGGTATTTCCCTCTCTACTGTAGCAACTGCATCAGCCTTGCGTGGTATACAAAGTCTTAGCTACCAGACAGCACCTCTGTCGGACAACATAAATATAACATTTATGTCAAGTCCGTTCACTTTTTGGAAAGGTCTGGAATACCCTTAATGTGTACTACAAATACCTAAAATGTTTATGGGAGATGTTCAGAATGGAAAAATACAAGAAAGGAATAAATTTTCTGAAAAACAACTGTTGGTTCTCTGGGGTCATTTATGCTTAGTTTCTTTCAGAATGCTTAAATGCAATAAATTCTTCTGGAAATCAAATTTTCCATTAATGGATTAAAAAAAAAAACATTTTCCAGCCTGCATTCAAGTGTAAAGGAAGTACTTGGTACGCTCTATCAATGGAGTACAATAAAGTTTTATGCACAATTAAGTATTGCAGATAGGGTTACAAATTTGTACCCATATAAAGCACTGAACTACTGCTGGTTACGTTAAGATTAATTGATACTTTATTCTGTCACTGGCCATGTTTTTATATACTCAGGGGTGGTGTTCTAACCAGAGACATCATGAGTCAAGTGCCTGCAACATCTACTGCAGTGAAAAAAAGTAACTTTTGCCTATTACGTTTTAATCATGTTTGCAGTTTCCCAAGGCAACGAATCCGATGGGATTCACTTTTTTAATGAATCCCCAAATGATATAGCAGATGAGTGCCAAGAGCTTTTGTTTTGAGGAAAGGACTTCCAATACTGTTTCTCTACCTGTCGAACCAACTTCTTCTTCTTAGCAGACTCCGGCATGTTGCTAACATGACGGAACAGTTCCTTTAGAGCTTCTTCTGTATGACACTGGCTGTCATCAGGCTGGGAGCAGGAGGGAGGATCGAGGCAGCTCCTCTTCGAAGTGACAAGGCCATTAGCTCCTTGGGAGGGCAAGAGATCCAGATCATCCTTGATAAGAGAGAAAAAATTGTTTAGTCCCAATTAAATTTAAAACACTGTTAACTCCAAAGTATTTTCACAAAAAAATATTCACTATTGTTCTACAGCTTCTTAACTTTTAGCTTATTAAAAATTTTTAACAAACAACATTCAGTTTCAGATTCATTTACAATTTTTTTTTTACTTTGCTTATTTTGCTCACATTTCTCAAATCCTCTTGATGGCAGAAATGCATAAAGACCAAACTTCTGATAAGTAAAAAAAGATTCCATTATTCTCTGATTCATCAATGATATGAAGGTTTTTAACTTTAGTTTAACTTTAACATGTTGCAATTAAATATACAATCAATTAATATCACAATACATAATACATAAACTGGTAAAAAGATGAATAAAGAAAAAAGAAAACCTTTGACTGAAGGATCTTCAATCCTGAGAACTGCATCCTAGAGTGTTCTCTGATATATGCTGGAGCCTACAGAACAGAAAATGTATGTATTAAATATAAAAACATTTAAAATGTAATTAAAAAATGACTTGACATTCAATAGAATTTTGATTTAATTCAGAAATAAACTCTTATTACTTTCAGGAAGTTCAACATTATTAACATGCAGTAGATGAGCAGAAAAAAAAAACATTTAATGTAAATTTAAATGTTACAATTATTCCATCTTAGACTTTATCTTCATCTTAGAATTTTTTTAAACACAGGTTTTAATATGCAAATCCACCGTTATAAGTCCTGCTTTTTTTAGAGTACCCATGGAAACTATATTTTCTACTGTTAACGTCAGTATTATGATCAGATCCAAATTTACATTGGACGTGATTGAAAAACACTGTGATGGTACTTTAGAACTGAGTTCACTCAAAACTGCATTTGATTAAAAAGATTTATTAAAAAAAAAATCCAACCCGGAACAGTTTTTGCGAGTGCTTGATCAGGAATGCCACACCATTGTTCAACTTCTGTATATTCTCTTGTAAGTCACTAGCTGTCACCTTTAAAAGAAGAAAAAAAAACTTTATTTAGAGGTCACCGCAGCTCGACTGCACTTCCAGTGATCACATGACTTTTGGAGTGCCCTCAATTACACCAAGTCTAACACCAAACTCTCGGTCTTCATTTTGAACGGAATTATGTCAACTTACATTTTTTGGCCATAGGATGTGGGGAGCAAACATAAGGGCCAGGTTATAGGCAGACATCTTATTCTTGTCCTGCTGTTTGGCAGTGTGGTACAGCAGGTCCAGCAGGAGTTTGAGCAGGCTGCGGTTGGCAGGCGGGAGCAGCATGAACAGCAGCTGCAGGGCCTCTATCTGACGCTCTTTATCTGGCGCAGCCGTCTTATTCCCCCTCTCGTCAAACAACGTTAGCTCTGAAAACAGGCAGCAAAAGACAGGGACAGCCTTAGCTCTAAGGAATCAATAACCATGTTTGCTGCAATACATAAGAGGTGAGCAGAGCAGTCGTGCCAATGGGGGGAGATGACTGCATTTGCTCTTTGCTCTTAGGCGGCTAGAAACCGATTGCAAGTGAGAATTACTGATGTAAACCTTTTCTAGGTTTTGCAGACAGCTTGACAGTGTTCACTCTGATCATTACATTTTTAAATAAAGAAAGGTTATTTGAAAAATATGCCTATGTTATTTGTAATTAACCAAAATGTAATATTATTGGCAGGGGGTGACTAGCTTTGCAAAGCATTGTAATTGTTCAAGAAGAGAGCACATAATCCTGATTTTTCTTAAGATAAACAATTCTTAGGAACAAGTAAATGTTAGTTCCACAGTGAAGAGTAGAAAGAATAAACATGTTTTTCCTATTGAGTGCTATCTGCGCCGAATTTATATGTATTTTCCTGTGTTTGCATGGGCTTCCTCCAGTTTCTCCGGTTTTCTCCCAAAGACCAAAGACATACAAGTAGCTTAACTGAATGCTAGAAAAATTGACCTTGGCACGAGTGTGTGTGTTTGTGTCTGTGTCTGAGTCTATGTCCTGTGATGGACTGGCGTCTCATCCAGGGGGTATCTTGCCTTGTGACTGTTGCTTGCCGGGTAAGGCTCCAGCTCTCCTCTAACACTAAATTGGATAAAGTAGTTCCAAAATGGATGGATGGCACCTGGATGAATTGTTGATAAGGGAGAAATATCCGACAGTCCTTTCTTCACAACCATCACGTTTATATTTGGAGATGTTAAGTCTACTTTAATGTTCTAGGGTACCTGCTATTTTAAGATGAGCGTGGTAGTGCCTGTGAGTTAGCAGCGGTTCAGGAAGCTCCCCAAGGAAGGTTTTCAGTAGAGTAGCCACATCATTAGGATGGAACTCCCCTGAATCCAGGTCAATGTCAAGACCATTGTTGAGACAGTCCTTTAGAGCCTGCTGTCGGACGCTGTTCCCAGGCACTCTGAAAAGGCCCTCCACGTGCAGATCTGAAATATTAAGTGCAGAGGTATATTTATTATAGATCATACAAAAAAAACTGTGTAAGGGATTCCTATGTTCGATTTCAGTTTAGGTTTATAATAAATGCTCTTTTGAATGTTTTATTTCAGTTCTTATTCTAATATATTAGAAAGCAATTGTAATAGACATTTCAATTCTTTTTCACATAAATATTTCAGCATAAAAGCCACAGACACCTTCTGCCACATTCGTTTATGAACCAGAGTAAAACACCACCTGGAGAAAGTACATGCTGCGGAAGGAAAATTATAATTAGAAATAAAAATACTGCAGAGAGAGGTATGTTCTATCATTTTGAAACAATATATTATCACACAAAAACTGTGACATTCTTGCATTATGCGTGCCTTTATATTAATAATGTTGTAGAAAAAGATATAAAGTAACAAAGTGCATGCTTTTTAATTACTGCAAAAGAAGAGCTGGATGCTACACTACGTATATTTTTGTTCTAAAGATGTAAAAGGCAACTCACTTTTGTGGAGATACTCAATGAGCTGGTATATTTGAGCAATCCCTTCTTCAGTCAAGGGGGTTCCAAACACAACTCCCTTATCTATTAAAAGGATAATCAAAAACTTAAAAGTACAGCCAACTGTTACTCATTGTACAGCAGTTTCAGACATTTTATTTTTCACAACTGGCAGAAATCCTAAAAAACTTTGCTTTTTTTATATATAGGTAACTACATTCAGAACAGCAAACAATTTAAATAATTACTTTCAATTGTTAGTACTTGGACAATGGCGCAGCTGAGTTGCGAATTATGCTATTTCGTATAATATGGGTTTAATTAAATGAAATTTTCTGTTATTGTATTGCATTTGTACTCACTTCATTGTGCCATTACAGAGCAGACTACCTCACAAACAGACCTACTGGGACTGAGAGATTACCGTGTAGCTCAGTGGCAATAGAAATATACACCAGGTACATTTGGCAAGATATTCTAGATGGCACAAAAACAACATTTAATAGTGTTTTAAATGTGTCTGATTGCTGATGGCTCTGTAATCACTTTAAAAAAAATGTATTCAAAATGCTGCATTATACTAGAGCCTGAAGCTCATCAAGCCAGATGTAGTTCACACTGCTATGCAATGGAAATCAGATTTCCTATTGTTTTAACAGAAAATAAAAAACACTGGACATTACTCCTGTTTCGGCACCTTTGCATTGGCTGCCAACACATAATGGCATTGATATTAAAATGATTTTGCTCAAATGCTCAGTCTATCAGTCAGAACATGCAGATCTACTGATATTGACCTACTCTTCATTCCAAGCATGAATCAAAAAAGGAAGGGAGAGGCTGCTGTATGGTACAATGCCTACAGACTGAGTAACTTTCTACCCCCTTTCATCAGCTATTCATCCTCAAATGGAAGTTTTAAACAACGATTGCACATCTTTACATAAATCCTTTCTTGTCTTCCTCTTCATGATTTTTTCCCCCTTAAATCATCTTTTGATACTTTGTATATGACGCCTTTTGAGCTGCATGAGCATGAAAAGCACTAGACGCAAAAAAAGATCATGATTAAAGATGACGCTGACCTTTGCGTTTGAGGAAGTTCAAGGAACGGAAGAAACCTGCTGCACTGGGCAGTTTGGGATCCATTTCCCCCAGTAGCTGGGCAAACTCTGTACCAGGAAGGTCAATGAGCCTTGTGATGTTACTCAACACCAGCTCCATGAAGACGTCTGGCTTCTCATGACGCAATTTCTCCACAAAGAAATCAGGATTGAAGATGATGGGCTGGCTACGCAGACTAGTCTCATGGCTAATCACGACGTTACAAACCGTTCCCCTGAAAAACACAATTCAGCAGTTGTAGACATTTTGATGTGAAGTGAATTAGCACAACATGCCAACCAACTACAACAAATCCACAGGAGAAATTAAATACAAAATGTCAAACACTCCCCCAGAACTCATCTCATTGTTGACTTGTGTACAGAAAGACCATACTGGCATACTTTTTGTGAAATGTTTAATAGCATAAAGATTCTTGTTCCAGAGAGAAAATTCCAAATGAACAACAGTTAATCTATTTCGGGTTTTGCAAGATACCTCTGTTGTAAAGAAGCAACATTTAATGCTAATTTTATTTTATGTGATGTCGGGAATCAGATTGAAACGATTATACTTCCTCAAATGTTGGATTACACCCAGCTGTTCAATAAACACAACTATGCAAGGGGAGTCTGAATTGTTTCCCTTTGTATTACTAGAACTATAGAAACAGCTTGGGAAACTCAGATGGAGAAATAAAAAGGAGCAAATGATGGCACAAGGGGTAAGAAAAAGCCTTGCTCTGCAGTGCACATCATTCAGGTGGATGCTGCACATTGGTGGTGGTGGAGGGGAGTCCCCATTACCTGTAAAGCGCTTTGAGTGGAGTGTCCAGAAAAGCGCTATATACAGTAAGTGTAAGCAATTATTATTACTGTGACTTTGCACACTAGTAGGTAACCGAGACTCTACCTTCCTCTTTCCAAAGAATGAGCCACAGCTCCGATGTAATATCACAACTGCCAGCACTTACGTCGCTTGGATGTCTTAACATTTCTGAACAGCCTTAGCAAATGTTTTCAATTCAGAATGTACTGCGAAATCTTATAAAACGGGTAATAAAAGCAAGGGCAGGCAATAACCAATGCACTCAACACCTAAAATTTACAAACTAAAACTTAATAAATGAAGGGGCTTTGAATTTGCCTGCATGAACAACTGCAGACGGTCTCACGTACTAGATATTAGTGGATTATGTTTTTGTTCAAATGTAAGTGCACCCTCAAAGCAATAAAATACGTCCATCTACAGACAACCTATTCATTCGGGGACAGTAAAGAGAAATCAAAGCTTCTTACGTGACATACCTAGTTTTGCGCTGTGGTAAACATTAAAACTATCTGGCGCAGTACAGTGTATTTATCTTTCCAGATTATAAGGCTCATCACAGAAGGCGTTAGAAAGTTTACGAAAGATATGGTCATCATGTATGAGCAACAAACCCAAGTTATTTCAAGACGCTTTTTAGAATAAACGTCAGTAACTAGGACATGCTATATCTCTTACTAGGCCAGAGAACAATGTGGTTCTATTGCCATAACGAAAGCTCAACCAGCTTTTTTATTTTTCCTAAATAATTTGTTACCTTCTATTCTGTCTGCTTCCTCCAGCTTCTCTCTCAGCCGCCATTTTCTGTTTGAATCCTCCGCGGCTCCCCGCACCGCCCCGCCTCCTGCACCTCTGATTGGTCCGCAGCCAGAGATGGGCGTGAAAGACGGAGAAAGCTCTCCCACTCTGCTTCTGATAGGTGGGTTTGAATCTCAGCCAGCACTGAGCCGCAGACAAGCCCTGGAGCAGTACCATTACAAAAACAAAATAATTGGCAGTTTTAGAAATCTTTTATTTTTTTTTACCTGTTTGTTGGAATCTAGAAGGCGTCTATTTTAAAATCTTGTAGACTTTGTTTCAACATGTAAAACATTGGGTCACAATGTATTCCTGATATGATGTACAACTGCTACACGGAGTATGATTACAATAAGGGTAGAATTACTTAATTGGTTGTAATATAAAAATTATTGAGAAATTAATTTATTACAAGTTACATTTTTTAAACACCCCTGGTCCCAGCCTACTGTACATGTCCCAAAACCAGAGGAAAGAAGATATTGTGACACCTAGCGTTCGGTGAACCCACAACACTTAGTGCTACATTTTTATTTAATTATTAGAAACAGGTGTACAGACTCAGAGTTTAACGGCAGCTGTTAAATAGACATGCCGTTGTTTAAATCTCTATTCAAGTTGTCGTATTCCTTCCTTTATTCTGTAAAATAAAGTGTACAAGGCTGTGCTTTGTCTTCTGCTTTGAGAGTATTTTTCTTCAGAAAAACTCCACATTACACTTGCCTGTGATACAAAACTATGTAGTGATCACATTGTAATTAATCAAATATGCATTATTAACACAAAAAAAGAGTTTAATCCAATAAAAGCCTGAACTAATAATGTCACGTGTTAAGTACTAGTAGCAATTAGCAAGTACTGTAGCCAACTGCACCACCTAGAAATTTAAACGTACTTGGACTGTTCTCTCCACACAGGCTGTGGTATCCCTCTGAAACACCATCGCACCCACAGGCCAGCACAATAATTACAGTTCTTATTCCTCTATCAAACACAATAGGTTATCACTTTCTACTAAAAATACATAAACACACAGCGAAATTAATGCTGTAGCCCCCAGTAACCCAAATAAATCCTGTGTGAGCACTTCTTGCTTCATGTACAGTCTCTTTTATCTTTTCTTTAAAAGAATATCCAAAAGCATCCACTTTTTCAAATGAACTCATCATCCAGGCATGCTCCATGAAGAAGAAAAACTCAGTGAAGCTCTTCAGTTGTCTACAGCATCCTCTTGAGTCTTGAGATATTACAAAGTGTTGTAATATCATTGTATTGTCATGGGCCAGAGGAGCTACCGCTTCTCAGCACAAGGATGAGCTCAGCTTCTCAGCTTCTCAGCACTGGCTAAATCATGGCATCTCATAATAATAATTGCTTACACTTATATAGTGCTTTTCTGGACACTCCACTCAAAGCGCTTTACAGGTAATGGGGACCCCCCTCCAATACCACCAATGTGCAGCATCCACCTGGATGATGTGACGGCAGCCATAGTGCTCCAGAACACTCACATCAGCTATTACTAGTGGGGAGGAGAGCAGAGTAATGAAGCCAATTCATAGATGGGGATTATTAGGAGGCCATGATTGGTATGGGCCAAGGGGAAATTTGGCCAGGATGCCGGGGTTACACTAAACACCCTGGGATTTTTATTAACCACAGAGAGTCAGGACCTCTCAGAGAGTCAGGTTTTATGTCTCATCTGAAGGACGGTGCCTGTTTACAGTATAGTGTCCCCGTCACTATACTTGGACATTAGGACCCACACAGACTGCAGGGTGAGCACCCCCTGCTGGCCCCACTAACACCGCTTCCAGCAGCAACCTTAGTTTTTCCCAGGAGCTCTCCCATCCAGGTACTAACCAGGCTCACACCTGCTTAGCTTCAGTGGGCTGCCAGTTGTGAGTTGCAGGGTGATATGGCTGCTGGCCATCTCATGGAGGCGTGCAGAACCAAAGTGTATTCAGTTCTCATCCTTGTGTTCATCTGTGTTTTTCTGTTCAATATTTAAGTAAACATCTTGACCAGGTTGGCACTGCAAATGTGAATATGTTCTCAACAGACCTTTCTGGCTAAATGGTGGAATTTTCAATTAATTGCAGAGATCATATGGACATGGAGATAATAATGACACCTGTCGATTTAGATTTTATTTTCCACAATGCATTGTAATGGAAGTGTCTAGAGACAATGGTCAACACCAATCTAGTGACAACATTTGCAGTTTTAGGGAGATATACTGTAAAAGAAGAAGTGAATTTGAGGTGTTTGCTGAGTTGTAGGAATCTGAGACACATTGATCAGAGGAATTGTCTGATTTATCTTGGTGAATCAAGTCCTTTGTACATGTAAATATTTAAGAGTCATCAACAGTCCATGGAGATTGGACAGAAAGTGGGAGAAAAGACATTACCATGCAGGAGGTTTTGTTCTGTTCAGCCTTTAAGACCAGTTTCAAGTAAATATTTGAACCTTATAAAGAGAGCTTTCCATTCTGTATCTTTTAGGAAAGTCTGAAATTCCTGTGTAGATAATTCCTAGTTTTAAAACAGTCTCTCCTGATTAGTGCATATATATACTGTATATATATAAATAGGGAGATGGGTTCCCATTTGCTTTGTAGCCTCCATATTTATACAGAGAGAGATTTAGCTCTGGGTGACATTGTGTTATGCTTAGAAGGCATGTTTATCTCCCTTGTTGGCCCTTGTAGTTGCTTTATACAGTATAGGATTTATGTACTTCATAGCAGTCAGTCTCTGAGAGCCTTGTTTGTAAATAGAGTAAGTAATATATTATGTTTTGTGTTGTTTGTTCTTAGTGTGAGTTATTGTTATTATTAATAAATGCTGTATTTGTCTAACCCAGTGTTCTTAATTTATTACTGTTTTCGCCAAAGCTCTCAGAGACCGAAGATCTCAATTACCTGTAATTATACCAACTGCCCGGGTACTGTATATTCTTGACATATCTACTAGAATTTGGTAGTTATGATTATTTAATTTAATTACTGATGAACCAACTCTGTATTTTCTGCAACTCTTCATTTTCTTAGCTCCCTGTTTGTAACAGTATTTTATTTTAGTGTTATAGGCCTACAGAATGAACATAATTTAAATCCGATAATCTAAATCAACCACATACAGTATATATTTATTTCGGTTACATCCTGTTTTTATAAAAGTTTCATTTGACACAGGAAGTGATGAAAAAAAAATCTCTTCAGCAACAGCACAGTAAACATCCTAAAACAGGTTTACAGCCTCCTAGACAGTCCTTTTCAAATTACTCAATGCAGCCAGTCCCCACAATTAATTATGCTTCAATAGATGGGTTTGCTCATTTCCTGACAGTAGGGAAGGTGCAGACCAGTAGGTACAGGTCAACCTGCAGTTGTCAGTTGGCCACAGCCTGTGGGTCATGAGTCATTCCATTTCAAGACAATAAGAACTGGCACTGGCACCCTGTGCTCCATATGCCATTAACTGTTCATTAAGATTCAAGGAGCACTGCAGAAAGCCTCATTAACTGTAAGGCTACATACAGTACATGTATCCAAATGGTTTCTATATTTTATGTTGTGTCTTTTGTTATACATCATCTCAAGGCACTATAAAATCAATCAGTAAGGAGACAGTCTGTTTTATATCATTCATGTAGGAAACAGCATATTTCCTTTTCCTTTTAATTTACTATTAGACTTACAGTAGTGCCCAAAGTGTGGCTTAAAGAAAAATGCCAAACAATTGAAACTGTGTTTTTGTATTGTATTTTATTATTTGGCAACAAAGTGATTTAATATGTTATTTTGTAACAAAAATGTAAGAAAATACCTTTAAAACAACCTCCAGCTATTTCATAAGGAAATGAATATAATAAGAAGTATAAACTTAGAAAGCATGAGCTTAGGACATGTGCTTAAATCCTTGCTCACCTGTCTCACATGACATAAAGGAATGAATACAAACCAACCATAAGGGACAACCATAAAGTCTAGATTGCACTACTGTTTCTGCAAAGTTGATATTGACATTAAACCTCAGTCAGTTCCTGAAAATAATTATAATTTCTCAGAGCCCATAAATCATAATCTAATTCCACCTAGTGTGGAACTACAGCACTGTATACAGTATATTCAGTTTTACAAGAACGACATACTGTACCTGTACAAGGCTGGTCACCTCAGGTTAGCACCCCTTTCATTCACCAGCTTAGAAACACTTCATCACAGAAATGCTTTCCTAAGACAACATTGTTCCCGAGTACCTCACCATTACTGATTCACTAGGAATGAAAACACCCAAGAATTAAGTGTATTGGCCAGGTTCAGTGAGTGCTTTAGTCCCAGTAAATCTTCCTTCACCCACTGGGCTGAGGGCCAGTCTCTTGGCCAGAGGATGAGGAGGCTGGGACCCCTGCATGCAGTGAAGAGTGACCAAGGTGCAGTTGCAAAGATGGAGACAGGGCGGAGGTGGGATCCAAAGGACAAGGTGAGGGAGAGAAGGGGAAGAAAGTGCCGACCGCTGAGACTGTCACCCTTTCTGAACTTTAGTTCTCAACTCCATTTAAGCAGCTTCCCCAATGTGTACCATGTGTACTATGTATTATGAAGCCCAGAAGCCTGAATATTTCTTTCCTTCTTCCCTCCTTCGTGACGGAGAGGTCTTAGTTAATCCTCCATGTTTTCACACTTTCTGTATCCGGCTCCACTGTTCTCATTCAAATTCCTTCCTGAGTTTATTCATCATTACACGCTGAGCTGAGGGCTTATCTTTTCTGTGTTTCTCCCCATTCAGACCCGGCCTTATTAAAGAGCTTCCCCTGTTCCTTCCCCCTCATTTTCATTCAGGCCAGTCGCTTTCAATTCGGCTCTGCTGTTTGGTTCAGTTTTCAGATGATGTTTTGATTTTTTTTTATTTCCAGAGGACTGGAGGATGGGACCAATACAAGACCCAGGTGACATGAAAGCGGCCAGCTCAGGAAATTAAGAATGCCGTGCCAGTTTGTCATGTCTATTTAATATGACACGTCCCATCCGCTCCTGCTATGACAGCTTTGTGTGAGAAGAAAGAAAAAAAAAGAGTTTCTGATTCATTACATCTTTATTACTGGAGACATGTGGTTTATCAGCCAGATTCATCCTTTAACATAAAATGTTCAAATGCATGGCACATTCCCACTGTGAAGACGGACTTACTGTATACATGACACAATTCAGCATGTAATTTAAAATTACAAGTCACAATTACAGGCCTTTTTTATAACATTCCAGCTTGAAAAGCTGAATTGATTGGCAAATATGATGCCATATCTGTTTGAAAAAACTGACTCATCACGCAGGTGAACGGAAAACGTTTTGCATTAAGTAATCCGGCATAATCTTCAATGGTACACACTGAGCTTGTTTTCAAGTAAAGGGTTAATGGGAATGGGCAACACCCCAAACTTGGAAACTGCAGTAAAAAAGACTGAAACTACAGTATACTTTTTAAGAATGTACAGTAAATAATAATTGCTTACACTTATATAGCGCTTTTCTGGACACTCCACTCAAAGCGCTTTACAGCCAATGTGCAGCCCCACCTGGATGATGCGACAGCAGCCATAGTGCACCAGAATGCTCTTCACACACCAGCTATCAGTGGGGAGGAGAACAGACTAATGAAGCCAATTCATAGATGGGGATTATTAGGAGACATGATTGGTAAGGGCCAATGGGAAATTTGACAAGGACATCAGGGTTACACCCCTACTCTTTTCGAGAAACACCCTGGGATTTTTTTTGATGACCACAGAGAGTCAGGACCTCAGTTTTACGTCTCATCCGAAGGACGGCGCCTGTTTACAGTATAGTGTCCCCATCACTATACTGGGGCATTAGGACCCACATGGACCACAGGGTGAGCGCCCCCTGCTGACCCCACTACCACCTCTTCCAGCAGCAACCTTAGTTTTTCCCAGGAGCTCTCCCATCCAGGTACTGACCAGGCTCACACCTGCTGAACTTCAGTGGGTTGCCAGTTGTGAGTTGCAGAGTGATTTGGCTGCTGGCTATAATAATAATTCAGTTAATTCTAAAGCAATTGCCCGTGTTATGGAAATACAGCCTGTCTGCATATATCTAAAAATGAATTAATAAAATAAATCACCACTGGTTAATTCTAGGCTGAAGAGAAGAAAAATAAATAAATTAGTGGTTTGCATGTGGAGCTTCTTTCAGTGTGAGCAATTACAAAATATTTATATCTAGAAATTATATTTCTGTTTTTTACAATAAGAAAAAAGAACCAATGTGATGATGAGGAGGGAATCCCAGGATAGCCAAGGTACTGAGGGCCACTACTTTTCTTGGGACGTCTGGGGAAAAGGGAAAGTTACATATTCAGTTATGCAAAGTTTGTTTTAACTGGTTTAACCTTTTAAATGTGATGGTGAATATATGACAGCAGATGTATCTGGAGTTTTTCTTTCTGAAAAGTTCTCTTCATCAGTGGGTATAAGTGAAGGTATAATTGAAAGTCCAATATGTGACATTTAATTAGCAGCTTCCGCAATGGCTTCATAAGCCCTCCCTTCACATCAAGTCATATAATGCCTTTAAGGCCAGAGGGAAAGTGCAGTGTGCACACATATCTGCATTCATCAACCCACTGAGGCTGGTGCGAGAAAGCTGTGCTCTTCTGCTCCATTCAAATAAGGTAATCTGCATTCACGTTGTTTAAGAAAATTGCTAACTCTACACATTCATTAATCTGGACAGAAATCTGGGATTTCTGATTTGTTAATAATTGATCATTTTGGCTGTAAAGTACTGTATTTTCTATTTTGTAGTAATTCTTTCTGAGCCTTTACATACAATAAGCATAAAGGTAGGAGAATGAAGTCAGACAGATCTAAGTCTTTCAAATGATTGAAACTAGAAATGTATTGTTAGCACACTTTGGTTTCCGATTTAAATAAACCACGACAGAGATTTTATTTATGATTTAGTCTTATATAATTAATAGAAGACCACGAGCCAAATTAGAAACACAACAGACACTGGAAAGGAAGAAACGCTGAACAGACTGCAGATTAATACATAGTGTACATGCATATTTAAGACAAAATCTGAACAACAACCAAGAAAATCTTTGACAGCAGAAACCCATATACTGCATGACACAAGTGGAATAGTTTTACACTAGGAATTTTTTTCAGTGAAAACAGCATAAGCACAAATATACATCCAGAATAAGAGAGATATCACTTTATGGGCAGAAAATATTTGATACATAGTGATGGTTATTATTGCACACTATACTGTATACAGCAGAGATATTATGCAGGGGATATGCTATATGAATCTCCCTGTTAGTTAACACTTTCCATTAAATTACAACATTTACAAATAGTTCCACCATAACTGTTTTCAATAAAATTACAGACATTAACAAAAGTTTCTGATATTTTCTGTATTTTCCTAATTTTTAAGGGAGAGTATCAAATATAATACAATAAGATTGGTAGTTTTCAGAACTATTTCACAACCAGTATATTACTTTAGGAAAGAATGTGATTTAAATATAGTAGATATTTATTTCCCAACCCATATTCTTGTAGTTAGATTTTGCAACATACATGAAATACATATTTACAGGTAAATACTATTTCTAAATTTGATGCCTTAACGCTGGAGGAGTATATTCATTGTAAAACCTTAAAAGATGATACCAAATATGATGAACTAATGCAATCTTTCTCCCCTGTCAGTGGCATATAGACATTCAAAAAGATCTGCACTCATGAGATAAAATATGAAGAATTTACACCATAGAAAGACTTGGGTGCCTAGCAAGAATAGCTCACATAGGATGTGACATAGTATACATTACAGTTTTTGAACTACCCAGTTACCATCACATGTTTTACCTGGAATCTCTTCAGCTGGAGCTACGATGAAGATAAGAGTTGGATTGCACTACACCAGTTTGAATCCACTTTCCCCTGATTTAGTTCTGGAGTTTTTCTGGACAGAGAAGTTGATTAAATGTACCTTTATGAACAGGTACCCACTGCCAGCCTCTCCCTGGGGGGCTTTAAGACTCATTTTTTACTTGGGGTTCCCAATATTTTGGCCTGTGTACAAAAGGAGTGAGTGTATGAATTCTCCTGGACAGCGGCCAAGAGCTTAGGGACTGAGGCTGAGGCTTCTGGTCTATCAGCCTACATACTGGACGGCTGTGGCTGCGGAGCTGTATCTGAAGGTTCCTCCTGGAAGAGGCTGCGCAGGGACAGGAGCTGGGGGTCCCCGCTGTGCAGACGCAGCCCTGCGCACTCGCTGGGTTCTCTGCCTGATGTGCTCATGGTCCAGGTGGAGTGCCGGCTCAGCTGCCCTGCCACGGCAGCTCTCTGCCTGCTCCAGCATGGCAGCCTGCCCCCCTGAGCCAGGGAGGGTATCTTCCAGGTGGGCAGGAGAGGACCCAGGGTCTTGCGGCAGGCTCCCCGAAAAGTGGCAGAGGAGATGCAGAAGAGGATGGGGTCCAGGGCACTATTGATGTACCAGAGTGGCAGAGAGAGATATGTCTTGAGTACTGTGTAGAGTGTATGCACTGCTGAGGACCAGATCTTGATATACATGTGCATGAGGGAGGAAGCCAGGTCAGGGAAATTGCACACAAAGAAAGCAACTACCACAGCACCTGCAAAACAAGATCAGCACAATAAGGAATGTTTATATTTAATCAAACTAGTCAATGGAAAACAAATTCCCTTTCCAATGACGGCCTGCAGAAAACCCTTTGGACTATGGCTTGAATTGATTGTTACAGTATCTCTGTGCTGGAAGTCTTTTCAAGACCAAATCAAAATCTAGGGTGAAGCCAGACAATTGTCCTTTGAGGACTCATAGCTGACAAATGCCAGAAACATAATTTCACTGGAAAGACGTGCAGATACAAACGTTTTGAAAAATCCTATATTTAATGGCTCATTAAGTCATATCCTTTTGTTTCACGTCGGTAGCTGTGCTAGCATACGTGGGCTGCAAAAGAACAAGTAAAAACTTGACTCCATGCTGAAAAGAGAAGAGAAGAAACACAACGTTACGGCTGTGGCACCTTCTTCAGTGTGTCAGGTGTGTTTCTTCTCTTTTCAGCATGAAATAAACCTTTACTCGTTCTTTTATATCTTATTATCTATTGTACGTGTTTATGTATTTAAAAAGTCCATCCAAAAAAAGAAAATGTCAATTCATCCACTATCTTAGATTTAGCCATCGTCAGTTTTTTCTATTTTTTTTTTTACTTTTCTGCAATTACCCAAACCCTAAACCTAACCCCAACTATAACTCCAAGCCTAAACTATACAATAATACTCCCTTGATGGATTTGTACAAGATGCTTATTAGTGACAAAAAGTAATAAGTACTTATCCTCCATATGTCAAGCAATTTTTACATAACTTCACTCAGTGACTTGCAGAGGCAATTATCAATAATCCCTAGGTATAAATAGTTTTAAAATAGATCTGTGTGGAGACATTTTAGATAATTTTCCCATCCAACTTCTCCCATCAAAAAATGCATTTTCTAAAAGTAAATATCAAATCATCTTTTATTCTTAGATGCATTTTCCCCTCACTGGTTTGTCACTTTGTACATTTGTTCACAATTGTTTTAGGAAGCTTGATTTGCTCCATAGGAGCTTTTCATGGGGTCTAAACAATGGCCTCATGTCATTGTTAGTCACATCAGAGGAGAGGTGCCTCTATGCAGCTCTTTTGATATGCTTTTGTACATTAGTGCAGAACAGGATTTAGAATTAGATGACTATCAACGCTGAAGCTAACATCTTGTATATAAAAGAGATCTGTGGGATGTTTTATAGCACTGTGGCACCATCAATGCCTTTCTTTAGGTGGAAAACCCATAGCTGCTACTATTAGACAGTTACTGATTTCAAACAACCTAAGAGAAACATTGTAGCTTAAAAGGCTTTGTGTTCTATTACACTTCAAATTTGCACAAAGTGCGAACATTGAACAGAGGAAAACCTAACAACGACAGATGCCTCACCCATGAGCTGAAGGGCTCTTTTCTCATAACAGGGCAGTTTCCCACTGAGACGGCTGGCCGAGGGGCTGTGTGCCACCACCACTGTCCTAGTGAGACCCATCGCCTCTCTCTGGTGGCTGTTCCGGCGCAGGTGGCAGAGGATCAAGATGTAAAGGGTAAAGATGGCTATCAGCGGCACCAGGAAGCACAGGATCACTCGCATTTGCAGAGCTGCCTTGTAGATTGGGAAGGGCTCGCTCTCCGTCAGCTCGCACACCGTGGACAGCAGGAAGGCCCCCTCAGGGGACGTCAAGGTGTAATCCAGGATGCAAGCGCTGGCTTGGCCGTACACCAGGGCAAAGGGCACTGAGCTGGTCAGGGCAAGGAACCAGGCAGCAGCCAGGAACCCAGGCAAGCGTGACCTCTGCAGGCTGGAGAAGGACCACATGGGGTGGCAGATGGCCATGTAACGCTCAGCAGTAAACGCGAGGATGGTCCAGCTGGTGGTGGCACAGTAGATCTGGCGGATCATGAAGTACACCTTGCAAAGTGAGTTGCCCAGCCTCCAGGGGTAGTACTCCCAATAGTAGCGGTACAGGGTGATGGGAATGGTTAGCAGCTGCAAGAGGTCGGAGAGCGCCAGGCTGAGCAAGTAGAAGCGGATGGCACTGCCTGCCATGCGTGGATTGGTCAGCAGTGTGAGAACGCTCACCCCATTGGCCAGGACCCCAAACACAAACAGTAGGCTATAGAAGGCAGTCATGGGAATTGCAATGTGGTAGGGCTCCCTCTGGGTGACGCCGATGTGCAGGTGTGGCTCTCTGCTGCGGCTGAAGTTGGAAGAGGCGACCTCGTCACTTTGCAGGGAGCGGTTGTAGTCCAAAAGAAAGTGCATGCAAACCATTGAGGGCAAGGCGTCAGAGTGGTTCATGGTCTTGCAGTGACAGAAGGACCACCAGCCTCGCCTTTCTTCTTCAGAACCCCTTGCAAAGCAGATTTATGGAGACGATAGGGCTGCTGCTATGAGCCATTACACTACAATGAGTACAACAGATGGAAAAAGACAACTGGAGGAATAATTACTGAGCAACAACGGACTCCTTTTTGAGAGAGTAAAGTTGAATATTCTGTCTCAGATTCCTTCCATCCTCATAGCCTTTCTCCCTAGAGTAATTACAAACTAAATGGCACTTTTTTAAAAATGTTAGCATCTTCTTTACAAAGCATCCCAATAGCAGTTACTTTGAGATTTCTTAAAGCTTACAGTTATCTAATTTTCTGCACTCCATGCACCATGTAGCAGGTGTTTAAGCTGATGCTGACTTCTGTTAAAAACAGGATGTGAGATGTAGATGGCGCATTAATTTGTGCTTCAATTCCACAAAGATTTACTTTATACTCTTTCATTCAAGGAGGCTTGAGTAGTTTTTGACACACCGAGAGGTTATCTGCAGCAAGGTATTTGCACTTACCTGCATTCTCTCTCACTATTTGCCTCCTACTGTGTGATAGAAGATAAATGTCTTTCTTTACAGCACATTTGAAGTTTTGGATGAGCTTTCAGCACCCATTGTTCATGTTTTCAAGTGCCATCTTGTGATACAATGCATTTGAGTGCCAAGATCAATTGCTTCTTAACCTCTTCACCAGCGGGGGTCCTTTGAGCTAAGTGCAAATGATGGAATAAAATTTAGATTGATGTGGCTCTTCCTCCAGGCCTCTCAGCTTTGGTGGATATACGCTAAGAGGAATGGAAGAGAAAAACACAAAGCCATAAAAAAAACTTATCTGGACACCAGGGACACTTTTAAGAAATGCAGTAGTAGTAGTAAATGTTTTATACTTTGTATTAGCCTCTATATAAACAAGATACATCCACAAACAACTATTTGCACTGCCTCTAGGAATGCAGTTCATTAATTTATTAACCATAGTCCAAATTGCTTGTTGTCCTGTTCTCCTTTGATATTAACACATCTATTATTCATTGATGCAAGTGGCAACAAAGAGGAACCACACAATACCTATTCTGGTAGCCTTGTTAGACAATTCTAGGAGTTAATGGAAAATATAAAAAGTATATGATAAATTTAGTTTAAAAAATACAATGAAATTGATACAAATATAGGGCTACTTAGCAAAAAGTATAATTAAGCATTAACACTCTTTGCACTAAGAATCTATAAGAATAATATTTATTTCAAAGAAGAAAACATTTGAAGTCAGTTTGTGCAGCTTTTTCTCCTTCACTCAAACAAACCTCATTAAGACACTGGTCGAAGCAGGAATGCAAACAATCTACCTTTGGAACCTTTAATTGGTACTGTAGTCAGTGCATATAAATCTTGAGCTAAAAATCAATGATGCTGTTACAGCTTTAGGAGACTGAGAAGTGTCTTAGATTTTAGATAAAGTTTGTGACACTTGGTAGAGTAAACACTTCTAGCTTCAAAGCAGAGGGGATGTTTGGTGAAATGTGGGGGTTCCTTGATTGGAAACCATTGTAAAGTTTACCTTGGTATACCTACTGTAGGTAAGTTGTGGCCAGCAGTCATATCACCATCCAGCTCACAACTGGCAGCCCACTGAAGCTCAGCAGGCATGAGCCTGGTCAGTACTTGGATGAGAGACCTCTTGGGGGAAAAAAGGTTACTGCTGGAAGAGGTATTAGTGGGGGCAGTAGGGAGCACTAACCCTGCAGTCTGCGTGGGTCCTAATGTCCCAGTACAGTGCTGGGCACACTATGCTGTAAAACAGGTGATGTAAAACTGAGGTCCTGACTCTCTGTGGTCATTAAAAATCCCAGGGTGTTTCTCGAAGGGAGTAGAGGTGTAACCCCAGTGTCCTGGCCAAATTTTCCACTGCCTTTTACCAATCATGGCTGCCTAATAATCCCCATCTATGAATTGACGTCATCACTCTGTTCTCCTCCCCACTGATAGCTGATGTGTGGTTGGTGTACTGGTTGAACTATGGCTGCCGTTGCATCATCCAGGTGGGGCTGCACACTGGTGGTGATGGAGGGGAGTCCTGCTTTGAGTGGAGTGTCCAGAAAAGCGCTATATATACAGTAAGTGTAAGCAACTATTATTAATGATTGTTAATGAGCAATACAGAAACACACAATATAAGATCACAACAAGAAACAAGAACAAGAAAAGAGGGAAGAAAGAGAGGAGAGACAAGAGTCCAGAAGAGTTGGAACTTGAAGTTTGCGCCAGGCTAGAGCCCCTACTTCATGAGCATCCAAACAAAACCTGACTGGAGCTAAGTTTTTGAACCTTGCTAGAGAGAGTTTGCTATTCTGTTTTTAGGGAACATGGGTGTCCAGGGTAAAAAATACCTCTTTCTTGCTCGTGGGTGCATTTCTAGAATAAGGAGATAGGCTCCTATTTATTTTGTGACAAGAGCAAGCCAAAGCGAATCCACTTCAGCCTTCTTGTTTCCAGAGATGCAATGAACCCCATTCCCCAAGCCACATCACCTCTAAAATCATCCCAGCACTCAAAACAAGAAGCATTAACATTTCCAGTTAAACGGCGAAGAACCTGAATGTGCCTGGAGATCCTATCCTGGAGAAAACTCAGTTAGGAGTTGGAGGTTATGAATGATTATTTTATTTAATGTGACTAAATGCAGGAGACAGAAGGCAGTAAGTGGGATCTACTGTATTTGAATTTCAGTATTACTATTCTTACAATAGTAAACATTAATAGTGGAAAGAACTACATTAAGGTTCTAAACAGGTGTTTTTGACGGCTCTGTTATAAACACGTAATCAACTCAAATTGGCAATTTTAACTCAAAAACTGTGCACCTGGTGGTTTTATGAAATCCTATGAGTCTAGCTTGGTACTTTATCATGCATAACAATGCTGCTCTAGAAAACAAACTCATCTGCTCACTGTTTAAAATGTAAGTAATGTGTATGCCCCAAATGAGCTGAAATAAAACTGCTGCACGTGCATTAATGCAACTTCAATAAACTACCATTTGTTAAGACTGTTTTAATAACAATAACCTTGCTATTGTATTTCTTAAATACATTTGCACATGCTTATGCGCGTTTCCAATATGTTGACTTACAGTAAGTTAACTGCATTACTCAGCTGCACTTGATACTACAAAATAGAAATATTACACAGGTGTTATGCTTTCCTTTATAGTTACAGTATAATAATGCTCTCACTGTAGATATGAATAAGAATAGCTAAATTACCTCCTTATACACTGATTTGTTAAAAAGGATTTTGTATGTCTAGTATTAATTTGTGGAATATTTCCTCTTGATGCTCGCAGTGAATGTGTTTTCTTTTTGAATGCTTCTACTGACCTTTGACATACTGTAGATGTTCGACTAACCTTGTTCTTTTTTCCTCCCCATATAGAGAAAACAATAAGGATCTACGGTACATGTGAAACATGCAAGTGATTTAATACATAAGATAAAGCCCAGGCTTTTATATGGAAATGTGTTGCGGTTTGGTCATCATGCTTTAAAACAGGACACTGCCAATCCACAAACAGCAATCAGAAAGACCCGTTCTGAAATGCACTTTATGCAATGTGTTAAGAATTAGCTCTTTATTGTGAACAGAATAAAAAAATAGTTTATTCAGAATTTTGAACTCAGGACAGCTGTGAGACTAGGGAAGAAATATGGATTTGAAGATTTATGGAGATATTAAGTGCATGTACACTCTAGACTGAAAATACTTCTTATGCAGTATATTTATGGCTCAGATTAATCCTTTTGTTAAATAGCCAGTTGTCTTTGTTTGAAAGATTCTGGAATGAAACATCTCTTTACTTCTTAAGCTTTATCTAAAAAGTAAAATAAAGAAAAATAAGACTGTGCATTAATTGCATTCTGCCACACCACAACTTCCCAACTGAAGCCTCACAGAACTCTAATTTCGCCTTAAAGTCACATACTACCACCAGAGTCCATACGTCGCATGTATGGTAATGGACCTGAATGAAAAGATGCAATGCTGTTACATATTCCCCAGAGAAATCCAAGAAAAGCAAAAGCAATCTTTAAACCTATGACACAAACAAGATTCACCTGTGAAATTACAGGTGATACAATAACAGGTGTGACTGACCACAGTAATTGTGGATGGGACAGGCATTATGCAGATGTGCAATGATATATGAAGGTAAATTTCAATATGAAATCAGTGGCTCTGAATTGCAAAAGACAAAGCATGAGAAACTTAATATTGATTGAGCGCTTTTTTAGTAATTTTTAGTATTTTTTTACTCAACCTTTAGATTTCAACTATAGGTCAGAGTTGTCTATTTTCCTGGAAATCCAGTGTGTCTGTGGGTTTTCATTCCAATTCAGCTCTGAACAAGTCAAACCACCTTCATATTTGTTCAGTAATACTACTAACTGCTCTTCAGGAGCTTCTGCTCTACACAGACCTAGAGAACCGGAATACACTGGCTCTCCACTACCAGGATTTGGATACCCTTGGTTTACAGTTAATTAAAGGTTTCCATATAAAATATTTGGACACACCTCATCTATTAATTCAGTCCTGGCAATTTGAAATGACTACAGTATAGGTCAATAAAAAAACCCATCTGACCTAGTGGCTACTTTTACAAACTACATGTAGATTAAGAAGTGATAGTTAACTATTTCGATCATGGCAACTACAGATTCTGTTATTATATTTTACATCATTACAACTTTTTACTCTATATAGGATGCTGTAATCTCAAACAGGTTTCATGTCTGTGCCATTTGCACCTACAGTATATCTAAAATTGGTGTCCATATGTCTGTTAATCCTTCACTATTGTTGTCCAGTTTAAGCCATTTAGATTGCATAATGGTAGCACCCTCTTGATTCAGTTCCCTAGATGGCCAGATCTGTTATAAAGTCCCACATCTACTATGAAAAAGGGTGCTGTATATCTGAATCTTCATGCCTAGTCATGTCTTGGTTCCTTATATTCTGAAAAAGGTTTCTTGCATTTTCTTTATGCTTCTCGAGTTGAGGTACAGGCATTTAAAAAGGCACTTACTTGATCGGGTACTTGTTTTAAAATGTATCTTTACTTTTGGGCTGGGCCAGTTATCAGCTTCTTGTTCACTAGTCTAAATTCTACCTAAATTCTAGTTTAATTCTACTGGTACGCATCGTAACAAAGCCAGTCGGGTTTGATTCAGATCGACCGTTTTAAAAGACCCACAGCAGACTTTGTTTTCAAGTAATACCATACAACATAACAATCACAATTTAACTAAATGATCAAGACATGTTGGGTAAATATCGAAAGATTAAATGTCGCAATTGTAAATACTGTACACAGTATAGCGGACGTCTTTTTGAGGATACATAAAAAAGCGATTTAAAAATCATGAACAAAATTACTGCACATCTTTTAGCAAAACGAAGTTTCGTATAGTGTTAGCAATCTACAAACTTAACATTTATCATAGAGCGGGTATATAATGTACAGTAGTTTCTGTGAAGGCAGCTCAAGACGTAACCTGTTCGATTATGGGGTCTATAACAGATGCGTAAACGATCTGAACCTGCTGTTTTATTTTAAGCAATGAGAATCTGGACAAGATATTTACAAAACACCGAAGGAAAAAAAAAGAAACCCTAATAACCTAAAAGGTATGGTTCTCTATATAAATAAGAAATTTTAGTAAGGTATGCTTACAATTATCGGCACCGCTGGTAATTAACCGCAGTTCATATGAAAATAAGGACGATGTTTCACAAACAACAATACACAAAATAAATTCATATGTTTTCAAATGATTGTAACATAAAAACATTTGAAAAGAGGTCTACAACAAAATAAGGTATCGGAAAGTCTACGATTTACATTTAGTCCACAATTACAAAATATATATATATAATTAATCTACAGTAAATGCGTTTGGCTATAAATATGAAACTGTAAAGAAAACACTAATGAAAGTTCAATTCAAGTGTAACTAATGGAAGAATACAATTTGAACAATCGTAGCTACTTAAACGACGGTGGCATGGGCTTCATGAAGGTACCATAATACAGTATGAGCATGGCTAAAACTGTCTGCTTTAAACGTCGTGCAGTGCTTTTGGGAAGTCTAACTGCAGCTCAGTTCCCTCTGTTACAGTCCTCGGAGAAAGACGCGCTCGTACCTGTGGATCCCGAGTACAGCCTTTCTCTGTGCTCTCCCGTAGAAAGCTCGGCGTTAGTGAATAGGCGCGCAGCTAAAACCAGTCTCAGCCTTGCCTGCGACGCGCATCTTACCGCGCTGCCGCCTTGAGCCGCACTGCCCGGAGTTCTGTGCACAACCTGTTGGAAAGGCATAGTGTCACAGCTGCAGAGCAGCCACCCCCCACCCCCCAACCAACCATGTCTGTTTCCTTTCATTACCTATGCCAGTCCAAGTATATTATTTGGTGCAGATAATTGCATCTCCAGCGTGTATTGATTTGGACGTATTTAGTCATTCAAATACGAAAGCCTTTTGAAAAATGTTGCCGTCTACTCTGCTAATATCAAACACAAGAATAATAGACCGTGCGAGATTAAAATGGTTAAGGCTCAAAAATACAGTCTGAAGTGTCAGCATGTTCTAGAAGCTTTTGGCTAGTGAAGACATGCATTATGATCTAGAACAGTACCTCTCTGCACAATTCATTTTAAAGACAAAATACAGCAGCCCTTCTGTCGCTGTTTGACTTCCTACACACATGGTTTAAAGCACATTTTAGCAAAAAGCCTTTTAGACCAAAGCGGTCTTTCCTACTGTGACATTTTTTCCAGTTGTACATTTTCCAGGTTAATGTAAGGCATGCTCTTCTGTATGCTGGATATAGACAATGGGATGCACTTTAATGCAGCATGTAATCCCAAAATTAAGTTTCCAAAACCGTTTAAAAACCAACTGTATCCCAGTCTGTGCATGTTCAGCTTTGGCAGTTAGAAAAAAATGTACTGAAACCTATTTCTGAATTACCCAGTCAACAAAAGAAGGAATTACATATACAGTATAAGGCTCCACAAAATGATTGAATGCAAGAATGACTATTTCGTTATCAAAATGTAGAGAATAAACTATATGCTAAATGTATAGGTACAGTAAGTTATTTTAATAAACATAAAATCATATTTAGAAGTCATTTGTGTTCTTAAATTGCAGCTATAATTTAGACTTTATATTGCATGTTTAATAGGTCGCCCAGTGTAAAGGCCTGAAGGTGATATCCACACCTTGAGTCAGCCAATGAAGAATTCTCCCATGACAAGACCCAGCCTTGCAGCGTAGCAGAGAGAAATGAACAGCAGCTTTAACTGCCTTGCTTTTGGGTCGCTAGTTTCCTTGTCATTTACAACCAAATATCATGATATTACTGTGGAAATGTTTATTGCTGTAGCTAATTATTTCAAGTGCATTTTTAGGAGTCATTATAAAGCTAGTCATTAACTTACAGGATGTTCACAGTAAAAAAAAAACTTGTCAGTCAGGGGTCCAGAATATGGTGATTACAAAAGACCCTCTCACTGCTGGCATCTGGGACCAGATGAAAAGTACCACACCCACCTGAATGAGCAACAGAGAGGGAAGAAAAACAAAATTGCAGAAAAAAAGGGCAACAAGGAACCCATCAAGAAATACTTGTACACTCTTGAGAAATCAGCTGAAGCTGCTGTAAAAAGCTGAATTGCACAATCAGACACTTTTTACCAATCTGCTAAGGACAAGCTTGCACATCTGGAACATGTGAAAGAAGAACTGGATGAAAAGCTCAAGGGCTTTAAAAACAATCTAGTTAGATATAACTTGCTAAAAAAAATGTTTCTAAGCTTTCTTTGCTTTTTTTGAAAGCTTTCTCCATTAGCAAAACATTCCAACAACTAGTTCCAGTTCTCTACCTGCCCTTTACTAATTCACTACAGTATTCCACTCATAGGTGACTTTTTTAATGACACCCACTCATAATCGATCTAGCTAGTTCTATGTGCTTGTTATCAATCTCACTAACGATGTAATAGCCCACCCATGAAAATTAGCCAGAAGCAATAAAATGAATCCAGGCGGAGCAAAGAAAAAAAACTATCAGAAGAAATTGAAAGTTTACAAAGACCTTTCTTCAAAAGTAAACAAGAGCAAGAAGCAGAGGATGCTTCATAGCAGTACAGCAACTGGTTGAAACCTGCAGTCACAGAGTGCAGACAAGGACCTTCAGTAACAGGACCAAGCTGCTTCAGCAGGATCAAGGCTGTCTGAGCAAAGGACCCATCTGAATCTCCCATCATGCTGTAATTTGCACTCAGATATTTTCAGACAAGCTGCTATTGTCACGAACAGTTCTTTCTGGGCGCTATGCAGACGACACGATCCGGTTGGTGAAAAAACAGTAGGAAGAAAATCATGCAGGAGAAGGGTATGGAGACAGGGGGGCGTGTCCAAGGTGAGCAGGTGTTCGGGGGAAGTGAGTCTGGGGCAAACAATCAAAGACGAAATCCAAAACAGAAGGTAGAGTCCAAGGCCAGGGGATCCATCCAGAGAATAAAACCAGGATCCGGGTCAGGACCGGCGGGGTGGGGAATCAGGAACAGAAAGTTAAAACCATAATGGAGCCAGACACAGCAGGACCCGGGTTCTCACGAAACGGGATTCAATGAGGAACCTCGGGTGGCGTCTGTGTCTTGTTAATGTAAGATCGAGGATGAGGGCCAGCCAAGATAAGATTGAGGACTTCCATCAAATTAATGACCTCATTAGACATGGCTAGTTTATTATTATTCTACCAATTCCGTGTTTAGTTTTTCTGTGGACTTTTGGGAAAAGAGAACAGCTTTTCCAGGAAAAGCTATGTACAGGGGAACACCTCAATTGCTTGTTAAATGACCACAAACTTTCCACAGTGCACATGGTAAACATGGAGAGCTAGTGCCAGCTACAGGTTAGATTGAACACAGAGACTAAGTCCAGCCTGACAAAAGCAGTTGCCTCTGTGCGTCCGAAGACATTCAGAAAAGCTTCACTACCCACAAAAAATTCACTGGGCACATCAAACTGAGCATCTGAGGACAGTTGAATAGGCAACCATTAAAGAACATCTCCAAAACAAACATCTTCAAATGCATTTGTTGCAGGGTCTATTGCAGGCATTATGGACTGGGCCCAGGTCTAAGACTGAATAGTTCTCAGTGACATTACACAATTGGCTGTAAGACATCTGCAAGTATTCCCATATCATTTCACTGTGTGATCGTCACGGTTCCCCGCGGGGTCATGCCCCTCGCCGCCCGTTCCGTCCCCACACCTGGGGCGCGAACCCAGGTCTCCGGCGTAACGCAACAGGGCACCAGCCTCATGAGCTAAAGGAGACCTCCCTTGCCCAGGCAGCTGAGGACCCTGCTACGCACAGTGAGGACGCCGACGTCACCATACTAGCTCCACTACAACTGGATTTCTTAAACTCTTATACACCACAGGAAATACTTGTGAGGCACCTGACAAAACTAAAGTTGCACGTTGCAGACTGCATAGGACACTCATATGACAACAAGAGTAACACACAGGGACAAAAACAAGGAGTTCCAGAAAGATTGCTTGACCTAACCAAGACACTTTGGGATGTACCTTGAAGGAGTCACAGTCTCAACCTCTCAGCTAATCTGCGAGATGCCAATCAGTTCTTCAAGACCATCTGCCATTGGTATTTATAAATAGCACGACTCCAATATTTAGGATAATTTTAATTATGTAGGTAACTGTAGCAATGTGCTGGTCAGGACCCTATGCAGACGGTATAATCTGGAAGTAAGTGTAAACGGACACAGGGAAGAGACTATGAGGAACTGGGCAGGTTGACAGTGAACTGGTGCTCGGTGGGGGGGGGGCGTGGTCATGGCGAACAAGTCCAAGGGGGTCCAAAGGGAAATCCAGGGAGAAGTCCAAAAGTCCAGAGCAGGGTGATCCATCCAACACAAAAACAAGAAAAGGTTAAAAACCGGAACGGGATCTTGGGCAGAGATGGGGAATAAAAACGTGTTAACCCGCAAGTTGGCCATCTTTCAATGCTGAGCCCAGAATAGTGTGAGCATCTCACTTAATTAAGAAGGGGCAGGATAGGAGGCAGGTGCACATAATCAACTAAAAGGCCGGAGTGCCCTTAAGAGGAGGGATTATGATCGTGACAACAACTTCGCCACCTAGCAATTTCAAGGGTGTTAAGGGTGAGTAAAGGTGAACTTACTTTCTCCAGGAACAGGTTCTTTACATCACACAGAACTACCTGTGCACCCACAGACCAGAGTTATTCTACATACTGTAACTATTTATTCTCCAATAACTGCAACATCCTCACTGTGTAGAGTACATGAAAACACTGAAAGGAACAAAGAAACAAAATCCGCATGGATACCAATTACACAGAATAAAATAATGTCCCAAAGGAACTGTCCAGCATCAACACTTTCCAGAAACAGCTACAGCCATTACCTGGCATGTCATCTTCCACTAAGGCGAAGAAGATGTGTAGTCTTTTGCTGGGCTTAGGCATGCTCTTCAGTCCCAGCCATTCTGAATAACATGGCTCCATAATCTCCCCTCTACGCTGTTTTCTCCATGTCCAAGTCTGGACGTGGGGGTGTGGTGAAAGTGATGTCCCAGGTGCAAATTGAGCCAATGAGGTTAATTAAACTGCCTGCCGGCAGATCTCCCCTTTGTTCTCTTCCTTCTCCAGGTCCGGTCTCAGCATCACCATACACCTCACTGTACCAGCCCTAACTGTGTGATAGCTAAGCAATGTTTGCACAAAGAGTAGCTCAATGCCTCCCTGACAAAAATACTGGCTGCTATATGCAAAGTTAACGTCATCATAGTCTCCAACCCCTGTTGCCCCACACTTGCTCTTGTCACTCTGTGGCATGCCTAGCAGCTAATTTAAAAGGCCTTCTACCAATGGATGGGAGCTGCCTCCTTAAAAGAGGGAAGTGGGTTTATAATCAAATGGCAGCTGCAGTATATTAGAGGTTCTGAAAGCACTGAGAGTGTGCAGTGGGAGAAAAAAAGAGGCAGCATCTATAACACTAAGCCAATCTAAGGAAGTTACAGTAGTTCCTATTGCTGGGTTATGTCAGTAATCTTCCACACGGTCTTGTGTCAACCAAGTCAGCAAAGGTTTCTAGAGTCCTAAAGTATCTATTGAAAAACTAGAGTGGCTACATTTCTGGACAGTTACAAGGAGAGAAGACTCACCCACACAAAGAGATACTGCAGATTTAAATGGCATAGTGAAACAATGGGGGAAAACCCACTGATTTCTGAATGAACAAGTGAGAAGAAACAGGTTACTCCCAAATAACGCTTCAATCATTTTTCCTTTTCTTAATTGACACAGCAATTACAAGTCTGAAAGAGATTTGCACAACCAGCAAAGTTTCCATCTGTAGCTCTGTAAATAAATCAAATTCCGTTGCAGACCTTTTATGTTTATGCATTTAACTTGTATCCTTTGCTTGTATCTTCACATACCCCTCTCAGGACATTTTTCATTTTATGAAACAAATGTGATCTATGACCTTTTAATTTTGACACTTTCTGCCTATACTGGAGCTTCCAGAGAGAGTAACAACACTCCAGAGTGAAATGAATCAGTTTTTAGATTCCTGCAATGGAAGTAAGAACATTGATGCAGATCTAATTCATTTTAATCAATGTATTGCAACACTTCACTGTATGTCAATATACTTCCAATAATAAGAGCTTAGAGGAAAGGAAATGGAAACAATAGTCCTCAGTGACACGGATCCTGCGACCTGGATGACACTATTTTATAAGAGACTTTGGTTTTCATTTTTTGGCTCTGCTTTTAAATTTGAGAAATCAGGGTTCCTGAAGGTTGAGTCAGCTTCCGTGCTTCCTTAGGCTGAAATGAAATTAAGGACAGAGGCAGCTGTGAGAGGCAGCAACAAGCAGCAGTTGCCTTAGTTCCAACTACGTAGAAGCCCTCACAAACAGTTACAAATGCAACATAAAGTAAATAATTTAACTAAGTGGGGTGCTGACCATTGAATAGACCTAAAGAACTGTTTTTGTATACAGGTCTAATGCGATATTGGCAGAGTGGTAGTTTTACCCATACTCACCAAAACATACTGTACCAGAATATGTCAATCTGAAGTCAGATTGTCCTAAACTTCCAAAAAAAAAAGGTCAATGAAGATGCACTTTTGAATCCCTTTCTGTATTATCCTCTCACACGCATTACCCTTCCAAATTGTCTTCTACCTGTAGGAAGATGTAGTTCCAAGTCGGTAGCTGCGTCAGCATGTGTAGGCTGCAAAGGAACAAGTAAAGGTTCATTCCATGCTGAAAAGAGAAGAACAGAAACATTTCATCTGTGGAGCCTTCTTTGGGCGTGAGAAAGAGAAAGAGAAATTGTTACGGATTCGGCCAGTGAAACCGAAACCAAGTAGTGAACCCACTTGCTGGAGCCAACAGAGACGAGTCGTGATCCTAATAACGTAGCCAAAGGAGAAAACCAAGAGTCCAAGGGAAGCCAGAGATCCAAACCGAGAGAGAGTAGCCAAAGCCAGACCGTAATCCAAAACCGTAGACGAAGGAGAGAGCCAAGAGTCCAGGGGAAGCCAGTGATCTAAACCGAGAAAGCAACCAAAGCCGAGCCGTAATCCGTAGTAAAAGGGGAAAAACCAAAGTTGGAACCAGAACAGTACGAGGAGGTTGAAGGCGTAGCGCAACTGAGAAGCTCGAAAGGGAAACCAATACTGAGCCAGGAGGTAGGGAAAGACTAATGCTTAAATACCAGATGAAACGGAGGTGTGGTGGTGAACGCGTACAGTGATAGGTGGACTGATGAACTAAGGCTACACCTTCTTCTGCCTCTTTCGTTGCCGAGAGGCAGGGATCGTAACAGAAATCTTTGGCAACACTGATTCGACTCATTGGTTATGCCATTAAAGGATCTTAGATTGAATTGAGAGGAAGGTCAGCAGCTGATAAAGCATAGGAGAACAAAAGACAGGAGTGGAGAGGGCGCAGGAGCAGAAGGGAAGCAGAGTGGGAACTCAGGTGGTGTGATGTCGAGAAGAGAAGTGTGAAGTTGAAACCTGCAAATGAATAGGGAGGATTGGAAGGAAACGAAAGGTTATTGAATGAGAAAGCATTCAGTGTGGTGACCAATTCCACAAGATGGAGAAGAATGTGGGTAGATTGTGGGGAATGACAGTATATGGAACAGTATATACCAGTGACGTAACATGTAACATTCTGGGCCCTGAAACTGGAAAACATAAAAAAAATTGTATGACATGGTTGGTGTCCCTGATATATGAAGGAAGCCCTTCAACCAGAGGACTCATAAGGCTGAAATGTGACTTGTGGGACAGTTGCATGCTGAGACAATGGAACGTCCAGCGGTGTTGGGTTTGTGGATTCTGGGGAGAAGGTAAAATTGGGATTCTAGGGGATGTTTAATGAGATGGGTTCGCCTCCTGAGGGAGGGAGCTCCTTGCTGCTGATCAGAAGAGAGATCGTGGATACCACTTTCTCACTCCAACCATACACTGGTCTGCATATGGTACAGCTAGTGGGTACTCAGAGTTCTAGCCAGAAGAAGAGACACTTTCCTTGCTAGACACTGCCTTCTTCTCCAGGTAGGAAAGCTTCCCATCAGCCCAAACAAAGCTCCCAATATAGCCCACCTGTCCAGCACTTGTGTTGCACCTAAGTATAGCCTAAGCTATACTTTTATCAACCATTCTTCATTCACTGAATACCACAAGACTATAAGCCAGAGAAACCAATTGCTTCTGAAAAATCCCTGAAGAGCACACTATCTATCCATTCATCCATGCTGGATTTTAGGCACAAACTGAAACCTTTTTCCTTCTGGCTGGTCCGATACACCTTCCTGGTAATCCAGGGGAATGTCCTTACAACGACTATCCTATCTGGTTTTCTCCGTCATGAGGAATCTCACTCCCTTTGGGTGCCAATTATTCAATTCACCCAGGTGTGTCTCATTTTAGCCTTTTTTTCCTTAATAGTTGGGTTTCTCTTAATGATGCCTCTCACCTCTAACCATAGCACAGCCAACTTGATTTTGCTTAAAACTTCAAGATCACGTTCTGTGACCTGTTATTGAAATGAGTTGTAATAGAAGAATATGGCACAGAATAATTTACCATTAGTCAAATAGTTGTTTGATTTAGGGATTTCATATACTGTACTTTTTGCTGTTTTTTTTCTGGGGAGATAAAAGCAAATAGAATTACTGTTATCAAACTGAAAATTGCCATTCTTACCTAAAATTCTTCATGTTGTACACCTTTGAAAATCAGGCTAAAAGCATTCATCTGATCTAGAGAGCTTTTACCTTACAAACATCAATGGTAAAATAGCCAAAACTGTTCTTATTATTAGAGGACTTATACGTTAGGGATTATAAGTCTCCAATAATTGAGATGTTTTATTACTTTAGGTTAGTTTTATTGGAGTGGCAGGATTTCCATTCAGGCAGGTTTAGGTTTATGAAAAGAGAAACTGATTACCTGTGAATGTGACAGAGCCGTAATAACAGGGGATGGACATTGGCTTTCCTTAATGGCTTTGAACCCAGCTTTCCAATGACTGGTGTGAAGAGAAAGTATCCTCTTTTTCATTTGAAGAAAATTCAAGAATCTCTTCATGAACAGAGTACTCCTTATTTACATAGTTAGGAGACCATATTTCTTGTGACCGGATGAAATAGAAATCATACATACTAAATATCTGTCTGTCAAGAGGTTTGGGATTAAGCTACTGCAGTCTACATCTTCAAAATAATGTGTAGGTAATCTCCCTATAATAATGCCTTCATTATCTTAAACAATTAGTATTAATTAGCACAAAAGTATTATTCTAGCTGAGCTCTGAATGACTTAATTTGAGCAATTATTTCATTCATTAGTAGATGCTTTCCTGTTCTCCAGAGAGTTTTCTCTCCTCCTTCCCATTAACCGGGAATTTCTTTTCATGAAGCAGTGTGCTATTGTAATGTAGTTCCACAGACTACTCTTCCTTCAAACTTGTGGGATTTAGTTTTAGCAAAGAGAGGTTCTTAAAAACTCAATGTCAAAGATAATAATCCTATTAATTTCAGGGGGCAATGTGATGCCATTACACATGGTTTGAAAATACTAGATGCAAGGTGGGTTAACATATTCTCTAAATGCTTTACAAAGAACTTTGTTTTTCAAAGCTATATTTGCTTTGAAGTTTTAATTTGTTATTATTCACCTTTTTCTCCTGGATCATTACCATGTTTTATTCAGATAAGACTATTAGTTGTGGGTTCTGATTGTGAGGTCTCGAGGGCAAAATGCTCCAGTACATGCCTTTCCGGATCTTTGTTGTTGAGACAAAAGCTTTGAGACTGCAGTAGATTTAGTGGGGCGCCAAAGTTGTTTGATCTGTGAGTGAAACAGAGTAAAAAGTATTATTTAAGTTGTGGAAAAGGAGAATAAACTGAGAACAAAGAGTGAGGAGGACATCTGGGCCAGCAAGGCAGATGGGCCTAATATTATATTCTTACAAAACAAGGGATAACAGTTCAATATAAATGTATCCGAGTGGTACTGTAGGTAACAAGGCACAAGAGAAATGGCATATGAGTTCTTAATATTATCTGGCACAGCTCTAGTGAAAGAGTAAATACATAAAAACTTGAAAAACAGGACAAACCTGTAGTGTTTACAGTATTAACTTGGAGCCTGAACCTGGTCTTTAGACAGACCAGAACAAAATCACAAACTTAGAGGAGGATGGAGTTCCTTCTCCTCTATCTATATTTTTCTTCCTTTTGATTTCCTTTATCTTTTTTGTTGTATTTAGAGACAATGAAGGCTCCAATAATTTTCTAAAGTTAATTAACCAGAGTAAATCACCTGAAATTCTCCTTTCATCATCTGTGCTTACCTGCCACCTGTTCACCTGCAGACACCTCAAAGATACCATTGTTCCATTCTGAATGAGGTCTTGAGTAGTACACTAAGATGTGAACCGATGTGAAAGTCTATCGATTTTATGGTCCACACCTGGATAGATACATGATAGAGCGCCCCCTGCTATTCCAACTTCAGAACTTCAGAGAAGCACTGACCCCCAGGAATAATATGGCTGCGTGTAATTTGGTACAAGGGCTCAGTTGACATAATTGATATTCTCATTGCTGATAACTGCTAATTAGCAAGTAAGAGATACAGACCATTTAGCTTTTAAGTAAATAATTCTCATTTGTGTTCTTATGTACTAAAAGGGAACGCTGTTTTATCACAAGGCTTACAGAGAACTGCAGCAGTAGAAATGCATCTAGATTGCAAACTCTCCAAGAGCACAACAGACAGTCTGCTGTTTTATTCTACACTACCAAACCTTCCTATGCCTCCATCATTGATGACCAAGTCTATTACCATGATGAATGCCAACCCCAGAGCCACAAAATGATCCAGCATACCATTCGCTTTAGGACTGCACATTTCGGAAATCTTTTCATTTACGGAACCTCTCCAGGCTCCTAAGACGTATTGGTGGTCTCCTTCCACAAAAGCCTGCACAGTCCAAAAACCAGCCCTTCACAGAGGTATTACCTCCTAAAAAATCTCAGATCCTTTTCTCACCTGGAAGAGCTTTTTAGTCCTCTATTCCACTGAAAAAGCTGGAACAAAAATTCCTGACAAACTCCCAAATTCTCTTCTTCCATACCAATATCAATTCATTACTTTCGTTATTTGGAACCCCTAGAGCACTCAACCAGGCTCTTCCTTCCATGGCCAGTCTTCCCTTTACCTGGAATAGATCTGTCCCATCCCTACTTTGGGACCTCTTGGCTCACTCAACCAGATTCGCCCTTCCACGGCCTGTATGTTGCAGTTTAGGGAAGACAAGTTTCATGCATCTTCCAAGACCTACTTATGTGCCTTACCTTAAGGGACCCAGTTTCCAACTATAAACTAGTACTAATCTACTACACTATGAAGACTACAGCAAATTAAAACTACAGCAATCCAGGAATACAGTACACACTACAAAGACTACTAAATTATTTCTGCATCATTAATCTTTATTAATCCCATGCTTAACAAAATCCTTGCAAGTCTTCATTAACCCTTTCCAACTTCTCAAACCTGAACTGGACAGTACTGCTGACTAGCTGCTGATATACAGTAAAAGCACAAGAGAACACCCACAGTGCTATCTAAACCCCCTACAATTCAGGAATCCACTTTTTCAAAAAGAATTTATGCAAAGACAATGACAATTTACAGTATTCCAACAATCTACATACTGTACAATCAAAGAAATAAGAAAACATAAAGTAAAGAATAAAAACTCTAGGCAGGACGGGTCACAAAATAACGGTCTCCAATCTGACCATGTTGAAAAATAACTCAAAGTTCTCATATCACAAACTGATTGCAATATACTTGGGCCAAAACACCAACTTTCAAAACCTCTCAGTCTGTCTCTCTCCAAAATTCCTCCGATGGACCACGATGTAGTCCCTCAAAGAGTGCGAAGTCTTCTGCATCACTGATAGAAGTAGGATTTTTTCCATTCTGTACACTAGTGCATTTCTGGCTTTAAATAAGGCTTCCCTCAAGCAACAAATGACCTGCCAGGCTCTGCTTTCTTCCATTTTTGTTAGCTTCTCTAGTCCATAGAGCACTCTCTCGGGATCACTTGTGCTACAGTCCAGAAAACACCTTAACCAGCTATTGGCTACACCTCTTTTGCAGCCCCACACCCCCACAGAACATGATGGATGGTTTCGTCTTGCCCATATACAGTACCTTGCGAAAGTATTCGGCCCCCTTGAACTTTTCAACCTTTTGCCACATTTCAGGCTTCAAACATAAAGATATAATTTTTTTATTTTATGTGAAGAATCACCAACAAGTGGGACACAATTGTGAAGTGGAACGAAATCTATTGGATTTTTGAAACTTTTTTAACTAATAAAAAAATGAAAAGTGGGGCGTGCAAAATTATTCGGCCCCCTTGCGTTAATACTTTGTAGAGCCACCTTTTGCTGCGATTACAGCTGCAAGTCGCTTGGGGTATGTCTCTATCAGTTTTGCACATCGAGAGACTGAAATTCTTGCCCATTCTTCCTTGCAAAACAGCTCGAGCTCAGTGAGGTTGGATGGAGAGCGTTTGTGAACAGCAGTTTTCAGCTCTTTCCACAGATTCTCGATTGGATTCAGGTCTGGACTTTGACTTGGCCATTCAAACACCTGGATACGTTTATTTGTGAACCATTCCTTTGTAGATTTTGCTGTATGTTTGGGATCATTGTCTTGTTGGAAGATAAATCTCCGTCCCAGTTTCAGGTCTTTTGCAGACTCCAACAGGTTTTCATCCAGAATGGTCCTGTATTTGGCTGCATCCATCTTCCCCTCAATTTTAACCATCTTCCCTGTCCCTGCTGAAGAAAAGCAGGCCCAAACCATGATGCTGCCACCACCATGTTTGACAGTGGGGATGGTGTGTTGAGGGTGATGAGCTGTGTTGCTTTTACGCCAAACATATCGTTTTGCATTGTGGCCAAAAAGTTCGATTTTGGTTTCATCTGACCAGAGCACCTTCTTCCACATGTTTGGGGTGTCTCCCAGGTGGCTTGTGGCAAACTTTAGACGAGACTTTTTATGGATATCTTTGAGAAATGGCTTTCTTCTTGCCACTCTTCCATAAAGGCCAGATTTGTGCAGTGTAAGACTGATTGTTGTCCTATGGACAGACTCTCCCACCTCAGCTGTAGTTCTCTGCAGTTCATCCAGAGTGATCATGGGCCTCTTGGCTGCATCTCTGATCAGTCTTCTCCTTGTCTGAGCTGAAAGTTTAGAGGGACGGCCAGGTCTTGGTAGATTTGCAGTGGTCTGATACTCCTTCCATTTCAAGATGATCGCTTGCACAGTGCTCCTTGGGATGTTTGAAGCTTGGGAAATCTTTTTGTATCCAAATCCGGCTTTAAACTTCTCCACAACAGTATTACGGACCTGCCTGGTGTGTTCCTTGGTCTTCATGATGCTCTCTGCGCTTTCAACAGAACCTTGAGACTATCACAGAGCAGGTGCATTTATACAGAGACTTGATTACACACAGGTGGATTCTATTTATCACCATCAGTCATTTAGGACAACATTGGATCATTCAGAGATCCTCGCTGAACTTCTGGAGTGAGTTTGCTGCACTGAAAGTAAAGGGGCCGAATAATTTTGCACGCCCCACTTTTCATTTTTTTATTAGTTAAAAAAGTTTCAAAAATCCAATAGATTTTGTTCCACTTCACAATTGTGTCCCACTTGTTGGTGATTCTTCACATAAAATAAAACAATTTATATCTTTATGTTTGAAGCCTGAAATGTGGCAAAAGGTTGAAAAGTTCAAGGGGGCCGAATACTTTCGCAAGGCACTGTACATCCATCCATCCATCAGATACAGTTCCTTGATGTCTTCCCCATGCCCGTTGAGTGTATGGGGTAAAACCCCATGCACAATCAGCCAGGACATGTCTTGGTGTCTGTTCAACAGGTCAGGGTGACTGACTGTTCTCCAAACATGGCTGTGGTCCCCCGCTATGAGGCCATGAATTAGACACATTTGCTCCCTGCCCTGCACAACAAGTTCCAGTCTCCTTGCATCTGTCAACACATCCAGTGCCACATTTTTCCAAATTCCATTTCTTCAGAAAAGTCTTCATTGTGGTATTTGAATATGGGAGTTTAAAAGCAATAGGTACCGTTAAAGGAATCTCCAAAACGTTTAATAAGATAAGATCACTTTATTGGCCATATATAATTTCTTGTATTGGAAATTTTGTCTTCTCGCATATATCAACTTGCTCTCCACAAGTCGCACAGACAGGGAAAGAAGCTTGGGGTCAGCCATTTACAGTACAGAGCACCCCTGGAACAGTTGGGGATAAGGGCGTTGCTCAGGGGCCCCAACAGAGTAGGATTCCTCTGCCAGCCACAGGTGCAAATCCTTATCCACAGAGCCACCACACCGCCTGCTATTTAATGTCTTCAAATAAAAAAACCACACAGAAAATGTGGCATAAAGGATATCTTCCCCCTAATTCGCACAGCTAAAGACAGATGCACCAACACATACTTGTACAATTAGGAAACCTCCCTCCTCACTCTCCCATTTTGACCTCCCCAAAGAAATACTAGTAAATACCTTACCTAGACCGGAGGGAGCAGAGAATGCGCTCTCTGGGAACAAAGAGCAGGCTGGAGCACCCAGAATGGGTGTGGCCATAAACCAATTCCAGGTGCTCCGAGTCTCCAGGTGATAAACTGACTCCAGGTGATTTGATTCTGCGGTAGTTGACGAAGGGGCACAGGTAGACAGTGATGTAACTGACTGCCACAACACAGCTAGTTGTGCAAACATTTACGAAGGCTTTACAATTTTATTATTACAGTTTACAATTGTACTTGAACATTGCAACTTGAATTTCCATTGATATTTATCATCGGATTTTGGGTAACAGGGATTTCTAATAAATTTGTCAGAAATCACATTTAGAATTTGAGACTTCAAATGTTTGAAGTCTGAATGATTTCTAAAAATTGAGAAATGTATGAAGTAAAAACATTAAAATACATATTCAAAAACCATAGATATTTAATGTCAATAAGCTGCCAATTATTCTGTAAAAACAGGGTTGATCTGAAGATAACAAATAAGGTCAAAATTTAACAAAATGATACTTTTTTTCAGTATCAAGTATCATTTTAAAGTGGAAAAGACTAGACACTTCACCTATACATCCTGTGTCTAATTTCTCCCAATTTTAGTCATTATCTACTATAATGACTCAGCTGGAGCCCTGTAAGAATATGGTAACTCACAACTCTTACTAGAGCCTTGTAATGATTAACGTCACTTGATTTAAATTCCACATTTTTTGGTCCATATGATCTATAAGTTTGCTTTTTTAATGGCTTTTTCACATTATCTTAATTAGGACATAGACTTATCTACATAAATGCCAAGCTCCATTTTGTGTGTAAATCCAAGTTGCTCAGAATCACCCATGCAAATACTGTATGTATTATGTAGGCTTCTACTTTCTATGTGGATCCCTTTGCCTTTACCTGTCAGGCTTGCCCCTGCTGTAAAGCAGTGGAGCAAGTTAGCAAGCCACACATCCTCTCACCTGTGCTGGTTACCATGAAAATGCACTCCGACAGGAAATATGTATCACCTGCAGGAAGTTTACATCAATGCCTGCATCAGGTGCTGCAGAACATGCAAGGTCTGCTCTGACAGTGCTGAGGGCTTTATGTTCGAGACTGGATGCAGAGCCTAAATTCTCAATCTTGTTCCTTAGCTGTACTTTGTTTTGTTTCTTGACACCTGCTTGCATTCACTACCTTGTTCCTGGATCATAACTGGCTTGTCACCTCTCTTTACTTGGCTTTGACCCTGCCTGTTACTATGAAACTGACTTTGTAGAAATCAGAGTCTGGCCTGGGGTCATTGCTGCTGACCTGGCTTGAGGGAATTTTAAACATACACCTGCTATTGTCCACGAAATCTCAGAAATAGCTGAAAGGCAGAATCATCATCATTAGGAATAGCCCCTAGGCCACAAGGGGAATGGTAAACCCCCTTTAATGGTATTAACATGTCTGGACTTGGACTATAAAACCCTCTGTAACACTGTTGTAATTCGGGGCACTGTGAGGAATATACCTTGTGTGTGTCTCCTTTATTGTTCTCTGGAAATGGCCATTTTCGTCACAATTAAGCTCATCTCCCACTCAGTAAATTAAGCACAGTTTTCTGGACTGCACTGTGAAGACTGCATCCCTACAAGTTGGAAATCCCTTGTGCCTTGCTACGATGAATCTACTCCTTGTTTCATTCTAGCCATGCCTCTTGGATTAGTTTATGCTTTGAACTGTGTTTTGTGCCTCATTCAACAGCTTTGATCCCTGCCTGCTCTACCATGAATCTGAACTGAGTGCCTGCCTGCTACATCACCACTCCGTCTGCATGCTGAGCTTTACTCAGCTTCCCTGTCTGTGTGCAACACTGTGCAGTTGCCAGTCAGTGAACTGTTGCCCAGTTCTTTCCCTGTGCTGTTGCCGTGTGTACTGCCTGCTAATCCCTGGTTCTTTCAGCTGTGCTGCCCAGCATGTGGGGTCAATTTACAAAAACCCACAGCCCTCAGGGACTGGGATATTACATTACCAATGTTAAATAAATTTACCAAGGTGTCTCCACAATTCATGATTTTGTCTGGGTCTCTTTGTGCTTCCCATGCCAATATTTCTGTTTGCCACCTGCTATGGAGTTTGAACAATGAGCCATCAAACTTAAGCGATTTTGTACCTGATATGTTAAACCCTCTTTAACGATCCAAAGAGGAGACAGAACTTTATTCCACTTTACCAGGTGACCCAACTTATGATTCTAATAAATCCAGCTATGAGAGAAATTGTCAAACAGAAAATCGACAAATCTTGCCTTTGTCCGTTTTTTCCTAAGACCGCTACTGCCCGTCAGAATCAAATGGAAAGTGATTTCAACACCTCGCCCTAAAAACCAACATACAGTAGTTGCCCTTAGTGTTGAGGTGAAATAAAAACCCACAACAAGACAAGATGATTTACAAATGCACAGAGAATGAACAAACCATCAATGTCCAATGCTGCCATAATTTTAATTTTGTATTGGCGCCAACTCAACATGATGGGTTTGTGCAAGGCTTTTAGCTCTTCTTTTGGGCCAGGATGTGGTGGGGTCAGCTTGACTAACTTTTAAGATTTTGACAAGAAGGCTTTGCATCATATTCTCTGGAATCCTCAGGGATTCCCACAACACCATGGTTCTGCCTGCTGTAATACCAGCATTATTGCTCAGCTAGACTGCAACACACATATTCCAGGTCAGCAGCTATTGTCTAGATAAACGAAATGCACTTCTCCGTAGACATCAGGGAGGGGAAGCATATTGACAAAGATGTGCTGGACCTCTTGTACAATCCAGAACTGCCATCACTGGAAGTCTGTACTTCTCAGATCAGTGTCGTCTCCAATCTAGGAAATTTCCAGTCGTTACATAGCTCTGCTTTTCATGCTTCCCATATCCTTCCGTCCATCCATTTTCTAACCGCTTCATCCAATTTCCGCACGTGAGGAGCTGGACCTGATCCCGGCAACCAACAAAGCCACGGCTAACCCAAATCCCCTGGGTTAGAATTAAAGAATACAGCAGCTTTTACCTTTTTTTTGTTAAAAAAAAGAAATTGATGGAGTGACAAAGTAAAGGAAAAAAGACTATCTACCTAGATCTGAATATCTATCTAATAAAATATATACACTATATAATATACATATATTGTTCACGTTGGAAGATATGCCATCTTCCAACATGGTTTAAAAAAGCTCAGTGATGCCTTAGTTGCACTTACAGAATTCTTTGCACTTGTTCATCCCCATATGCTAGCATGTTTCTCAAGACCATTGCATCATCTTTTAAAACCCCCAAAAAGATCTGAGTTAAACTGGAAAAGCTATAACACATGCGAGATTTGTCCCTTTCATTACTTTAATGCAACTCAATTATGTTTTTCGGGACAATAGAGCTACACACCATCAATCAACAATTTTTTAACAATACTGCAAAGAAACATCAAACTGTGTTGGAAGTACCTTTAGTTCCTAATTTTAATTTGAAGAAAAGTACCTGATGAGTCTTCACACTGGATGGCATTTTTACCCTTCAGAACTGAGCACTTGACATTCCATTGGTTGATTAAGTGTTTCTGGTTTTAACTTGGGGCAGACTGGACTAAGAGGTACAGACGGGCACTCCTTTGATTGACTGTATTCATCCTTTATATCTCCGTGTGACTGAGTATTTCAAATGAAAAGTAAGCTATTAATTAACCTCTTTTATAATTGTGGGTACCATAAGCGCTGACAAGTGCACCCACAACTTAAAAAGGAAGTTAAATCTGACTACTCACTGTAAAATGAAATTTAAAATAAAATGTAAAATTTAACCTTATTAGAAAATTTAAATGAGAGGAAGCATAATTTCAGACAGATAATAATGTAATACACTGTACTGATAGTATAATAGAGTAGAAGTGATTGTGAGTGAAGTGGTGAAAGCACACCGTTTCTTAAACTTTTACACTTTGCTTATGTCGCAATAAAGGCAAATTGCAGGAGCCATAGCCAACTAAGCCACCTAACCCACTTTTCACCGCAAGAATTTCTGATTTCCCACAGCCACCAGCACACAACAGGTAAGTTTAAGGTTAACAATTTTCTTTTGCATACTAATTCTCAACTGCCGCAGTAAATAATATCCTACAAGAACACCCTAATTCCTGGGTAAAAAAAAGAGAAAAAAACAAAACGACCCCATATTGGATAAAAATATTAGAAAGTGGATGGATGGACACAAGGATCTCCATCCACTGGACACAAACCGATATAAAGAGCTGGACAGAATTTGCTTTCTGAGGCAAAACGAACAATCATTTTGCAAGGGAAATTGTTTCAGTCTGCTAAAAAACCGAAGCTTGGCAGAATTTCACCTTTCAGCAGTAATAGGATGAAAGCGGCACTAGTGTCTCAAGAATAAAATGGTGAATACCCTTGAGTGGCCCAGTCAAAGTCCTGACCACAACCCCATTGAGAATCTGCAGCATATTTGAAAATTATGGTTCACAAGCACGGTCTAAAAAAATTAAATGAGCTGGAGCAAAAAATTATTATTGTTGTAGTTATTGAATTGCATTCATGCAACAAAGCGTCCTCATGAAAGAGTTTTCTAATCAGTTGATAAGAATAAAAATGGCAGCAATCAATTACTCGTAAGCAAACAGGGAAAAAAAACTATACAGTAATCATGCAAATTGATTAAATATCTTCCTGCTGGACAAAGAATGCCAAGATTAACACCAATCAATTTATTGTTTCTTTCACTTGTAAAATGCTCTACCGATTGCTGTACCAACAATGATTTTTTTGTCCTATCTTAGTTTTCAAATGCCTTCCATCAGCTGTGTTTCTTATTTGTCACCCCTTTCAGAAAAGGGTCCACAAGGGTTTTGATAATGACAACCACATAACTAAGAGTCAAAGTCTGAACCAGTCTTGCCTTTCTAGGATACAGATCAAATAGAAATTAATTTAAAAAAATGTCTTTAACATGCAAGAAACAAAAACACCTACAGTCACAAATCAGTAACAGAAGGGGTTCAGAACAACCGAAAGTCAGCATAATAGGTAAAATGTTTATACTAACAATAAAAGACACCATTTGACCATTTTTGCTTACAGATACAATACTGATATTAACTGAAAAAAGTTTTATGTACTGTATTTCCTATTATTTCCAGCAAGGACATGCCTGAGTGAAGATTATGCAAAATACTGTAACCATTTTATTTGTGTTACAAAGCAGTATTTACAAAATAATGATCTGAGAGTTCACACCAACAACTGCAAAACACTGGATTTCATTCTATAAAGTCCTAAAAGGAGGTCTTCCCCACATACTGTATACAGTACATAGAATTTCTGCTTTTCTACCCTAGGATTTCCAAGAGAGCCCTTTATCATTGGACACTTTGATACAACAGAAATCTATTGATGTGTACTGTATATTGAGACCTTTACTAAACTGATATTGCCAGTTGTTTACTCCGTCAGGACTACCCATAAAACAGTTTTATGAATTTTTCAAAATAAAAAGATCCTCATTCCCCCCCCCCGCCCAACTCCATTTTAACTTACAGCCATTCTTATAGAAAAGCTGTCATTTGCATTGTCTTCATAATGTTGTTTTAATTAGCACAGTCTGCTGACTGAATAAGTAAATCAGCTGTGTCAGGAAACCAAGTTGGTAGAATAGGAGGATCCTTATGCGTAACTGTGAATCTCGCAGGATGCGGAGTAGCAAAGGGACAAACCAAAAGACGTAATCCAGGCAAGAGCAAAGTTAGGTACCAGGAGATCAGTCAAAAGGTTTAGAAATGCTTTATTAATATACAAAAATAAAAAGTTGCAACTAAAACAATCACATTACAGAACACAGTCCATCCTTATCCTAAAACAAAAAGTTTTCCCATCATTCCTCCTATTCTACCAACTTGATTTCCTGACACAGCTGATTAACTTATTGCTTGTTTATAAAACCACAGTGTCCTTACCGCTTTGGGCGTGGTATTTGTCCACTCACACAAAGGCTGCACTGACCAGGAGAACCAAAGCCTTGTGAAATACTGGTACTCATGTTGTACCTCGATATGCACAGCTTCACACACACCCGCAACAAATATGGCATTTAAGGTAGATCCGGCAAATCCCTCCCATCTTGATGAGGTCCTTTATACAGTACATATTCACCCTACTCACACACTCATACTTTCCACCCCAGATGAATTGAAACACCAACCTTCTCAACTTTTTATAGTAACATGTAGGCACAGGAAAAACATTTGCCAAAAAAACAAGCATAGGAAGTATGTCCATTTTGATCACCTGTACTTTCCCAATATATGATAATGATAATAATAATAATAATAATAATAATAATAATAATAATAATAATAATAATAATAATAATAATAATAATTGCTTACACTTATATAGCGCTTTTCTGGACACTCCACTCAAAGCGCTTTACAGGTAATGGGGACTCCCCTCCACCACCACCACTGTGCAGCCCCACCTGGATGATGCGATGGCAGCCATAGTGCGCCAGAACACTCACCACACATCAGCTATCAGTGGGGAGGAGAGCAGAGTAATGTAGCAGATGTAGATAAACGTCTATTTCTCCACGTGCCTAGCTTTCGACTAACCCGGTTCAGCTGCGTTTCCCAGTTGTGTAGTCCTAGCACCCCAGATCCACATTCTACTCCTAGTATCTTTATTTGTCCAAGTTCTGCCCTCAGGGTCTCTGACACCTCAGCTTTGTTTCTCCACTTTCCAAAGTACGCTTTTGTTCCTATTAACCTTAGAGCCTGTCGGCCGGCCAAACTTGTCCACAGTCTCCAGGGCATACTGCAGACTAAACTCTGAACTCAGTAACAAAGTTACATCATCCGCATATGCAGCAAGCTTAACTTGCCTCCCTCCACTTCCTGGCACACACAGACCGTCTACCTTACTATTAGATCTAATCATGATAAGCAAAGGTTCCAGGTACAGAATATAAAGCAAGGGTGACAAAGGGCATCCCCGTCTTACCCCTCTTCCTATCCGAATTTTTCCACCCAGGTGCCCATTGATACACACCCTAAAACCAATGTTGACAAAGTAACTTTAACCAATTAACAAACCTAGGGCTCAGGCCAAACCTTTGCAGTACCAACCACAAAAAAGTGATGAACCTTATCAAAAGCCTTTTCTTGATCCAGGCTTGCTACAAGCAAAGGCATATTTCTGTCCTCTGCCCAGGCAATTGAGTCTTATAAGTTTTAAGTTCCAGGAAATAGTTCTACCCACCACCCCACACGACTGATTAGGATGTATCAATATTGGCAAAACCTTCCGTAGTCGGCTACACAATACTTTAGCAAGGATCTTATAATCCACACAGAGAAGTTGGATAGGCCTCCAGTTACCCAAATCTAAGGAGTCCCTTTTTTTATAGAGTAGGGCCAGGACCCCCTGCCTCATGGATTCACTCAACCCTCGGCCTTTTAAAATTTCCTCAAACACCTCTACCAAAACTAGTCCGAGTAGATCCCAAAAGGTCAAGTAAAATTCCACGGGTTGCCCATCAACACCCTGGACCTTGCCTTTCTTCAGGCTGCGTATGGCCTTCTCCACTTCCAGCAGCTCAAATCCTGAATCCAGTCCCTCCATCTCCTGTGCCTCCGATCTGTTTGCCACCAATCTAACTATTTCTTCCATTGGTTCTATGTTTTTACTCTCTTCTTGAAGGATGCCCCAAAATGTCTCGAGGCAGCTTCTACCATTCCTTCTGGTGACCGCACCACCCTATCAGAGTTCACTCTAATACCTTCAAAGTTTCCCTTTATTTCTTTTGCCCTCACTGACCTGAAGAACTGGCCTGACAAACGAAACAAAAAGTCTTGTGGCATCCTAACGTAAATCTCCTTCAGTTGAACCCTCAGCTCTTGAGCTCTTTGAACATCAAAAACTAGACCACAATTCCTTTGTTCATAGATCTTTTGTAGTTCCTTCTGTAACCGTCACACCTCCATGTTCTTTCTAGGTGCTCTCAGTGTGCAATACTGCTGAGAGATTCCTTTAAGCCTTCGTTTCTCACCTTCCCACCATTCAAGTAAAGCTGGCCAGCTGCTTTTCTGGGCTACCCATAATTTTTTTTGTCTCTGATCAGCTGGATGTAATCATGTTCCTACAGAACGGCTGTATTTAATTTCCAGACCCCTCTTCCAAAATTTGTGCAGGAGTCATCGATTTCCACCCAAATGATTACTGTACATGGTCCAAAAACCATTTCGGAGTCACCGTGACACTTTGGATTAAAATGATTGAGGATACAAACATATAATCCAATCTTTTCCCCACTCCCCTAGTATTTTGCCACGTGACTGGAAAGTTTGAGAAGAAGCCTTTAAAACTTTTAGTGCAAAGTCACGCAACAGCTGATTAATCTTGGTTGCCCCTGTTGTCCATGCCGTAATGTCTCTATTAAAATCCCCCTCCAAGAAGACCCACCTGTTTGTAGTGCACCAAGGCGCTAGGTCAGCAAAGAAACCCCTCCGCGCACTGTGGTGTGCTGGTACGTACACATAGACTTTGGTGCCCGCCCACAATCCATCCACCTCAATCACCCTTCCTGGACTTACCACAAAATACTGTTTCCTCCACCACCATGCTCCCAAAAACAATTCCAACCCCTGCTGAATGCACGCCCCCCACACTCCACCAGACTGCCCCAATCCTTCGCGAACCTGTGGATATCATATTCCCCAGCTAAATGAACTTCTTGTAGGAAACATGTCAAACCTGTGGTTCCTCAAAGTTTCAAAAACTGCAGTCCTCTTTATTCTGTCTTTCAGTCCTCTTCCATTCACCGTACAGATACAGAGACTCATGGTGGTTCCAGCCCTATCTTTCTCCATGCCATCTGACTGGTCAGAGCTGGAATCCTCTGAAATATCCGTCACAGGTGAGTACCATCCCACAGAAAGATGGCTCAAACTGTCTTCCCCGGACGTTGTATCGATGATGTCCAGGGCAATTGACTAGAACCTCAGGTAAGTTTTCTCCCTCCTCCTGGCCGAAGCTAGAGATTCCTCCTCGACAGGGTCGCCCGATTCTTCTGCGTCGACCTCCATCTCCTCGTCCTGGCCCTCTTCCACTGGTTCCTCCCTCACCTTCTTCTCCTCTTCTGCACCGGAATCACCCTCGTCCTCTTCCCTTTGTCTTTTAGCTGTCACTTTCCCAGGTTCCTGCTCACTTTCTGCCATTTCCGGCACTGTAATGTTTTCGTCATCCATATCCTGACCACCTGCCCTGCTTCCTGCTGAAGCTCGACCTCTTGTGCTCCCTCATTAACTGGAGTCACACCCACTTCCGGCCTAGCCTCCTCCACCTCCTCTCCGTCCACTTTAAGTGTGCCTTGGTCATATTCCCATGCCATTTGTATGTTTCTCCACTTGCAGCCCTTAAACAAGTGCACACCTTCTTTCAACATTCCCTCGCAACATGCCTGGTCTCATCACATATCGTACTCACATTCTCCCTACACTCGGCCACATGGTGTCCAAAATTATGAAATTTCCTACAGAACTGGGGCTGATTTTGATAAAATAAATAGCCCCTGCTGGAATCCAAAAAAAAGGATGCTGGGGGATGAAGGAAGCCCCCTGCCCCATGTGCATCAGATCGAAGTAGCACTCTGTACTTTCTTTTCCCAGTCCAGATATTACGGCTATCCATAATTTTCTCTGGCTGACCCATGACTGAGACATGTCGTAGGAGGAAAGCCGTTACGTCATCATCCCCAATAAAGGGGTCGTATAAATGCACTATCACCACGCGAAAATTGTCATTGTAGCAACCCAACACCTCATAGTCTCTCAAATTCTCCTTTTTCTTCAATGTACAGACGCTCTCTTATATATATATATCTTCATTTCTCAAAGAAACAATCAATATACTTCAAGGGTCTATTCCCTTGCACACACCACACATCATTGGACGTAAGGCCCAAAACCTTAAAACAATCGTCAAAATTTAAACCATCCCGGTGGTTCTCCCTCACGCATCCAGCGGAACCGAAAAGTCCATTTCAGCCTGGGAGCCTCCCCAGGCTGATCATAGGAGTCAACCCCTTCCGCCATCCAGGGCAGCTCTCCGAAGGGTCCACTCCAATCCAAAGGCAAGAAGACCCCAAAGTCCAAACGATCCAAGACAAAGAGCACTCCACAGGCAAAACTCCACAGGGTTGGTGTGTGAGGGAACTTTAAATACTGAAAGGAGAGGGGTGTGGTTGGATAATTGGTTCGGGAGTGAGAATTTCAAAATATATCAAAACTCACAAAGTAATTAAGCATCAATATCCATTTAGGAAAAGCTAAATTAGGTTTAGAGCCGAAAGTAACTTTGACATCCTTTTCTTAATGGAATTTAACAAAAGTTCTGGGGAGGTCAAAACTTTATCTCACCTGTTTCCACCTATTTCTATATAAATATTACATTTCTCGCTTACTCGCTTACAGTACACAGACAACTTTTGCAATCTGTTTTTTGCTCTCACCAGAGACAAACTTCATCACACAACTCTCCCCAGATCTCATTTCTGCAGCTCTTCCAATGAATCAGCAAGCCACAAAATTCTAACTGATCTGAAAGCAACACCAAACCCCAGCGATGCCATTTTACAAATTACAGTGGTTGGTCTCACCATGTTGACCTTTGTACTGTATATTCCTATCCACCTGCAGCTGTCTGTCTCACACCTCTTCCAGCCATCAAATTTCTCTTCAAGTCCACATATCTTCTGCAGGAGCATCTTTTTTTTTTCAAAAACGTGCCTCTCCAATCTGGCCCCTTTAAGCATTGTACATAACCTGCTCATGAATGTTCTTAGTCATTGCCACACTTTATTACATGACGTATTAAGTACTGTATACCAAAGTCATATTTTGTATCTCTTTCTGTACACTGTGTTAGCTTCTTGGATGACTTCTCAAGGACAGTGCACTCCAGAGTTTACACTTTGACTAAATTAATTATCAATTAATTACCCAGAATCAGTCTCTGAAAACAGTCTGTTTTAACCTCATGTAACAGTGTAGGTCTTAGGACTGCCTTTTCACCAGCTAGAGGGTTGATCCCTCAAGAGGAGGTAGAGAGCCAGTGTGTAGTCACCCCTAAACTAGGGTTCTTCTCAAAGATGGGACAGAGTGAGCTGTAAGGCTCAAGAGGAAAAAAACATAAATATTTCAAGGGTTTTAGAGATGAAAAAGAAAGCACCTTGGAAGCTGGGAAGCCTGCACCCCTCTAGTGATGAACAGGCGGAGATCTAGATCAAGCAAAAACAGAGGCAAAATTTTGAAAAAGAGGATAGACATGGGGCCTGAGGCTCGATGCATTGCAAACCTGGAAAAAGAGGGGTGAACAAGAACAGAACATGAGGTAACAGCAAGATAATGTTGGGAAGAAAATTAGAAAGCTACTGTACAGAAAAAAGCCGAGAAAACAAGAAAATGCCATAAGGAGTGGAAAAAACATGTACTGTAGGGGGAATCAAATATGGGACAGAAGACAAATGATGAAAGAGCCACAGCCAGGGGCCTTGCAGCAGACTGGAATCCAGAAGCATGATGGATGACATCACCAAATAAGGAAAAGAAACAGATGTCTACTTCCTTATTACATCACCAAAATGGAAAAGAAGCAGGTGGACCAGGACTTGTTTACCCCTTCTCTTCACTGCTGTAGTTTAAATTTTCACTGTAAAGGTCACTTTAGCTCTGCCTGTTTTTTATTATTACTTCTTGTCTTAAAACATAATTTCAATGTACAGTAGATAAGGATAGGAAGATGCGTTAATAGAGAAGGGAACAGAAGGAAAAGATAAACTGAGAGGCACTGGAGATATGTAGTGTATTGTATTGGAATTGGAATCCAGTAGCATGTGGATGATCTACCATCAGGCACTGAAAAATGCCTGAACACCAAGGCTTGTTCATTATTTGATATTGAAAAATAAAACTTTCTTAGAGGCAATATTTTAAGCAAATGCTGTGCTTGTGGAATCTCAGTCACAGTGTAGCTAGAGTCCAGCCTTTGATAACTGGACATCAATGGAAGATACAGCAGGGTTAGGATGAGTTGACAGACAGGGGGTGTTGACTGTAGTGACCATGGGGGAAAAGTGGAAGCAAAGTTTAGGGTGGTCCAAAAGGGTTGTCAGGGCACAGTCCATATTCCATAAACCAGGAGATCCATCCAGGACAAAGACAGTTAAAATCCCCGGGAAGGGGAACCAAGTACAAAGGAAAGTGTTAAAATTTACAATTGGAATAATTGGAATAATCTAACATTAATCAAACATATTTTTGCCTTATTTTCCCATTTCATTTTAGTGTTTCTAGTTTGCATTGAACTGGCTCCTCAAGGTACTTTGTGATTGATACAAGTTAAAAATGTCTTACACTTATTCTGTTTTAATGGAGTTGATATTCAGGAGGATGTTCAGATTCTAATCTCACACTCCTTCACTCACCTACATATGCTGTAACTCTTGCACCCAGGAGTTCCCTTTGCATATCTCTCTAGCATCCTCCCCACCTCCCCAATCTATACACCTGCAGCAGCTCCCTAGCTCATTCCTCACAATAGTGAGGTGGGTTTGGGCAGCCTCATCTTAAAGGCTAGGCTGCCATTGCTAGACAATTATGTCAAATACTCTCTACATACAGTACTTCATTCCTCAATTACATTCAATAGCATCTCACTAATGGCATCTAACTGAATTGACTTTGAACTAGGTAGTGATGTAGCAACAGTGAGGAAAAAAATTCTGAATCCCAGAAAACTAACAGAATAACTCTTTATGATGAGAGTTTATTGTACACTTGTGTGTTTTTTAGAGTTAAAATAGTAAATCAAATCAAGGTTCATCACTGCTTAACACAAAGAGGTGGCAGAAATATCTTCTATAATGTTTTCATTATAAAACAAACTCCTTCATGGAAATGAACGTAACACCTGAAAAAAATGTATCGTGACATTAGCTATCTGTTGACTGCTTTCAGAGAAAAAACGTACAGTGATCGTTCATGGATGATCTTCATTTGCAGAAGAGAAAATTCAGTTCTAGCCTGAATTTGTTGCAGGCCGTGGTGAAAATTGGACAAACAGTAGATTTGTGTTTACAGCTTCAGGTCTTCACTTTATCTCAGTCGTGAAGAGAGAAAATCTTTAGGCACTAGCAGAGCTTCAAGAGTTAAACTGCAGACAGAATTCTTCTGAAAATCTCATCTCAGGTTTGATGTAAAGAGTAGATGTCTGTAAAACAAAAGAGCACACTCTTTTAAAGCACTCCTTTCCCTTACTCTGCCCTTTATCGTATACTAAGCATTCATAAATCCTGAAAAACAGCTAAAATAAATGAGTAAAAACAGACACAGCCTTAAACTGGAAAGCTGGCTGAATGAACTTTGCCAGGGAATATGATTTTATTTTCTTAGACTGATAAGACATACTGTAAATTGGAATTAAAATTATAGACTCAAAAAGTAAAGAAAATATCAAAGTAATGTCACCATCTGTGAATCTCTAGAATAAACTGTATCACATTTCTGTCTTCCAAAATTAAATGCTCCACTAAAATTAAATTCTCTATGAAATGTTTTTACAGGTTATAGTTTTGTTTTTATGAATTGTGACAGCTAGCATGTTTCTTTACAAAGAATTTAAAAGGACAGAGCAAGACAAAGACTATAAATAAGTTTTTGTGTTTGTGCCACAATGCAAATAATATTTCTAATAAATGAAGAAGAGCTGCTATACTATAGAAATGTGTTTTCACGTGAAGGACAAACAGTACATCCCACAGACACAGATTTTCACTGTGCTTATAATTTCATTGTTCTTTTTCATACCACCTTCGAACACTACATCTCTGCAAGGTCCCTGCTCAACATGCTATTGGTATTACTTACAGTATATATGACATATATATATAATAATCCTGTTTCAAGACTGAATTTTAATAATAATAATAAACTTTATTTTATATAGCGCCTTTAAAGGTGGCTTCTCAAAGCGCTTTACAGGATGACAACAACAATAAATAAGAAGAATACACAAGATAAAACACAATTACAATATATAGAAGAGACCGTAGATGGTGGTACTAAGAAAAGCAGAGGGGTGAAGAATGGAACCAGTTAAGTAAAGGCTTTTCTGAAGAAGAGGGTTTTGAGTCTGGATTTGAAGGAGTTTAGAGAAGGTGACTCTCTGATATCCTTGGGGAGAGAGTTCCAGAGCTTGGGGGCATAACAGGAGAAGGCCCTGACACCCATACAATGTAGACGGGCTTGGGGGACAGTAAGGAGAGCAGAATTAGAAGAGCGAAAGTTGCCAGGTGGGGATTAGGGCGATAATATTTCAGACAGGTATACTGAGGTGCCAAGCTATGGAGAGCCTTATAGGTGAGCATGAGGATTTTAAAGTCTACACGGAATTTGACCGGAAGCCAGTGCAAGGACTCCAGGATAGGAGTAATGTAAACACTTGCACTAGGCCTGGTCAGGATTCTGGCTGCTGAATTTTCGACATACTGCATTTTGTTCAGAGTAGATTTAGATACCCCAGCAAGTAGAATATTACAGTAGTCAATTCAAGAGAACACAAATGTGTTGATCACCTTTTCAGCCAAAGTTAGTGATAGCATAGGGCGTAGTCTAGCAATATTTCTGAGGTGAAAAAAAGATGTTTTGATAGTATGCTGCACATGTGGGTCGAATGTTAAGCCAGAATTGAATAAAACCCCAAGGTGTTCCAATTTTAGACTGAAGCACAAGTACAGAACCTTCTACAGATAGGGTTAAAGGATTGGCAGTTAAGATTCGCAGTTAAGATGAAGGAAGTTTTAAGTCATCCAGATTTTTATGTCAGAGATGCAATTAGATAGAATAGAGACAGCCACATCAGTGTCAGGTTTGGTATGGATGAATATTTGAGTATCATCAGCGTAGAAATGAAAGCTGAGGCCATGTGATCTTAAAAGCTTAAAAGCTTAAAAGTAAATGCTGAAGAGCAAGAGGCCTAGTATTGAGCCCTGAGGAACACCAGACTTAACAAGACCAATTTCAGACCTGTACCCATTAAGAGAGACAAAGTGACAGCGATCAGTGAGGTAAGATTTGAACCATTTGAGAGCAGTGTCAGAAACTCCAAACACAGTCTGAAGACGAGATGTTATGGTCACCAGTGTCAAAAGCAGCACTGAGATCAAGAAGGATGATTATACAAAAAGAACCAGAATCAGCAGCTATTAGAAGATCGTTAGTGACTCACAGCAGTTTCTGTGCTGTGAAGTTGATGGAAGCCAGATTGGAGGGGTTCGAAAAGGTTGTTTGTCATAAGGTGGTTATGTAACTGAAGTGTGACAGCACGTTCTAGAATTTTAGCAAGAAAGGGTAAGTTGAAGATGGTGCAAAAATTGTTAAGATTGTCGAGAGCCATGTTAGGCTTTTTTGGCACGGGGCTAATGGCCGGGGATTATGCAAAATAAATAATATATTATAAATAATATTTTTTTATTTAAAAAAAGGCATTAATGTTTTCCTGGTATTGGTATGTATCCATATTAAAAAAAAAACACTTTATCATCATCACATCACATTTAACCACTTGTCCAATTCAGACTCCAGGTTGGCCTGGAGTCTACCCCAGAAAGCACTGGGTACAAAGTGGGATAGACCCTGGACAGGATGTTTGTCCATCACAGGGCACACACAGGCACAAATGTGCACACCAGGGCCATTTTTACTAGAAGCCAATTTACCTAATAATTTGTTTTTAGACTGTGGGAGGAAACCAGAGCAAACAAGATGAACCCAGAGCAAGGGAGAACATACAAACTCTATACAGATGGGACCCCAGGTCCTGAATTGAACAGAGGGCCTCAGCACTGTACAGTGTACCACTCCAAAACTGGAGCATTTGGTCTAAATACAAAATGTTTTGTACAGTTCAAACAACACAGCACATTATCAAATCAACACCATTCCTACCATTAAGCCATTAAGTATGGTGGTGGCAGTGTTGTTTTATGGGGCTTCATCTCATCAGCATCTGAGGGGAAATTGGATGGAACAAACTGAATCTTCATAACTGAAAACCTGCTTCCATCTGTTAAAAACTTAAAACTGGGATGAAACATCACTTTTCAGCAGGGGAATGACCTTGAGTGACCCATTCAAAGACACCTGACATGAATCCAACTGAGAACGTGTTCCTGTTAGGTGGTCCACAGTTTCGAAAACAAGTAAAGGACCCTATACGGGTTTCAAGATTACAAAAATCCTAAACTAGTAAATTAAGAACATCCAAGGCCAGGGTCAAGAGGTGAGCGAAAGTCTAAAGTCAGTAAGCTTGAACAAAGAGCAGGGTTTAAACAGGTTTGGGGAGGGGTGGCATGGTGATGTAGGGACACTGGGCAGGCAGGGATTGGCTAATGCTGTCTGCCTGATCTACGCCTCTGCTGTACAGAGGTTAAAGTGCTCTCTGGTGGCAGGATGCTGGGACTGTAACAGTTATAAGATGTGAAAACTGCTGTTCCTAAGCAATCCCTAAGAAACCTGAGAGAAAAAAAATCTTAGTAAGTTTAAACATTTATTTCATACACTTTCACTAAATGTGACATTTAGGATGGGTCTGATTGCTTTTGAGCAATCTGCGATTTAAGTCACATATGATAACATTAGTAATGGATTTCCTATGAAAAGAAAAATTAAAATCTACCACAATACATTTTATGTACACATTCCAGATTTCATCAAGTAAGGTTGTTTCATATTTGATATCTGAATGCGATAGTCCTTAGTGCACAGGTAATTCTATGCTTTGCGAATGTTTTATTTTAGACCTCTTACACACATATATTCTGCGACCCCTGATGGATTTAGGTTAAATTTCTGTGCCTGAACACTCTTTGATGTGTAGTGCAAGACCCTTACCTCTTCCATCATTCCTGTCTCTCCAGCAGCTGTGGATCCACTAATGCTGTATTCTTTGCCTTCACTATCTGCTAGTCATGTTTTTGTAATTCCAATTATACAGTATATAGTTACGTGCTAAAACATTATCTTCTATTTCTTGCATTCTCTTCCAAGCACTCCTGACATTTAGGTGCAAGCACTTAATTACCTGGTCCTTTGAAGTTTTGTTTTTCTCTTCATTTCTCGTTTCATCTGCACTGTTCACCCTATTTTAAATGCTTTTTAGGATTTTGTGTGCTCTGCCTGGATAAGGAGAGTGTCAAAGTCACCAGCTCAAAACTCCACATATTCAATTTCCTGAATAAAGTGTAGCGGCGAGGGTTAATAATAAGAAAGAATTAAGTGTTCTGAGCCTTCCCAAATGAGGCCCCATTTCTCTGTTCATCTCTGTGGTGCAGCCACAGAGAAACTATTCATGCAAGATGTTTTCTTTTGATAAGGACAGCTCCCAAAGGGGGATGCACTTAGCTAAGCCTGGCTATCATGATCAATGGTCATCCATTGGCGCCTATCTGTCTAGGGAGTGCCAGTTAGACATCTGGACTGCATTACTAAGTGTCAGGAGTAAGTGACTCATATCTCACCTTGATCAACCAATCAGGGACTGGTAGGGCTGAGTAACCCACGTGGGACTCTGATGCCCATGGAACTTTCAGCCAATCAATGAGCTGAAGTTCCTCCAGGTAAAAACAGGCAGCACAGAGAGCCTGAGAGATTCAGATTCATATTCAGATTCAACAATTCTAAAGGGAATTCAAAGGAGAATCCCAAGGGCAGGACATTCTCGCAGAGCGCCTCCTGACCATCCTGAGACTCAGCCCGGACAACCACGGAACGGCCAGTGTGTCCGAGTCCCAGAACTTTCCTTTGTTCTAAGAGTCTAGAGTTGAGGTTGCCAGAGAGTAACCAGCAGCAGGCCTCGTGAACAGGTCGGAACTGTGGACAGCTGAATTACTATTCAGAACTAGCTCTTCATCAGGAACGAACCGGTCCTCTTCCTGACTTGCTGGGACCCACAGTCATCTTTTCTCCTGTGCACAAACTTTGCTAGTTAAAGCCAACAATGAGCATCAGCAGCACACCGTCGCAAGCCGCACAGCACAGCCTGGCACGGAGCCAGAGAGCGCGGATTGGACAGCAACAGCCTGCAACTGTTCCTTTGTGCCCGCAGGAGATCTGAATCCCCAAAGATTGGATGAGTATTCAACTTCAATGCATTACAGCTCGAGAATTCAATTGTTATCCCAACCAGTTGATATCAATTTAATTCCTAAGAGTTATGTACTTGTTTGAGTATCTAATGTAGAAGTTGTAACCAAGTTCACTTTACGAAACGGTCTTAATGAATGATATACTGAACGTATGTCCTCTTGATATATGTAACTCTTTGTAACTGACTGAATATATACCTTTTGTATTCTGATAACCCTCTCGATAAGATCTGTTAGGTTTATATGCATATTCTATGTATTAATAAATGTATCCTCGTGTATTAGTACCTGTGTGTATGCGTTGTTTGAGTTATGTCGCATGGTTGGATTCTAAAGCCATCAAAAGAATCAACTTTGTGATTTACTGCTACAATTTATAATTGTCTCAGTAAATGCCCAAAGCCTACAGAACTGGTGCCTTCAGAGAGCCACTATGATTACATATTTGGCGTCCCTGAGCCGGTTTTCCCTACAAAAGAATATTCTTATTCTTCATCAAGAATAAAGTGTTATATATCAACAAAAGCGACATACATGTTGGAAAAAACCTTAAGGATAATGTTGTCTGATCTCAAGAGATAAGCACACCTGGATCTGACCAATACCAGGAATCAATCAATCAATCTTTAAGGTAGCTCACTTTAAATCTATCACTTGCAATAAAAAAAAATCCTTGTATTCTCCTTACCATGAGAGAAATTCCATAATTTAGTAATTCAACTATACATTTTTAAAGAAACTTCATATTTTGCATTTAAATTCAATTCTCCACCATTTTGTAACTTTGTCTGATGGGGGAGTGACAGTAAACTACTGTCAGGACTTGGACATGCTAAAAAGGATGGCATTTCCCAGAGGATAGTAGTTCTTCAAAGGTTAAGGACAAAGACAAATAATGCACCTTTGCACAGTGATCTAACATATTACTCCTTCTTATTAAGCTGTATTGACCGAATCCAAGGAAAAATCAAAAGCCAATGCTCTGATCTGGTCATAGTGGACACTATGGCACACCTGCTGTCTGAGGTTGGCCCCTCTACTAAAGCACAAAGAGTGACTCCCATTCTCACTCAGTTTGACAATGCTGTACCACTGAAACCATTTGTTCTGTTTTGATTTATGGGATTTTAAGGAATGTTTTTGGTGAATTATGTACTCATGCAATGGAACAGGCGAACCGAATCGGCTTCATACATGTGTGCTGATACACAGAGGAGTCATTCGGATGACGTGTGTTCTAAATGATATCTAAATGAGGTCATTGAAAAATCACCAGTGTTATTGATCACAACTACATTTTCCCATAGCTTTCGAAACTGGTGATTTAATGGTGTAGTACCAAACCTCCTGGATTGGGTCTCTCCACAACCAGGGCTAGAGATCTGTGCCCTATACAGTAGATAAGTCACACTAAACTACAGAAGGAGTGCTGCTTCCTCTGCTGTCCCACTTTAGACTGCTCAGCCTGTGCTGGTCTATGTTATCAACACTAGTCAGTGAGAGGGGAGACCAGCAAAGCTACACAGCTGCACTTCATTTGCATGCTGCCTGACAAGAGCAAAGGTTTCCTAATACACATTAAAGACAATGATTTAATTAAATTACCACATAAAAAGTGCCGGTACATAATTAATCTAAAATACTATGTTTTCTAAAAGACAAAAGACCAAATTTCCAATAACTATGCAAACATACCAGCTGTTTTTAGCATGTTTATATATTTTGAGCTTCCTTTTTTCTCTGGGTTCCTAATATATTTTTTTGTTTTTTAGTCCTTTTCCAATGCCCAGTTATTTGTGTAGTAGTTTACCAAAGCCCATTTATATGTGCTTTATACTTATGACATACTGTATAGATACTTGCTGTTGTAACCTGCCTGTGAGAAAGTGTAGAAGCACAGAATTGATTAATTAATCAATTGACAATTAAGACTGAACATTATTGTGTGTCCTAATTTGAGTATAAGATAAGGTGACAGAAGGTTTCTTAACACTGAAGATATGACGAGTGAATTAAATTTAATTAACCCTCAAACTGTGTTGCCCCTGAAGGAATTTGTCTTGCACATCAAGAGCTCATGAACATATTTCATAACATAAGACAATAATACAATACAACTGTACAATACTGCAATAGAAAACAACATGTAACAACATCTTCCAATACAATAAAATTAAAAAACAGACCATTAGCTTGTAAAGAGCCTAAAAGCAAAATAATAAGATCCCTACCTGCAAACAATTTTTCATTGTTCAACAATTGAAAGTTTTAGATATAAAGAAAGTAAATATTCTCTTATTCTTTTTATGGGGAATCTGGTACTTCCTCCCAGAGTGCAGGAGAGTACTGTACATTCTAAAAGTGTGGATGAGAGGGATCAACTAAGATTTTATGTGCAAGATTAATAATATGTTGCTCCGTTAGACATGATATTGAGTCCAAGGATGCGTCAATAATCCTGCCACCAGTCTAAATCACCTTATCCAATTCATTTTTGTTCTGCAAGGAAAAGGAACCTCCCAAGTTCAGAATACAAAATGTTAGAATATTCTGAATAAAATACTGATAAAAGGTGTCAAAAATGTGCTTTCTACATTAGAACTCCTTAACTTCCTTAAAAAGCACAACCTTTGAATGAAAGTGGCCTCTGAGTTGGATGAAAACTTTAAAATTGTAAAGTAAATAAAAGGAGTGTAAACTGATTAATAACCCACTGGTTAAAATACATTCTATCTTCTGTTCAGCCAGGAGTGGCGGCTCTGTGGCAAAGGATCTGTGCCTGTGGCTGGAAGGTTGCTGGTTCAAATCCCACAGCTTGCAGAGGAATCCTACCGTGTTGGGCCCCTGATCAAGGCCCTTAACCCCAACTGCTCCAAGGGTGCTGTACAATGGCAGACCCTGTGCTCTGACCCCAGGTTCTCTCCCTGTCTGTGTGTTTCATGGAGAGTAAGCTGGGGTATGCAAAAAGACAATTCCTAATGCAAGAATTATTATTATTATTATTAATCAATTGGTACTTACCAATACAGTATGTCTTCGCACCACGGAAGGAAACCATAGCACCCAGGGGAAACCCAACTGCCACCACCAGACATAACCACTGCAACACCCTGCCGCACTTATCTTGTGGGTTTTCACATTTAGCTAAAACCTACCATGACTTCTGCACACTTCTAGGCTTCAGATTATAGGCAACTTTAACACACTGTCCTGTCTAAGAGTATTCTGGACTCAGAGGCCCAGTAGGATCTGTCTTGTTCCTCACTGGAGATCAGAGCTTGAGAGCAAATGACTCCAGCAGCAGTCTAAAGACCTAAAAACAGGCTTTGAACTCTAAAAAGGCTCTTTTTAGTTCTTTGTCGAGGCTCTTTGTAACTTTTGTTACATGGACTGGCTCATATTAAATTTATAGTCTTTCTCTGCTTTTTTATTTTCCAGTACAAAATTGAACTTTTTAAGTAGGCGTTACAGAGCTGCAGTGGGTTTTTTTTAAATAAAAAATGAATGTGGTTTCCAAGGAGAATACTGCCTCTTCATCAGACATGCCCTAAGTATCCGTCTGCTGTTTCCAAGTACTTGCTGGGGTCTGTGATCAGAAAGAGCCACCCGAGGTTAATGGCATGAAGAACATCTTCACATCAAAACCCAGGCAAGAAGCCTCCCATGAGGTAAATGCATCATAACACAGGTTTGTCAAGCTATCGTATCAAAGAGATGCATTGTTCTGCAATTAGACAATGCTTTTTAATTAACAGACACCACTCCACACATAATAGAGATGAACCCTATATTCTGTTGGTTTTCTGGTGAGGAGGCCATTATGAAATCCCGCTAAGATGGTTGAATATATTATATATTCGGTTGATGTTACATAAGTGCTGCAGTTTATCATATAAGAAAATAAAAAAAATATATATTAATGAGTGGAAATTGTTTTGTACAGCTGCTGGCCTTACACAAACGATTAGTCAGCTGTGGTTCCAGCGACTCATACTCATTACTCTTATGTATTTGTACTGGGAGTTCAAAATTTTTTAACTGGATCAAGGTGAAGAACACTTGGATTATTTATAATAATTGAAGTTACTTTTAATAAAAATAGGCCAGAGAACCCCTGATATATTCACCAATTGCCTGATTGGATATTATGCATGCAATCAAATACTTGGTCACTAACACATGAAGGGAGCTAGTGGTAACTGCTTTTGCAACTTGCTCAGCCTTGCTTTGCATTGTAACATATTTTTTTGATTTGTCATCTCACGAAGTTAACAGCCTGCAGGAGTGAGATTTGCATAGAACACTTTGAAAAAGATGCTGAACATAGGGACTAATATCCTAATTAGCATTATGATTTGTCTCCAAGGAGGCGGTTATGCTTTTACATCTGGGATAAGAGCTGAATCAGGGAGCTTGGAGAAACTCTAAACTTGCATGATCTCAAAAAAGCAATGGATGGAGAATAAAATAATCACCTTTGATGTCCATAAACCGGGACCTCCCAAGAGACTCAGCCAGCATAGACGTTTGCCTGATCGCAGGCCGGGTCTTTGGCCAAGGTGTTGCTGGTTTGAGCATGGGTGAAATTAGAGCAATTATACAGTTTATATAGTATAGCAGTCGATATTGGCCCCACTGCTCTTCCAAAATAAACATTCTGTACAGATTCTGATAAAATCAAAGAGCTAGAAACTCCTCTGCCCTTTCCCCTTAAAGGCTCACTCTTTCCTTTCCTATGAAATGAAAAGGAGGTCTCTATGATATTCCACATCTCTTTCTCTCTCAGGCCTTCAGCTATCACATTCAGATTTAAAGAGCTTTCTTGGTAGACACATACAGTGTGTAAAATATGGAGGTCCTACTAGCATTGTAATATTTTGTTTTATTGTGCAGCTGGTGGTTTATGCTAGGATGACGTTTAGGTGTTTTACATGCTAGGTTTACATGTTGAGAAAATTGGAATTGCTATTGAGATTTATTATCTGAACAGTGATATTCCTCACCTAAAGGCCTCATCCCTGCAGTTAAATTACTGAAACAAAGGTAACCTATGTTTTCTTTTCCTAGTCTGGAATTGTTAAGAAAGCAGGTACAATACCAGACGTAGTACAGTGTCAATTAAAAGTACAGTGTTGACACACCCTTTAAAGATGGTTTGGCACTGTAGCTGAGCTTATAAATTCCTTTGATTTCTGGCAGTAATCCATGTGTAGTTACTGTATGTAGGATGACTGTGAAGAGTTTAGCTCCCATAAGCCTTCCTGACTGATGATCAGACAAGTGTGTTCTTTGGCTGTGGCCAGACTAAAAAGGTTTGCCATTGAGTTGAAAAGGACCTGTTGATGATGACAGGGAGAGCTTATATATAAAAGTCTTCCCAGCAACCAGGTCAATCATGCTGTGAATCAATAGTCTTGTCTTTAGATTTTTTTGCTCGGACTTAGATTGCAGCCTTCAAGAGAGGAAACACTGGACTTTCAAAGTGTCTAGAAAATTGTAGCAATTATTTTCAGTTCTTTATACTTAAGTGGCAGTTAGACTTTATAAAATAATGTAGAACTGATGGAAACTTTCAGAAAAACATTGGACTGAGACTCTTTGAAGACTCAAAAAAGGGACTGGGGTGACCTGTCTTTCCTTGATGCGTCTGTCCTTTTAAGCTAATACCAGCTTTTAGTCGTTATCCCACAGGGTCAGATGTGGCAAGTGATCCGACTGCACAAATCTAAAGTAGATTCAAGCAGATTTACCTTTCTGCCAAAATACTTTTAAAGTGGTTTTTCAAAAGCGAAATGATTTTTTATTAGCAGCGGTGATGCAAGTTCAGTCAGTGACGCATTTACTGTGTACTTATTAAATTATTGATGATGCTCATATGGAAATGAGGCATCAGCTGTGGCAGCAGTGTGGCACAGTGGTCAGGGCTTTTCCCTCATAACTAGAAGGCTTTGGGTTACAATCCCAGGTGAAATACTGCTGTTGTTTCCTTGAGCCAGGCACTCTGTAGAATACCCAGCTGGGTGTATGTTATGTAAATGTCTGTTGCTTTGGATAAAAGTGTCAGACAAATAAATGAATAATTAATTAGAAATAACAAATGAGCCCACATCAGAATTATTCACTTTCCCTTAACGGTAAAGCAAACATATTAAGGCTTTATATCCATCTTATACCTGCTTTATCCAATTCAGGCTTGCAATGGAGTTGGAGCACAACTCAGCAAGCTATGTTACTGTTACAGTTGCAGCTGGTCTTAATTAACCCACTCATTACCCAATTTCCCTCACACACCCCTTCCTTCACTATTTAAACCCTCAGTTCACCTTGTAACATCGCTCGGTATTAGGAATCTATCCACCACCTGAGCTTGCAATGTCCTCGAACCTCTGGCTACTGAAATACAGACCTTTCTAGCTTTTCACCTCTTGACTACTCTTTTGTCTTGCTCCTTTTTGGAATTGTTTGCCCTGTGGCTTTCTCTGACTGGACTCCGACCTCTAGCCTTGAACTACCAACCGCTCTGCTGCCTCACTCCTCTCGGACTTGTAGCTATCGGACTCTCTCAGCAACCTGCACAGGGTTCATAACTGCTCGTTCACTTACAGGTACACCCAGGATGATATTATAAATTATCTTTAAGGCTCTGAGTACATAAGTGGACTTCAATTCTAAAACAAAAGGCTTACTCTTTACAAAAAGGGTTAAAGATGCGTAGAGTAAGTTGTCCAGCCATATTCCTGGGATACTGTGAGAAAAAACTAAATGGGATGCTCAGATAAATAAACTTAACCCACTACGTGATGAATAGCCACCTCTCATTTGTAACTTTTCCTGTACTTTTGTTTGATGATGTACACCACTGCACTTTACCTGATATACAGTACAAAATATTATGTAATATACTGTAAATGAAAAGTATATGTAAATACATTTCAGGGGAAAGAATATACGGTGTGTTGTTTAGTTCAAGTTTTAAGGATGCTTTCTATTACTTTTTAATTATAAGGTATGGATAGGTACCTCCCCTTGTTATGATTACATGTTTTATTTCACTTTTTAAACATTACTTACTTACTAATACTATACTACAAGAATAACTGAAGATGAATATGGAGGATTGGGTGCATGCATTTGAAAATTCCCTTGAACCGCCATCACCAACTACCGACAATGTCAATAAATTTTGTCAATTTTTTAATTATATATTTGTCTTTTCTTTTGAGAGCCTGGGCATGACACAGCTATAGAATAATGCTTCAGTTACAGTATACAGTATATAATTGTTAATGTCTTGAAATGCAGTAATTCTCTGTTGGTTCAATGTACTGTAAATGTGTACTCTACAACAAACCCCCTGCCTCTCAAAATATAAATTTCAAGTCATAAACACGCTGAGACTGCAGTAAATCATGTTTACTGACTTTTCTACAAAACAGTAGAGAAATGTGGCTTTCTCATTTCAGATTCCAAACCAGTCTTCCATTTCCTTCATCGCCTTCCTTTGTGAAGAAATGGGTTCTACACCATGCATGCCAGTTCATAATTCCTTATTCATTAAAAAAATCTGCCAAGAAACAGTACAAATCCCAGATAGAACACCACTATGTTACTGTTATTGCTATTGTGTTACTGTCTATTGTCTTATCTTCTGTCATATTTATATACTGCACCTGAGTGACTAATGAGAAACCCTTTTCATTATACTATACACCTGTGTAAGTTTAATGACAATAAAGTTGAATTGAATTGATTTGAATTATCTCCAGGACTTTTCTTTCCCCAGCTCTAAGTGCTTCTCTGCTGTCTTCGATGTACTTGTATCACCCCAGAATCAAAACTTTCAGTATATTGTCTGTACCCTTTTCCTCCTCTTTCTCTGATCTCCAAAAACCTTGGTGTCACTTTTATGTACAGTATATATGAGGAACATATATTCTATGCAGGTGTCAATGACTGCCCTGGGACCAGCACCATGGGACGGACTGATGTTAACATGGTAAGAGCCACACCTCCACTCTCCTGTCACCGATGGTTACTGTGGACGCTTAATCTGTCTGACAGCCTGGTCATCTGTGCATCATTGCCAGCACCCCAGTCTTTGATGGTGGAGGCTACTTAAGGCCAGGTCAGAATGCACTGAGAGTTCTGTCATAAGAGGTACAGTATCTAATAACCTATTCCTGAGCCTTGTTCTCCAGTTCTTGTGTTCCTGTGCTTCCTGGTTGCTACCTCAGTTCCCTTGTTCCTGTGCTCTTTATTTCCCCAGTTCCCGACTCGAGTTCCAGTGTTCCCTGACCTGTGTATTGTGTGGATTCCCAACCTCCCTGTCTGGACCTGCTCCCGGATTTCCTCCATGTCTGTAGCTTCCTCACTGTTTCTTTGGTTTGTACCCTGCCTGTTCCTTGCCTGTTTTTGTACTTTTGCAGCACTACAATTGGAAGAGTGCTGCTTGGCAGCACCCCAACTCACAGCCTCTGCCTCTCAGATCTGCCTCTCCGCACACGTACAGTAGCACTCAGTTCAGGCATGCAGCACTGCTCCACTAATCCATTACAACACTGCTGTTTCTGTTCTGTATTCACAACATGTATGGTCACTTGCTTTGTTAAGCATCTTGGGGGGACCTTGTTGTGAAAGGAGCTATATAAAAATAAATTGAACTGAATTGAACATAAGCAAAACCTAAAAGCTGGATAACCCAGCCATCCATTTTCTAACTGCTTCTTCCGGTTCAGGGTAGTTGGGGAAGAGCCACCTATTCTTGCAAGCAGCGGCTACAAGGCAGGGTACACGCTGGATGGGATGCCTGTCTATTACACACGACACACAGACATGAACACCAAGTGTTGTATGTCTTTGGACTGGGGGAGGAAAAGCCACATGAACACAGGGAGAATGTACAAACCCCACAGAGAATTGAGCCCAGGGCGTTAGAGCTGTGATGCAACAATGCTAACCACTGCACCACCATGCCACCCTGCTACATACAGTATAATATTACTCCCCAATATAACAATAATATAGCAATTGTTCATATAGAAAGTGTGTGTGGATTGAAAATAGAGAAGGAAATATTGCATTTGAGGTCTCTGCACCAAAGAATCTTTCTTCTTAGTAACACAGTGTCATGTACTACAGTATATGGTCACATCAGACTTAAAAAGGTAAGTGTGGGACAGTATCTGCCTGTTTCTATATGCAGATATTAGATGAGACAAAACGATTTTGCAGCCTTTAGGGTATGGCACTTTTATCCAAATCACACTGTTGGGTCAAGCTATCGGCGGCTTTTCTAGTTAACCTAATGTTTGCACCTACAAAAATCAGAATTGGCACCTTCTTGTTAACGGAGATAAAACAATTTTAAAAAATCACCACATTAATGTACAACAAACATGGCATATGTTTATTACTGTTTCTTGTTTTTATATGACTCCGAGGTCTTTGATTATTTTGATGTCTCTCAAAATATCTCCCCATACTGATTGAGATACACTGAATTCCTCTAAGCTGTTTTCTCAGCCAAGACTGGCTCTTTTACTAATAACTTCTACTGCCTTTGTTTTTCCTGCTTTTTCACCCTGAGCCAGACACCAGGATTGCTTGCGTCTCGTCTCTCCTGGTAACCTGAAGGTCTGACCACTGTAACCCCACTGATTAGATGCTAAAGAAAACAGGTCCGGTGTCTTCCACCTCTTTTCTTAAAGCAATGCCATTGCTTTTCTAGCCTTTGAATCTGCTTCATGCTGCTGCTTGTGCGTGCTCTTTGTGCATGACATCTGCTCTATGCCATACATGGTACATCTCTTTGTCAATACTTCTCCATAATTAGAAAATCACTGGTTATGGAGGCCATTTGAGATGGATAAGAGCAGCTTATTAAAAACTCCCACTTGCATTATGTTCTGAAAAAAAAACCAAGATGTACTGCAGTTCATTTTGAAGTTCTCTTCAAACTAGGATATGGGAGATGATGTTTTTTTCCAAAACAGATTGATGAGGGGGAGAAGAGTTTAATTACGACAGCCTCTTATTCTTTATTTGAAGTGCAGTACTTCGTGCAGTACATATTTAACATGTACTTTACGTATATTCATATCTGGCAAATTTCTGGGGTATTGTGATCCACTGTCTAAAAGGCTCTGCTGTGTTCAGAGCTATATCTTTTTATAATTGACCCACTGGCACTCATTGACTTACTTCTTTCCTTCAACAACTATTTTTCTAAAATAACACCAATGTTATAGACCTTGGATGTTGGCTTTTGAAATATACTGCACAAGTGCACATATTGGGGGCATACAGTAAATGGTACTTTTTCACTTTACTTTCTTTTTCAGTTGAAAAGACCAGCTGAGTATGAAGTAAAGTATCCTTATGATCATCCTAGCTGAGTGGTGAGAAGTGTTTGGATTGTCCTTAGAATGTTTCCTATGGTTTTCAAATACCGTTTGTGGATCAGATGGTTTTGGAGGCTTACCTGAACCTCCAGGCAATAACATACAGTACATATTCTGGGAGAATAACACGTGACTAAACCTTAGATCCTGTTGTAGGCAACTTTGAACACAAGACCCATACAACATATTCTAGGTTACTGAAACACCAACAGAAGATATAAAACAGGTCTTGTGATCTAGTGATAATCACCACACCAACCTTTACAATATCACCATATTTTCCAAAAACAAAATCATGTTAATCTGATAATTAACACAATGCTTAACAACCCGAATTCATGAAAGCGGCAATGTTCATTTGTGTGAATTCAAATCAGGACTGCTTTCATTTTATTAAAATAGATGAGCTTATTAGGAAGAACATAAGAACATAATACAAGCAAACGGCTTATAGAAAGAGCTGAGGAAAGAGTAGGAAATAGAGAATTAGGAAGATGCATGCAGTTAAGATCAAGAATAATAAACTTGAATTCTAATTCAAGGCAAAAGGCCTCTATCACTGTCAATCATTAAACCCCAGCACAAAGCAAATTTAAACTGTTCCTTAAAAAAGTGTGCAAACCAGAAAAGCTTGGTATGCTCCTGTTGCTTACGTTCTGGGCAGTGGGGAAGCAGGCATCACCTGATCCATAAAGATTTGTTAAGGTGAGGAGTACTGTGATGCTGCATGGGTGCTGATCCAGCATGGCTGTGGAGTGCAAGTAGATGGGCTGCTGGCTGGAGAGGGTGGTCTTCCCAGGTCCGGTTGAGCTCTTTGCTACATCTTCTCATTTGTGGGCTGGCTTCCCTGGGTCTCGACGTCCAATCCTCTTGGGCCTGACATCTTCCAAATCTTCCAAACTTCCAATCTTTTTTGTCCTCATGAACCTAACTTCCAAATTATAGGTCTTGCTTGGACCTATCTATTGGTCTCAAACAAAAACACTCCAACATCTTGTCTGCCAGACTTCTGGTTGGCCAATTCAGATCTTAGTTTTGCACATCTCTCCTTCAGGAAATTGTATTGCTTCTATTAGGACTGAGGATAAAACGTCGAGTATAACTCATACACACAGGTTTGATATTTAGATTTCTGAACTCTTCGTGTTCTGCCCATTCTTTTGATACCAAACAAGCATAGCCCACATCCATCTGAAGAAATTATTATGCCTTAAATTGTTTTTCAGTTGAATATTTTGAACTTACCTTTTTGTAAGGGAATTAAATTTGTAAAGTGGCAACACATCCAGTACTTTATACAGTCTTTTATTAATAAGGAATGAAGGATGCTACAGTATTTAATTGGGTTTGAATTCTGATTTGGTATACAAGCAATGGGAGAGGTTTGTACCTCATTTTGCCACTAGAGAAGTGGCTCAGTTTTCCAAACTGGGACCCTCAATCGATATGGATGGATCAGAATAATTGTTTTTTCTAAATTTGAAATCTTTTCAATAATGCTTGTTGCAATCAGAATTCTGACTTTCATCTGTTTTATTATACAGTTGTATGCAAAAGTTTGCATGTTTCACAGAATCCCTAAGTGAAAAGAAATTCACACAACCTCTGCAAGATATAAACTTAAACATGATGTTTCTGCAATTTTTAATACACAATTACTATTTATACAAATAAATATAAATTAATTATAAAAAATAAAACAGTGAATGTGTCATGTGCAAACATTTGGGCACATCAGTCAGAAACTTAGTAACACCTCCTTTGTCAGAAATCACAGCTTCCAAACGTTTCTGGTAGCTAAGAGTCTTCCTATTCTTGCTTTAGGAATTTGTTCCCCTACTCTTCCTTGCAAAACTCTCTAGTTCAGAATTTTTCTGAGGTCTTCTTGCAGCCATTGCATGTTTAAGATCTCCCCACAGACATTCAATAATATTCATGTCTGGGGACTGTGAAAGGCATTACAAAACCTTAATCTTTCATTCCTGTATTTCATGGTTGATTTTGAGGTGTGTTGTCTTGCTGAAATATTTCAGCTTCCATTTCTTCACTAACTCTGTGACATTAGCTGATTCGTTGATATTTAGTTGAATCCATCTCTACCTTCTACCTACAGTACAACAGTATTTCCTGTGCCACTGGCTGCTACACAACCCCAAAGCACAATAGATCTCCCCCCCCATGCTTAACAGTTGGTTAGGTGTTATTTTCTTCAAATGCTTCACCTGTTTTTCTCCAAATTGATCTTTTGTGGTTGTGACTAAAAAGTTCAATTTTTGTTTCATCAGTCCACAGCACTTTGTTCCAAAATGTTTCTGGCTTATCTAAGTATTGTTTATTGTTTTTAGGAGCAGTTCTAGCAGAGATTTTTCTGGGTCTTCCAGATCTTGACTCAATTTCAAGAGTTCCCCTTAATTTCCATTTCTTAATGATGTTTCTGACAGTGGAAATTCCAAGCTAAGGGCATTTAGATATCTTTTTATATCTTTATAAGAGTAAATTATCTTTATTTTCTAGTCCTCAGTCAGCTGCTTAGAGGAGCCCATGGCTATTGAGAGTAGGCACAACCTCCTGAGAGGTAAGAAGGGTCAGAGTATTTATTCAACTCTGTAATTGTCTTTACCTGGCCTAATGTAAGGCCTAACAAGTCAATCAAGTTTTGAGGCCTTAAAAAATATTATTGAATCAACTAGAAAGGTACCCACACGTCTGCACATACCATATTCACTGTTTTATTTTTTTAATCTGTTAAATTAAGCTAATAAATAAAAAGTAATGGTGCAGAAATATATCATGTTTAAGTATGTACCCTGCAGAGGTTGTGTTAATGTCTTTTCACTTACAGATTCAGTGAAACATGCAATTTGACCAGGGGTGCCCAAACGTTTGCATACAACTGTATGCTTCTGCTTGATTTAGGATCCCTTGCAGATGAAAACCCATCAAAATAGCTAGTATTTGTGAGGCTCATGAGACACCCAGCCCAATAAAAATAAAAAGAAGTTTTTAAGATCCAAAATACTTAAAAAGAGAGAAACCTTTCTTCAAAACAATAAGCACAAGGCACATAAGAGAAGCGGAAAAACTTCTAGATTAAACAGCTAACAAGCCAAACTGTTAATAGAACATACCCTATGGTATCTGTCTAAGATAAATCTTTTGGGCCTGATGTTATTCTACCATGAATTTTATTCACAAAAAGGATGAATATTATTTAGAAACTATTAAAAGTCTTTCAATAGTCATGCAAACCAAGGGTGTATTTTTATGTTAAAACTGTACAATGCATAGTACTGTAATAGCTCAATTAGAATTCTACGCACAATTGTGGTCACTCCGTAACAAACGTTATTGTTGCTCAAACATTTACATTGAGTTGAAAGGAATGCTGACAGACTAAAATAACGGAATTTTTCATCTTGAATAGAGAAGACTACAAGGGGACATGACTCAGTAGAGAATCCTCAAAGTAAATGACAGTCAACCCAGTGGTCTTCAGAATCAACAATGAAAAACGAAACACAGGACACATGTGGAAACTACATGTGCATTTCAAATGTAAAAAATATTGTATGCACTTGTTTACAAAAGGCATGTGGAAGTTCGTAGTGAGCTACACACCTCTGTTTTCAAAGCTGATTCCATGCATTCTTTCAAAACCTTAGCAAATTAAATCCTCAGATCAATTAGTTAATAGTTAAAAAAAAATAAGGTAGACAAGCCAAAATGTCTATTCTCATTTATTTTGGCTTGGTAGAAAAGCAGACCTTTTTGACTGATTGTATTTCAGAACAGTACCAAGTAGCACTTAGGTTTGGAGTGCAAACGATAAAGTATACGCACATTGGCTGTATGCTGTGAATACATACAGTAATAATCCTTATCTAATAATTTGCTGTTCAAAGAAATAGCAAAGAAAGTAATTTCTAACACGTACAGGCTTAGAAATCTTGCAATACTGCATTTTGCAGTATTGTAGACAGAAAATGTAAAAACATACATCATATGAATGATGTTTAATTTTTTATTATTTAAATAGAATACAAACCTGTAAATAAAATCCAGATAAACAGCTACAGTATAAGAAAACAACATCAGCTTTGTGTGGCGTGAACCATAACATAAATATTAAGTGCAACGCTTGATAGGATGGAGATTATATTAATCAGATAAACCTTTCTTGATGGACTAGATTATTCACAAAATGGTTTGTAATCTTGTAATGAGAAATTGTAATGGAAGAAATACAGAATCATATGTCAAACAGAGGTTATGAATGAATATGAACCTGCCCATTACTTGAATGTGAAAAAAAGTGGATATTGCAGAAATGGATGGTAATAGATTGCACTTTTTTGTCATATAAACTTTTCAAACTATAAGAAGTGTAGTTTATTTATGTGGGTAAAAGGAAGCTGACAACTTTGTATGCAACCTGTAAACATAATGCTCTCTGATTTAAATCGCTATTTGGCAAATGGAAAAATCTGCAAAGCTCTTTTTCCCTAAAAAAAATGACTTGAATAAAGTTGCAGTACTGCAGCCAACAAACTTTAACAATGGCTATGTGTAACTGTAAACTGTACACTAAAAAAGTAGTTGTGATGAGATTAGGAGTGGTCTGAATTGATTTGAAAGCAGAAAACAATAGAAATGGGCTGGTGCATATTTCTTTACATGTCCATACAACGTATTCATCTAAGAAAATGAAATGCAGTGTTGTACAGTACAATTTTGTTTCTGGGAATTGTAGTTCTGGGTATGCCATGTGTTGTAAGCATGCAGAATGTACTGTATGGTCACACTATGGGATGCGCTCATCCCAGGATCTTTTTGACTGATGCTCAGAGAGCTGTGTGTTCTGCTGTTGCCAGACCAGCATCCTTTGCCATTGAGTAGAAATGGCCCTGCTTCTGAAGAAGTACACTAGGAGAGTCAAACTCCACAATCTTCCCAGCATCCAGCACCATCACCCTGTGAAATAAAAGACAAGTGCCTTTAAAATTAGTGTTGCTATGAAAGTCCTGTGAACCTCATCCAGGTATCAAAGATATTGTGTTAACTGAGAGAAAGAATTCAGGGATGGAGAATTTAAGGTAGGCATGTAGGTAGTCTTCTTCATCTAGAATCTTGAAAGACTTTAGTTTTAGCTCAAATGTTCTTTCTTGAAGCGATGCTACTGTGAACCTCTCACAAACATAAAATAATAGGCACAAAAAAGAAGGTTTTTGAAACCTGTAGGAAATTGAAAACATTTATCCAACTTGAACTTCACAGTTTCTTTGAAATGAGAGAATTGTAAATAAAGAGATTTTCTGAGCACAAGTAGTCTGTGCTTTAAAGAAAATGTCATCTTTTACCCACTGTCCCACAGGACCACATCCTCCAGACAGACAAGGCACATCACACATTGAAAGATCCAGCTGTAAGTACAGCTGTTTAAGGAGCTAATCACGTTGAAGGCTAGAGAGAGATCTATACTGTATATGTCTGTCTGAAAGGCAAAAGCTAAAATGACACAAAGTTAAAAGTGAAAAAATAAATGTTAAAGTCCAAATGTCTTTTCATCCATTAGCAGCTATAAACGAAAAAAGCGTTCACATCCTCCCCAGTTCCTTCCTCCTACTCTAATAACACCAAACAAGCCAAACCATTGACATGAGCTGGTTATAATTGGTCATTACACTACAGTTTAAAGGTAAATCAAACTTATTTATTAGAGATTCCTACTGTATGTCACTCAGCTGGTGCTGTGAGTGCACATTGGACCTTACTGGAGGATCTAAAATGGGTTATCTCACTATTCCTATTCCCTTGATGCCAGTGTAGGACTTAGTATGCCATGCCGGGGTTTCATGGGTAATTACCAGGGTTTGCTTGATTATCAGGACAACAGCCTTTGTGGCTTTCCAGGTGCTACAGGGATTGCAGTTTGATCATAAGCGGGATGAATGCAGTATGATTCCCCACACACAAAAAACAGGTAGATGGCATAAGAAAATCTAAAATAATACTGTAACATTTGTTTCATAATGAAGAGTGGAATTAGGTTCCTCTAAGTCTGAAAAACAATGGATCATTCCACATGCACGTGCTGTGTGCTTCAGGAAAAGCTCTACAGCAGAAGCCTCCAACCCTGCTGTCAGAGAGCCCCTGTCCAGAAGGCTTACAGGAGGTCATTATTGTGATCAGCTTAACAGTTGATTTGTTCAAGTGATGATTATTTCAAACTAAAGATCCTTAAGAAACAATTAAAGAAACAATTCCGTTAATTGAACAAATTACTTGCTTAATTGGTCAAAAACGTATATGTGTTACTCATTATCCTTCTGCTTGCCCTAGCAAACTGTGTAGAACAGGGATATCCTACTAGACACTGATCTGTCGTGCTGGTTGTTTGCTGTATATGTCCAGACTGATATGTTAACATGGTAAACTGTCTAAAAAAGATAGACTGGGTTAGTAATTAGTACTCTGAATACATCCCTCCATCCGTCCATTTTCTAAACTCATTTATACAGTATATAACCAGAGGAACATGGAGACTATACAAACTCCCTGCAGATACTGCAGCACCCCAGGGACTGAACCCAGGGCCTCAGCTCTGTGTGGCAGCAAGGCTGCAAAACAGACCTGTAAACCAATCTGGATTGGGACCATCCAGCACCAGTCTTGGAGACCCCTGCTTTAGCATCTCTTTTCTTCTTCAAAGTAGAAAGCCGTTGCAAAAAGTACAGCAATGTACACTGAAGGCTGCTGTAGGAAATGCTGTTTGTATCTGCTGTGTTCCTACAGCCTCTTTGTCAAGACTGTTTAATTGAACTGGTTTGGGATTGGTATGATTAGAAAAGAACATTAGGGGTGATTTTAAAAAAAAAGATTCTCATCTGAGCTTAAAGGGAATGATAAAAAAAATCATTTTGCAATCTAGTCTTCTGAGAACTATTGTACAGCTGAAGAAAGGAGTGGGTATTTTTCTCATAAAATAGAACTAAGAACTGTTCTATTAAGCTCTTCAGTCTTAATTTTTTTTTCAGAAATGTCACACACTCATATATATGAACCCAGAATAGCTCCTGCAGTACAGTATGTTCACACAAGTCATAAATATTATCCTTCTGCTTGGCCTAGCAAACTGTATAGAACAGGGATCTGTTGTGCTTCCTGTGCTGGTTGTTTGTCATTGCTATACAGTAAATGTCCCGACTGATATGTTAACATGGTAAGGCATGCCTGGTGGGTACTCATAGTCTGTGCTGCTAGTGCTGAAGGTTTCAAGCTCACCGAGAGCTGTCCATGATGGTGTGAAGCCGGTGGGCGATGGTGAGCACAGTGAAGTGGGAGAACTCCTGCCGGATGGTGGTCTGGATCAGGTTATCTGTCTCTAGGTCCACAGCTGCGGTGGCCTCATCGAGGATCAGGATAGGAGATTTCCGCAGCAGGGCTCTGGCCAGACATATGAGCTGCCGCTGCCCCACGCTATACAACAGGATAAATTGCACCCCATTAGACAGTATGAATGAAAACATGTACAAAGTTACCAACAAAAGGAGGTTATTGGGCCCACGTGTATGGTAGCAAGTACAGTATAACAGATTCAAGAACCTCATTCAGCCAGTTCTTGAAAGAAAACAGGGTATCAGTTTCAGAAATATAGCTGGTTAAAAAAAAAAGCCCCCATGGATGTCTGTAATAAGAATTTCCTCACTGCTTTCTGCCCCTTCTTACCTACTCTGTCTTTTGTTCTCTTATGCCTCAGTTATCTGCTACTTTGCCTCTCTCTCTTGCACCTGAAGAAGGCTCCATAGCCAGAACGTTGTGTCCCTTTTCTTTTCCTTTCCACATGGAATGAATCTTGACCTGTTCCTTTGTAGCCTATGCATGCTGACGCAGATCCCTACTTGAACGCCTGTTGCTGAATAACACAATGATGGTTTGTTGCATACATTTGTTACTTGATAATGTAACTGTAGAAGATAGATAAAAAACTTACATAAACTAAATAACTTCATCTATTTGATTTTAAACATGTCCTTTACAATTCTAAAAAAAGATAGATTGGGTTAGTAATTAGTAATCTGAGTACATCCCTCCATCAATCCCTTTTCTAAGTTCGTTTATCCAGTACAGGGTCGCAGGGGAGCCAGAGCTTCACCCTGCAAGCAAGAGCCACAAGGCAGGATACGCCCTGGACAGGATGCCAGTCCACCCCAGAGCAAACACAGACACAAACACACACATACCCACACCAGGGCCAGGGTTCCCAAAAACTGATTAACCTACTAGTATATTTTTAGACTGTGCTGATAGGAGTTAACCCAGAGGAAAACCCAGAGGAAACCCATGGGAACAGAGAGACCACACATACTTTATGCAGATAGAACCCCAGAGTGCCTGGGGGTTCGGGGTAACTGAACCCAGGGCCTGAGCTCTGTGAGGCAGCAAGGCTTAGCACTACACCACTGTGCCACCCAGTACCCTGAACCAGTTTCTGAAATTCACACCTTGCCCTACTCAGATGTGTAGAATATTAAGTGAGCGGACTTCTGCAGAATGCTGTCTGATACACTGCCCTTCCCATCTGTCTGGACACCATTAATTTGTCACTTATTAAGGGCTGTTTAGGCAAACAAAGACAGCAACCCCTTTATACACAGGTTGAAGCGAGGATGGAGAGAATTCCTTTTTCTAAATGTTTTCACAACAATAAACACAGAGCTTCTTATATGGCCTTCAATTCTAGCCCTAGAAGATTAGAATTTCTGCAGGGTTTCTAAGTCTCTGTATGGCACAGCACCTGAAGAGCTGAGAGTAGCTTTGAATTGGTCTGATGAAGCCAAAAACGAGTGGATTTAGATAACTAATTGCCTGATGTTCAAGGTGAATTTGGGCATAATATTTATGGAGACATATTACAAAATCTACTCTCACCAACCTAAGATTCTCCCCTCCTTCTGTGACTTCATGGTAGAGTCCTTCTTGTAATCCGTCCACATATTCCTTCAGATGGGACAGCTCCAACACCCTCCATATCTCACTGTCACTGAATTTCTCAAATGGGTCTATATTCATCCTCAGGGTCCCGGAGAACAGCACAGGGTCCTGGAGAAACACATGGACACACCAATATAAAAGTAATATCTTTAAACTTGAAAAAGATTTAGGTTCATTCATTATCTAGGCTACAGAGAACTAATCAGTACCCTAAACGTCCTGCAAAAAATGTAGAATTCAAGTTTTGTAAAGTAGTATAAACTTGAAATAAATGAGCTGCTGTACTACTTTTGTGATGATGCAAAGTGTTCCCCATATTCACCTCCCAGTCTGGTGTATCATTACACTTACAGGAATAAACTCTTTTTTCTAAATTGATAACACAAGGGAGTTTTGTGAGAAATACAGTAAGTGTATTGAATATTGTTGAAAGAAACCCCATTTTACCAGTATTATTAAAAAGATCCAACAATGGTTGTAAAAGAAGAGCTGAAACCCATGTCACACCACAGGTATGAGAGATGAATGAAGCTTGAGGTATAAAAAAAAAAACTCAGAAGAGAGTATTATAAGTCCTGGCATGAACGGGGAGGAGAAATTACTCAGCCCATCATAAAGATATTGTAATCTTTACAAGGTACTATGTACCATAGTACCCTCTGTGAGTTTCCAGCAGACATGAGAACTGTACCTGGGCTAAATCACAGATCAGCCCTGATCTATATTCAGTCCTGATCTGAATCAATATGGATGTTTGGCAAGACCTCCAGCATCCCTGGGGTGCTGAAGAGTAGTTATTCTGATTCTGTGATTCTTGCCATTCTAAATACGTACAGTACATGTGAGTCATAATAAGTTGAAATTTGCAATGAATTTTAGAGGAAGTGATTGCGGCAGCATTGAAAACAGAAAGTTCACCTGCGGCAAAGTATTCATTGTAATCACAGATTGGAAAGCATTCAAAATATTCAAAGCATTCAAAGTAAAGTGGTGACTCTTTTATGCAATCTAGCTGCAACTCAATATGCAATATGCTATCAAAGTTTCTTTTCTAGTCTTTGACAATGTGTTATAAATTTCAATATCTTAATAAGTGCATGTGTCAGCAGTGATACAAATAAAAGAAACTGAAGCAATGGCTGTAACCATAATAGGTGACTTCACAGGCACAAAAAACGACCTTTTCCTAGTTAATCGTGCAAACGGAAGAGCCCAAAACTCAGAGAGCTAGAATCACCAGAAAATAAAGCAAAATATCATCAGTGTACAGTACATATACCATTTATTATATTTGTGAGTCCTGAATTTCAATAAGTACAGTATGTATGTAATGCCTTTTTATAATATTTTGTGCAAGGGGTTCGAAGGAAAGGGTGAAAAGGTGGTGGTGGTGGAGGGGGGTGCTGAGAGGACAGTCTTGTCTTGTACCCTTCATCAAGGATATTGGGGAGTAACCGTCACGCTTCCTAAGTCACAAACTTGTACAACCTACAAATCATCTTCAGAAACTGAACAGGAATAACAAAACAGCAAAACACCACCCACACAAAAGGCTTCTTCCCCTTCATCAGTTTACCTACTGGTGAGGGTGAGTTCACACTCTTCCAGCTCTTGTGGTGTAAGAGGTGCATCTAGATCATTAGTTTGTTCAGGAGATACTGTGAATGTGGTAAATCTGAGGTGTTCAAGAATAATCTTGATATCTGCCTTTACTTCAGATGTGTACAAGTGAAAATTATACTCCTTGTATTCATACATACACATATCCCATGGAGTCCTTAATCATATCCAAGGAAGTGAACATTTGTGTTTGTTTCAAGGACAGAGCTTGAAGTCATGCTAATGCAAGCTCACAGTAAAGTTCTTGAGCTATAAATTCCACTTTGTACCAACACGGACCTTTATGTCTAATGTTCAAAGAATCTAGTCTTTTCATTTTAGCAGTGCAAAACCCTTACTTCATCTGTGATTAAGAGCATTTGATTTGCTGCAATCCATACTTGCTCAGATTAGAAGCATAAGAAATGTCACTACTCCTGACAAAATATCTTGTCATCTCCCCAACTGTGCATGGGAATGTCTCTGTGACACATTCATTTCCCTAGCCTCTTTCGACTGTGACACAAACACCGTGTCCCTTAAAAAAACCCTATGTAGTGTCTGGAACAAAATGAAAGATGTTTGCTACAAAGGCAGGAGCCAAAATCAATATCTTCTGCACTCACAAATTAGATTACTACAAAATAAGAATCATGTCTATTCTGCTGTATGTTTTTGCTGAGCTGAATAAATGTACAATGACACACAGAAGGAATTTTGAATTTGCCAAGGCTTACAAAGCTAACTTTAACCCTGAGTTGTTTTATACATTCCTTGGTTGCTTGAAATTCACTACTTGACAGATGGTCCCTACAGCAATGGGTGGATTTTTTTCTGAAATCAAGTGAATTACTTTTATTGCACACAGAGACCATTCAGCTAACTAAAATTTGTGCACCTAAATTAATTATTCTTTCATGTTATTCGCATGATTAATCATGTGTGCTTCTTTCTCTTTGCTTTTTGTGCTTTAAATATGTACTGTAGCTTGTGCTTATGATGTATATTAATTGCTATTTCAAAGAGTGATGAGTGCAGCAAAAAACAGAAAAAAAATGTAAAAATTGTACAAAAGTTTGCATACTTTTGTAAGGCGCTGTATTTCCTGTTTAAGGGCATGATGATATCAATGCTTTCTGAAGCACCAGTCACAGTGCTAAATCAATCGCCCTCTCTATATTGCTGTGAAATCTGTCAGCACCTTTGCCAGACGAACACCTCTGTCCTCAGCAGCCTGGGATATTTGCTTCTGCGATAAACAGAGAAGCAGGATGTCCTTTGCATGAGGATGGCATTCACAATGATAAAACCATAGTTCACATTGAGTCTCAGTTGCTGGTGCTTATTTCAAAGCGTTGAAAGCAGAAAAAAAATAGTGGAGTCAGGCAGTCATCTCCCTTATGCAGTTGCATCACCTTCTTTAAAGTTTCAAAAGTTTTAGTGGATTGTGTGATGTTATTGTTTTTTCCACATCTTAACTTTCTTTATCATCATTTAACCTGCAAAAACTGGAGTGGGTTTACCATGCACATATGACCCTTTGATCATAGCTTTTCATGTTAAATATGACATTAAGCATTGAGACGGATGACACACCACACTCTCTTTTAACAAATTGATATCACAGCTGGGTGATGACTGTGTTTTCAATTTAGTGAATTAGATGGCTAAGTGGTCCCATGCTAAAGATAAAGTATGTGACTAGAAGATTCACCCTCACTGTCCGTTCCCTCAAACAGCTAACTTCACCTCCTTTTACTCTGTCCTTTAGATCCAAAGCTGAAGGGATCAGTGGTCCTGGCCTATACAGCAGCAGATGCTGGTCCATGGCTGTCTGTATTTCAGATGATATTAAGGGAACAATAGAGCTCCTTACAGTGTATGCTAATAAAAGCCTTGACATGTAATAATAATAATAATAATAATAATAATAATAATAATAATAATAATAATAATAACAACAACAATTGCTTACACTTACAGTATATAGCGCTTTTCTGGACACTCCACTCAAAGCGCTTTACAGGTAATGGGGACCCCCCTCCAATACCACCAATGTGCAGCATCCACCTGGATGATGTGACGGCAGCCATAGTGCACCAGAACACTCACCACATATCAGCTATCAGTGGGGAGGAGAGCAGAGACCATGACCATTTATATGGTCTTGCTGTGTTTTGCTTTTACTTCCAATGCTGTGTTCTGGGCCTGTGGCATGCTGTGCAGCTGAAAGAAGGACTGTCTGTGGCCACCCTAGATTGCGGACCTGTCTGGGGCGATACAGTACCTGCGGGATGATGGTGAGGCGGCTCCTGAGGTCGTGCAGCCCCAGCGTTGCTATGTCAATCCCGTCGATCAGGATGTGGCCCCCCGCCGACTCGATGATGCGAAACAGGCAGTTTGTGAGGCTGGACTTCCCGGCACCCGTCCTCCCCACGATGCCGATCTGGGACAAACAGCCTCGTGAGACAGGCCGGCGGGAAGCGCCCCAGGGGAGAGGGATTCGCCGGGTCTCAAGCCACGCCTCCTCCCTCTCCCTGTTCTCTCCATTTTCACTGCTGCAGCCCCCGTCCCCCTCAGGTTTCTCAGGGCGGTGACACACCAGATTACAACTAGACAGCAGCAATAACTCATATCAATTTTAATCTGTAGCACAGGCCCCCCAACACATCCATAACATTATGTCTCAGTTAGCTTGTTCATCTGTGAGTTTCGAGCTCATGCTCCCTTTCCCCCCCATCTTGAAGTACAAGTTTGAATGAATGAGTAGTTATGAACCCTGTGCAGGTTGCTGAGAGAGTCAGATGGCTACGAGTCCGAGAGGAGCGAGGCAGCAGAGTGGTTGGTAGTTCCAGGCTAGAGGTCGGAGTCCAGTCAGACAAAGCCACAGGGCAAACAATTTCAAAAAGGGGCGAGATGAAAGAGTAGTCAAAAGGTCCAATGCTAGAAAGGTCTGTATTTCAGTAGCCAGAGGTTCGAGGACTTTGCAAGCTCAGTTGGCAGATAGATTCCTAATAACGAGCAATGTTACCGAGTGAACTGAGGGTTTAAATAGTGAAGGAAGGGGTGTGTGAGGGAAATTGGGTAACGAGGGGTTAATTAAGACCAGCTGCAACCGTAACACAGGGTTAATATTCTTTACGACTGCTCTCATCCTGCACCTTGCCAGTGTGCTGTCAGAGAGTATACATGTTGCAGGATGACCTAAGTCCTCCCTGATGCGAAAAGGAGAGGTGTTGTCATTGAGGTTTTCTGGCTTTTATTGCAAGTTGTTCAAAACTGAACTTCTTGATGCCGACAAAATAAATATGGAGATGAATTCATAAACCTGGAGGAGCGCTGTGCCATCCAATGCTAATTAATGACTTAATTGGTCCATTTGCTTCATTAGGCTTGTTAACTTGTTCCTTTAACAAGTCTTGAATGTCAAAAATACCCTAGTTCCAGGAGAGTTGCTTCTTCACACAATATCTCTTCAACTTATTTGCCATTATTTCTCACTAAACACCCCTTATTAGCTGAGCGTTGTTTTATGAACATGAGGGAATGAAACAGTGTCAGATACTCCAATGGTGAGCATTTTGGCCTTCTGCAGAGGTTCAATTTTAGGTAACACACTTGAATGAGGGCAATTCTGAAACAGAATTTGGTACAGGTTTGATACCAATTTGATACCAATTACAATACCTAAATCCTACCCCATTAAGAGCTGAAAGCAAATTAAAAATATGCTCCAAAACACAATGAGCCTGTGATTAAGGACTCAGCTGGAGAAAAAACAGAAGACACAGTGATCCTCCAGAACCAGATCTGGAAACACATGACAAACAGCGCTTATCTTTCGGGGGGAGCCACACAGAATTTAACCATTGTGTAAAACATATGGCTGCTTTCAGACAATCTAGTATGCTCTTTACAAAATTACAGCTTTGATTTTGCAATGTCTGCTTCTACATTCCTACACTGTACCTTCTCAGTGCTCTCAATGTCACAGGTAATCCCATGTAGTACCAGATCCAGCTCAGGTCGGTACCGAACCTTGTAGTTTTTAAACTGGATCTTGCCAGAATCAGGCCAGTTCTGGGGTGGACGTTTGTCTGTGATCCAGGGTGCCTGTTTGCAAAAAATGAAAATAGAAATTGTCAGGAAAACATAAACAAACCAAACCAAACCAAACAAGTCTTAAGGCATAAAACACACCTGTTCATTTAAGAAAACATTTCTAAACTAAGATGTCTCTGAAAGCTTTTTGGAGGCTAAAACACATTAGATTGCATCACTTTATCACTAGTTTTCCTTGATACAGTGAAAAGCTTTGAATTGTCCTTGACATGATGGGAGCTGCACACTTTAAAGTGCATGGTTTTAAACTTTGAAAACTCATGGTAAAAATAACAGCTTTTTAAAATCACACGACATGAAAAAAAATGTTGCTGTGTAAATGAAAATGATATGAAAATGAAAATCATATTGTTTTCCATTTCAATATGAAGAAAACAAAGTGCATTTCAGTTTCACAATTCTGAAAGAATAATTGCAGTCATTACAGATGAGATTTGTATTGGAAGATGACAACTGAACACTGCAAGGGATGCAATATAAAGTCATTTTATACACATTTTGGAATGAAACACTTATAAAATCATCATGTTTTTTTCTTATAAAGGCAAGATGCTAATTTCATCTGATTATTTTTTTTCATTGAATGTCCCTGCTGGATTTTCATTTACAATACTGTATATGACACAGCAAGTTTAAAAGCAGTAATTTTAAAGGTACAGGTAAACACTGTTATATCCAACATAGAAACATCTGGGTACTATAATGGGAAAATGTACAGTAGACTCAGTATGAGAAAGTAGCTATGAGAATGCAAGCTGCATTTACTGCTACAATAATACAAATGCCAGGCATAGATCTTAAGAAAGAATGTTTCACTTTCAAGTAATCTTCTGCTCTGTCCTAACAAAGCTTTCAAGCTGGCAGGCTGCTACGATCGATCTGCACCTCATTGTCGATCTCAGTGTACTCGCTCACGCGCTCCACTGCCACAATGTTAGTCTCCAGTTCTGAGGTCATTCTCACCAGCCAGTTCAGAGTCTGGGTCACCTGGGGACGACACAGAGAAGGCACAGAGTGAAGCATTAGCTCATCCTGACTAACCTGTAGGCAACTCAGCACGACACTAACAGGGCGATTTTAGGTTCTTCCAAAAAAAGTTGAATTGATGTACTGAACATGTTGTTATGTGTGAGCCTGCCTTAATAGTATTGATGTCATCACTCAGCACAGAGTAGCATGAACAAAGTACCAAAAGAACCAATGTAGAGTGTGTGAATATTAGCAAGAAATTTGAATTATTCAACCAGAGTGGACTTTTGTTCTTGGTTTAAGCCTTCAGCCATAAATCTATAAAAACTGCAGAAAAATAATAGCTAATCCGTTGGCATCTTGATGACCTTTCTGGGACATTGGTTGCCTTTAATTTAGTTCAGAGGTCCTCAACACCTGTCACTGAGGAAGAACCTACTGTAATTATTAGTTAACGGAAATGTGCATAAGAAAGCTGTAAAACCTGCTGGATTGTCACTCTTGAGGATTAGAGCTGAAGAAAACAGCTCTGCTTACAGTGGGCAAGAGCAGTAGTCGTTCTTGAGCTGTTATTTTACGTTACAAAAATAACCTCGCTGGGCCACTAAATCAGATCAACACACCCTATAGGGCAGTGCAAGGGAGAGAGGACTTACATTGAGTGCGTAGGAGATGGAAAGCCCCACGAGGCCACTGTACAGAGAGTCCCGAGAGATCACCGCCAGCAGAGCAGAGAAGAACACGACCAGATTGCCCACAAACTCCAGGCGCATCGCCAGCCACCTGCGGTGAAGAGAGATAGCAGGTGAGATGGGAGCCAGAGACAATGTTCCTCTCTGAGGCTCCAGAGACACATAGCAAACATCCCCTGACCACCCATGCCTATCTCCATCATGGCATGGCAAGATGTACAGTAAAGGAATACAAACTGCAGCACAAGCAGTATAAGGCTGTTTTTAAGAAACGCTTGGCTTGCCAGACGAAATTCCTGAGTGGCAGTTTGATCAGACTTGATCTTCATTCCTTTCTTCCTATGTCCATTAAATTATTAAACCAATTGTAATTTCTATTCATTGGACGCCATATTTAAACTAAAAAAAAAAACTATTTGATGTGTAGTTTACACCAGTCATTAGTGGATGTTCATTAAAAAAAAGAGAAGCAACAAATGAACCATCTGCTAAACACCTTTTTGTAAGAAATTTCCAAAGAAAAGGTGTATATTACTTCTGAAACTACAAAAGAAATGTAATCCAAAACTAAATGGCATCCACACAGCTAAACTAGTTCTTACTGTATTTATCAGGTAAACTACTTTATTTGGTCATGGGAGGTTATTAGCATTGTTGTTGTAAGAATAAGAGACAAAGTAAAACATACTATTGCATCCATGTTCTATTGGCTGTAATTGTAACTTGCTCTGGAATAGTGGTAAACGTGTTTGGTTTCAGCAGCTGTACCAACCTATTGGAAACAATCCAGGGGTAGACAGACTTGAGGTTCTGGTCAATGGTGGCTTCATTCTGCTGGAGAAAGCGGTCCTGATGGCCATAGGCCCTGATGATGGACAGCCCGGCCACCGTCTCCCCAAAGTGAGAGTAGATAGGCGAGCGGGAGACAGAATCGAGACGCCGCAGCTGTCTTGAGGTGGCAACATAGAATCGCTGCTGGCCAAAAGCACAGATTAGTGTTTATCAGCTCAAGATTCACTATTTGCTTCTCAGGTTCTATAGTTACCTAGACAACCATATTATACCTTGACCTGCATATTGTATCTTCATTCATTTTCCTGTTCCCTATCACATTCAGAAACATCAATGCCAACATTAATGCAAAGAAAAATAACTCTTATACATTGTATATTGCAGAACCTTGAAGAATCTCACCTTGATAGTCAGACTTTTCTGACTTCTATAACAGATCCTTTATCTGCCTTTAATTTTATTGCCTTCAGAGGCGAATCTGCTACAGTATATACTGTACAGTGTGTGGGAGAGTTTTTCATTTAGTATTATTAAATTTATCATCTTTAAAGTACTATAATTCTGTGTGTGTATGCATGGTCTGCAGCATTCTTCTAGAAGTCTTCTGCTAAGGGCATCCACAGGTTTTCAAGAGGCAAAATGAAGGCCAGGAGACATTCATTGTCTAGATATCATATCTTTGGAAGAGGGCACAAATGCAGTTATGCGCAGTTAATCAGAAAACCCATTGTACTGCAACATTATAAAACTGAAATTGACAATGCTACAAATAATATTCACATGAATATACCCTTCCTTTTTTATGACCATCAAATATGAATTGTATAGTTCAAAGAAAATGTAAATAACTGACAGGGCATATTCTACCCTCACCTAGTATTTATGGTAGTTCTGATTATTGCCTTATGAAAATTAATATCTTAATATTGCTCAATCCTTAATATTAGTTTCTGTAAAAAAACAAATAATATAACATATATAATGTAGGTAACAGGTAAAAGGTGTTTTAATTGCATTCTGATATTTGTAAAAAAGAGTGTACATTCTTGCAATTTCAGAGATATGGAATTTCCAAATAAATATGTGTACAGACAACATGGAATGAGGCAAAATCTACAGTAGCCAAGCAAAGCTAAGAGCTAAATTCATTTATAGCAGAAGGGAGTAGCAGACAGCCCTCTGACCTGCACAAAGAAATAAATGACTCCGAGTGGAATGATCACAATGGTGAAGAATGGAGTGGCCAGGCAGATGACAAACAGAGTGCCAATCACTCCCAGGAAACACATTAGCCAGCTCCGGAACGACATGGGGATCGCCTCATCCACTGTGAAGATATCCTACAGGAGAGCACAACACATGGCACAGCACTGTTAAATCGGGAACATCCCCCAGCACCCTGAAATAGCCTTTTTTTTTTCAGCTACAGCAAGTGCATGGGAAAAAAAAGCATAAACAAAGGTTTTAAAAATTTTTAAACCAAAGCAAAATAAAACTCTATGTTTGGGTGTCAGGAGTTTTATTCAGTTTTAAAAACAATCACTGACTCGTTCCTGAATATTTTGACAGAGGGCATTCCAATGTTTGACTGCTTAAGTCTCCAATTTACAGTCTGTGTCCTACATTACGGACCTGGATCCAGAAAGCATCAACAGAGCACAGGACACATCCAGGTAAATAAGCTCAATGCAAATTATTGCGTTGAGGAAGCAAAGCCAGGGAGTGTATTTTCTATAAATCAATCCTAACACCTGAACTCAGTGCAGTGGTAAATGTCAGACAGTACAATGGAATCAAATAGTGGGGCTTCAGGCATAATGTCTTGTGGTAGGTTGACAGATGTAGTGTACAATTACAATGATAGATGTAATGTACAATTATGTAATGGGAGTAATGGGCATGTGCTGTGTTTATGTGGTCTCCTGCATGCACAGTGTAAAGAAGGAAGTGAATTCGTTGAGAGTAAGGAATTGCAGCTGATTTAGCAGTTTGTGTGCACTTAATGATAATACAGCGTACCCACACATACTGTACAAATGATTCCATGTCCCACCTTGGCGAAGCGGTTGACAATCCTGCCAGAGGGCGTGGTGTCGAAGAAGACCATGGGCACCCGCAGGACATTGCGCAGCAACCGTGTATGCAGGATCCGAGAGGCGGAGATTGCGCCGGTTGTGTTGAAGAGAGTCCCAATGAACACAAACACACCTACAAGATAAGCATTGCACCAGTGCCATTACCATTGACAGGCATGCCAAATGTAAACTGAACTGACTGGCTCAGAAGCGTTGCTTTATAATGAACCTCTGTGCCATGTACCTATTAGCATTTATATTTGTTTCTCAAGAAGTACACACATCCTTTTCAAAAGAATACTTTTTTCAGAATGACATCTTGGCAGCAGGTGTCTGGTCCTATTCAACCAATTGGTTTTCATGTTTATTACAATCTGCAAGATGTTACACTTGGCTGTGAGAGTTTGAAACTTCTTACAAAGTCATGTCAGGTTGGATATAATATTCATAAAAGATTGTATTGTAAGAACATATACATCAGCATTCCAATGTACAATGTACACCAAAGTAGGATTTCAGGACTTTAGTTTCCTTATATTTCTTTTATATATGGAGGTACCCCATTCTTTCAATGGATTTCAAGATAACGTAGTGCAGCAGGTTTAAACAAGATGGTAGCCCTGGTCTGAAGGTCTACAACACATTCCCCAGAAAGCTGTAGGGAATGAGAAGCTGCACTCAGTCACTTGACCAGTTTCTCGAAGATGACTGGATAGGTGACATTTTTAACTAGCAGGAAGCAGACACTTTCTGGGTCAGTTATAACTGTTGTCTGAAGGACAGAAGGTAGATCCTCTCCTATGAAAAATCACCAGAAAGAACTGTAATACTGTAAATACTGTTAAATACAGTTGAAGCTATAATTTGTATCTTACTGCTGGATTGGTGCATGTCTATCCTGGACCCCCCTATTTTAAAGATCCCATTCTGACCAAATGGTGTCTCAAAGGATATGGTTTACAAATCTCACCTGATTTCCATTTGCTGAATGAAAAACAGTATTCTGGCGAACGGGCTGAAATAATACCCTTGGTATGTTTGAGCACGGGAAAGGTCAGGAAAACAAAGTAAAGGACAAAATCAGCTAAAGATCTACCTTGTGCCACTCCGAGTGCTCCAAACACGCCCACTCTCATGTCACGCACATGGGCAGGGTAGGTCTCGTTGATATAATTCACTGAATCGGTGGTCCAGTCACTCAGCCAAAGGTTCTGCCCGATGAAGGCCACATTCTGCAAGAAGTATGCCAGGAGGGCCAAGGAGGAGAAGCCCCAGCCCATCGCCCGCAGGTACTGGAGATAAACTGAGAACTTCACCTGTGGAGAGGCGCATTGTAAGACTCAAGTGACAAGGCAGAAAACCAATAACTGCCACTTTCTTTAGTACAGAATCATTTTTCTCAATAACACAGGGGGCTATTGTATGGCCTAGAGAGTCAGGATGAGAGACCGCAAACAATAAAGCAGTTTAAGACTCAGACTCTTTGTCGATGTCAAAGTTTCCATGGTTGTGATTATCTGTGTCATTCTTTGCACTTTACTGGGCAGATTACATTCATGTTTCTGTCACAAAATTTTTATCACAAAATTGCATTTAATTAAATTAGCTAATGAGCTTTTGTCTTCTGTCTCCAGAACAAAAAAATATCTGTTTCACTCCTGTCTATTACAGGTGTTATAAACCTCATGATATAAAAACACCAATACCACGAGTATAAAGTTTAAATACAGACTTAGAATATTAAGTGAGGGGAAATAGTTTACTTTATTATTTTTACCTGTAGCATCATTACTGATAATTCCAATAAATATTCAGTTATGTTGGCTACAAGTTAATCAAATCTGTTAATACATATTTTGTAGTATATTTTCTTAACTAACATGGGATTTTCAGTTTTGATCTGCAACAAGTACTTCACGTTAGGGGAAGACTTTTTTGTTCTATTTTGTCTTTTGCTCCAGGCGCCAGAGGCTCCAATCTTTTTCCCCAATCTTAAATTCTCAACCAAGCATCCTGCTTCCTCCTGGATACCTGCCTCACTTCAGCAGTTCCTCTGCCCGGCTCTAGTTTCGCCGCCTGTATTTTTGGCTCAGGCCACTGCCTTCCTTCATCTATGGACTCACTGTACGTCTCCCAGCTCCACACTCCCCTTCCTTCACTTTCAGCTACTGCCCACAATACATAAATTACTGTAGGTCATCATGTTATAGTACCTTCGGCTCCAGCTCTGCACCGGTTCTGCCTCAGCTCAGACTGTTCCCTGCCTGCATCAATAGAATAACTGCACACCTCTTGCCCTGTTCCCCAGGAGCCTGTTCAGCAGCTGATTCCACTTTTCCTTGTTGCTCTCTTTCCCATTCTTCCCTATATACACTTCAAGATTAGCCCTCTATGTGTGGCCACCCTCACATATTTTGGTTAAATGTACCTGTAGCGGCAATGCTTGTTAATAAGACAGAATTAAGTGTTTCTGTGCTTTCCCAAATGAGGCCTCATCTCTCTGTTCATCTCTGTGGTGCAGCCACAGAGAAACTATTCATGCAGGCTGATTTAAAGATATTTTCTTTTGATAAGGGACAGCTCCCAAATGGGGATGCACTTAGCTAAGCCTGGCTATCATGATCAATGGTCATCCATTGGCGCCTATCTGTCTAGGGAGTGCCAGATGGACATCTGGACTGCATTCCTAGGTGTCAGGAGTAAGTGACTCATATCTCACCTTGATCAACCAATCAGGGACTGGTAGGGACGAATAACCCACGTGGGACTCTGATGCCCATGGAACTTTCAGCCAATCAACGAGCTGAAGTTCCTCCAGGTAAAAACAGGCAACACAGAGAGCCTGGGAGATTCAGTGTAGGATTCTGTGGACTTTTCTAAAGGGAATTCAAAGGAGAATTCCAGGGCAGGACGGCCCAGGAGCAGAAGGCTCCCAAGGGCAGGACATTCTCACAGCGCGCCTCCTGACCATCCTGAGACTCAGCCCGGACAACCACGGAACGGCCAGTGTGTCCGAGTGCCAGAACTTTCTTTTGTTCTAAGAGTCGAGAGCAGAGGTTGCCAGAGAGTAACCAGAGGATCCACCCGAGGTTAGCACCAGCAGCAAGCCTCGTGAACAGGTCGGAACTGTGGACAGCTGAATCAGTATTCAGAACTAGCGCTTCATCAGGAACGAACCGGTCCTCTTCCTGACTTGCTGGGACCCACAGTCATCTTTTCTCCTGTGCGCAAACTTTGCTAGTTAAAGCCAACACTAGCTAGCCGGTCAGTGAGCATCAGCAGCGCACCGTCGCAAGCAGCACAGCACAGCCTGGCACCGAGCCAGAGAGCGCGGATTGGACAGCAACAGCCTGCAACTGTTTCTTTGTGCCCGCAGGAGATCTGAATCCCCAAAGATTGGATGAGTATTCAACTTCACTGCATTACTGCTCGAGAATTCAATTGTTATCCCAACCAGTTGATATCAATTTAATTCCTAAGAGTTATGTACTTGTTTTGAGTATCTAATGTAGAAGTTATAACCAAGTTCAATTACGAAACGGTCTAAATGAATGATATACTGAACGTATGTCCTCTTGATATATGTACTGTAACTCTTCGTAACTGACTGAATATATATCTTTTGTATTCTGATAACCCTCTCGATAAGATCTGTTAGGTTTATATGGATATTCTATGTATTAATAAATGTATCCTCTTGTATTAGTACCTGTGTGTGTGCGTTGTTTGAGTTATATCGCATGGTTGGATTCTAAGGCCATCAAAAGAATCAATTTTGTGATTTACTGCTACAATTAATAATTGTCCCAGTAAATGCCCAAACCCTACAGAACTGGTGCCTTCAGAGAGCACACTACATAACTCATCATCCACCTCCCATTCTCTCCACTCCCTGTTCCTAACATTAACTGGTTGTCCTTTCCCCTGCACTAGGAGGAGCAGGATGAAATGCTTACCTTGTGACAACCGTCATCGCTAATGCCTTTAGATAAATGCCTATTGTCAACCTCAGGCACCTCAAAACTAAACCAAAATTATATTTCACAGACCATTTTCTTTCACCTTTCACACCAGCTCAAAGCTTTCTCACACTCTCAGAAGTATTCTGTTACAACTTCAAGTTCCCCTCCATTCTTCATTTGCCAGATGAGTTTCTAGCACTTAATGTTTCTCCACCAGAGCTCCTTAAACCTTGACTTTTGGATGTCCGTTCCCTTCAGCATGGAGAAATCTTTGGCAACCCCCTTCTTCATTTCTGAATACTGATAACCCATCCATATGGATGGATTTTTCTTCGCTTGAAGCTGACTATGCTAATCATATATTCTCTCTCCCTTAATTAAGGGACTGACAGAACTAATGAATGAAAAAAAGGCAGATTTCTGAAAATGTATTTGAGGAATAATAGCAGCACAAACATAAAGCAATACAACATTTAAGCACTGGAACTCACTGATTCATTACAGACCAGAGCAGGGGCGATATTGGTAGTAGTCCTGATATTTCAGAAGTGATGGTGTTTGATTCTGGATTTTTGAGATGGACATTTTTATTTTTCAAAGAAACACATACTGTACATAAGTGTACTAAGTGACCTGTTTGTGGCTACCTAAATAATGGCAGAAGAGTTTATAGGGAGACTGCAGGAGCAAGACAAGCAAATGGAAAGAACTCCATACTGTACCTGTCCCGTTTCCATTGCTTCCTTCTCTATCAGTCGCTGGCCTGTCTTCACCTCAGTGGACTTCCTCTGTGAGGTGCGTCTGCTCTGCTTCACACTGCACAAGAAGGGTGAGAAATGAGTGGATGCCACTTGGCCCATCTGGCCTTTTAATGGTTAATCAATCTCATCAACGCCTCAGCAAGAGGTCAAGGTACTGTGTTTACAATGGCTCCGTAGTTTGTTACATACAGTACGCCCAGACACATTTAAGAAGAGAAGACACACATCTTAGACTCACTGCAACACTGCTAATACTGCTGTAAGCTTAAGCTTGTTAATGTCTCATATTATGTTACATATTGTCTTACAGTAAATGCTGCCCTCTTGCAGGCTTCATACTGTATGAACAGTATTGAAACCTTGTGGATCAAAACTGCTCTACAATGACAATATATCAACTGTTAAATCTCTGGAGTATAAAGGTAAATAAAATGCAAATGAATTATTTAATGCTGTTCTCCTTCAACACTGCTGTACTACGAGAGTATTAGAAAATATTAAGAAACATTGCCAATCAGTTCTTCAGAGCTCATTATGCCAGTGAAGCAGGCTTGAATTTTAACAAACCCCAGCCTGCTAACATCCACAATCTGGTTTGATAACTAATGTCAAACAGATGGGTTGTAATTCTACACCAGGGAATGCGAGACACAGCGGAGCAAAACCTTAGAAAGCGGTGGTCAGGTGATCTGGCTGATCTGTCTGTCCATTCACCCTACCTGCCGTTGCGCTGGCTGCGACGCAGGCTGGTCTCCCTCTTCAGTGTCACAGACACTATGTCTTCAGGAGGGCTGTCCACCTGGGGCTCCGGGGAATCAGGTAGCACATCTTGCTCTTCTCCCTCTAGTACTCCATCTGCACAGAGAGACGACATGACAAGACTGTTTCAATGACCCCATTATTAGACCTCTATTTTAATTTATTGCGTATTAAAAACCGTCCATACAGGTTCTTTCTGTATTAGAGAAGTTCCTTCCTCTATAGCTGTGGCAAAGACAGGCAGAGGATACTGGTCCTTCTGAGGATACCCTGTCCCATTACTGAGATGCCATCTGTACAGTCTCTTTTTCTCAGTTCGATCATCCTCTCAGGACTATCAGCCAACCTCAACTACTGCTTTTCAGGAGATGACAGCGGCACATCCACTAGATCAGATCTTCATCTTGGAGCCCAATTTCTCCCCTTTCTATTCCCGGAGAGTCTGTCTCTTTGTTTTCGCCTCCTACAGAGGTTTTACTAGCTCAGGAGCTTTTAACTAGAAGAAGAGATTTCTCTTCTGAGGACCTGTCCTGGCTGTGTCTCTTAAACGACAGTATATACTGCTTCCAATGAACTGTCTTTCCTGATTAGTTTAATTCTCACAAGCAATTTCAATCTTTCTTTTACTTTGTCCCCCTAATGCTTCTGGTGTTCCTCAGTTGTGGTTCCTATCAGGATCTCAGGAGGCTAATCTGTCATTTTAAGTGTTAAACCCTTTTACTTTGAGTATTATCCAGAACCGTCCTATCCTACTGTACATTATCATAAGATAAGGTCGTGTGGCATAATTGAAGTGTAGAAAAACAGAGGTTTTTCAGTGCTGTTAGCGTTGAAGTAACAGAAGTACAGTACCACTCACCCTGCTGTTGTGAGATTTTAGTGTTGTTTTCTTTGGCGTAGGTGCTCAGGAACTTGGAGAAGGCTCCTCCACTGTTACACAGGCTGCTGTAGGAGCCTATTTCAGACACCTCTCCATCCACCAGCACCACAATTTCATCCATGTACGGGAGGAAGCTCACTCCATGTGTCACCAGTATACGAGTCTGCAGAGAAAGAGGGCTGGCATGACTGGAGTGTATAATAACAAAGTCCTGCCACATTAAAATGAGCAACAAGTAAAAATGATTTAGTACGGAAATATTTTAAAGGAAAAATTATCTTGTTCATTGGTAGTAACTTATTATTTTGAATTTGTTGGGTAGGACCATGAATGGGTCTTTCTGCCATACTGTAAAAATGTCTTTGATTTTGTAAATTAGATGAGTACAAAATTTATTAATTTAATTTAAATTATAATAATTTATTTTATTACTGCTCTTAACCATGAAAAACTACTTGGACTGTCAAGTGCTCTGAAGAATAACTTAAAGAACATGAGCTCTCAGTTATGATCACTTGATAAAATCCATAGTCAATACTGAAGATTATTCAATTATAATAAGAATAACAATGCAATGTAGTGATCATTCTGTGTTAAGAGCAAAATAATTAATTCAAACAATTTTTAATTAACTGTGGATTTAGTCAAACCCCGGCGGTCTTTTTCACCTAATATGACAGGGCCATATTACTGTACTGTACATCATCCATCACCCTCTTAAATTAATTTGTTATTAACTCAGGTTGAGAACAATTAACCATGATATAGAATCTAGAATTAGTAAGATACCCTAGAGCAGAACTCAGACATACAGTACAGAACTATATCATTGGAGAGGGTGTGTTTCTGGTTTAGATGAGTCTTTAAGGGATTGAGTTACATATTGGCTTTATTAACACAAGACAATATTCGATAGGTCTCTGGTCTCTAATTAGTGTAACAGACCATTCCAGTCCAGAGTCAAGAGTGAAAGGAGGCCTCCTTAGGCCAGCAGGAAACTCAGATCACTCTGCGCTCCACCTCAGACCAGCCTGTGGTGAACTTGCTCTTGAAGATGATTGGTGATACAGTGAAGGTGCAACACTGACCTTGTCCTTGAGCAGCCCCTTCGGTCCCACCACTTTCTCGAACAGATGTTTTCCCACATGAGCATCCACTGCGGACAGGGGGTCATCCAGCAGAAAGATGTCAGCTGAGCTGTAGGCTGCCCTGGCCAGACTGACCCGCTGTTTCTGGCCCCCACTAAGGTTTATTCCCTGTACAACACAGTACATGGTCACTGCATTTGGTTGCATTTGCTCATCTTTTCCACCCACACAATAAAATCAGAAACCTTCCTGGAACCTTTTGAGGACATTCATGATACCCCAGCAACCATCATGAAGCAGGGATCATCTTTACTTGTGACACATAAAGACGTCTTACTGCTATTTCTGTTTCCTGTTGTCCACATGTTGTACATATGTGACCCTGCTCTCCATTCTACTGCCCAGATGACACTCAGACTACACAGCATGTCTCCTTACCTTCTCCCCAATCTCTGTCTGGTCAGCCCCAGGCAGCAGATCCAGGTCAGGCAGCAGAGCACAAGACTCCAGCACTGACTGGTACCTTTCCTCATGCAGCGCCGACCCAAACAGGATATTATCTTTCAGCGTAGCATTCTGAATCCATGCTTGCTGGGGCACATAGGCCAAAGAGCCCTGCAAAGACCAGACCACTTCACTTAGGTGGCTATAAGACTTATTTGAGTCTCACTAGAGAGGACCTCATCCACATAAGGCATGGGTCAGACCTGTCCCTGACCCTAAACAAAAGAGTTAATGCCATTATCATTATCTTGGTTTTCATGTTTTCCTTCTCATCTCCAGACCAGAACATCTAGGATATCTGTTCTGTCTGGCTGAAGATTTGAAAGAACTGAATAATGGTGAGAATCCTACGTTAATGATAATGAATAAAATAGTAGGTATTTAAGAGATTTAAAATATCGTCTAAGGACAATTGATTCAGCATTTCATTTGGCCAAATTAGTCAGAAAATCAATCCTGAAACAAAACTTTATTTATAGAAATCTCTGATGTAAACCTGAATCATCCGATTTTGTATAGGATTACCTGTAGAGAAAACAATGGGCAAGACTGTAGGAGTGTTTATTTTTATGTGAAGTGTGTACAACTAGGAGGAAGACCACAGAGAGTGCTTTCATTTGTACGTGAATTGATGGAAGATGCCCAGCCAGGGTAATTTATTGTAATTATTTTACCCATTTGTTGAATGCAGGAAAGGTTTTAAATTTTCTGGCTGTATCTCACTGTCCCAGTAGGCAAAGTAATAACTGAGAGAGGCTGTAGTTTAGATAAAGAGTTTAATATACAGTACTTACTCTCCAAGCCTCTGAAAACTACTGCTGCAAATTTACCTAAAAAACTTGCAGTTACTATACTTCTTGCACAACAGATTTCAACCTGTTTGTAGTCTAGGCTGCAGCAAAGTTGTGTAGATAAAGTTGTATGAAAAATGTGTAAGGCAAGTATAAGATTTTTCATGGATATAAAAGACTGAAATATCTGCCTGTTGGTGGTACACTGATAGTTTAATGAGAAATCCACTTGCCTCAGCTCACCTTGGAAAACTGCCTTAAACACAATTCACAAGTTATCTTCAGTACTGTATATTTAGTTTCAACAAATTATGCTGTATTTTACAACCACCAAATTTGGAATCATCGACAATTCATCAATTCCTATTTACCACCACAACTTCAGTACAGCACTGGTGGGGTGAGGACCTATTCATGGTCCCCCTCACATGGTCCACCTGCCAGAACCATTCATCTCTTTGAAGACTCTGGATTCCACCATGCTTTACACTGTGTTAGCAGTACCATAAGAGGTGTGTCTGTCACTTTCATCACTACAAGCTAGCAGGCACCCTGCAAGGTCCCAAGAGTCACTTTGTAGGAAACAAAGGAGGTGTAGGCCATCCACAGCAGTGCTCTGTACACCTTTGCCTGTGGAAACTAAACAACATTGTAGCAGACTTAAGTAGTATTTTATTCTTTAAAAAAAAGATCTTAATTTAGAATAAGCAATCAGCAATACATACAGTATGCACTTGTTTGAAAATACATACAGTATGGGATTCAACAACAGCTTGCCTGTCGTTCCCATTAATTATAACTCCACAGGAGACCTAGTCCATTACCTTAATGTTCACGTAGCCTCTGATCGTGTGCATTTCTCCCAGAATAGCTGATACCAGAGAGGACTTCCCAGATCCCACTGCTCCCACCACTGCCACCAGCCGGCCGGGCGTGATGTCCAGACACACACTGAGAGACAGACACAAGCATAGAGTAGAATTACAGTGTTACACTACTGCTGCTATTGCAGTTACAATTAAGAAAAGCACATGCCAAAAAAGGGTAAAACGATAGTAAAAAAAAATGATACAAAATGCTGTTCTAGAAATATAAACTGAAAAGATGGGAAAGTTTCTTCACAAGAGCATGACATCATCCCGTCACCATTCTCCTGCAAAGAGACTGTACCCCAGTATCTCATTGGCTTCCACAGAGTCATCTTCATTCTTTATTCTACACATTAACAATTGAAAAAGCTGTTGGCCAGCATCAGTGTAGATTTTTTTTTAAGTTTCCACTCATTTCTAAATGTTGTTTAGTGGTATTTAAAAATTGTATGCAGCGTCAGACTTAATCATTTTTAATTTCCAGAATGAAATTAATTTCCAGTTTCTCGTTAACTCTGGAGTCAGCAGAATATTCTTTCATCTTTTTTATGAGGAGAAGTGCAACTTATTGCAGCTACAAACTCGATAATAAAAACGCTGTCTCTATCAATCATCATTTTAAAGCAACGGACTTCCACTCAGAGAAAGATACGACTGTGGAACATGTCTAGAGTGATTTCATAAAGGCTACATTGGTTATTAATATTCTTATTCATTTTGCTGTTCACTATTACACAGAAATGAACATTTCAAAAAGGCACCTATAACAAGAAGAAATTGTGATGTGAAACATGGAACCCAGAACTGGCAAATAAAACATTCTAAATATGGTCTTATGTGTGACAAATACTGTAACAGGAACAAGTAATAGGTTTATTCCATGCTGAAAAAAAGAAGAAGAAAAAAAACACAACGTTTTGGCTGTGGAGCCTTCTTCCAAATACTGTAACATGCTATTTTACTATCCAGAAAGAATGTTTCAACAATTAGTTACAGATTTAGTTTTGCTTCAGTACAGTATGTACCCTCACTTGCATTTTTGCATAAGTAAAGGCAGGCAGCATTTATTACAAACTGCTCAATGGTATTGTATAAACCTGCAGTTAAATTTCCCATAGCTTCTGCTGTCCTGAGTATAGACTGGGTCTGCTCGGACATAACGAGAACTCAGGAAACACACATCCCAGAATAAACAGCACCCTCTGGTGCAGATTTAGGAGATGAGCATGTCTACTCTCCTCTAGTGTCCTGAATTTCTAAACCCCTTTTCCTTGAAGTACCCAGCCTACTGTCCACCTGTTTCCAGTTCAAATCAGCTCTCAGCTACTTCCTTGAATTAACTGAATTGACAGTCATAACTGCAAATTGTGAATCTATTAAAAAAACACTAGTTAAAATGATTAAATTTATCAAATTAGTAGCTCAATGAAGGGTTCAAGGGAGGTACTGAGAGCTCAAATGGACTGAAACTGGTAGAGCCAGTTTAAACTTTGTCACTGTTCAGAAAACACATCAGATGTGAAGGAAAACCTTTGCATGTGTCCTTTTCATTTCTGTTCTGCACTGATTGAACGCAATATCAAAGATACTGATTTCAGACAAGTCCATTGATTATAATGTGTGAAATCATTTTTTATCTCAGTATGGTAAAGCTGTCAGGAAAAATTGAAAGAACACACTTCTTCAAAACCGGATCTGCACTCTTCTCCCAGGAGAAAGTAGCACCACAGACGCTCACAGCCGTGTCTGGAAAGAATACAGAGAACATGGGAGCTCCTTCTGTCATTCCCCCAATCCCCAAAAACAATTCAGTTCTGTTCCATTTACAAAATCTGTTACTTTATAATCATCTTTCCAGGTGCATTGTAGTACCTCAGTTTGGAAAGTTCATATTCGGACCTGTTGGCTCCTCAGACTGAAGGTTATCTACTTTTCTGTGTCATTAAGTGGACAAAGAGTATAGGACACCCCCCCTCAATGGAACTTCAGTTAATTGCAGGGTTACCCACAGCAACTCTGCAGCCCATGTTTTAAACAGTGCAGACTGGATGAAGTACAAGACAGAAGTGTCCATGGTGGGAAACTGAACTCTGGTGGGAAACAGGGCCCTAACCATTCATCATGGTTAGTCCCTTGACTTGTAATTGTACAATATACAAAAGTTTCCAAGCAAACTGGACAGTCCCCCTTGTTTGGGGATGTTCCTTTTTAAAAATTGAATGAAATCTGCAATTTTCCACAACACAACCTTATTTAGAGACAGTTGTAATGTTTTAGCTGGGGTCTAGAATTCAGTATTTTGCTGGCCAACTTCACTTGTTACAACATATTAAATAAGCATTAAAAACACATGTAATGAAAAAGAGCTTAGGAAAATTAGGAATTCTGAATTTTATCCACGCTTGCTGCTCACTCACTGAAACTGGTGTCATGGCGCACTGCTGTGGTATCCAGGTCATCACTGCCTAGGAATTTCTCCAGGCGTTTCAGAGAGACACCCGTCTGAAATCAGATACAGAAGGCCAGAAACATCAGTGTTAAGATTCCTAATTGTCAAAAAACATAAAAAAATAATTGGTGACAGCTAGAAATATTCTGTGTGTGCCTAGTTCTACCGTGCTTTTGTCCTTCAGTGTTTCTGTGCATATATGTCGGGGAATGTTTTAGCAAGCGTGCACACGTGAGGTGTGGCGGTTAGCCTTCTTGCCTGTGTATTTGTGACAGAGGGCGTGCAAGTGCGAGAGCTCACCTGCACCATGGAGGAAATAAGCATGGGCAGCATGGCCAGGGGGAAGCGCAGGATGTTGAAGAGGGAGATGGAAGTGAAGGCTTTCTCTGCGGTCAGGATGTTATCAGGACTGGCCAAGACAAACACAGCGAAGCTCACCAAGGACACCTGCAGGAGAGGAGAACGTCACCATTCAAACACTCAGCATGACAACAGGACGGGACCCACTTTATCCTCCACTAAAGTGCAGCACCCACATGGGAGACCCAGAGCTGCCATTTTATCCCAATTTATTTTTGATTATTGATACACTGCTGAAATCGGGGTAAGCCAATGAGACACAAAGGACTTATCAGGTAACAATGTGCAGTGAGAAACAAATTTAACAAACTTAGTACAAGAATGAGCATGAAATTCTGAAGTTTTCTAATTATTCTTCCTCATAATACTGAGAAGGTAGAAGAGCACTGGCTATAATTCTGCCTCACCACACAGCCTTGCCCTGTATGGCTTTCAAAGAAAATCAAGTGTGACCATTTCTGAAATGATCTTGTCCCCTATTAGGTGCACCCTGGGGCCAAGGTAGAGCAGAGTGTCTTCAACCTTCTGACAACTGGTGATATCCTGCTACAACAGCCCTGACAAGCTATATGGCAATAGTACATTGATTGTAAATTCAGAAATATTTTAAAAATAACATTTTTAAATATTTTCCTTTGAATATACTCAAATAGCATTTGACATATAGTACCCAGGCACTCTTAAACATACTTTCAAAAAATGTACTTTAATAATGGTGTTCCTGCATAAAAAGCCACCCCTAATACTTCCCTCACAGTAACTCACCAGAGCTGGTGCGCAGTAGAATATGAATGTAGAAACTGAGGCCAAGTAGGCAAAGTTACGCATCACTTTCAGCTCCTTGTCTCTGATTTCCTGGACCTGGGCTTCGAAGGAGGGCTCCCAGGCATAGAGTTTGAGGATCTGAATCACACAGGAAGAGAATGTGTAGGAGACCAATACTCATAACACTGTTACTGACACGCATTAACCTGCATACAGTAGACCTCTGGCCACATCCCTTCAGAAATGGACTATACTGAAAGACATTTTATGACTGTAAAGATTCATAAGGCAAATGGCAATTCAACATTTAACGTTATGTACCAACAGCCCCACTACACAACAGGTTAGACTAAGAATTGAAAAACTACTTTATTTGAAACAAAAGCAAATCAGATTGTAGCATCCCAGGGTGAAATTTGCACCCCTACTCTTATGAACTGTACTATGGCATCTTTTTTTGATCAAATCAAATCAGATCAAAACTATTTTGTTTGTGGATATTTTGGCATGTCCTTTTCCCAAAGCTGGGAAAGAAGCAGACAAGGAGAAAGAGGAACATTACCTTGATGCCGTTGAGAATTTCATTCATGATCTTCATACGCTTGTCTTTATATTGCATGTTTTTCATCTGAAACATGAGGACATGAATATACTGGACAATGAATATTCAATGAGACAAATAACCACCCCATGACTAGTGGTGAAGAGATCCACTAATGTGGAGAAATATTTTCCTTTGAATATACTCAAATAGCATTTGACATTCAGTACCCAAGCACTCTTAAATATGCTCAGGTAGTGTTGTCAAGTTAACAGGTAATGGCACCTATTGCAAACTAGGATAAGTAAGCAGGAAGATTCATAAACAAATTATTCTGAGGTGGTAATGATCCATCAAATAAGAGTCCCAATAAATCCAAGAAAGTTATAATATCTGATAAGGAGGATCTTTGCACTGTAAACTTCTAATAACTTCAACTGAATTGTTTTTACAATATTCAGATTTTAAGATGTATCCGTCTATCCAAGTAAAAGTACAGTTCTACAGGTGAGTCTAGTGCCAGTTTATAATTATAGTCCTCACATAACTGTTTGAAAAAGATTCCATCAACTTTTGTTTATCAAATAACATGTGCTACTACTGAAAATTCCCAAACCATTTCACTATTTTAGGAAATATTTGCAGAATATTTAAATAACGTTATTTCATGAGCACAATAGGTAGAGAGGACAATAAAAAAAGGAAAGCTTGGTTGAGGACTGGTTCATTTTATTTCATCACTAAAGAGAGATGTTTCATTTTATGCTTTAATGTTAAAACCTTGAAGAACTGAAGAATGGATATGGATACTGTACTATATACCGCTAAGCCCATTACCATCCAGCCCACGTCCAGAATATGATTTATTTCTCATTACAGGATGAGAATGAGACTGAGAAGCCACCACACCTGGAAGCCTTTGGACTTGGTTGCCAGCAGGCCATTGATAGGGACCATCAGCACCATGACCCCCAGTCCAGCCAGCACGGCGTAGCCCAGCTCCAGCCACAGGAACACAATGGCCAGGATGATCTGCAGGGGGCAGGACCACAGCAGGTGGATGAAGTTGGTGACATCATTGAAGCGCTGGGCATCAGCCGACATCAGGTTCACTGTCTCGCCCATCGTCGACTCTTTCCTCGCATCGCTGGATACCACCAGGGCCTGGGAGAGGGTACACAGCACCATCACCGACTGCACACTGCAGCCACATAACATTCAATGAGCTCTGCGGACAAGCGTTTGAGTTTTTGCCAAAACTCTTTTTGTTGTTTTTGTAGCCTCCATTTTTACAACTGCCATTTGTCATTCAACCCAGTTCAATGTTTACAGAAGCCGGAGTTCACCTCCATCTGCTGTGACACTAGAGATCGAGGCGCATACTCTATCTAAGGTTCTTTCTCAAGCAGCTGTGTGCAATGCCACATAGAAGCCCCAGGGAGACATCTCCACTCTTTCAATTGATATCTTGAAATTAAAACATAGTTCAAACCTATAAACTGAAATAACAATTGGGAATGGTTACAAACAGGGTGTACAGTATATAAACATACATTTGGGGGAATCTGCTTTTTACTTTATAAGGTGTATTTTTAAGGTGTATTAACACAGCTACAGTACGTACTTTGCTTACATTTATTTTTCTTACAAACCCTTTTATAAATGCTGTAAGACAGAAGTTTATTGGCAGATGTGTTACTATGCTAAATTTGCTGAAATTATATTTTCAGACTATAATCCGTATATCAAAGATAAAATTTGAAACTACTCCACAAGGGTTGGTTAATCATCTTGTGGTCTCCCAGCAGTCACGCTATTCAAAGTGTAATTTTTGAGAAATAATCTTTTTTATATTTATTAGTAATACATCATTCCATTACCAGAAGCCTGATTTAGAAAATATGGAGAATGGAGTTCTGACAACAGGCATAAACTGAGACAATAGGTATTTGTATAGTATGAATTAATTAACAAAAGTATTTAATATTTCATATGCAAGTGGCCATAAATTCCAGAGCCCTCCACAGACACTCTGAAAGATTCCACATGATTCTTTCTTAGCTTTATGAATTTGCTTTTCTCACTACATAAACGCCTCACACTACCTACATTCAATTGGATTGGGGCATCTTCTGTGTGGATTTGCATGATATCTGACACTTGTACTTACTGTATATGGTTTTGCTCTATTTTCATACCAGATAGTTTAATTGGTGCCTCTAAAATATTGATTTATGATGGACTGGCTTCCCATCCAGGATGTGGCCTGCCTTGGGCCCTATGCTTTTGGAGTAGGCCCAAGGTAGCTACAACCCCTACCAGGATGTAGCTGCTTTCCGATAATGGATGGACTGATTAATAAAACCAGGTGTGAACCTTGCACAGCAATGCAGGATTCTGAATATGACACAGTCTGATCTGAGTGACAGTTGAGGAAGTGAACATCATACCTTCTTGTAGACAGCAGCCATGATGGCAGTGCGTACTTGCATTCCCAGGACGAAACAGCGGTGGAAATACTGCTGTAATAACACAGACTGCAGGACTGTCACCAGCAGCAGCAAGATTGCATAAACATATCCCTGCCATGTATGCATGGAAGAGTCCTGTGTGAAGGAGACCATTAGCCTGTGACAAAACAAAAGTCACTGTTAGGGGATGTGCATCTTTTGGCAAACAATCAGAAGCACTGTATGTAACTGTTTTTGCTGAATGTTTCCTCCCTTGGTAAAGCTGTTTAACTTCAAGAAGATGTAACACTGACAGCACCGATTTAAGAGAAATTTTAAGTTAGAAGGCTAACAAGTGTTGCATGATTAGTGTTTTGCAATTAACATGATAATGTTCTGAGTTTTTTTTTCTCTCCCTCCAAATATTGATCATGTACTTTATTCTATTCCATTTATTTCTAACTATACAGTACTGTATATCTGCCTACCATACTGTAGGTAGCTCTGTCCAGGCAGTCTGGGCAGTGTCTCAGGGACTTACTTTAACAGCTGCGGGCTGACAAAGGTCAGCAGGTCCTGCAACAGCTTCAAGACTGCCGACTCAACCAGCACCCACTTGAAAGTCTTCATCAGGGAGGAGATGAGCCAGGATTGGGCGTAACTCCTTTTCTCCTTCTGCTTTTGCTTTACTTTTTTCTTTCCCTTCTCCTCCTACAGACCACAAGCACAAGATCTAAAAGCCCACCCCCAAACCATAAATAATAGCAGTCATTTGATGAAGAGAAAGATGTCCAATGTTCGTGTACATTTCTGAATCTGTCTCAAAATGTTTTATTTGTAATCAAAATAAATACTACTAGACAGCAGCCACGATTCCCAGAATTATATAGCAGTGGACATACTGCTGTTGACCTTTTCATTTTTGATTTTCTGTAAAGGTTAATCATGAAAGAGGTACTGTAGATCACCACAGTACAGCAGCTCTAACAGGTCACTACACCCCCAGGATTATCTCATTTGGATGGACTAAACAGATTATTAAAGTTCTTTAGAAATTATTTGTAAAGAACATCTTGCATCTGCATCCTTCCATGACCACAGTAGAAATGTCTGGGCTGAATTCAGATAAGTAATATACAGTATAAATTGCTTAATATATCATATTAGACTCAAAGGTGAACAAAATTGTTAAAAGCGCAGAAACCTCTGAATTGTGGCTCATAACTAATAGACCTGGTCTCCCATGGACTATTCAAAATTGCAGTGCAAAGGACTGCCCTAAGGGTACATAACTCAGTGAAGAATGAAGAAAATAATGAAAATAAAGCATCCCTTTCACCAGCTCTATGAAATTGCTATTACTTCAGTACTACATGACATATCACTGTCTCAACAGAACTACTGCATGTTGATGTTGTTTAGCTCATTGTGGTAGGACTGCAGTCACTCGTACCATCACCAGTACATCCTGGCTGACGCCTTTGGATAATCCATTCTGTTGTGCCTCCACCTTCCGGTCCCTCTTCTTCCTCTCCAGCTTGCCTCGGGCCTTCCTCAACTCCCAGTTCATCCTCTTCTCAAACTTGCCATAGATGGTCTGAGTGGCATCAGATTGATTGAGCTCCCATAGGTCCTCTTCTACCAGGGGCCTCTTATAGCCCTTTACAACCATACTGTGGGAAAGCACACAAGAGCCCTTAAAATGTCCTTGAAATACAATCACATCAAGCTGAAAGGAACACAGGAGTTGGATGAGGAATCATCAGAGGAAATCTAGATTCCTACTGGAAGCACAGCTAATGGACCAGAGTGTGTATCTTTGCTGTGGATCAGATATGGCAAAGCAGTGCCTTAGTAAGATGACAGAGGACACTGCATGCACTGTAGAAGGTGCCCTTAATCTTTCAGTTGAGATAAAACTCATTCTCATGGGTCTGTGGTACCGTCCCTCGCCTCTCTTCAAGCATAGCTGATTCTGCAAGGGAAACTAAGGGGGGGCGGGGTTGCTGTAGTATTATTAAATAAAGCTTTTACAATCTCTTAGAAGTATTAGTGTTGGTGTGATTAAATAAGCAAAAACCCCTTGTGGTTTTGTTGACAGACATTTAGGAATGGGCTGGATTATGAAGGGCCCAGAACGGTTAAACTGTTTGCCTTTATCACACTCCCACCCCAGAGTGGGTCGGAATGTGTCTCTCGTGCCCAGATGACTCCAAACAAAGCAAACTGGGTGGAATATACAGTATATTGCCTGGCAGTGCTTAATCAGTCTCTTAAGACTGATTAAGAGATGTGTGAAGTGCGCAATCCAGGTGGACACGCTTTGCCTATGTAATTTTAGCACTGCCTATGCCGCATCTGGAACACAGTAATGGCCTGAGAGAAAAAGAAGAGAGGTCATCATACCTGTTGAACCAATTGTAAGTGATTCTGCTGAGAAATGAAGCTCCTGCCTCTGGATTCTGAAACCAAAACAAGGTTTTCTTATTCCTTTATCACCTTCAAATATTGCTCATTGATTACACTCTTAAAAAGCTTCTCTGCCCTTAGTGTCCACAACACTGCTGATAAATCGACATCCTAATTCTACACTATTATCTTCTGTAGTCCACATCCCCAGTACCTGAGGAAACTAGGAATACTGTTTCTTATTTCCTCCAGAAATTGAAATTGTAAAGAAATTAAACCCATTGTAATTTTAATTAAATCTAAATTCTAGTCCATTGATGCCACTGTAAATACATCCCTTATATGCATTCATCGCTTCTGGTGACACCTGAGTTCAGCTGTAAGCACTGCCTAGTCCTAGGCATCAAACAATATAGAAATAGGCTAACATATACGAAAGAAATATTCTTTATAATCCAAGGGTTAAATGATGTAGTTGCTGAAATTATTCAAATGCTGAAACAAAACAAATGTGTCTCAATAGATATTCATGACACTGGTCTAAATCATTGGTCTCTGGAGTTTTCACTATACAGGAAGAGATAGTGAGTGGGTTACTGCTACATTAATTGGGATGATATGAGAACTGGACAACAGATACAGGGTAAAGGACACCGGATACAGGAGAGGCATGTCCCTAATCATATAACAGCACCAGCTGCCATGCCCTAGGGGTCACAGTGATATCAGGAGCCAAGAATGCCCTGGCCAGTTAATCCTACCCACCCATTGCCAATGACAAGACAGTTGTGTGCTACTGCTTGGGGAGTCCTAGTCACGATTAGTTAGTGACATGAATCAAGCTTGAACCCACAACATCAAGATCATCAATAACCTCTCAAGTGTTAGGCAGTTCTAATGTCTAGGGAGCACTTTGGAAAACTAACCATTTAATTTATTCTCATCTGCCCTACAGGTCCAAGTCACAATATTGTTTCTTTTAGTTGTGTACAAGGTATAAAGCTTAAAGCCATAAACTGATACCTTTTTAATATTGCCAAAGGATTCTGGGGAGACATCAGCAAAAGACGACAGGATGAGGCAGATCACCTGGAGGCCATAGGAGATGTAGAACAGGCAGAACCGTGGCACATCAGGAATGCTACCCTGTGGACCGCAACAAGCGCAAGACAGAGAGACAGACGAGCAGAGGTGCATCAGCCAATGAGCTGTCGAAGGGTGTGGTCAAATTCAACACGATCACTTTCCTTTACCTGTGCCAGTGCTTCACGTAGAAGAGTCTGGAAGGCGAATACCTCACAGAGCACTGACAGGATCCAGAAAAGAAAGAGGGTTCCAGAGTCACCGGACTTGCCCCGCCGACGCACACTCTCTTGGCACACGAGGACCAGTAGCTAGGGGGAAATCAAGTGGCCTGTTAGTACCCATACGATCCCTGCTGCACTGTCTCCTTCATCTGCTGTCTATCTAACACACTCCCACAAATGTCCCATGGATCCCTCTGGAACCACTCTGTTGCCATGGCTCCATTCAAACCAGATCAACCTGGAATCACTCCTTCCACTGCTCCATTCATGACTAAATATGTCACATGGGATTATGGGCGCAGCATGTGTTGCCATGAATTTCATGGAAATATAGCAGCCACTCAAAATCCATCATGCACCTGAGGGTCAATACCTTCCTGAGGCTTGAATTGTGCCTGAATCTGGTTGGTGTGGATTTTATTATTGACCAGACATTTCTAATCAACTCTGGTAGCTGTCAGAACTGACGTATTTAACAGGTCTGCTGTTTCCTTCAGTGATACGCCATGGCACATGCCCTAACAAGCATGCCTAAAGGGAGGTCTTCTGTGATAGCCTTTAGCACAGTACAGTCTCAACAGCTTTACAGTCCTCTGGAATTATTTGACATTGTCATTGATATGAAAACTATCATTATTTAACATTTGGTAGGGCAGAATATGAACTCTGATTCCAGGAAACAAACTGATTTAACAAATTTTAGGTACAAGTGGGTTTTATCTAAAAATATAATAAATCATTCTGTGTGACATAAAAGTCTTCATATAAAGGAAAGAACATGTAAAATTTAAATTTAAGTATAACCTAAACAAAGGACATCTGTTTCATTAAAAAAGACTTCTTGGGTGTCAACCCAAGGGAACTGTTCTTTGTAATGCCGGGGTCATAAGAAAAAAAATTGTGTTGATCAATAGCTTACTGTACCTTAAAGGTGTTTTAGATTACATGTGTTAGAACATTAAATTCGTGAAGATTTTCGGATCTCTGATTCAGACTAAGACTCACATAAATTGCTGGTTTCTCTGGCTTGCATATCTATTTACAAAAGATATAAAAGTAGCTTTGACTGAAAATGAAGATGATTTTGGATGTAGTGCTGTGGTAGTGGGCCACTCTAATCACACAGGTGATGTGATTTTATATCCAGCAGTAAATGGTGAACCTCAGCTGGTCTCATCTTACCCACGATATGGCGTACAGGACAGGATTGGTATAAAGCACGGCTGGGTTTTTTCCTTTGGAGGTCTCGTCCCTCAGGGGCCCGAAGTCCTCTGCCACCGTGACAGCTAAGCTAGCAACAGCTGTCAGGAACAGGAGACTGACCATCGCCTGAAAAGGGGCAGCAAACAACAGGTCTACAACAACCAAGAGACACCGGGTCAATGCACAAAATTACAGAAGTGAATTACATGGATTAGCTTTATTAGCTCTATTAGCTCTATGGTGTTGGTGGCGGAGGATCACGTTTCCGTGACAATGGCAACAACAGCTGCACTATCTGCGCTGAAGAAAGGCCTGGCTTTCGTATCTTCCCATGAAAACTCTATGGATAATGATGGGGGAATTATCCATAGGGTCACCATGGGTCGACACAGACTCCAAGGCTTGCATCCCATTCCATCCCATTAGCTTTATAAGCTTTTTTTATATGATTATAATGTACAGCACAGTAAGCCACAACATAACTTATAAGGAATGTTGAAAGAAAACCTCATGAAGACCACAACAGACAGGAAAGGTATAATAACTACTTACATCATGTACTGTACAGAATGTCAGATACTACAGATATTCCTCGAGAGAATAACCTTTCTTTCCATTAGAGACAGGGTCCACTTCAGGTTAGAAACGTCATCAATCCCAAAAACCTATATTGTAATAATTTCTTCATGTCTCATGTTGCGTTTCAGTGTGGACATTGTGGAGACTCCTTCTGGCTTGTCCTCACTAAACATCACATCTGCTTCAGCCTGAATTGGCTGCGTATGAATACTGGAGCACTGGTATTTAAATCCTGGGTGAATAAAGTACCTTGAGCAAAGTACTTCACCAAGATTACTGCAGCAAAATGCCCAGCCATATAAATGGGTACAAATGTATGCTGCTATGGAAAAAAAAGGCATCCAAAATAAATAACAATAAAACAGACAGATGTGCAAGACTGAGCAGAGGGGCTCCTCTTACTCGTAACCTTTCTTGCGTCTGCACAGTAATTGTTACAATAGCACTGGTTACAACGTTCTCATACCTCTTAGAGAGATTTTAATCACTTGCTTACATTGACATAATAGAAAGTGATTTGCATGTCACTTTTAAATGTCATTTAGTAGGTGATTAAATTATCAGACCCTGCCAGAATGATTAAACCAAAAGCACACAGTTTTCCAAGCTGTGTCCTTCAGGCTCTAAGCAATACCTGTTTGCAGAGGTAGAGTCGAGAGAGGTGTGCTGTTTGGGCTCTCTTCTTGAAGAGGGTGGCGATGTGCCAGGGGGCACAAACCCACAGGAAGCCCAATGGTACCCATACCAGAACCGTCCGCTCCACACACACAGGCAAGTCTGGGTCAGCCCGGTCCAGAAATGAAGAATTCTGGGACAAAAATAGGAACATTGTTCAAAAGGAAGATTGAGTGAGTGATGAGTTTCAGAAAGCCAGGCCAGTGCAGCTGTTAAACATACAGTCATCTCCATGATTATTGGCAATCTTGCTTGAATTCAATCAATTGCTTCAATCTTGATAAAGATGAACAAAAAAAGTTGCACAAAATAAATACAGCAAATGAATTATACAGTATTTTAAGCTAAATTTATATATAAAAACTACAGACTTTAATTCTAATGCAATTTTTTAGAAAAAAAAAAGGTTTTTAATGGAAACTGACAGGTGAAGGTTTTGGGGGAGAAGTGCTCCTTCATTTCCTCTATTATTCAGTTTTCTTTTTTTATTTAAAACCTAACCACACTAACACTCCCTCCCCCTCCCTCCTCCTTGTGGACAATCCCTCCCACCCCTCCGGCAACCTCTTTGCCCTCCTACCATCTGGGAAAAGGTATTGCAGTATACGGGCAGGCTCCACCAGACTCTGTAACAGCTTTTTTCCAGGGTGCCAGACTCCTCAACATCCTGGTACCTACTGCACCTACTCCAAATCTGGAAACCTAGTTCTATTTTGCCCAATGTCATGCATACTGTCTGATGTATTCTTTGCACAATTCTTTGCACAATCTTGTAAAGTAAATTGCGCTATGCACATTGCACTTTATGTACCCTGTACCCTGTCAGAAATGTCTATATCTACATTGCCTATAACATCCTCATGTCAGTGTGTCTGTATTCACACCGTAGACCTGGAGAATGATATCTCGCTCCTCTGTATACTTGTATATGGCTGGACTGACAAAGAAACTTGAACTTGAACTTTTTCCTGGCAGTGCCAACTGACCCCGCCTGAGAAGGCTCTCCCAGCATGAGTCAGAGGGGATCCCCGGGCACACTGTTCTCCAGCAGCTCTCCTCCACCCGGTCTCCTGAGGTCTCCTGAGGGCCTAGCCCATTAGTGAGCCGGCACCTCCAAAGTGGCTCTCTATGAGTCAGGGGACTTTCTTTCACTTCCTTCTCAAGGAGCTCTTTTCTCTCCATTCTCTCCTCCTGGGGTCAACGCCCCTGTAGCGGCGAGGCTTAATAATAAGGCAGAATTAAGTGTTTCTGAGCTTCCCAAATGAGGCCCCATTTCTCTGTTCATCTCTGTCGTGCAGCCACAGAGAAACTATTCATGCAAGATGTTTTCTTTTGATAAGGACAGCTCCCACAGGGGGATGCACTTAGCTAAGCCTGGCTATCATGATCAATGGTCATCCATTTGTGCCTATCTGTCTAGGGAGTGCCAGTTGGACATCTGGACTGCATTACTAAGTGTCAGGACTAAGTGACTCATATCTCACCTTGATCAACCAATCAGGGACTGGTAGGGCAGAGTAACCCACGTGGGACTCTGATGCCCATGGAACTTTCAGCCAATCAATGAGCTGAAGTTCCTCCAGGTAAAAACAGGCAGCACAGAGAGCCTGAGAGATTCAGATTCAGATTCAGATTCAGATTCAACAATTCTAAAGGGAATTCAAAGGAGAATCCCAAGGGCAGGACATTCTCGCAGCGCGCCTCCTGACCATCCTGAGACTCAGCCCGGACAACCACGGAACGGCCAGTGTGTCCGAGTGCCAGAACTTTCCTTTGTTCTAAGAGTCTAGAGTGGAGGTTGCCAGAGAGTAACCAGCAGCAGGCCTCGTGAACAGGTCGGAACTGTGGACAGCTGAATTACTATTCAGAACTAGCTCTTCATCAGGAACGAACCGGTCCTCTTCCTGACTTGCTGGGACCCACAGTCATCTTTTTCTCCTGTGCACAAACTTTGCTAGTTAAAGCCAACAGTGAGCATCTGCAGCGCACCGTCGCAAGCCGCACAGCACAGCCTGGCACGGAGCCAGAGAGCGCGGATTGGACAGCAACAGCCTGCAACTGTTTCTTTGTGCCCGCAGGAGATCTGAATCCCCAAAGATTGGATGAGTATTCAACTTCAATGCATTACAGCTCGAGAATTCAATTGTTATCCAAACCAGTTGATATCAATTTAATTCCTAAGAGTTATGTACTTGTTTTGAGTATCTAATGTAGAAGTTGTAACCAAGTTCACTTTACGAAACGGTCTTAATGAATGATATACTGAACGTATGTCCTCTTGATATGTGTAACACTTTGTAACTGACTGAATATATACCTTTTGTATTCTGATAACCCTCTCGATAAGATCTGTTAGGTTTATATGCACATTCTATGTATTAATAAATGTATCCTCGTGTATTAGTACGTGTGTGTGCGCGTTGTTTGAGTTATGTCGCATGGTTGGATTCTAAAGCCATCAAAAGAATCAACTTTGTGATTTACTGCTACAATTAATAATTGTCTCAGTAAATGCCCAAACCCTACAGAACTGGTGCCTTCAGAGAGCCACTATGATTACATATTTGGCGTCCCTGAACCGGTTTTCCCTACACCCCTTTAAATGATTCCTCCAGTCAAGGGGTTCCTTCTCATTCCCCTTGAAGGATGTGTTGCCAGTCGCAAGGCAGTGCCTCAAAGTGATTCTCGGTGAGTCAAGGGGTCTATCTATTCCTTTCTATCCCCTGAGGGCCAGGCTCCCAGTCACGAGGCAGCACCTCTCAAGTGACTCTCAGCAAGTCTGGGGTATTATTGCTTTCATGCCCCAGAGGGTGCTGAGCCAGCCAACCCAGGAACCTCAGGTTCCCGGCACGGTCCAGGTGCTACTTTTCTGTGCTTTACTAACCCCTGCTTCTCCCTTTGAATTAACAATGAAAGGTTTTATTTTATTTCTCAGATAGATGTTAGAATTATTGGCACTGCTAAGGACTTTTAGAAATAAAACAAAAAAAATAAATCTGCACTAACATCCTACAAGTTTGAGTCTCAGTCTTACAGACATATGTTATGACCTTCCATGGCTTCCTGTTTCACCGGGCTGTAAAGATGAGATGACTTTTGTTGTCTTTGTCATCCATTAACACGGGGCGAGACAAAGAACTCAGAAACATAACAGACAAATGGTTGTTGACCTTCATACTGTAAATCAGGCAATTGGTACAAAAAATACAAAAAACGTTCAATATAACACTAACCATTATTAGGGCAATAAACAAGGTGCGTTTAGTGGTCAACTTGCATGGTAGAGGATGCAAGTGTGTCTTACGCTCATACAGAGTGAGGAGGATGGTTTGGGAGGCAAAGAAAAATCCATGGGCCACAGATGAGCACTACAATGCTTGGTTACATTAAGAGGTCACCAAGTCTCCATATCTGCAATTAGATGCCACCTCCATGTCAGTAGGCTATTTGGAAGGGCCACCAGAAAAAAAACAACTAGAGTTTGCTAAATGGAAATAGGACATGGATTAGAACCAGGTGCGACAGTCAGATGAGATGTAAATAGAGCTCTTTGGCCACGTACACTAGCAGTGAGATCGCCGTCGAAAGAATGATGCACATGTAGGAAAAATCTGAAAAATATGATGGCGGATTTTTGATGTTATGGGGCTGTTTTGCTTCCATTGGTCCTGGGGACCTTGTTAAGGCCATTGCTATCATGAACTTGACCAAGTACCATAACGTTTTAGCCACTAATGGTTGCCTCTGCCATTATGGTTAATTCAGGAGGGATGTTACAGAGTGCGCCATTTTACAGAGTGCGCTGGTAAGGTTAGCTGGGGTCTCTAAACTGATTGTGTGTGTATGGACTTGAACCCTGTGCTTCCAGGACAGAATGAGTTAATGCAGCACTCACCAGGAATAAATAGGTTTCGCACACTGGTTAGGCAAGAGCAAGGGCAAGGCCTGGTAATATCTATGTTGTAAACACATTCTGTTTATTTCACACACATAATGATGCAGTAATATAAAAGAAATGATAGAATCTGCAGGTGTTTCTGAGGACAGATCAGGCTTTTTTAGAATCTGGTGTTTCCAGTATTTCTATGGTGAGTCTGTTGTGATTCATTGTAATTAAATCTCCGATTCAAATTGATTATAGGGACAATCTACACACTCTTAAACCAGATATCTCCTATCTTACATTTCACATTTGTTGTAATTGCATTGGAAATTTTCTGATAGGATGGAACTGTACTCCGGTACAGATTACTGTGTCTCTTGCAGTTCATTTAGTTCCAATTATTAACTGATTGTAGTGTATTAATACTGCTGTAGGATCAACTGTTTAATTGCCCTTTCTTACACACAGCTCTGATATCTAATAATCCTTTTAAGGACTCAATAAAAAGTACGTACTGTAGTCTCCAAGCTTTTTGAAAATGTGTTTAGAACAAAATAATAATAATAATAATAATAATTGCTTACACTTATATAGCGCTTTTCTGGACACTCCACTCAAAGCGCTTTACAGGTAATGGGGACTCCCCTCCACCACCACCAATGTGCAGCATCCACCTGGATGATGCGACGGCAGCCATAGTGCGCCAGAACGCTCACCACACATCAGCTATCAGTGGGGAGGAGAGCAGAGTAATGTAGCCAATTCATAGAGGGGGATTATTAGGAGGCCATGATTAGTAAGGGCCAATTGGAAATTTGGCCAGGACACCGGGGTACACCCCTACTCTTTTCGAGAAGAGTCCTGGGATTTTTAATGACCACAGAGAGTCAGGACCTCGGTTTTACATCTCATCCGAAGGACGGCGCCTGTTTTTACAGTATAGTGTCCCCATCACTATACTGGGGCATTAGGACCCACATGGACCACAGGGTGAGCGCCCCCTGCTGGCCCCACTAACACCTCTTCCAGCAGCAACCTTAGTTTTTCCCAGGAGGTCTCCCTTCCAGGTACGGACCAGGCTCACACCTGCTTAGCTTCAGTGGGTTGCCAGTTGTGAGTTGCAGGGTGATATGGCTGCTGCTGAAAATGTCGCTTTCCATGTATTTTAGGAGAATAAAACAATACTGAAGTGTATAGTAAAAGATTGCACTTTCTTGTAAAAAAAACAAGCAGGGCAATGGTAATGGGGAAACTGTCTGTAAAGCTCTAGCAGGAGGAGCCAGGTATAATGTGGTGTAACACAGTACATCTAACCCACACAGGTGTCATCAACTCACTAAAAGCAAATCCAACTTGTCTTTGAATGTTTCACATCCAGTCTTTTTTAAATTGTTTTATTAAACTATGGCTAACACCATGAGGTTTCAAATACAGAACTTTTAAAAATATATCTAAATATTTAAATGGTGCACAGATAATGTGTGGCTGAACTGAAAGCTAGACAGGAGAATGCAATTATTTTCATGTTTTAAACACTAAGTGACAAGGTGTTTTATGGATGCACTCTATATATTTTACCAAAAACATAATGCAGATTCTAAAAAATGGCTCAGTTAATACTTTATAAAGAAATTAATAGAAGTGATTATCACAGTACAACAAATATAACTCTGCTTTATTAAATGCAATATTCATTAATGAACACAATGCATGTACTTTGGGGGGGATATTTTATCTATATACTGTATCTATTTATTGTGTGATTACTTTTAACCTCTTCTGAACATAAGAAATAAAACATGTTATACAGTAGCTGTTCAAGAAAAAATCTACAGTATGTGAAAATCACCAAAACGAAAGTTAATAATGATTTTGAATGAATGTAGTCACTGGTCATCAGTTAGAAACCATTCCTTAATAGTTGCAATTGCACAGTCTAGGAAATATGCAAATGCTCTCAACATCAAATGCAGTAAAGCAGATTTAGGAGTTATGTCCAGGCATGACACAAGTGGAAACACAGCAGTGTCAATAGATGGTGGAATACTACAACCCACAACAAATCTAATCAGATGTATTGTAAGACAACATTCAACATGACAGAAGGAATATCACTTGCTACAACCTTTTATATAACACTTGTTACAATAATAACTAACAGTCTTTTAGTAACTTTTTAGGTTTTAGGAATGATCTTTTCTGATTAAGGAAAATCAGCTTTTGACCAAAATACCCTTATAAAAAGTTTTACCTCTTAAGATTAAAAAAAATTGTGTTATTTTTCTGTTTTCTCATATTTGTTTTTATATTAAAAGATATTTGATGCATGGCACAGAGCAGTTGTCTCACTGCCATTTCACACCACAGCTTTCATTTTCAGTGTCTCTTAACATGCCATGTGTTAAAAAAAGTTTTCCAGACTCACGATTTCACTGGTTACTAGGACTCTAATTTGTGCATGGTTCAGACGCTGAAAATATCACTGACTATAAAAATGTAGACTATTCATATTGATGGGCTTTTGCCTCTATAAAATATTTGATTGTAATTTCTACAACTATAACTTACCCAAAAAGTCGATCCACAGAAGCTGTCGAGGGCTGTGGACATGATGTTGAGAGACGCTGGAGTCTCACCTCTGGAAGGGGGTCAGTGTATCCAATGCTCCTGGTATCTCTCCCAGAAATGCAAGGCATAAAATGCAGCTTTCTAAAAACTATGATAGATTATAAGGCTGGCAAACAAAACAAACCTCATAGAGGTGAAGGGTTGCGCATGATTCAGCAATAAGAGCAGACTGCCCTACATGGCCCCTACCTCTATTCTCCCAATCAGAAGTGTTAGCAAAGTGCATGAAGGTAATGACTTCATGCGATAAACACAGTATCATAAACTCTTGCTCTTCTTTGTTGACTGGCAAAGGACCACATTAATGTGTAACTGAACCTTTCGCACAACAGGACAGTATTATCCGCTTCTTGTGGGCTGTGTTTTTCCTTTGGTCATTTCAAGAAAAAGTTTCAGAAACCAGCAGGAAAGCAAAGAGAAGAAAGAGCTCCTATCCCAAAGAAGCAGTAGATAATAACAAGCAGGGTCTGTTTCCTGAGAGGGAAGAGTAAAGTCCATTGCAATCAGACAGGGAGGCAGGGCAGTGAGGATCGTGAGTCTGGTTTAAATTCACCCACCCTGAGTTTTTTCACAATCATTGTTCCAAAATATCCCCTGTTGTGTACTGCTAGACTTTGGGGAGACCCATTGTTGACACAGCTTCTGAAATGCCACCTTCCAGTTTCAATCGAAGGGGAGGTATCACTTATTAAAAGGTTTGCCTTAACCAATGCCTGTCTAGGAATGAGCAGTGCTCAAATATACTAGATCATTTAACAGAAAAGCTGTGAGTGTATGGGCCTTCATCAGCAGCCTGTGGAATATAGGTCAGTTGCATGGGTTTGTAAAACTTTTCATTGCTTTCCAACTACTGTATATTCCATTGAGCACTTTCTCTAGCTCGAAACAAAGCATCCATCTTGGCTAATATCCATTAAGTTCCAACCCCCTCCGATGGCTTGGAAGCTGGACTAATTAGACTCCCTTTTTGATGATTTTGCATCAGGTTGGGTGGGGAGTATTTTACAATTCTGCACCACACATTCTCAGGCACTGCATAAAATCAATGCATCATCAACCAGATTCCTGTTAAAAAGGAATAATTCTGTGTTGTTTATTGACAAAGGCTCATTTCATTGCTCTCTTCAGTGCATTCAGACCTGAACCACAGGGTGCAAAAGTAAGAATTTATGCTAAAATGACAATGTTGTTTTTCCACAATCAGCAAACAAGGTAGCACAGGGGTTTAAGAGGGGGACTGCTTCAAGACCTGCAAATCTAAGAGAGGTTCTCTAGAGTGGACCAAAGGGTTTAATAGGAGTCTGGAGTCTCAAAGATTTTGCCACACAATGGAAAGTCAAAATAATTGGCAGGTAGCCAGAGTACCTCCCCATTATCCAATAGGGATTAAAATAATTTGAAGACAGAGACCATGAAGACAGAGAAAGGAACCAAATCCTGGTTCTGAGCTATATGCCTAGTGGAATCTGTGCTTATGCACTGCAATTTGTGGAATACTGCGCAGTTTGTGGAAACTTGTTTGGTACACAGCCAAGCCCAATAGCCTTGTCCGCTCAGTGACCAGACTCAACAATTCAGGGTGTCTGAATGGCAATGCAAAAGACCTTCCTTCTTTCTATGTCAATAATTTGGCTTTAGCAGGCAGCCGAGAAACCAGAACTGTCACGAAACTTCAAGAGCTTTCAGACCTCAGTAAAAAGACAGATCAACTGCACTCCGTCTTGGTCATTAGTATACGGAAAAAATGCTGTGTTGTCTGACGTAATACATGGGTTTCCTGTAAATTGGGAGGAAATTGTTGGAGCACATAGTTCCTTTTTGCTCAAAGAGCTCAGACGTATCTCAAAGAAGTAATTTTTGAGTTGAAGGCTCTAAATATGGTAGAAAAGTCTAAAGACCCATAAAGGTTGAGGTGCACCATGTCTTGAGAATTGTCATGGTCAGTTGAGGTTAGTGGATCTCAGAAGTCACAGACATGGAGTGGACATACAGCTTGAGGAAGGTCTAAAACATCAATTCCTCAGGTGCAATGACAAATTCTTGACCACTGAGGCCGTTTACATAGGTCTATTAAGGACTGTTGAGATCAGTCAAGGCTACTCAAGCCCAGAAATCATCAGGGGTGAAGTTAACCTTATAAGGAAGGAAGACTCCAGAAACCTTTAAGGTCAAGGCTTATAGAGAGTTGTCAATCCCAGTGGATGTTATTTGAGTCCTGAAGCCACAAGGTTGAGTCTGAGAGACTCACAGGCTTAGGGAGCTCTGTGTAGAATAAGTACAAAGGAGCCCTGAAGGAGTAGGTTCTTTCCTTGAAGGCAGCTGACTTGTAAGGGTGGGATCCAGCTCCCACATGAAGTGCAGGGCCTAGAGAGTTAAATTCAAAGAAGTAAGCTCAGAGAGCGAGTTGACAGGTCAACAGTGAGACACAAAAGGGTGGTGTTGTGTCACTTTCCTACTGGTAATGACCACATTCTGGCCTTGAAAGGGAACAGTGGGGAGTTTTATCAGGTTTTTAATCTCAAACCAATACAGCAACAAAACATAGTTTACAATCTGTCTTCCTACAAATAGCTCTTTTTTACACAACAGAAATCATTGAAAGTGACTGCAGAATGATCTTTTCATGTGGCAGAGTATTGAGTAGGAGCTAACCATTATCTGAATTCAGAGTGAATGGGCGTGAAATGAAATTTGGTCATTTACAGTACATAGGGCACTATTTAAAGGCAGATTTCAGTGTAGTGAAAACAATTAAATCTTAAAATCTATAGCTTCACAGGCATCATGGAATGTCCCCAGTCCATTTCAGATAAAAGAGATAACATAAGGGATGAAGTATATTTTTCTAAAATATTGCTAAGGGATCTATCTGAAAGACAAATAAATTAATAGTGGAGTCAAAATTTGTTTTTTACTGTATACTCAAGCAATTTGGATTCGAGATGAAAATGAGGCAAAAGTACCTAATGTCACCTTTTATTTCTCTGTATTTCAGTAATCATAAATTTAAAAGTTTTATAATAATACCATTTTTTGTGTTCCATCCTCCCTTTTGAGGTGAGCATAAATATTGGGAAAAATTAATTTAAAGTAGTATAAAACTTAGCACCTGGTTGCAAATCCTTTGCATGTAATAACTGCATCAAGCCTGTAACTGACATCACCAGATTCTTGTTTTTTCTTCTTTCGAGATTCTTGCCAAGACTTTACTGCAGCCATTTGTTTTCAGTTGCTGTTTGTTTTAGATTAAAATCAGAAAATTGATTTGGCCAGTATAACACTTTCCACTTTTTTCTCCACATGAACACCTTGGCTGCGTTGTCAGCAAGTCTTGCTGCATGATGAAGTGCTAGCCAACGAACTTGGAGGCATTTTCTTGTACATTGGCAGACAAGATGTTTCGCTACATTTCTGAAGTCATTCTGCTGCTACAATCATGTGTTACATCATTATTAAAGATGAGTTTCCAGTTTCAGAAGCAGCCATACATGTCCAAGCTGTGACACTACCTCCACCATGTTTCACTGATGAAGATATGTGCTTCTGCAGAGCATCTGCAGTTCATTCCTTTCACCTCACTTTTACCTCGCCATCAGTTTAAGAGGTTTATCTCTGTCTAGAACATATCTCTGTCTCATCTGCCCGTAACTCTTTGTTCCAGAACTCCACTGGCTCATCTCTGTACTTTTTTAATCAATTGCAAGCTATTCTTTCCATTTTTGGTGCTGATGAGAGGTTTGCACCTTTCGGTGTAGCCTTTATAATTCTGCTGTCCAAGTCAACTGCAAATAGTAGATTGCGATACCTCCACCCCTGCACTATGGAGAATGTTGGTTTCTCTTCACAGTTCTCATACGTTTTCTATCATTAACTGCAGTTTTTCTCGACTGACCTGGTCATGGCTGATTATTGAGTATATCTTAGTGGTTTCTTTCTTTATCAAAACATTTCAAATTGTTGATTTAGCGATGCCCAGTTTCTGCCTTATAGGTTATCATTGAATTATTCTTTTCTTTCCACATCCAAATTGCTTGCTTTTCTTTCATGGACATTTCTCTAGCCTTCATGTTGGTTTAGGCCTATTGACTCCAAAGGCCAACACCAAAGGGCATTGCTAGAGCTAAATCCTATACTACACATTCACAGCTCTTTTGTGTGCACACAATCAATGCAACAGGAAACACCTGACCAGTGAGAAACAGCCGGCAGCCAATTGTCCCAATACTTACCTGAAATGGGGGGGATTGAACACAAAAAGTGCTATTATGCTAAAATGGTAAAACATATAAGCACAAAAATACTCAGAAATAATTCTGTTTGTTTGTCTTATATTCATCTTTTTTTCCTCTAATCTGAGTTACTTGAGTATACAGCAAAAACAGCAATTTTCACTGTCACAATACTTCTGGAGGGCACTGAAAGTGATCTAATTCTGTAAATATTTATCGTGTGCCCTAAAAAGGCCATTTTAAGTTGTTGAGTATGATTCACGCATTATGTCATCTTCTTTCAAATTAGTTATCAAAGGTTGGCTTAGTTGACTTCCAGTTACGAGGCCTAACTTCAATAAGCCCATAACAATATACTTTAGATCTTACCAAATTCCAAAGACCAAAGTCTTTTACATCTGAATTGGCTTGAGACAATATCTTTTACACATGTAGAGCCATTACAAACATTATTAAAAGTAACTGTACCATATCTGGTTTGATATTCATTTAAGCACTCTGTTGATCCTTCTGTTACAACACCAACTGGTGTCACAATACATGATAGCTGCAGACATTCTGTGAAAATACAGGAAATAAGGCTCCTATCTTTAGTGCCGCTAGAATGCAAAATATCCATCCACCCATTTTCTAACCACTTTATCCATTGCAGGGTTAATTTTTTAAGAAAAGGGAGAATTGTGGGCATTAGTCAACAACATGCCCATCAAACAGGTCCTCTCATCTTTTTGACATGCGGAGGGGTTAACAACACCAAGCCTTACAGGAGAGTTAGCCCTGACCGGGAGTGCAATGTCACTAATGTCCGGTATGTCTACCACATGCTTCCAAAGATTCACACCTATGGTATATACAATCCACATTTCATGGGTTACTATTTCTACTAGTGGACCAGGAATCCTAACGCAATTTCCACACAAGGATCAGCCGGTCTATTTTAATCCATTGTACCCACAGTGCTGAAAATGGAAAAACGACCAACCCCCCCCACAGACACTTACCGTAATACTAAGCAATTCCCAACAAAAAATACTAAGCAACAAAAATACTTGCAGAAAGTTTTTGTTTTAATAAATTCACAACAAAAATAACAATCACAAAACCACAACAAAAAAATAACAACAAAAGATAGTTTCCAACTATTTCAGATGAGAGAAATCATTTAAAATGACAGAAAGTGAAGGAGATATCAAGCAACAACAACCAAATATTAGGACACAATACAAGTTTTGACAAATACAAACTATTTATTATTTTCTGACTTGAGAATTATTCATAAGCATTATGAAAGATGCACACCTTTTTCTCCAGACACAGTCTGAAATGGGCCCGAACAAATCTACAGTATTTTCCCCCCAGTGAAGTTCTAAAGTTCAAAACTTTCAGATAACCTTTTCTTTACAAAGGACTGGGCTGTTAATTATTAGACATGTTTGGTAACATGTCACTTGGCAGTCGGTGAAAAGGGTTTAGACAGAGAAGAACACACACTCGCTTATCTCATCTCTGCACTGCAGTGATCAACTCAAAGATCTCTCCTAATTACATTTTTATGCTAAGAAAACCAGGATCTTCTCAGATCTTCTTTAAAAAAAAATAGAATTCAAACTATATGTTTGCTTAAGATACAGTTGTCTTTAATGATTCCCCATGTAGGAGAAATGGTTGAAAAAATACTACCTAAGGCTCCATATACTCATCAGTGGTATTATTTCATATTTAAATATCAGGCCAAAACATTCAAACCCAGAACAAATAATTTCCGCATTTCAAAAGCCAACAAATGTAAGAAATTCAGAAACGCATTCATATATCTTCAGATCTGTGATGTTTCCCCATCACTCATAAAACATACTCGTAAAACACCTGACCAGTCATCTATTCAATTACTGCAGACAGAACTGATTAATTAATACCTTAGAGCTGTTACTGGAGCAAACACATGTCAAATGAATACAACTAAAAAACACATTTAGCTTGCTCAGTTAAGTGGTTATGTGCTGGGTGCACTCCAACCACAGAGGAGTAAACAAATGAGTCCTAGGAAGAACATTGAAAAAGGTTAAAAATGAAAGGATGCCATGTGGCCTGTCTAGCTTAGTTTCTAGTAGCTGATTGACTACACTTTCGCTGCTGGGTTACAACACAACAACACTGCTGGCAGCTGCAGTATCATCTACCCCCATCTCGATCAATAATACAGCACCAGTAAACAGGGAGACCTGCAGCACAGGACTCGGGTCGAAGAGCGAAGAGCAACTGCTGCAGAATAGCATTCTTTTGGCAAGTTCACTGAACAGAGCAGCACTAGTGGGCCACGCAAGTCTTCATGTCAGGGAGAGGGTTGCTTGAGATCTGTAAGCTTTTAGTTGAGGTATAAGCGTCAATGAGGTCAAAAGAAAGTTTGTTTGGAATAAATTAAAGGAAATAATAAGGGAAACAGGAAAAAAAAAAGAAAATAATGACCTGTGCGTTTAAATCTTCCGTCGCTTCGACAAATAACAGTGAAGATATAACTCTACCCTACTGTGAACTTTAGGATGTCAGCAGCAATGTGAAAATTTGCTTTCTGGTGTAACATACATATTAAGTGATAGCAAGGCTATAGTAGTTAAACAAGCCACAGTGGAACCAGTCCTTTGAAAACAAGACTCCACAAAACTGTTGTTTGTAGGTCAGTCAGGTTACGTATGTGAAGAGGAGACAAATGACCTTCCAGATTTAACTTATCCGTTTTTTTTTTCCAAATGGGGGAAAAGATTTTTACAGATTAAAAAAAAATGTTGTAGGATGTGCTACACAATGTATGTCTCTGTGCTAGAGAAGCAGATAATGTTGCAAAGATCACCAGATACCTACTGCTCAAAAAAAAAAACAGAAACTCACTACAGTATATACTGACATAGTCAAAACTCTCAAAACACACTTAACTTGAAGAAACAGCAGAATTTCAATTAAAGGCTTTAGTTAAATTCTCGCCATCGTCAAACACCCTCAAGCTGTACGTACTTAAGTGAGGTCATTCTCTTGCTGTGACCAAGTCATGATTCGAAAAATGCCAAAAGACGTTTTCAAAATGGATATCCCGACATTTCTTTTTCTTCCCCTGTACAACAGTCAAAAAACTGCTTCACAGCAGCAGAGGGGCCAGCCACCACTCCCCCTCGCAAAGGTGGCACTGTGTTTCAGAAGCCTGCCTGAAACAAATGGGTCATTTCAGAATTCGATTGGGTTCCGCTCCTGCCCTGCTTCTCCCAGTCTGCCATGCTGCAGTGCTGCTGCTGTCCCAGGCAAGGCTTGGCGTCCCTTCCACTTGGCTCTACAACACGTTCTTGGCAATGGCGTTCAGCGTGCGCACTTTGGCCACATCGGCCACCTTCAAGGAGTATTCGGGAGCTGACAGCGTTGCTCCCATACTCACACAGGTGTTCCTGAGACGAAGACAGGAGAGCATATTACGTCTTTTGTTAATGGTACCCCACAACCCGAGGCCATAGTTTTAAAGAATGCATTAACTCCCTGAGTTACACTTGACTTGTAAATCAATTTTATGCTAAAAACCTTCCGTTGGCCCCATAATAAAATATTCTAGGTAGGAGAGTTTAAGTTCCATGCATAAGGAACAAGCAGTGGGGCAATGTCCTTCTGCGTTCTCACTGAAAAGTATGAGAAACCCAAATTGCAATCATGTCCGGGAAGGATCCGAGTGATTTTTTATTTACTGTGTATTTTAATTTCCGTGTTATTATTGAACAGTACCATATAGGATTATGAATTGTACAGTTTATATAAATTTGGTTAAAGGCAATTCTAAACGATTTGCTTTACCATGTCGTTTTCTTAGGCATGTTCTACATGTTATATGTTTTTTTAAATATCTCAATTGCTAATTAGTTGTGACACATAAAAAATAAACCATCGCACATCATTATATTAATGTTAAAGACCTAACTGCATAGATTAACATTATACACTACATACAGTCTCAAGTTTACCATATTGATCAATAGTGGTAGCAGTAATGATTAATAGCAGTCAATAGCAGTAATGATTCTGCTGTATAAATGATGTACAGCACAGAGTCTAGATTTGGTTCAAATGACAAACAGTACCTTTTATGATAGATGTCAGACATACAATGCATAGCAACCCTCTAAACATATACAGTATATAAATCAACATTAATTAAGATTAAGATTGTTCAGGAATTGTGTTTTGGTGGGCTGTGCTATTATGTTATTGGAGTGTGTTAATCAAAGAAGTCAAACATGCATGTGCAAACGAGAATACAAGATGTAGGCATCAGGACGGATTTTAATATTTAAGAAGCTTACTATGATACAAGTTTATACTGTTTATACTGAATAGTAGCAAAAATGATTTAATCGGCTGGCATACACAAAAACAAACCAAATAATCCTGATACATTTAGAAATCTTTTTTGTTGTTTTCAAACAATAACACCCCAATGCTCTAAGTGTTTAACAGGACATGGAAGAATGACATGTCAGTTTTTTGACTTGTCAAAGACACTGTTAAGACATAAGTTTGGAAATAAATGTCATTTTATAACAACAAATTAAAACCATTAAAATGACTTTTATTCTCCGAGGCAAAATCAAATGAATATGAAGGAAATATTGAAATATTACTGTTTGGTAGCTCCTTCAAACCAATCATCTCCTGGCTGTTATACTAAGCACAGTTTAAATGCCCTGGGGAAATACAGCTGCATGTGAAAAAACCATTGCTATGAGTGTAGTGGTAAGACCACCTACATGATTGGCATTGCAATAGTGTTGTTTGTGTTCTGCTTTTGTAAAAAAAAAATATCTAACTAGTTTAACAATTTACTGGTTAAAAATAAGAAAACGTTTATGTGGTATCTCTTACTGATCGACCATGGCTGAACACAGTGTACAGCCCCAGGCACGCACCCCTACTGGTTGGCCATGGCTGAACACAGTGTGCAGCCCCTGGCACGCACCCCTACTGGTTGGCCATGGCTGAACACAGTGTACAGCCCCAGGCATGCACCCCTACTGATCGGACATGGCTGAACACAGTGTACAGCCCCAGGCATGCACCCCTACTGATCGGACATGGCTGAACACAGTGTGCAGCCCCAGGCATGCACCCCTACTGATTGGCCATGCTGAGCACAAGGTGACAGAATATGTATTTGTTGAAGGAAAAGCCCTCACCTGAACTTCATGGCTGAGTCCTTGGTGGACCGGGCTGAGCAGTGGAACTCTTGGGCCCCAGAGCCTTCCAGAATCCTTTGCAGGTTCCGCTCACTTATTCCTCCTCCTGCAAAAGGCAAACAAATACAGCACGTTGCACACTGTTTGTACCATAAGTGTGTAAAATATGAGTATATAAAATCTCGGTAAAGAACTCTGATGATATTTATACAAAGGTGACCTGGAGCAAAACAAGAACACCCTCTCCCTGAGTTACACAAGACTTGACTTGTAAATCAATATTACGCTAAAAACCTTCCGTTGGCCCCATAATAAAATACTCTAGGTAGGAGAGTTTAAGTTACATGCATAAGGAACAAGCAGTGGGGCAATGTACTTCTGCGTTCTCACTGAAAAGTATGAGAAACCCAAATTGCAATCATGTCCAGAAAGGATCCAAGTGATTTTTTATTTACTGTGTATTTTAATTTGTGTTTTATTATTGAACAGTACCATATAGAATTATGAAATGTACAGTTTAGATAAATTTGGTAAAAGGTCATTCTAATCGATTTGCTGTACCATGTCGTTTTTTAAGCATGTTCTATATTTAGTGTTCAATTATTCTAGCTATAGTGTTTTAAAACTGTATCATCATTATTTTATATCTATCTCCTATATAGGATGCTTCATGGACTGCTGCTGCTGCCTTCTCTTTCTTGCTCTCTATCCCCTCTGTGTTCAGCACAGACACCTGTTAATTATTAAGGCAGAACCTACAATTCTGCTCTTCCTCCTTTCTCATTGACATATCTGGGACAAATAAGGGAGGATCACTACAGGATCATGAATGGTAAACCTACATATGTATTTACACAATGCCTAAAAAGTGGTCGCTTCCGACTTACGTAATTTGGATTACATAAATACTGAAGGAACCAAACTCTTAAGTATCCCTGGAGTGTGTGTATTTCATTTCAAGCTGTATCAACTATTACTCCATTATGTGGACAAGGCAACACAAAACTGCAGTGGCCTATACAGAAGTTCTGCAAAATTCTTTTACCATAGAATTTAGAGAGGTTCCTATATTCCAATTGTTTCAGTCCATTGAAATGCTAAGACTCTTATTAAGATTTTAATGAATGCAACCATCTGTCAAGTGTTTTCTTTTCTGCCATGCATATAAGATACTACCCAGAGTTTCTTGGTCTCTCATTGTTATTGTTATAACCTTATTTGTACAACTTAATGGAAAACCATTATTAATGGTTTTATGTCCCGCCCAGAAGTAGTACTTTAAATATTGAGTACCACAGTAGTTCTATATCTCAATCCTACTGAAAATTACTGGCTATATTCTTAAATTCTGTATTCCCTCTGTATACACTTGCCCTTATCCCCCAACCTCATCACAAGGCAATCCTGCCAAAAGAATTGGATGGACCTGTGCTGCAAATATTTGAATGCCTCACAGAACACAGAAGACAGCAGCTTTACTTTAGGTCTGATCTAGTTATATGATCCCATGGAAAAATCCAGCTCCTGTGAGTGTTGTTGGTGGACTGATAAGTGGTACAGATGCAGCCATTCAAAGTTTGTGGTACAAACCTGTACCGCGGGCAATTACTGTACGTGTGTGCCACCGCGCCGTACCGCGGTACGTGAATGGCTGGGTAAAATGACCGACAGGGGCACTCGTGGTGCATTGGACGGTAGTGGAAAGATTTAATCATTTAATCTCTTTACTGTGCATGTTTTAATCTGCTTAGTATTGAATATTTATATGGAATTTTACAACTAAAGGAAAAATTTTAGTAGCTAAGCATAAAAAGAGGAGCATAATGCATCTGAAGGTCATAAACTATATTAATTTAGGAAAATAAACATATTATGTAAACTGTATATTGCTGGTCTTGGTATTTTAAAGAAAAATACACCCCAGTATTCCATTTCTCCCTAAACATTTTAAGCATCAAAAGTCTTACATGTGGTTAGTGTTTGGAATCCCTAGTGAGAAGATACACGGATCCTGTGCAGACGCAGGCACGGGTGGTAGATGAGGCAGGCGAACAAACCAGAACGAGAGGCAAGGTCGTATTCAAAAGGCGAAAGGCAAGTCGTAATCCAGGAAGTTCTCCGGTAGCAGACAGTCCGAGTCGAGAGGCGAGGTGCAAGGTCGAAAAGGCAGAAGGGAAATCCAAAATCCAGAATAAACGAGGTACGGGGAAAAACGCCAGGCAGAGCTCTCAAGGAGTAGACTCAATACCGAGCAGTGGGAAGCAGGTGAAGATGGTTTAAATAGCCGTGCGCACCGCAATGAGTGTGCGCAGGTGGTTTAACTCGTGCGGTGGCGTTTGTTAATAATCACCCGCTGCTGGGGCTGATTAGCTCGCTTACGCTTTGGTCTTGACTGCCTGGTGGTCGTGACAGTACCCCCCCCTTCACGGGCGGCTCCCGACGGCCGAGACGGCCGATCGGGATAGTCCCTGTGGAAGACTCCGATTAGCGCAGGGTCCAAAATATCCCTCTCCGGAACCCAGGATCTTTCTTCAGGGCCATAACCTTCCCAGTCAACCAGATACTGAAGGGTACCGCGGTTCCATCTAGAGTCAAGGATCTTGTGGACTGTATATGCCTGGTGCCCCCGAATGCGACGCGGGGGTGGCGGGCGACGTTGGGGAGCCACCAGAGGTGAGCGGTAAAAGGGTTTCAGGAGGGAGACATGGAAAGACAGGTGGATTTTAAGGGTGGGGGGAAGTGCAAGACGGAAGGTAACTGGGGTGATCCGGGAGAGTATCCTGAAGGGGCCGATATACCTAGGCCCGAGCTTCTTGGAAGGCAGGTGTAGAGGTAGGTTCCTTGTTGATAGCCAAACAAACTGGCCTCTGCGAAAACGGGGGGCTGGTCTGCGGTGTCGGTTTGCAAATTTGGCCTGGCGCTGGGTTGACTTGGCGAGAGCTGTCCTCGCCATTCTCCAGGTCCTGCACAGCTTGGAAATATATTGACGCACCGACGGCACCGCCGTGTCCGGAGGGGTGGCAGGAATGAGAGTGGGTTGATAACCTAGTGAGCAGAGGAAGGGAGAGAGACCAGTGGAGGAGGAGGTAAGAGAATTATGGGCATATTCTGCCCAGGGAAGTAGCGATGACCAGTCATCCTGCGAGCTGGAGGTGAAGGCTCTCAAAAAGGTAAGGAGGCTTTGGTTGGTCCGTTCCACCTGACCATTGGCCTCAGGATGATAACCCGAAGTCAGAGATACATGGGTCCCTAAAGCTTGGCAGAACGCTTTCCAAAAGGCCGAGACAAATTGAGGTCCCCTGTCTGAGACCACATCGTTGGGCAACCCATGTATCCGAACGACCTGTTGCACAAACAGTGATGCCATTTCCTGGGCTGTGGGCAATGCTGGGAGGGGGACGAAATGGGCTGCCTTGGAAAAACGATCAGATATCACCAAGATTACCGTATGACCTTGACTGCTAGGAAGGTCCGTAATGAAGTCCACAGCTATGTGGGACCAAGGGCGGTGTGGGATCGGAAGAGGGTGAAGGAGACCGGTCTTCTTGGCACGCGGAGTCTTGATCCTGGCACAGACCGGGCAAGCTCGGACGTACTCTGCAACATCTGATCGCATGGAAGGCCACCAGAAATCTCTGGTGAGTAGGTCCAGAGTGCGTCTGCACCCGGGATGGCCTGCAAACCGAGAGTCATGCCCCCATTGCAGGACAGCAGAACGCAAGTTGTCCGGTACAAAAAGCTTATCCGGGGGGCAGCACAAAGGAACTATAGCTCCCTTGAGGGCACGTCTGATCTGATCTTCAATAGAGCAGTGGATCGCCCCGAGGATTCTGTTAGGTGAAATGATTGGTTCCGGTGTGTAGTCCAGATCCTGGGGATCATGGAGCCTAGAGAGAGCATCAGCCCTCCCATTCTTCGAGCCAGGCGTATAGGTGATCACAAAATTAAATCGAGAAAAGAAAAGAGACCAACGGGCCTGACGGGAATTGAGGTGTTTGGCCGACTGAATGTAGGCCAGGTTCTTATGGTCCGTGATAATGACAAAGGGGTGATGAGCCCCCTCCAACCAGTGTCTCCATTCCTCCAGGGCCAGCTTGATAGCCAAGAGTTCACGATTACCGACATCATAATTAACCTCGGCAGGGGAGAGTTTCCTTGAAAAGAAGGCACAGGGATGTGGAATCTGTTTATCCCCGTGGCGCTGAGAGGACCGCCCCAACCCCATAGGCTGAGGCGTCCACCTCCACTATGAATGGCTGAGAGGGATCCGGGTGTCGTAGAAGAGGTGCCGAACTGAAGAGTTGTTTTAAGTGTAAAAATGCCTGGTTAGCCTCCGGGTTCCATTTACCCAAGCCTGGTCGATTGCGGGTTAGTGCGATGATAGGCGCCACGACGGAGCTAAAGTTCCGGATGAAACATCTATAAAAGTTGGCAAAACCTAGAAAACGTTGAATTTGCTTTAAGTTACGAGTGGCTGGCCAGTCATTGATGGCCGCCACCTTAGCAGAGTCCATCTCTACACCAACTGAGGAAATGATGTAACCCAGAAAGTGAATTTTAGAGGCATGGAAAACGCACTTCTCAAGCTTGGCGTAGAGTTTGTTGTTAATGAGTCTAGTCAGGACCTCCTGGACGTGGTGGACATGATCCCTAGGGTTGGCAGAAAAGATGAGGATATCATCCAGGTAAACCAAAACAAAATTCCCAATAATGTCCCTAAAGATGTCATTCATGAATGACTGGAAGACAGCCGGGGCATTAACAAGACCAAAAGGCATCACCTGATATTCATAATGTCCATGGGTGGTCATAAAGGCCGTCTTCCACTCGTCCCCTTCACGTATCCTGATAAGGTTGTAAGCCCCCCGTAGATCTAATTTCGAGAAGATGGAGGCTCCCCGTACGGACTCCAAAGCGGCTGGAATTAAAGGCAGGGGGTAGCGATGTTTAACCGTAATGGAGTTCAGTCCTCTGTAATCAATACACGGCCGCAAAGAGCCGTCCTTCTTCCCAATAAAGAAAAAACCCGCACAGGCTGGAGAAGAGGAGGGACGAATGAATCCTGACTCCAGAGCCTCCTTCATATAATCTTGTAAAGCCTGGTTCTCTGCCTGAGTGAGAGGGTAGATCCGTCCTTTGGGTGGAAGGGTTCCCGAAAGCAACTCTATAGCACAGTCACAGTTACGGTGAGGTGGAAGCAAAAGAGCCTTCTGCTTATCAAAGGCTTGTTTCAGATGCCTGTATTGGGGTGGGATGGTAGAGTGCTCCTCCATAGAGGTTACTGCAGCAGCAACCTTAACCGGCTGACGACAACAGTTGACATGACAGGAGTGGCTCCAGGCAATGAGCTCATTCTTGTCCCAGGAGATGTGGGGATCGTGCTTCTTGAGCCAGGGAAGACCTAGGATTACCGGGTAGGCAGGCGAGTCCAGGAGAAGGAGTGAAATTTCCTCAACATGAGTAGCACCAACTGTTAGAGAGAGAGGGACGGTCTGCCATGTAATCCATCCAGGTGCAATCGGGGATCCATCCAGAGCTTGAATACAGATCGGGGGTGAGACCGGAGCCAGGGGAATATCCCACTTCTTAGCAAAAGTGACGTCTATAAAGTTCCCCGCTGCCCCTGAGTCAACAAAAACCAAAAGGGGAAGTTGTGCGTCAGCCCAAGAAATTTCAGCTGGGAATAAAGGGCCTGATGAGGTTTGAGAAAAAACAGCACTACTGACTCCAACAGTAGGCTGCGGAAGGGTTCGAGAGGGACAAGGGGGTTTCAAGGGACAAGCAGAGAGAAGGTGATCATGTGCAGAGCAATAGAGACACAGTCCCTCCCGACGGCGCCTTTCCTTTTCCTCCGAGGAAAGGGGTGCATGATGCCGAGTGGGCACCGTGGGGGTAGTACCTTCAGGACGGCCAGGACTGCTTCCATCATGACTCTCTGCTCTCCGCAGCCGAATGCGGGTGTCCAGTTCAACCACCTGAGCGATTGCCGATACGAGAGAGCGGTTGTGAAGTGGCGAGAGCACCAGGTGGTCCTTTAGATCTTCTTATAAAAAAGGCAAATCAGGGCTTCAGGGTTACAGTCAGACTCCGTGGCGAGGGCTTGGAAGTTAGCCACATAATCATTCAGAGATCCATCACCCTGACGAAGCGAGGCGAGCCGGAGATGAGTCAGGTCCGGGTTGACTGGAGAAAAACGTGCCTGGAGCTGGTCAGCAAAAAGCTGGAAATCAGCAAACTGAAAGTCTCCCCTAGAAAGCAACACAGCTGCCCAGTCCAGAGCCTTGCCAGTGAGCAAGGAAAGGGCGAAACCGATCTGCTCCCGGGGAGAAAAAAAATGCTCAGGATGCAACTGGAAAGTCAAGGAGCATTGCGCAATAAAACCCCTACAGCCCGCGGTGTTGCCGTCATATCTTTCCGGGAGAACAAACGGTGAGGCTACGGGAGGGGTGGGCGGGGTTACAGGGATTGGAGCAGTGGTCTGTGCTGGAGGCGAAGGGACAGGGGAGGGCGGAAGGCTAGCGACGTGATTGGAGAGAATGTGAAGCGAAGATTGAAGCTGGGTGAGAGCTTGGGAATGGCGATTAAAAAGTGAGCAAAAAGCTTGTGCGTCCGCGGGATCCATCTTTCGGCTCGGTATTCTGTTAGGAATCCCTAGTGAGAAGATACACGGATCCTGTGCAGACGCAGGCACGGGTGGTAGATGAGGCAGGCGAACAAACCAGAATGGGAGGCAAGGTCGTAGTCAAAAGGCGAAAGGCAAGTCGTAATCCAGGAAGTTCTCCGGTAGCAGACAGTCCGAGTCGAGAGGCGAGGTGCAAGGTCGAAAAGGCAGAAGGGAAATCCAAAATCCAGAATAAACGAGGTACGGGGAAAAACGCCAGGTAGAGCTCTCAAGGAGTAGACTCAATACCGAGCAGTGGGAAGCAGGTGAAGATGGTTTAAATAGCCGTGCGCACAGCAATGAGTGTGCGCAGGTGGTTTAACTTGTGCGGTGGCGTTTGTTAATAATCACCCGCTGCTGGGGCTGATTAGCTCGCTTACGCTTTGGTCTTGACTGCCTGATGGTCGTGACAGTTAGTTCGAAACATTTTTACGTGCTCTTTCTGACCATCTTACTGTACTTTTATATACTTTGTGAAAATTGATTGTTTTAACCTCTTCTGCGAATACACTCATTATCGGATTAAACAAAAGCATACTTTTAGAATTGGATTAATAGGGAATATAATATGGATTTGCGTACCTAAATAAATTAATAACGGTATAACTATATTCATATACTGTTGCACAAACAGTAGTATAAGACTTTCCATTGATACAGTATGTGTATGGCTGTTTCAGTGATTGTCACATGACTTGGTAGCTTAAGTGACTGATTTATAATCCTGAGGTCGAGTGTTCAAACCCAGCATTCGCCATAAGTTTTCTTTTAACAAATAAACATTTCTTTGAAAAACTAAAATAGCAAATATTATTGGCATTATATTGACCTTTTTTATATTTCTACATATCACAACATGTTTGTACTGTGCACAGCGGTACCGCAGGGTGTAGGGCGCAAATCCATGTGAGCTGCGCGGTTCTCATCTCTCTCTCTGCGGTAGTATAGGTAGAATAGTAGAATAGGGCGAGTCTTTAAATGACACTCCATCTTCCCCCACTGACATGTTTTCTTAGAAAAACAGATTCACAATGCAAAGCTGTGTCAGTCTTCTGTGTAAAAAAAATCGGTCTGAACACCATGGGTGCTGTTTTTAAGACGCTGCTGAGTAAAATATAGGAATTTTCCTGCTGTCAGCAGTATTGTGTAGTTTTATGTACAGGCTGTGAAAAGTAGAGGTCTTTAAATTAAGGCTGGGCAAACAATTTTTTACATTCTTAAAAAATAAATAAAAAACGAGATAAAATTATGTGCCCCTGCTTAGACATAGCACGACTTTAAAAGCTATGAAAACAGGTTTTCGATAATTAATAACATGATCAGCTCGTGTTCATCTTAGAATCTCTGTCTACGCTGTAAGGTTTTTACTTCTTAATTAAACGTTTAAAATTAAAAAAATTCATAAAAACAACACACGTTTCAAATAGTCTTTTTTCCCCAATCAGAGGCTCTGAAAACAGCGTGCCGCCCACTGCGCTGTGTCAGAGGGGGAGGTAGCACTGGGAAGGAGGAAGGGCGGAGCTCAGTATTGCACAATGTCTGTAAAGCAGCAATTGCATCTGTGTTCATAAATTAGTGTTTAAAATTAAACAACGTAAATAATTTTCTTTGACTTCTCAGTCTCTTAATTATCATTAAGCACAGGTTTCTTTTTTGATACCATCGTTAGACAAAGCAGGAACTTATTGTTCTTTCTAATGACATTACATGTGGAAACATTACAGATTACAGATTTTAATCATCTTTAATTTTGTTATACATTTTAGAAAAGTTTCATCTATGCATGCACCACAAAACTATTCTCGATTGTATTTCTGAATGCTATGTATAAAAAAAAAACTTGCAGCTTACTCAACGATTCTAAGATGATCACGAGGAAGTGTACTGCATGTCTAATGGTCTAAGCAAAACAGCCCATCCTCCAATTACCCAGACTGTAAGCATGGGAATAAAGCTTTGTTTGATTTCTGAAACCCTTGTCCTGTTTTCATTCAGGTAAGGGTCAACTATATACATAATAGTGCTGACAGCAGGAAAATTCCTATAATTTACTCAGCAGCGTCTTAAAAACAGCACCCATGGTGTTCAAACTGATTTTTTTTACACAGAAGACTAACACAGCCTTGCGTTGTGAATCTGTTTTTCTTAGAAAACGTGTCCGTGGAGGGAGATGGAGTGTGTGTCTTTCATTGGAAGACTTGCCCTGTTCTACTTTGAAAATACCTGTGAAACCGGTTTGTTTACAAACAATGTAAACGCAGAGACTCAGACAGTGGAGTGAAAATCGGCACAGGGGGCACTCCCGGGGGGGAGGGAGAGAGATTTGAAAACCGTGCAGCCCCAGGCGAATGCACAATATTAATGTAGGGCTTTCTAGCTCACGTGGATTTGCGCCCTATACCCTGCGGTACTGCTGTTCACATACAGTACGAACATGTTGCGATATTTAGAAATACAAAAAAGTCAATAGAGTGTCCATAATATTGCTATTTTGCTATTGCTATTTTAGTTTTTCAAAGAAATGTTTGTTAAAAGAAAACTCGTGGCGAGATTTGAACACCCGACCTCTTGCTTATAATTCAGTCACTTAAACCATCACGCCACTGACGCAGTCACTTGACAACCAGTGGAACAGCCATACACATATACTACTGTTTGTGTTACAGTGCACGAATATAATTATATCATTATTAATTTGTTTAGACACACGATTCCATATTAAATTCCCTATTAATCAAGTTCTGAAAGTATGCTTTGTTTACTCCGATGACCAGCATATTCGCAGAAAAGATAAAAACGATCAATTTTCACAAAATATATAAACGTACAGTAATATGGTCAGAAGGAGCACGTAAAAACGTTTCAAAATAACCACATGTAAGACTTTGATGCTTAAAATGTTTAGGGAGAAATGGCATAGTGGTGTGTATTTTTTTATTTAAACTACCAATACTAGCAATATATAGTTTACATAATATGTTTATGTTCCTAAATTAATATCATTTATGAGCATGTGAAAGGCATGGTGAATCGGAGATTCTCAAAACTTACTTTGTATGATTGGAAACGAATACGTGATCAACGAAAAGCTGTGGTGTTACTTTTTGTCAATGAAAAAATAGTCTTTTCATTTACAAAGACGGTTACAAAGAATGTGGACCAGGATAATACTTTGAGTTTACAGCTTGTCCAAGGTCATACATTATTAATATTATTAGTAATATCTTCGGTAAAGACTTTGATGCATAAAATATTTCTGCATAATTAAAATATTTATGATAAAGGTAGGCTGTGTACTTTTGCCCAACTGAGCAATCTTGCTTTCATAAAATATACCAACTTTTTCATGTATGATGCTGTGACACACAGTTTAAATTTAAAAGCACAAATGCTGTACATGAGAGGTTAAGCTTTATCAGCTCCTCCTGGCGGTTTTACAAGGTGATTCCGGATACTATTAACATCATTTAATTTACATATGGTAATTTGCGGTATGACGCGAAATTACGCGTTATACCGCGTTTTTGATGTGACACGCCCACTGCGTTATACCGCAGCGTACCTTGCTTGTTTTGAATGGCTGCATCTGTACTCCTCCCTCTTAACCAGAATACCAAAGCCCCAGTATGGTGTAACTGTGAGCACTGTGCTGCAGGAGGAGCTGACATTTGGATCAGCCATTAAACCAAGGTCTTGACTAATTGATCATTAATGATCCAAGGGTACTGTTAGTAAGAAAAGGGGTTTTACCCCAGTACCTGGTGGGCCAGATTGCGCAAGTCCAGAGTGAAATACTTTATAGTCAGGACGTCAGCTTAATGTCTCATTTGAAGGATGACACCTCCCTGTACAGCATGGGTGTCCCCTGACACCACACTGGGGCATTTGTTTGGAAATTCCAGGCCAAAGGGAAGCATGCCACCTACTGGTCCACCAAAAAGAAAATACCCACCGCACTGCAAACCAACTTTTTTTTGTTTTGATCTTGCTAGTAGGAAATGAAAACCTGGTTCAGATACCAGAAGTCAAACTAAATGCACAGCAGTTACTGCACTTGTAAGGTGCTTTTAAGCTGACATTTATGATTAAGATCAAATAAACTGGTAGGATTTAATGCAGCTCAAACTGGCAAACCTGTTCAAAAGACAGCTCCTGATATAGTATGTCAGACAGAATAGGTACACCTCACTTTTACACAAAACTACTGACTTTTTGTGCAAAAGTGATAGTTGCAAAGGTTTCAATGTGTACTTACCAGGCATAACAATTATTCTTCCTTTAGCCTGTTAAGAAAAGAAAAAAAGGTTTTAGTTAAATGTGTCAGTGTCACTAGGAAAAATGTACTCCCCTTGAGAGAGGGAAGAGAGACACTTAAAAACAATACGTGAGCAGGAGGCTGCCTCTGCCAACAAGCCATCCTGCCAAACAACATAACTGCGGGCAGCAAAGGGCTCCCAACCTCTCCAGTACAGCTCAATTAAAACACCGGGGAGAAAAAACTGCAACAGAAGCAGCATTATGGTCAGAGAAAAATATCATGGAAATTGAATTACAAGCAGACAAAGAGCAGGAGAAAGTGGACATCTTGCTTTAAACATCTGATGACTAAAATGTCCTCTGTCCTTTTTTGTGTGTCAGTGTGACTTAGGAACAATCTTAAATTGTGTTTCAAAATTCCCTTATATATTAATGTTTTGTTTATTCAACATCACATACTGTATCTAGTGCAGTTATTTAGAGTTGGCACTAATATACATACAGTAACTACTTTATTGGATATAATAACCACCATAAAACAACTGCTCGAATATGAGTGAACAATCATCTATGGGACGATATGGGAAAGTAGTAAAAAAAGCACTAGTTCTCAAGTTTCATTACTTGACTATACTTGACAATACTCCTTATACTAGGCAGAAAAGATACGCTCTCTTAACTTAATGTGTTCAAGATCAGCTGATGTAGCAGAATTTGAAATAATTATTGAAACAAAGGAAAAAATTGATTTATAATACAACATAAACAAGACAATAATATACAGTATCTTGAGTAGATATAAAAAAAAAATGTAATGCTGCTGTAGCACAACATGACTACCTGAGACTTCTTCGTCAACAGCTGGGAACCACCCTTAATTGACGTTAACAAAATTAGTCCCAGCATGAACTTCTAGACTCCCGTCCTCAGCTCATTTTCTTTCAGTTAATTACTTCAGGATCCAATGTAATAACAATCTTCCGAAAACATGTTTTGTCTCCAAATCGGGGATGGTTGTTGTATGGCAAAAGGTTCTGTATCTTATGAAAACCTCAAGGCAACTTTCAAACTCTTTTGCATACTGTCCTCTTTCACAGGACCCAAGCACTGACTACCAACGGCAGGCGATATCTACCTTCTAATTGAGAATGAGAAGAATAACCTCCTTACCTTACCCCCCTAGTTGCTGATCTCTTTTTAATCTCTCCATTAATTTACAGATTGCTGCCTGCCAATACTGCTCCCTGACTCCCACACATCCACCCTTTTTAACTTATTCCTGGCCAGTTTTACCTTTGTTTTCCCCATCCCACCTGTTTCCCTTATTTTTTTGTTCTCTTTCCCTCTTTCCTCCACACACCTGAAGTGGTTCCATAGCCAAAATGTTGTGTGCTTCACTCTTTCATTTTACATTTCAAAAGTGCCTCAACCTCTACATGTGTCTTTGCAGCTAACACATTTACACAGCTCCTCACTCTCATTTCTTCATGAAAATAAAGCAAAAGGCTCACCAATCATGTCAGTGATTTTTGCATATTTCTTATTGTTATTAGTATCATGATGTCCTGTTTCCAAAATTACTTCCAATATAGTCATTTCCAGCAGTAATATGTTCAAAGATCCTATTCCTACCCTCCACAAAAAAATAAAACCCATTACTTGATTACATCACAGGTTCTGGCACTAGTTGCGATCATTTAAATCAGTGTTTCCCAAAGTGGGGTACACAAAAGGTTTTCAGGGGGTACGTGGCAGAATTTTTTATTTTACTTTATCATAGTTTTTTAGCATTATTTAGAGTTATTTTATTAACTATTATTCCTAATGTAGTATACAGTACATGTACAGTATAAGCTTCATAATATATTAAGTATTAAGAAATAAATACCATATTTGCTCTAGTCTAGATAAAATAGTATGATTATCACTACCCTCAAATTATCTTTGCCCGAAATGGGGTACTTTAAGACTAAAATCTCAAAAGGGGTACGCAATTATTGAAGGTTTGGGGGACACTGATTTAAATCAATGCCAGTGCAAAATTTCCTGAATGGTAAACATTGAAGGGTGCTGAGAACCAGGTGTCTCTCAATAATAATGTTGTTCAACCATAGTAACTAGGCAAGACATACTTGCATAACCATAAATTATTAAAAACTAATGATTTATAAACATGCACCACACAACATACAAAAATCGTAAAATGACATTTCAGTTCTTTTCAATATGGCATCTGCAAGACCTTTGAGGTGTTGATTGGTGGTGCAGGAAGGCTAAACGTACAGTTTCTCACCTGTTCCACCAGTCGCTTGATCAGAGGCAGACCTTCCAGGGCCGAGCTGTCACTTCCACTTGTCAGCACCCTCTCGAATCCCAGTGAGATCAGCGTTTCCATGGCAAGCATAGGGTCGTGCACCATGTCAAAGGCTGAGGGGAGCAGTGCACAGTGAGAACAGAGCATTAGGCCAGTTTCACTCTCAGGATCCCCTGTCTGCCATGAGACAGGCAATGACTGTGCACCTGTAGAGAACTGGGAGAGGGTGGCGTCCTGTAAATATTTGTCTCTTGAGACAAGCTTAAACTGACTGAAACTTTTTAAGCTTGCTGGCTGTGTTATTGGGCAACTGGCTAACTCAGAGCCCTAAAAATATATATATATACATGAGATGTACTCTAATCTTAAGAGTGTGGCTATGCTTTTTTTTTAAACTTACATCTCACTTTCCTTAATTCCTTTTTCCCACACCAATTTTGCAAAATACAGAAAAAGTGTCTATCAACTAGTGTCTGTCAAGCAGCATCATTTGAGAAAGACATTAGTAAATGGCATCACTAGTGCTCTGATCTGGTCTGGCGAGTACTAATGATAATAACGAATGACTACAGTAATTCTGGAATCCCGGCAACATACAGTAGGGTGCAAAGGGGGAAAAAAGCGCATGAATGATCTTGTCTGGACAGGATGCCAGCCCATCTATGGGCCCCTGAGAAATGGACAATGTACTGTAGAACAGTCAATCGAACCTAGCCAGAGTGATGTGTACATGCAAACTGTATTCAAACCACAGGACACAATATTTAACAGTGCAAATATATAAAATTTGAAGATCAACAGGGAACAATCACCTAAAAGTGTATACTTAAATTTAGGACACCAGTAATGAGCCCTTGACTTTTTCCAATATACATGAAGAATTACAAAACATGCTGAATGGGACTGAGGAAAACTTTTTTTGTATTTAAATTGAAAATGTCCAACATTTTTCCTTGCTCCCAAATATTGTGAGTTCATGCGGAACCCTTCAGTCCTTTCAATGTCCCCTCAAATTCCAATACTCCTCTAACAGTAAAAAATATTGCATCGTGAAGCTGACCTCCCTACACACAACACAAATGTTTTATTTGTGCCACTGAAAGTCTTGTCTGTGCATTCTTCCTTCCTGGGATACAGCACATTCTTTTTTGGCCTAAAATAAATAGAGGCAATTTACCTCTGTGGAAAGTGACTGGCAGGGGCCTGCACGCAGCTGTAAAGACAGAAAGAGAAGCAAAACGAAACAGTTTGAATTTGAGAGAGTAACTGGTAATTGTAACTTTAACTGCTGCAACTGGCTGTAAGCAGGCAAGATGCATGTTCATAAGATGTGCTACCTCATGGAGTTACTCTGTTGTGCTGTATAAATGGAAAGACACAAATAACAGTACTTTTGAATTTGCAGCAAATTACTTGCCATTATCAGCAAGACACACACAATTAAATGGGCACATCAAAAGTTTTTTTTTCCCCCCAATTCCATCTCCTTCACCCTCAGTAGAATTCTATTCATAAAATTATTGTCATCCCTACGGAACCAAAAGCACTTTATGTATAGCAGTCACCACCTCATCCACCAAAGTAATGCATCTCCTACCCGGGTGATACACAGCAGCCATTCTGCACTAGCTACCGCACTGGGAAATCAGAAATAAAACTAAGAAACTAAAAACAAAAAAAAAACCTAAGAAACTCATCAATTATGATTTAACATGGTCCCAGCATGTAATTGGAGCTACAAAGAAGGCACAACTGCACCTTTACTTCCTCAGACAGTTGAAAAAATTGTTCTATCTTCAACTGTCCTTACCACCTTTTACAGGTGCGCTATTGAATGTGCTCAACGTGGTATCAGAGTGTGGTTTGGCAGCAGCCCGTTATCTGACTGGAAGGCATTACAGTAGGTAATCAGGTCAGCCCAGTCCATCATTGGAGTACAGCTCCAATGGATATTTTTACAACTCGCTGTCTCAGGAAGGCTGGAAGTATCGCTAAGGATACCCAGTCATCCTGGTTTCTCATTTTTGTCCCTCCTTCCCTCTGGGAAGCGTTATAGTAGCATAAAGGCATGAACTTCCAGATTCAGAGACAGTTTCTGCTCACAAACTGACAGATTACTAAACTCTACCCCTACCACTGACTCACACTGATGTTATTTTTTTAAGTTGGTATTTAACTTGTTACTGCTGCTGCTGTTCTGTGTTTATGTTTTTTAGTGTTTCCTGAATGTCTCTGTATTGGAGCATAAATGCATATAAGCATTTCATTGCGCTTGTGCATATGACAATAACTGAACTGAGCTAAACTGAAGAAACTGCCTCATCGGCTGAACTAAGGGGGAACTTTAACCCAGACCGCACAACCACAGTGGGACTCGGCAACTGCAGCAGCACGACAGCAGCCGTACCAAGCAGCTCCACACACAGCTCTGTGTCCACCCGGCCGTCCTCGGTCAGCGCCCCCAGCACCAGCCCGTCTGCACCATGGTTCTTGCACAAGTGAATGTCCGTCTTCATGACCTCCACCTCACGGTCCGAGTACAGGAAGTCCCCTCCGCGTGGCCGGATCATTACAAACACCGGGATCCGGACATACTGCTTCACCACCTGCAGCAGGCCTGTGAAGGGCAAAGAAAAATGCCTGAATCCGGAAAACCGCAGGATTGACAAACATGTTCCAGAGAGCAGAGATCACACTGCCAATAGACAGTGAGAAAACAAAATGCAAGGGTGATTAGCTTAAAAAAAACTAATGAAGGGGTCATCTACCCAGATCCTAAAGAGTCTTATCAAAATGTTGCAGGGTATATCAATATTGTGGGTGGCATGGTGGAGCAGTGGTTAGCATTGTTGTCTTGCAGCACTGGGGCCTTGGGTTCAATTGTGGACCTGGGATGCTATTTGTGTGAAGTTTGTACTGTATGTTCTCCATGGTTTCCTCCCACAGCCCAAAGACACACTTGTAGGTGAACTGACTTCTGAGAAAACTTGCCCTGGTGTGTTTGTGTCTGTGTGTTTGTCCTGTGTTGGACTGGCTTCCTGACCAAGGTTGTACCTTGCCTTGCCCCCTTGCTTGCCACGACAAGTTCCGGTTCCCTAGCAACCCCAACTTGGAAGAAGCAGATAGAAAATGGATGTTTGGGTACTTACAATTGTATTTTCACAATTTATTGTGGTTTTTCCTTACAGCAGTTCTCCATAGTTCTAGCATGTATTCACTGTGCTGTGCCACAGTGGACCACTAATATTTTATGTTGTATTACAGATAATACTTCTTTATTAATACTTAATACTATCATTATGGTATGCTGTGGTACTCCCAAAGTCTGGACAAGCACAAATGTCATTAAAACTACAGAAAAACAAAAGTAAGGCAAAATCATGGTAAAAGTGCAGAAATATAATTCTTATTAACCGTGGTAAGGCACATTCCTGCTGTCTGACCATGGAACTAGAAAACATAAAGTAACTGATGAATCAAATAACGTCAGTTACAGAACCATGAGGGTGAAAACCAAGAGAGTCTGTGACTCAACAGAGCCCTGCAGTGAGGTGCAGAAGTGCATACTGAAGACTGAATATGAAAGGCTGTAGAAACCAGAAAAGGATACCCTGCTACATTGTTTAAGATGGCTCCTTGGAAGTTGGGATGAGATAATTGGATCAATGGCCTACTAGGATTCAAACATACAAGAGAAACTATAGTGTGTAGGCAGGCATAACCCACAAAGCACCACTGAAGAGAAGATGTGTGTTGCAGTGGACTTACCGATACTGGGTGTGATGCCTCCCTCCAGCAGACTAGAACACAGCTCAATTCGGCCGGCACCTGCGGACATAAAGCACCACATTGCTAAAGCAACCACAACCACCCTCAGCTTACAGCTGTTGTTTCCCCAAGAGGTAAACAACGCCAAAGTGCTTCCCAGCAGTTCCACGAGACTGTGTAATTATTTCTTTATATATATCTCAAGCACGTTTTCCTTTCTTAAAGAAAGAAAAAACAAGTTCAAAGAAAGAACAAACAAATAAGGCCCAAACAACAGCAGTCAAGGCAGTCTATAATATTATTTAATCTTAATAGGCTCTTATATAACAACACAGACAGGGGCAGAAAAGCACCCTCACCGATATAATATAGTGGCAGACAGATCTTATTCTAATACTGCCCACATGGTAGTTAAGGGAGTATGGGCTGTTAATATCAAAACATTACATTATTTTATTACATTATTTAATTATTTATTCCAGATATTTATTTTGGAAAGAGTTATACAATTATATCCGAGTGCAAAATAAAAATCACTGACCCTAGCAAATGCCCATGGATATTGTTCTTCTTAGATTCCCTATCTACTTCACCACTTAATTTCAGGCAATTTCCAAAATTGGGATTTCATTAAATTTATTAGTATGGCCAAAATGTTGTTAAAAAGTTGCTTTTACAGCAAACATTTTAAAAGCTACAATTAGAGGAAAGGCTTTGCTAACAGCAACCATGCCTTAATGGAACATTTTAATCTAACAAACCATTTTAAGAAAGGTCAAGTGCTACGAGCAACATTCCACGCAACGTTACAGTTTTTGCAAATAACTTCCATTTGAAGTTAGGTTTAAAAAATTCATCTGCAGAAAAAGGGAGCAAAATGTGCAGAGGTTTCACTGTACCTCCCCTCTCAGCATTGATGGCAGACTCTACTGAGTCCACACACACCTCCATCAGAAAGTTCTCTGCCATCCTGCAGAGAGAGAAAACCACAGGCCATCTTAATTGCTAAAAACATGGCAATCATAAAGCATGGCTCAAACCAAATCATTTATTCACTTTTGATCCTTGTATTTAAAAGAGTTTCAGGCATTCCATTTTGAAAATCATTGATATAACCACATTAGGTTTGTTTTTTTTAAACAGCCTTTTCAGCAATTGCAAAATTATACCCTTAAAACTGGAGATTTATTCCAACAAGGACGTTACACGCCCAGGGTCTAAGTCTGAATGACATTCACTGTCAGAAACGGTTTTAAAGCTTAACCTAGTTTTAATGTCACCAAGAGGTAGAGTAGATGGTCAGATCCAAGTCTCTTATCTTAAACCTCTGGTTTAAGGGGCTGATTGATCCTCTTATGAGTTTCTGAGCTTCGATACTTTTTTCAGTTGTAACAATTGCTCCTTGTTGTGCAGATGACAAACAGGGCGATTGTAGTGTTTAGCTATCGAATAATACCATGCAGGAAATTCTTTTCGGACAATTTCTTTTTTTTTTAAATCACAGCCGTAAAACGGCTTTTATGGCTGCCGAAGGGGCTGTGTTCCCGTTAGTGGCTTAGTTACACGAGCACACTAAAAATAAACTGAGGTTTTGGGACTACTGCTCTTCGACAATACGAACAGATACATCGTCGTGAGCAATGACCCCAGTCTGCTCTTTAATATGCAGCTCCATCAACTACAGTATACTTTCTGCTAAGCGCAGGCGAAGTGGATGCAGTATTTGTCGTTTGATATACAGTACGGAATAAGACTCTTTCTATCCCAGACCACCATCTACCAGGCTTGCAGCACTTAACTTTCTACTGCTGTGGGCAGTAAAAGGGCTTTGCCGTGAAAATAAACACACTAAAAAAGCTGCAGTGCATTTGCAATACTGTTGGCTGACTCCGGCTTTTCATTTTATAATGAATTTTGGCATACGTATCCCGAACCTTTCCTGAATGGTTACCTGTCAACTTTTTTAGGACTCCTGCACACACCAAACCCTTGACCCTCTCATCGCAGCCCGGTGATTCGCTCCTCCTGACCGCGGTAGCCAATGACAGCGAGGGGGCTGCGGTGAAGCCTCTGAGGAGGTCGACATGTTGGTCACCTGATAAGGACTTCGAGGAAAATACAGCAATTAAATCTGACCGCAATCCTCTGATTAAGAGTGTAATTCAGCTCGAAAAGAATAGATTTCTTCTTGGAGCTTGGCGGTATATTAATGTATGTTAATATTATAGAATCTATCGGATATCCTAAAATTACTTCAATAACAATTTTGATGAAATTACAAAGGGTTTCTGCTACTATAATCACTATGGTAATAATTTTTAAATGCACAATAGTTATAATATCTTGAGCTACCAATTGCCGCGGACCCTTGTCACGTGAAGAGTAGATCGTCGCTGCAGTGAAGGCTTCAGACATGAAACTGACCCGGAATATTTAAACATATTTAGGTTACTTTTTGCTGAATGTTATTAGTGAAACGTTTTACATAACATAATTTGATATTAATTGTTATGAGAAAAAATAAAACAATCTATATTTCCTGATGTCATTGTTTCAAGAAGTCAAAGGTAAAAGGTCGCCTACATTGAGTAACTGTTCTTGCACTATGGTGGCATGTTCTGTAAGGGTTGTTAGTATTTGTTGCATTTAATGTCAAAGCTTAGGGAACGTTGCAGTTATTAAGAGATGCTGCTCACGAATTTGCGAAGTCTGGTGGCGTGTGGTTGTCGGACTGCAAGGCAGAGGTTCCAGCTGAGGAATAACATACAGGTAAGTCAAAACGATCACTTACTGTAGGTCAGGTACTGTATGTCGAAATGATGATCAAGCTGCTAGCATCACAAGACTTAAAGGAGAGAAAAGCTAGATTAGTGTAACGTCTAGCATCATGGTAGGAGAGTTAGTAAACTAAGGCATCAGATCAGCCTGATAACTAGGTTTGTCTGTTTGACGGTTACAGCAACGTGTGGAGAGGTGGTAGCGTAATACAGGTATAGCGCACATTAGTTACTCAAAGAAATTCTGTACTCCCCATTACTAAAAATTGTCGTTCATGATCTTATTCATAAAGTGAGACGTGCTAAGGTGAAATGTCCGAGAGCTCGACGAGACAATTCTTACGAAAGCATAACGCCACTGTCACTTCGTTTGAATAGCCGAGAAGAGAACAGCTAAAACACTTAGTCCTTTGATCCCGGAGAAGGATTATTGAACCGTTTTATGAATTGTATTACTGTATGAATGATTACATTCATAGAGTAATGTATTTAGGAGGAACTGGTTGCTTTTTTAGGCCAAGCAAATAGCTCCTCAAGAAATTGTACTCTGTATATTAAGGATTGAAATGCAGCACCTTACGCTGCATTTGGAAAACTGTGTGCTTGGTTCTGTTGACATGCCTTTTTCTGTGCTTCCTTGAAGTTGGAAATTTAGATGTTTGGTCTCAGAGATATCCAGTCGATTTCTCTGGTACGTAGCTCAAACGGTGGCCTGGTAACTAAATACAGCAGCACAATTGTATCTGGTCCTCACAAGCAGCCATTATCAACTTGACTAAAAAGCCCTAATAGTTAGCAGACCAGGCAGCTGTTGGTTGTCAACCATCGCTGTGAACAGAGTTACAGATGACCATAGGTTCTACCAATCAGCACACCTAATGAGTTTGTGACCCTGTGTCCTTGAACATAGGATGCCCCCTAGTGGTCTTTAGCACCAAAGTTCCAGAATAACATGCAGTGCTTTGATCAATTTGAGACTTGTGAAAAAACTTTGTTAGAAAAGCTGAAGTTCAGGCTTTCATTTAATTTTATGCAATTTTTAAATTTAATAAAACTTTGGGCAGCGTGGTGGGGCAGTGGTTAGCATTGCTGCCTCACAGTGCTGAGGCCCTGGGTTCAGTTCCAGACCTGGGGTGCTGTCTGCGTGGAGCTTGCATGTTCTCCTCGGGTTGTGACCGGGTTGTGATAGGCTGTGACCCTGAATTGGATGAAGTGGTTGGGAAACAGTGGATAAGATGAAACTTTGAACATCTTCCATAGCTGGGAGACGAGCAACTCCTCCACCTTGAACGGCTGCTCTAGAGGAGCTGAGGAGATGAACCCGAGAGGGCTGCACTCATGCAGTTCTGTCCCTTTGCCTTGCAGCAGAGAGTCTCATGGAGGGACCCACTGGTGAAAAGGGGGCACAGCTCTGTCGCAGCGGAGGCTGGCGCCCAGTCAGGCACAGCTGCGGGATTCATCCCCAACGGGGCCACAGACCGGATCGTGGGGCGCTGGCTGCTAGCCTGCAGTGGGATGGTGGTAGGGGCTGTTGTACTCGGTGGTGTCACAAGGTGAGACGAATCTACAGGGGACGGTTTTGGGAGTTTAAAGTACTTTTAGAAAATGTAAAACTCCAGGAGAGACATTGATATAAGTTTGATTTGCATAGCATATTCCTTTTCTGGTGCTCTGCAAACACATCACTCTGACTGTCAAGTCATAAGGCATCATTCAGCGCAGATGACATAAACTAAGTGAATTACAGTAAATCCCCAATTTAATGGACTTTAGATTGAACTGAAATACTCTAGAAATCAGGCATATAGTTTATACTTTTGTCATAGTATGCAGCACAGCACAGAGAAACACTGACACAGCCCAGCCTGCTGTATGACCAGGCGTACAGATGGGACACAGACAACTTAGACAGACCTAGACCAAACTGCACTGGGCAATGAAGAAATTCAGACACTGTTGGACACATTCCTAAACACTCCGTATCAAACCAACAAATTAGGCATAAACTTGGCCACACAAAATGGAACAATCTGGCAAACATATTTTGAAAATCTCTTCTCAAAAGCTCCCAAAAACAAATTAATCAGACCAAAACACCATTTATGAAAAACTTGAAATTTTGGAATTATCTATCAAAGACAACCAAAACCCCTTAGACTCCCCAGTCACTGAGCAGGAGCTATTGGACTCCAAGCCCTCAGACCACGCAAAGCCTGTGGCCAAGATGGAGTCAACAATGAGATGCTGAGACACAGCAGCCCAAAGTTGCAACACAAGCCCTGCTCAAACTCCTCAATCTCATCATGACAGCCGGATGTTTCCCCGAGGCCTGGAACCGAGGCCTGATTATGCCCATCTATAAGAGTGGAGATAGATTTGATCCCAACAACTACTGGGGCATCTGTGTGAACAGTAACCTGAGGAAGGTATTCTGCAGTATCCTAAATACATGAATACTGGCCTTCCTTACCGAACACAATGTCCTGAGCAAGAGTCAGATTGGCTTCTAACCAGATCAACGCACGTCTGATCACATTAACACCTTACACACACTGATAGACAAACACATCCACCAAAAACACAAAGGAATTTTTTTGCCTACTTTGTCGATTTCAAAAAAGCATTTGTCTCGAATTGGCATGAAAGATTGTTTTATAAACTACTCCAAGGTGGCATAGGGGGGCAAATTGTTTAACATAATTAAATCAGTGTATTCAGAGAGCAAATGTGCAGTGAAAATTGGAAACAACCAAATTCTTCACCCAAGGCCGTGGGGAGAGACAGCATTGCAGCCTGAGCCCAACACTGTTCAATATCTATATCAACGAATTAGCAGGAATGTTGGAACGGTCTGCAGCTCCCGGTTTCACACTACATGACACAGAAATCAAATTCCTGCTCTATGCAGATGACCTGGTCCTGCTGTCGCCCTCAGAACAGGGGCTGCTGCAGAACCTGGCACTGCTGGAGCAGTACTGTCAGACACTGACACTGGCACTGACAGTCAATCTGGACAAGACCAGAGTTATGGTTTTCCAGAAGACAGCCAGACCTCAGGGAAACAGGTACAAATTCACACTCAACAACACTTTGGAGCACACATCCAGCTACACATGTCTCGGTCGCACCATCAGCTCATTTGGGAGTTTTGACCTGGCATTGGAGGCACTGAGGAAGAAGGCACTCAGGGCTTTCTACGCAATAAGAAGAGCATCAACCCACCAACAAGAATCTGGCTCCAAATATTTGAAAGTGTAATCCAACCCATTGCCCTATACGGCAGTGAAGTGTGGTGTCCCCTCAAAGACCAGGATTATACTCAATGGGACAAACACCCCACATAAACTCTGCACATGGAGATCTGTAGAAACATCCTCCGTGTGCAGAGAAAAACACCTAACAATGGATGCAGGGACGAATTAGGCCAGTACCCACTATTGATAAACATACAGAAAAGAGTATTAAAGTATTGGCTACACCTAAAAACAGCAACCAAACTTCCTACCACCACAAAGCCCCTCTGAGCCAAGAGCTGAGCTGAAAACAGAGCCCCCTGAGCCAGCTGGTCCTGAGGCTCACTGACCTGACCAGATCAAACAGCAATATCTCACACGCTGAGACACACACACACACACAAACACAACATAAACTGGAATGCTACAGAACCCTAAACAGACAATACACACTAGCCGAATATTTTACCAAGATAAGAAACAGCAAAAAGAAACAGACCCTGACAAAGTACAGGCTCAGTGACCACAGCCTGGCCATAGAAACTGGGCGACACAGGCAGACCTGGCTGCCCAGAGAGGACAGGCTGTGCTCACACTGCCAGCGGGGAGAAATAGAGACAGAGGTGCACTTCCTACTGCATTGTGACAGATACTCTGGGATTACAGAACCATTCTTCCCTAAATTCAGAAATCTAATCCCAGAGTTCCCACACCTGCCAGAATCCCTCATTACTGGGAGAGGGAGATGGTAACTCAATTGAGCTGGCAGCCCAGTATGTGATCTCCTGTCACAGCCTGAGGAATAGTAAGTTTGTCCCCAAATAATGCTCCATCTGTCTGAAGTCTATGTAAATTTTATGATATGTCTTTGTTGTAAATGTCTGTAGACTTTATTTTACTTTTATTTTTTGTTTTGTTTCGTGTTAATTTTATTATTTTTATTTGCTTTGGCAACACTGATTGTACCCATTGGTCATGCTAATAAAACACCTTGAATTGAATTGAATAGAGAGACTTGGAAGGTTAAGTGTCCAATTCTGGGGATAATAGATCTATAATATCCAAACCTGGTTATACATAAACTTTTGGAAGGTGATTTGGAGTGAACGGTCTTCTGGCCCATGCAGAGCCCTAGAGAACTGTAGACATCTGACTGCAGGGCCACTTCAGTGCTCATTTAGCATTTCGCTTTGGCAGGTTACTGAGAGTCACATCAACAGAGTTGGAGAGTGGGGAGGACTTGGCAACTGGGAATATTAGCTGGATTTTAAATTTCTTTTGGGTGGAAAGTGCTTCAAAGAATGCCTTGTCAGGCAGTGCTCATGTTCGGGATTGTCTTTCGCACCCAGTGTGCTGGTAAAAGCAGTCGGTGTAGCTGTGTGAAGGTCACTGGTTGTTGGTGTTTATGCACCCCAGGCTGACGGAGTCTGGCCTCTCCATGGTGGACTGGCACCTGATCAAAGAGATGAAGCCCCCAGGCAGCCAGGGCGAGTGGGAGGCGGAGTTCCAGAAGTACCAGCAGTTCCCCGAGTTCAAATTGTGAGTTCGAATCCCACTGCTTGTAAGTGAGACTAGCCTCAGTCTGAGGCCACCATCTGTGAAATTTACCTGCTTGTCAAAAATGGATGGGGAGTGGGATGGCTGAAGCATGCTGGTGTTTGACCTAGACGCATGTGACCCTGCAGTGATCGATCAGACTGGCTGCGCATGAATATTTTAAACAACCTTTGTGTGTCTCTCCTAAAACAGTCCATTTAACTTAATCCCTTGTTAATCATCAGCAGTGTTTCCAAATGTATGGCAGCAGTGATCTCATAGCTCCTTACTTCAGACAGCATGAACATTCCTCACCTTTCTGTAAATCAGCAGAGCTCAAGCATGTCAAAGAGTATTAAAACATAAATGTAGTACATTTTACATTCAAAATGTCTCAAGTCCTTTTTTTGCAGAAAATCCATTTTTGAGCACAGGACTCAAGTTTGATATTGGAAGTGTGCCGATCTCCTTCAATGCCAGATGAATGATCCAGTTCCCCCCCCCCCCATCTTCATTTATTTTGTAATATCATACTGTGACCAAGCTGCCTGTGCTGTTTTGTGTAATTAAGTTCACAGGGATGAATAGTTCCATTTGCTGAAACACAAGAGTCATTTGCAGTAAAATTGGATTAGACTATTCCGTCGTTGTGAAACTGCCAGTTTATGGGGGGAGAACAACAGGCTATGGAGTAAACTTCGAGAAATGAGTGTCTCTGTGTCTTTGTGTAGCTTGAACCATGACATGACTCTGCCAGAGTTCAAGTTCATCTGGTTCATGGAGTACTCCCACCGGATGTGGGGTAGGCTGGTGGGGCTGGCTTACATCCTTCCTGCTGTCTACTTCTGGAGACGGGGCTATCTCAACCGAACTATGAAGGGCCGTGTCCTGGGGCTCTGCGGCTTTGTCTGCTTCCAGGTCAGAGGGCATGGGACAAGTTCTTTTCATGCCATTGAAAAAGTCAATTAAGTCATTCTAAACACCGAGAGACAGTTGAGATTTTTGAATTAAAATACTGCAACAGTTCAGGAATTCATATTTTTTTGTTATATTTAGTTGTCTGTCCACAGACTCCAATTATCATTAATGCTATGCTACTTGTGTGAGTATTTTTATAGTCACAGGCAGTTCATAATGATCACCATTCTCTTTTTCCTTTATCGTGATAATGTTGTATGTTGTTGATAGGCTGAATAAACTGAAACTCCTTAAATGAGACTGTAAAAATTAAATTCCTAGGATGAAGATCAATATCACTGAGTTGTGATGCTACGCAAAGTGAAGTAGGACAAGTGAATCACATGGGAATCAGTTTATGTCATTGGAAACTACGATTTATGACAAATGTTTGTGTGTAGGAAAACGGACATTTATAATCACATTTTAAGGGGTAGTGTCTATAACATCTAATGTAAGCTCTGTCGTCTGTGCTGGCAGGGCCTGCTGGGCTGGTACATGGTGAAGAGTGGCCTGGAAGAGAAGCCAGAGTCCTATGATGTCCCTCGGGTTAGCCAGTACAGGCTGGCTGCCCACCTGGGCTCTGCACTGGTGCTCTACTGCGCCAGCTTGTGGACCGGCCTGACTCTGATGCTGCCTCCACACACGGTAAAGCGAATCGTGTGCCCTGCAGGAGGATTTGCCTTTTTTATTTTTTTTAATTGACCATTACTTTGTTTTTATGTCTTGCCCAATGTGGGTCCTTGCTACAACGTTTTTGTGCCAGTAACAAGATAACATACTTTATGTGCTCGCTCTGAAATTATCATCTGCACCATCCAGTGTAACTCACACTGCAAGCACAGAGCACACTCAGTAGATCATAACGTGTAGGACTCATGCAGCTCTCACGTATAGTGCTGCTTACTGTTATGCAGGACCTTTCAAGAGGTGGGCCTCACCTCAGCCAAGGATGCATGGTCCTCCACTTTAACCCTTTGGCTGCGTTTCTCGACCGCACACAAATTTGGAACTTTTACCATATACTGTGTTTCTTGACTAAATTCCACAGCTGTGAAAAAACATCCCTCTTTCGGTGCTAAATCCTATTCTTTAGGAGTTTCAAAATGTTCGCCTTAATCCTCCCACGCTTTTCTCCGCAAGCTATTGGGTGTCATACACATACAATTATGTAATCATTATGGGTTTTTTATTTGTATAGTTATAGTTTTTACCAAGCTGACCCTCCAGTCCATTAAGATGACCTGCTTTTTGAATTACTTCCCTCTTGTGTTACAGCTGCCTGCGACGCGTCAGTTAACCCTGCTCAGGAGATTTGCCCGGGGCACAGGCGGCCTAGTCTTCCTCACAGCTCTGTCAGGTAACCCCTCTCAGCCTGTGGTGCCCTTCTGAGCAGTCACAGTGCAGACGCCCGCCCTACTAAGACAAGCAGTCTTGACATTTTATCCTTATGTGCCCGACAGCTTCAAGCACCTTCATTTTTTCTTTTGCAGTTGACATAGTCTAGGATAGACTACCATACTTATTGAGAATTAATGTGGACAATTCACTGATTTAATGAACAGAGAAATGAGAGGGCCCTTGCCCGTCTTCCTGCTGGACAAGGTTACAGCTCTAACAGATATTCTCTTTTTATTTCTGGTTTGTAATATGTGTTATAAATTAGGAGAGAAGAGCTTTTGGTGCACAGAAGAATGTGTCGTACATTATTAAGCATCCATCTGTTATTAGATAGATAGATACTTTATTGATCCCGTGAGGGAAATTGCAGTGCAACAGCAGCTTTACACACACAACACAGTCACAGTGTAATGAATTATATAATAATAGTACAATACATACAATACAATACAAGAGTTACTCACAGTCCGGACACACAAGAGGAAACTAGAACAGAACAGTACACAGAAAATCGTATCACACGTATGAATATAAATGTAGATGTAACCATAGATATAAATATAAATGTATTGCACAGGTCCCTGGCATATATTGCACAAAAGTGGTTGTAAACGGGAAAAAGAAAAAGAAAGAGAAGAGATGTAGCAGTAGATGTGTATATGCGTTTAGTCCAGAAACAGGTCACTGTCACTGTTGCCTCTGCCAAGACGCAAGGTGGATGCGTTGTACAGTCTTATGGCAGACGGCAAGAATGACCTCCTGTAGCGCTCCCTGTCGCACCGTGGATGAATCAGTCTATTGCTGAACGTGCTCTTCATTCCTGCAAGCCTGTCATAGAGGGGATGGGAGAAGTTGTCCATGATGGCCTCTAGTTTGGACATCATTCTCCTCTCAGCCACTACCTCCAAGGGGTCCAGGTCAGACCCAATGACAGAGCTTGCTCTCCTGAAAAAAAAAAAAAAAAAGTTGAACCAGTTCTTTAACAGGTTTGATTCTGGGTCCTCTGTGGCGCAACACCCATCCCCCCACAGCCACACGCTCCCTAACCCTTCACAGCTTCTTATTAAGAAGCCTCTAATTCCTGTTGCAGGTTTTGTCAAGCTATAACATATTGCTGAATCACAGGGCGTAACATGGGAGTCATGGCCATCACCAGGCAGATGCACAGAGGCAGACAAATAAAGGAACATGTTTACAACTAATCTGATAAATGCTGCTGCTGTTTGCCTTCTGCATGTCAATAGCCTTGATTGATTTCTCAGTCCCTGTTGGTCGGACTAAACCCTTTTCAAGAGTGGGTGCTCACCCAGTCATGGTGGAGCTGGGAACCTGCGTTGGCTAACTAGTCATGGCTGCTGGTCACACAGAGATCAAATTGGAACAAAGATGAAAACCTAAAATTGTGCCAGCAGGAATTGTGGAGTAGTGTCAGTGTTTAGGCTGCAAGGAAACAAGTAGAAGTTAATTCCTAGTTGGGGAAAAAAGAATGCCCATTTTTTTCCCCCGTTTTCTTTTAACAATCCAAATTCAAAACGTACTGTCATCTTAGTTGGGTTTCTGATGACTCCATTATTAAATCACTTATACAAAACTGAAAACATAGCACATCATAAAATATCCTACTTGGTTTCAGATGACATTGAAAACAAAACGGCTGGAAGATAGTTGAATAAGGAGAAGGAAAAACATGTTCCTTAAATACTTTTTTTTGCAAAATATCTGTAAATGCAAATCCCATTTAAATACTTAGAGTAATGTAAGTCAGTCAGTGCACTGTCAGGGGACAAGAATGGGGTTAAAGTTAAACCTTTCTGAAAGTATTGTATAATTTCATTTTATGCATTTTTGATAGATATGCAGATTCCAGGGATGCAACTGTGACATTGACAAAAGCAATTGTCCTTTTTTGGACAGAACACAGCACGCATCCTATGGCCCTGTTGCTGCCTGTTGTGTGTTGTGCACTGTTGAGGTAGAATCAAAAGTATTCTGGCAAAATAACAGCTGAAAGAGATGGTGTCACCAAAGACAATCCATGAGGCTGACTTTTGAGTTGAGACGCTCTGTTTGTTCCAGGGGCATTTGTGGCAGGATTAGATGCTGGCCTGGTCTATAACTCCTTCCCTAAAATGGGCGAGAGCTGGATCCCCGATGACCTGCTGGCCTTCTCCCCCACCCTCAAGAACTTCTTTGAGAACCCCACCACCGTCCAGTTCGACCACCGCATCCTGGTAACCCAAGGGCTTCTTTTTTAACCCTCTGCAGACCCTCACAGAAGGGCTTGAGGCACGGGCATGTCCAGTCAATTGTTACTGGGCATTTGTTGTATTCTTTTAAGCCTCATATCGTGTGGGGAAGAATGTCCATTTGTTAAACACCAGATCCTCTAACTTTAGCTTAATCATAACCATTTTAGTGAAATTTGAAAAGCTGTTTAAAAGGAGAAATTAGGCTTAATATGAATGTCTTTGTCAGTTCTGCCTACTCCACAATGTGGGGAAGTGTGAAAAGGGTATAAAGAATATTAGGATGTATAGTTACAAGTGTAAAGGGTAGCGTTGCACTTTTTTAAAGGTCTGTGAACAGTCTCTGACCACAATTACCAAAAATGCTCCTAAATGCAAGATGTTAACAAAAAGGTCCAATTGTATTACTTTCATTGATGAAGCAAAATAACAATTGGCTCATAAGACACAAGACATCTTCTGTCCAAGAGAGAATCTTGCAGATCCAACAACAAAAATATATCTACTGTACATCTGTCCAGATAATCAGCTGGATTATTGCTTTTAGGGCTCAAGGCAACCTGGAGCATGTAGAGCAAAGCAGAACTATACCCTGCTCAGAACATAACAAAGTTTGCAACCAAGAGGTGGTCATTGACCCCCCCCAGCTCATTTAGTAGCTAATTGATCCAGGTGGTGTTGGATCAGTGCACCCCATCTGATATTAGACCCTGGACCCCAGAACTATGAGAGTGATGCCACTGTGCCACCCCAAATATTAAAAATCTACATATTACTAGGCATAAACGGTGCTGTTACTGCAAAACATTAATGGTTAGGGCAGGGAGACATTCTAATATTCTGTGCAATACAGGCTTTTTTGGCAAGAGCTTCTTACAGCACAAACACAGAAAAGAATTTGGTACAGGGAGGTTATCAAGGAATAAGAAATCGTTATTGTTGTGAAAGCCTGCAAACAACTAATGTTACAACTTATTAGGACTTATTAGAGGGGGGGGGGTTTGCTCACCCTGCAATCTGTGTGGGTCCTATTGCCCCAGTATAGCAATATGGACACTATACTTTCAAAAACCTGCCATCCTTGGTTCTGAGGTCTGATGTCTGATGGTCATTAACAATCCCAGGGCGTTTCTCGAAATGAATAAGAGTGTTAACCTGGTGTCCTGGCCAAATTTCCCACCGGCCTTCAACAATCATGGCTCTCATTTATGAAATGGCTTCCTCACTCCGTTCTCCTCCCCACTGATGTGTAGTGCACTTTGGTTGCCATCGCATCATCAAGGTGAGGGCTACACATTGGTAGTGGTGGAAGGGAGACCCATTACCTATAAAGCGCCTTCAGTCAAGCATCCAGAAATAACATAATAAAATATTAAAATACAGATTTTATTAAAAATAATAACCTGCAGAAGTTGAGTCCTTGAAACTCTGCAGATACAACAATGGAGTGAAATATTAATTCAGTGTGCGTGAAAAGCAATGTCCCTTAAATACTTCACATGTCACTCTGCTTCCTTTAGCAAGAAAATAGGGTTCATATCATTACGGTTTCCTTTTTCACCAGATAATCGATAAAATATTCCATTTTATTTTGAAATAGGATGTGTCCTTGTGCATGAAGGTGCAGTTGAACTAAAAAGAGTCCTGCTTTACAGAATTAGTAGTTTCTCTATTAGGCTTGACTTTCAGTTGAAAAATCCCAAGTGAGAGTTTAGAGTCCTCTTGTAGAAAGGACAGATTATAAATACTCTATTAAATGACTTCCCCCCCTATACCTGACAGAGAAATTCAGCAATTGCATAGCAGTGATCCAAGATAACTGTCACCATTCTATTAATAACCAGAGAAGTCCTTTAGAGCTGATCTTGCTGGGGTAATACAACTACTTTAAAGAACGTTTCAGGCAGACTTTACTTATTCTATTGCAGTTATATTATAGTATAGCATCTGAATGAGTTTTTTTTAGCATGTTTGAAAGCGTTTTAAGTCACAAAAGAAATGTGAACCCATTTTTGCTTGATGGCCCCACAGCACTGATTATTCCTGCCTGCCGTGTTTTTGTGCATTGCTTTGGCAAGCTGGGATTGATCCATGCCACATCTCTCTGCAGGGTATTGGCTCAGTGGCGGCCATCACTGGCCTGTACCTCTTCTCCAGGAGAATGGCTCTGCCCAGAAGAGCCAGAATGGCCATGACCTCCCTGCTGGCCATGGCCTACTTGCAGGTGAGCATGACGCGCATCATTGCGGCCTGCGTGAGAGTCAGTCATGTTCACTGGCTGCCTGTTAAAAAGCTGTATTTCCATCAGAAAAGTGACACCAAATGAGGAACATTCCGTTTTAGTGGCCCATAGCATAAGTTTGCTTTCTTTGTCTCTAGTCATCATGACTCATTACCCTTTTGTAATAGAGACGTTTTCATTCGTTTATTACATGTTTGCAGGAAACAGTTATCTGTCTCTGTCCACAATATCCTACCACTGCAAGTCAAGTGGTCACTAGTGCCATAACTCTGCTCCCCCCCCCCACCCAAGATAGTTTGAGGTAAAGGCATCCACAAAACATAATAGTATTGATTGCTTTTGTATGGTGTTTCTCATCCAAGGGAAATCTAAAAAATGCTTCACATAGAAAACGGGACCCCAGTTCAGTTAAGTTTAGCTGGACTCCAGCACCCATTTGGGGCAACTTCTGGCAGCTGTAATGCTCCAGTAGCCCCACTACGCAGCAGGTGCTTCCTTAGCTTCTGAGGTCTGTCCCATTTAGGACCTTAGACAATTTTAGGTTTTGAAAGTGAAACAAACAGCTGAGTAAAAGATATCACCCCTAATAAACTGAAGCCCAGTACTTTTAGTGGGACAGTGATCCAGGTTTGATGTTGGCATATGGCTAGCAATAACACATGTTTGTTAAACAGTAGAAATACTGTAAGTTGCATTATTAAAGAACATGTCAAAATCCTTGTCCATTTTATTTTGGCATTCTCTTGTTCTGCAGTCAGGTGACCTCCCTGTTCTTCCTCCTCAGGTGGGGCTGGGCATCAGCACCCTGCTCCTGTATGTGCCTACGCCTCTGGCAGCCACACACCAGTCGGGATCTCTGGCACTGCTCACCTTGGCCATCTGGTTACTCGCTGAGCTCAGGAGAGTTGCCAAGTAAACCAGGAGGTGGACGCAGCAGACACCACCTTCCCCTCTCCTTCCGTCTCCACGTCTCTTGGATTTTGGCATTGCTACCGATTCACCTACTGTAATCTGTTCTTTGTCTGCACTGCCTTTACCTACACTGGGATAATTCTGGTGAAATTCAGCCCAGGACATCCAAACATTCCTTCCCGAAGCTGTTATTCAAATACATGAGAACTCAAGAGCCACATTAAATTGTTTTAGAAGCATGTGGGCGAGCTTGACTTCATGCACTCTGGTCAGTTCTTGAGGATTCTGTTGTCTAATAAGTGCTGTTTATTTATGACAGGAACTTTGCAGTACAGAATTAATGCCAGCAGATGGCATATCTTACAGAAGAATTTGCACAGCATCCTGTTGTACATCTGGAGAATAAGGGAATTGAAGCAGATGTACAGTATATACGAGTCCTAAAGGGATAAAGTACTGTACATAGTGCATTTGCCTCTTACTCTTGAGTTAGAACTCTCCTGGGCAATAAACAGAACCCATTTTGTGAGCAATCTTAAGCCATGATCAAGTCTGTTATGAAGAAATTTAAAAGGATGCACCAACAAGAAAATAAAAAGGATGGGCTGGACTTTATTACTTTCAGAATCAGTTTGCTTATGTGTATATTTTTTCAGAGTCATTTAGGAGCTTAGTTTTTTCTGCTGTGTGCTGTGTGCTTCTGGGTTACTTTGAGGCTATCACCTGTACAGTACTTGGACAGAAATCTTGATTCATTGCAGTTGTTCTTATCAACATGTATACCACACATTGCTTTGTTGTAGTGCGAGGGGGCATTAAAGAAATGTCCTACTGATAAGCCTTTTTTTTTTAGTTTTCTCAAATCGGAGAAAGCCAAGAGGGATGTCTTACTATGATTTCCAAATCTCAATCTATAACAGAAATAAGACTGATTAGACTGTACTTTCCTCAATTCTTAAACAGCTGACCTACAGTGCATGACCCAGATCATATAAGTAATTATATTCAGATTTCCTTATCAGAATCTGACATTTTAAACACCTTTAAAATCAGTATTAATGAAAAGCTTGGCTTTTATCAATGTGGTTTAATGTTGTTGATCAGACATACTGTATGAGGCTCAGCCAGGGGACCTGTTGGCTTTGCACATAAACATGTTTCTCTGTTAAATGTGATAAATTCATACTGTACATGCAGCTGTTCAGTTCACCATGACTTGCAGTGACTCACAAATAGCTTAACAGAATCATATTTATAAACCTGACAGTTTTCGAACACTGTGATCCGTTTCCCTACTGAATAAGTTATTGGACAGAAGTTTCCCCAGTATGTCATTCTAATCCACTTATTTTTATTTAATTGCCCTTGCAGCTGTATGGAGATGTTTACAAAAACTTTCCTGTCACAAACTGGGCAAGTTAAAGTGTGAAAAAAAAGCTAATCAAACCAAACTCAGGTCCTGACAACAGCTTTCTACAGAAGTAAATTTAGAAAAGTAAACAATTACAGTATACACCTCCCCAGTCATCAGGGAATACTGCGCAGCACTTGGCATGTTTCTGCCTGGAAGTTTCAGAGTCCTGCCATCTGCAGACAAGGGAACACAGAAAAAACAACCTGGAAACTGAGTTCCCTTTACAGTATGTGTCCTTTCTAATAAAGAATCCTGCCCAGGACTAAATTTCTCTCTGAACTTGCCACTTCTTCTACAGCCCAATGCACAAACAAAAATGAGAGATTTAAATACTGGAGGCCAGGGATCTGCCCTGTAAATCCATTGAGAACAAGGAGAGCTGCTGCTGCATTAAACTTAAACGGGTAAGGGGGGGATAAAACAAACACCTCAATGCAACCTGGCATCCTTTTTAGAATGTTTTGTAGAAAATGGGCCACCAAGAAAAGACATTGTCCTTCGCTGGACTGATTTCACAGCAGCAGCCAGATACATTGCGGGGCTTAGGGGAATGTCCTAATTCTGATGGAGATTGAAATTGTCTTTTGCCTACCAAGTTATCCTATATTGTTGACCCAAAAACAAATAAAATAGCAAATACATTACTAGGGGAGGATAGTTTGGTGATTTCCCCTGTACCCATCAAGAAAGAGTAAAATGGTTTTGGGGACACAGCTTTTAAATGGTGGGGCAAAACACTCCAAAGTCCAAAACCTCTAATGAACAGTATGTCAGACAATAGCCATATATTATGATGAACAGGTTTAGCTGCCAGACTACAGTGAAACTGGGGAATTAATTTATGGTTAGGAAAGTAGCATGATTTCTGGTGTTAGAATGCTTTTAAACCCATGTAATTTTGTTGGATTATGACAGGGAATTATGTTAAGACAATGGTACATAAAGATACAAATATTAAAATGTTATTCTAAGATGTTAAGTTTAAAAGTCCCTTTCAATTTTTTGGGTGTAAAGTAGAAATTAAGTGGTACAACCTTTCAAAAAGCTGGGACCCCAGCCCAACAATCTTCCCCCGACCGCACCCCCTATCCCCATGTACAGCCTATCTAATGGTGCCGTATTGGGGGGGAAGAAAAGTTTCAAAACCCAAAGCAATGCTGTGAAAGGTGAGAGGGCCTGCCTAGTGTGTAAAATGCTTGGTTGCAGCGTTGTGGTTTAAATGCTATTGGCTCGCCTATCACAGTGCATAGTGCAACTAAATAAAACCATGAGAAAAGGAGATCCACAATGCAAAGCTGTAAGTCTCCTGTGTAAAAAAAAAAATCAGTTTGAACATCATGTGTGCCGTTTTTAAAAAGCTGTTGAGTAAAGAATAGGAATTTTCCTGCTGTTGGCAGTATTGTGAATATAGTTGACCCAGTGCTCGCTGTAGTACAGTATGCCCCCTTTTTTCAAATACTAAGCTATCATGCCAGATTGATTAGAAATCTTAAATTGATTTCCATACACTCTTTTTTTATGCCCCATGAACCATTACTTTTGTGAATTACAGTATTTAAATATCAGTTTACCTTGTCAGTGACAAACAGACAGGATTTTGAAAGAGTAACTGTAACTTAAGAGAAGGAACAGCCAAGTTTCTCATTCGCCCTTACCAATCATGGCCTCTTAACCCCCATCTATGAACTGGCTTCATTCTGTGCTCTCCTCCCCACTAATAGTGGATGTGTGGTGAGCGTTTTGGCGCACTACAGCTGCCATCGCATCATCCGGGTGGATGCTGCACATTAGTGGTGGTGGAGGGGAGTCCCCATTAAAAGTAAAGCACTTTGAGTGGAGTGTCTAGAAAAGCGCTATATAAGTGTAAGCAATTCTAAATGACAGAATGAATACACTTACAGTATAATAGGTAGTTATAAATAATACAACTGGACTAGTCAATGTCAAACAGAATCAATACAATACCTCTTTATGCATCTTCTTTGCCTTTCGTTCAAATGCCTTATCATACAAATGAAGGCTTTTGTCCATTTTTTACAAATTGAATATGAACAAAAAACCTGACAAATTGTTAACTTTTACTGACAAGCAACATGAAAGTCCTAAGAATATTAAAATAGCACAAGTATGAATAAAAGATTTGCTTAGCTATTCCATTACTAATCCATGCAACGAATGAAGTACTGTATATGGCTTCCAAATGTGGCTTTCATTAGGTCTGTCTGCAACATTTACTCAACGGATTAATTCTCTTTAAATTACATTTTCCAGCATGTCACGCCTGGAGTCATTAAAAGGAGGCAATTAGTAGTGATTCATGTCCAAAAAACATCAGCAATGTCGATATTTTCCACTGGCGAATAGACAACCTACTTGAACTGATAGGGTGCACCGGTGCTCTCCTGACACTTTGCACTCTCAGGACACGTACTGTACTGTATGAAATACCTCCTATCCTTGTGTTACATTCATACAATCTGTAACTGTATAGTAAATAGCAGTTGTATAATTTCTTGCATCATAATCCTAACCCCTATAAACATCTGTCCTTCCACTCTATCCCTTTTAACAAGCTCACAGACAAAGCATTTCATTGCCAACAACACCGCTGTATGCTGTACTGTACATGCATTGATAAACCTTGATTGAGTGATTTGTGCTGAAAATGAAATATATCTGCTCATTGCTTACAGTGCATATTGTTTAATGAAGCATATATGCAACAAACATTAATGCTCTATGGCATAGACAGACAAATGTAGAATCAGTAGTACTCAGTTATTCTAAGCAAGAACAGTGGTACAATGCAAGAGGTGTCCAATTGGAAATACAAGATGAAATAAAAGTCATGTAAAACAGATTAGTTGGACCCTGAAACACAAATATGAAAAACAGTTTTGCAGAGATTTACAGTACATCTAATTTCTGTATACACCTACATTGCAAAATGGTATTGGCCATCTTGAAATTACAGTGGTTTAACTATGGTACTCAAATAGACAGGTTACTCCAAATGTTGCTTGTCACTTGGAGTCTGAGCTAGCTCTACTTGGTTAAACTGGCCCACACCTTAGAAAAACAATGAAGGACCCTATGCAGGTTTCAAGATCACAAATACATGTATCCTAATCCAGTTAGTAAGGGTAATCCAAGGCCAGGGTCAAGAGGCAACCGACTGATCTGCGCCTCTGCTGTACAGAAGAAGTAACCCCTAGAGGTTGAAGTGCCCTCAGACTTCAGATGCATGGGCTATGTTTTGTAAGACGAACCTTTTTTATTTTGGTTACAAGCAGCATTTATGTTACGCGTTAAACGAGTCAGATGGGGCTACAACTACTACCCAGCAGTTCAGTTTCAGTTATGAAAGGTTTCTGGATATAGCGTATTTTAAAAGGCTCTAGGGGTTGTTCCTTTCATTTATATTTTACATTTGATTGTACTGTAGTAGTCTTCACATTTTAAATATAGACTCCATTAATTTGTATTAATGTCTTTAATGTGGTTCTTATTAATAAAATGCCACAATGGTCATACACTATGTACTTTATTTTGCTTTACTATGGCATTGCTTAACTTCACTGTCGAACCATATTTAGTGCCGCTATGAAGCCTTGTTCTGTTGCCCTGTGTTTTCTTTAAGACCTTCAGAAGTTGGTGGTCTGCATGATTGCTGAAGAAAGGGCTGCTATTGAATAGTATCTTTGTGGAGAGGAGGGGGACTCCAGCATACAGAACTCACTTCTCCACAAGACAAAGAGACACTCAGTGAGAAGCACTGGAGCATCCAGAGCAAGGAGGAGCTCAGTGCACTGAGTGTATATCCCACAGCCGTAATGGACTGCACTCTGTATTTACACAAGCGTACAAAGTAGAGGAACCAAATGAGCTGGACAACGTTAACATGACAGGACAGAAATGTGAGACACCATTGCTCCACCCTGCAGAGCAGAGGAGGATGCCTAACTGGACTGTATCTCAGTTAAGGAGGAGACTGAGCAAGTGTCTACACACAGTGCAGGGAACATCCCTCAGCTGGACCACGCCCAGCAGAAACAATACAGCTTCAAGAGGAATGACAGCAGCCGAAGACTGAGAGAAGGTAGAATTGTTTATTGAGATGCGGAAGACTTGGCTTAACCCGCTCGGCTGAGGGCCAACCTCCCGGCTATTGGACAGGGAGGATAGGACCCCTATGGGCAGCTGCAAAGGTAGAGGTGGAGGAGGGATGCAAAAAAAATGATTGAGGAAGAACAGAGGGTGACATTTGGTATGTACAGTATGGAGACTGACTGAGAGTTTGCAGCAGCTGAGTTTGATAAGCTTGGCTGCCCGCATTCCTCCCAAACTTTCATTAAAAACTCCATTAAAGCTTGAAAGGCCTTGTCCTCCTGCACTCTGATCCCTCTGTGAGTAGGCACACAGCAGATATCAAAAGAGACCCAGGGGTTGATGACTACCCACAGTGCACAGAGTAGACAAGGTGTCAGTCTCTCTCTCAGCATTTCTGCACATCAGCACTCTCAGTCCGAGAGAGGCTGCCCTCCTGCTCTCACTGTGGCAACAGTTTTAAACAGCCATTCAAGCTTGAAGTGCACCAGTGCCGTCACACTGGAGAGAAGCCATTTAGCTGCAATCGATGTGGGAAGAGCTCCAGTCGATCAAGCCACTTTAAAATGCCACCAGTACATTGACACAGGAGAAAGACCTTCAGCTGCAGTTAGTGTATGAAAGGTTTGGGTTATTTAACAACCTTAAAAGTCACCAGCATGCTCATCAGCAGAGGAGCCATTCAGCCACCTGCAGTCTGGAAAGAGCTTTAGTCAGACATGTCTTTAGTTAGACATGAAGAGGCACCAGTTCATGCACACTAGAGAAATTGTTCAGCTGCAGTTGGTGTGGACAGCTTCACAGTCAGCTTCACTCTGTTGCCAGCCCTTCAAAACACACAAGTGTGGTAAAAGTGAATAAAACTGTAGGGCAACAGTCTGAGACGTTTCAAGCTGTTAGAGTAAACAATTTAAGACACTAAGACATTAGAAGCACACAAAATGTCTCACAGAATATCAGAAAGGCCCAGGGGTAGTTTATGGCTAAGAAATCTTTGTTATGAAAAACATACTTGTAATAATATTACTTTGGTGAGCCCCCTGCCCTATGTGATTACATTAACGCAGCAAATCACACTGCAGTACAACCATACAGGAAAACAGCATAGGTTCCATTAAGTGAAGTGCAAAAAGAATAGTGAAGAGAAAAACATTTTGTCACAGATTTAAAGAAGAAAGTTTTTACTGAAAAATCCCAATTGAGAAGCTATGAAAAAAATCTAAATATAGTGTTTAGCAAAAGTATTCTGCTATAATGTCCTATTCAAATTACATTACGTTGATGTGTCGGTCGTGCTCTGGTGTGGTCACTTGAGGGCGACCAGATCTTGGACGGTCATCTGTCCTGCTGGTCTGCTGAAACCTTCCCTGCAGTTGGGACACAGTGGAGCGGCTTACTCCATAGTGTCTGGCAACACTGGCACATGACATGACTGCCTGCAGCATGCCAATGGCCCTCTCCCTTGCTTCTGGTGACATTCGAGGCATTATGGAATGCACAGAAAAGTGTGGCCTTTTTCTTGCAGTGACCTAAGGTTTGAATTATGGCCTTTTTAAAGGTGCCCTGATCAGATATTGTTCCACCTGGACCTCGTTAGCTAAAAGTGCACCTAAGGAGCTTTTGTGTGATTGGCAAGTTGCAATGCCTCACTGCACAAGCTGTATTGCTGGTCAGAGGGCTTAAAACAAATTGACAACTTTTGTGTGAAAGTACATAAGCTATAACTATAGTATTCTCATTACAGAAAATGTTTTTTTTTCTATCAGTATACTGTATATTGCACATGATTTTCTCAACATAAGGTTAACCTTTGTATGGCAATCATAATGCTTATGAGCATTTCAAAAAGTTAAATTTGATGTCTTCTGTGTAACGAAGTGTACTTTAGGACCCTGTGAGCATGAGGAAATGCCTGGAAAAGGGCTACAGGGAAAACACAGTTAGGAAAGGAAGGAATGGCGAACAGTGGTCAGGTGCTAGGGAGGAGCGCAGGGAAACAAGTCCAGGGAAGTCCAATCGGGAAATCCAGGCACAGTCCAAAATCCAAAGCCGGGTGATCCATCCAAGACAAGATAAAAAAGGTTAAAATCCGGAGTGGAATCCGGAAAACAGACTGATGAGGCCCGGCGCTCTGAGCTCCGGACTTAGCAGGTCAGGATACCGTTAGGAAGCCTATGCCCTAAAGCCGCAAACGCAGGTTTATTTCTTGTTGCCCAACATGGAATACCACATTCATGCAGAAAACTTCACATGGCAGTTTTTGATCCACTGTATCCTGAATATGTCAGCTAGTGCTGTAGATCTCCAACTGTTCCCTTTGATTGCCTTTTGTGCCTCCCAAAACCACATCCCAGGGTAGCCACTATAGCAGCAGCCTTAAATATCTTAATAATGGACAGTGCAGTGAAGAGCTGTAGATTGTAGATTTTTCTTCTAACCATCCCTCAACTGGTGGAGTCTCTGACCTTAGCTATGATGATGCTACTGAATCACTGTTACTCTTACCTCCTGCTATACTCCAGGGAAATAGCAAACCTTTAAAGGCCTCTATAAAGTTCCAGAGGATTCCATTACATTTCCAAAGAACAGAATGGTATTTGCTGACATGTTTCTATTGGATTTTATTTAAACAAATACTTAAGAGATGTGAATAAATGTGACCTTTGTGTTTTCTGGAATTCAATAATTTGTGACAGATATGACAGTAGATACAGCATAAAAAAATTTAGAATTGCTTTGAAGCTAGACACATTACCCATTATGTCACTCATTCTACTACAGTATATAATGTTTTTGTTCTAATATTATTGGGGGTACAAATAAATCAGCATGCTACCCCGGTTTGTTGACAGCGATAAGAGTCTCTGCAACTTAAGCCAACCAAACATTTTCATAAGTACACCACCTTCATAAGTACAAATAAATAAAAAAACAGAGGGGTGGGCAAACACATTTTATTACTTTTTGATATACTAGTCCTGACATAGTTCTCTATTCAAATACAGTAAATGAAGTTTGGATAAAAAATTGGATATCACACTGTGTAACCTCACACCTCAGATATTGTAACACTGTTTATGTGCTCTGGGTCAGGAAGTGAAAATCCTATAGGAAATACTGTATGTCATCAGATTCTGTCCATCGGGTAAATGTAAGAACATTTAGCGGTTATATATTCTGTATAAACCATTGATGCAGTAACCACCACAAATATCTCAGATTTTTTAACTATCTATTGTGATACAGAATAGTTATTATAACTATATGTATTCTGTATTACCATTTGTTTCTGTGCAACTAGTTACTATTTGCCTCAAATCCATTGTATGCTTCTGTAGGTATTTCAGAATGCTGACATCTAGGATGAAAAATACATAAACTATACAATACCAATCTGAAAACTAGTTTACTTTTGAAAAGAGATCTCCCCCTAGTGGTCAACCTACTAAGCACATCTCTCTGTGTGAACAACCTGCGTGAATTATGGCGAATCGGGTAGCTTTGGAAAGGGAAAATTTATTTTGTTGTCTATCCCTTCACACAAAGCACATAATTGAGGCTTATGGCCAGGATAAGCAGCAGGTTGTTATGACACTTCTTAAGCAGTGCGCTGAAAATGTTACTATTAAACAATAGTAGAGCTAACTAAAAACCTCTCATCAGACTATACTTACTGTACTGAATATGCACATCCCTATACATACAGTATTGCAGAAGGTAGTTTTTGTAATGCTGTATAAAATGTATTAACAGTTGACTTATTATCCATTTAGAACATATATACTTACAGTATAACATTTAGAAACAGGAACAAATAAAAGTATATTCTGAGCTAAAAAGAGAAGAAAAGAAATGTTTTGGCTGTGAAGTGTAACCAGCACATTTTCTTACGCTGCAAGGTACAGTATACAGTAAGGCTGAACAATTGCAGAATGTAAAAATACCAAATAATTAACAGGGATAGAGACATAATGATTGAGAAACATTGGCATTTAACCAAAACATGCAGTGTTTATAATTGCATACCATTACCTCTGTTGGCAATTTGTTTCTATAGCAGATTCTCCTAATCCAGCAGTGTGATGTGTAAGATATGCCCACTTACTGTTTAATAAGAAGAAATATGGAACGGGCTGATATTCATAACCTTCCCAGCCCTTACGTTAAGTCCATAACCCTTACATTTCCCCTGTCAAATAGAACTACCAGCAGGTCCTGTTTGGTCATGGATGCATCTAGCAAAACTAGTGGTCGGTTTGTCTACTTTTATTAATGTCTTTCAACAAGGCTGAACCGTTTACCTTTAGAGCTGTCTAACCACAAAACTTTATCAGTGTAACAAAAACGTCACATCCTTTTTAGAGTGCTGAACCATTTGATAGAGAAATCAGCTTGCAAACAGCCTTTTGCATAATGCAGAATCCTGTTTAGCGCCTCTGTCTCTGGCGAGTTCCTACTCTACCCTTCAGTACCGTAAACCAGTTCTTACACTCCAGAATCAGCTGCTTTCTTACTGTTAGAAGATTAGGTCTCTGTTTTAATCCAGTCAGCTTATACCAACCAAAATTTGGTTATAAGTTATAACTGAAACGTATCTTCAAGCAAGAAGCAATGAAGACATCTCCAGGAAAACAAGTGATCGGTAAAAATCACGTCTGCACTACCTGTGTCACATCCAAGTTGCAGATCGGGTTAGAAGAACTGTTTCTCATAATCCTTTTTAGTTTATTTTTTATAGGTATGAATAATCCAACTATACTACAGAATTACTGGACAAATATTAACAAGTATGCACCTCTGTGTCTGTAATTTGCCCAAACCTGCAGCTGCAGCAAAATAGATAAGTCAGAGAGAAGGTCTCAGGCAGTGGAACTAAAATAAAATCATCAGGCTGGAAGAGAACCTTTGTGAAGCAGATGCGAATATGTAGAGAGCATCTGATTTGAGGGTGGCAGGTATCTCTTCTAGCACAAATGTGGCACACCACAAGAAACCGAACAAAGAAAGAATGCTTTCTAATGAGCCAAAATAGCATGCTAAAATTTCACTGGTTATAGGGAGGCATTGTATATGGAGGAAGACTTTCTTTGGAGTGGAGAGTGTAGAGTGCGATGCTTTGAAGGACAGCATTCTGGAAAACTGATTAAAGGGTATAGAGAATCAGAATATGGATCCTGAATATGGGCACAGTCACTGGGAATGGCTGCAGGGTGTGGAGATCACACTACCATGGCTATCCAGGATGAGAAACGTAGGCAGATTCATTTGTTGGACAGTTCTGAGCAACAAGTGTGGCCTGGACAGGTGAACATGGGGAAGTAATGCTGGGAGACAGCTAACCTCTGCTCTGGAGGCTCGGAAGCATGACAGAAGACATGAAGGAAGAATAGAGTGGTTTACAGTTGTAGCAGTAGTAGACCATATGGGCACATCAGAGAGGAGGAGAGTGGAGCATCTTCTAGATGGATACAAGGCAAAAGAGGAAAAGTAGAAGGGGAAGAGGCAGAGGTTATTTGAGACAGCCCACTCCGGGGACCTTGGAATTTTACACAGCCTCACCAGCCCAGTTCCTTTGCATCTGAGGGAGACTTTAAAGTTGTGGTGTTGTGATGGCAATCTACTGTTGTGACATGGACCTAGTCCTGGGGAACCTAAAGGGGGAACGTCACTCTAGTTTGTGGACACTGTGTACCCCTCTAGCTCAGGAAGGTCTTCTTTCTCTTGGTGAGGTGCATTCTATGGCTGGTTTCACTCACCGGTTCAATGACCTTGCACAGGCCCAACGACTTGGGATCCAGCTTTGGACAGCACCCCTGGACTGGCAGGGTTTGTAGAACCAGACTGTCACCTGAGGTTGGGAAAGTTGTTTTCTGGGCTGGACATCATAATTTCAGCAGGACCGTGGTTCTGTGGCTTTTGCTTGCATGGGAGTACATTCATCAGCTTCCTCAAGGCACTTTTTAAGCCTTTCCGAAAATTTCAGGTTCATCAGTCACTGGGAACTGGTCTGAGGACTGGCCAAAGGCCATCTCTGCTGGCATCTGGGGCTCATGCCCAGGTATGTGGAGGACTCCTAATAAGGTAAGGCATAAATGTCTGACAAGAGATGAATTGGTCTGTAGTGACCATGATAAACCTGTTGTTCTTGGATGTCTTGGGAAAATGTACCCAAGATATCTACAGCAAGTCTTTCCACTCACTGCGCACACAATCACTTGGTGCACTCACTTGGAATGGCAGCAGGTTGGCTGTTGAATGGTCTTTTAGCCCCTTCCTGGCAGTGCAGAAGTGCTCAGTAGTAATAATAATAATAATAAACTTTATTTTATATAGCGCCTTTAAAGGTCGCTTCTCAAAGCGCTTTACAGGATGACAATAAACAATAAATAAGAAGACTACAACAATAAATAAGAAAATTTCACAAGATAGGACACAATAATTACAACAATACAACAATAATAATAGAGGAGACCGTGGAAGATGGTATTAAGAAGAGCAGAGGGGTGAAGAATGGAACCAGTTAAGTAAAGGCTTTTCTGAAGAAGAAGGTTTTGAGTCTGGATTTGAAAGAGTTTAGAGAAGGTGACTCTCTAATATCCTTGGGAAAAGAGTTCCAGAGCTTGGGGGCATAGCAGGAGAAGGCCCTGTCGCCCATACAATGTAGACGGGCTTGGGGGACAGTAAGGAGGGCAGAATTTGAAGAGCGGAGGTTGCGAGGTGGGGAGTTGGGCGATAAAAGTTCAGACAGGTATTGAGGTGCCAAGCCATGTAAAGCCTTGTAGGTGAGCATGAGGATTTTAAAGTCTACGCGGAATTTGACTGGAAGCCAGTGCAAGGACTCCAGGATAGGAGTAATGTGAACACTTGCACTAGACCTGGTCAGGATTCTGGCTGCTGAATTTTGGACATACTGCAGCTTGTTCAGAGTAGATTTAGATACCCCAGGGAGTAGAGCATTGCAGTAGTCAATTCGAGAGAATACAAATATGTTGATCAGCTTTTCAGCCACAGTTAATGATAGCATAGGGCGTAGTCTTGCGATATTTCTAAGGTGAAAAAAAGATGTTTTGACAGTATGCTGTACATGTGGGTCGAATGTTAAGCCAGAATCGAATATAACCCCAAGGTTTTTCAATTTTGATTGAAGCTCAAGTACAGAGCCATCTACAGACAGGGTTACAGGACTGGCTTTACGAAGTTGATGGGGGGTACCAATAAGCATGACTTCAGTCTTGTCACAGTTAAGATGAAGGAAGTTTTGAGTCATCCAAATTTTTATGTCAGAGATGCAATTAGATAGAATAGAGACAGCCACATCAGTGTCGGGTTTAGTATGGATGTATATTTGAGTATCATCAGCGTAAAAATGAAAGCTGAGGCCATGTGATCTTAAAAGCTGACCAAGTCGGAACATGTAAATGCTGAAGAGCAAGGGGCCCAGTATTGAGCCCTGGGGGACACCAGACTTGACAAGACCAATTTCAGACCTGTACCCATTGAGAGAGACAAAGTGACAGCGATCAGTGAGGTAAGACTTAAACCATTTGAGGGCAGTGTCAGAGACTCCAAACGTAGTCTCGAGACGAGAAAGTAAGATGTTATGGTCAACAGTGTCAAAGGCAGCACTGAGATCAAGAAGGATGAGTATGGAAAGAGAACCAGAATCAGAAGCTATTAGGAGATCGTTGGTGACTTTGACCAGGGCGGTTTCTGTGCTGTGAAGTTGACGGAAACCAGATTGGAGGGGTTCGAACAGGTTGTTTGTCATGAGGTGGTTATGTAACTGAAGTGTGACAGCACGTTCTAGAATTTTGGAGAGAAAGGGTAAGTTGGAGATGGGGCGAAAGTTGTTAAGATTGTCGAGAGCCATGTTAGGCTTCTTTGGCACTGGGGTAATAGCAGCAGTTTTGAGGACCGTTGGTACAATGCCGGTGCTCAAGGATTCATGTATTATATTGAGGACAATGGGATAGAGAGAAGAGAAACAGGACTGGAATAAAGTGGTGGGAATGGGATCTAAAATAGATGTGGTGGGTTTCATGTGCGTAACTAGTTTGTTTAGGGATGCTGAGTCAAGAAGAGAGAAGCCCTGATAGGTTCCTCTGTGGATCTTAATAACCCCAAAGTAACCGACCGTAGGTGGGCCTACAGTCTTAATGCTGCAGTCACCATGACTTCAACATGCAATCTATGACCAATAAACTGAGCAATTGATCCAACCATTCTATCCCAGGAGGGGATGCTTGCCAGCCCACACCTACTGTTGGACTGTCTTGAGCTCAGTGTTGGCTTCCAGACAGAAAGTCCAAAGAGGTTTTAGGCTCAGGCAGCAGGATCTGACAGCTTGTGGTCTGTGGGGGCCTAATTCCCAGTCTTGTTCTTTGCCCCAGTTGTAGTGTGCAGATCAATTCTCTGCACACAGTCATATGGACAGTACATCTGCATTCTGGTGGTACTTGCTACGATTGTATAATGTTAGCTCAGCAGTGTTGTGATCCATAATGCCACCCGACCATTTGGTTGCCTAAAGGAGAGAAGCCATTGGAGAGCAGCATGGTTTGTTTGCAAGGTGAAGGGGAACCCACAAATATGGTGACAGAAGTGCCATATTGAGTTGGTCACTAATAGTAGCTCTCTTCAGGTCACGGTAAATGGTCTTTGGCGAAAGCCCTGCTGTAAAAGAGTAGGCCTGCTCTCCTTCAGCGGTCTTCTACGAGAGCATGGGTCCTAATCCTTCAGAAGAGGCTCTAGTGTCCTAGTACTTCAAACATACACTGATACTGTACTGTAGTTTCCAGAGTTGCTCACCTTGCTCATGAGTCAGGTCTTTGACGCCTCTTTCCTGTATGGCTTGCATCAGTTTCTCCCATGCGTTCTGGTCTCGATTTGGCTGGGTTGGCACCCTTCTGATTCACCATCATGGAACAAAGTAGGGCTCTGGTGTCCTGCAATGGCTTAGCTCCTCATGAGAGGTTGACACCCTCAATTTCATCTCCATTGTTGTGGAATGTTTATCAAAGAAGAGCCAGGAAAGGTGTTCTCATTCACTCAGTAAGGTATTTATTCATATTGCGCAATAGGGAAAGGCAGCAACCACTAGTCTGTGCAGCAAGTGCGAGCTGATTTTCAAAGTAAAATAGAGAAAGGTCCCTTATTTTATACATTTAGATGATGCAACACCTCAACTTGTTTACTTCATTATGGTTGGTTAGTAATACAAAAACAGGCAAAACAGTAATTTTCCAGTCCTTATAGGTCTTAGCCTTGAAGGAAAGAGAAGACAGCTAAATGCATTATTAAAACATCCTGTGCCCTTGACTCGCTGGGTACAAACACACTTTGTTCACAGAATCAAGCTGCTTTTACAACACAGCTCTGCCCATAAACAACATTTTTAGGATAAAACACTTTTCTTCAGTAACTTTCCATTACACCATCTTCTGTGGCTGGACAGGAATCTGGGCTCAGCATCAAGGGTGTTGGATGGGCCACTGGTGTGAATGGCCCACTTTCAGCTTTCCAGGCAGTGGAGAGTGCTTGAGCAGGTCCTTCTTGGAAATGATCTGAATTGTTTCAGAGGTCATAGGAAATTCCCCATAGGAAGTCTAACCCTATGATGTAAGTCTCCCGGATAAGGGCTGCCTACTTGGTCCCTACAGCAGCATTGTTGACCATCTTCTTAGACAGCTGTGGTCCACCTGTGCATAGGAGTGGCCTCTCCAGTCACTGTGCTCAGCTTTAGTCCAGTGATTGTAACTGAGCAACTGATGACAGAAGATCAGAGAGGAGCCAGTGTCCACCAGCGCCTGGCATGGCACCACTTCAACACAGACATGGAGGTGATGATACAGCTATGTTTCCATGTCTGGCTTCCTTGGTGAGGGGTTTAAGATGGCGTACCAGGTGACCAGCCTTCCTTTGTCATGGTCCTGCCTGGGGGGCCAGTGGTGTCCCTCTCCCACCTCACAAACCTACTGGAGTGCAGCTTCCAGGGGTTCTGGGGCATCTGGATAGACCTGATGCCATGGGCAGGTGGGGGAGAGACCACAAATCAAGCAGTGTGTGGTTAGCACTTTCTGGTCTTCTTTCAGAAAGCATGGGTAGGTCGTGCTCACGAACACCTTCTCAAACTGTTGCATTAACAGTTGCACTAATTACTCCCACAGCATTAGCATGAGGCTGTACCCTTGATGTCCCTGACACAGCAGTTGCCAGCTTGCTGTTCAGTCCCCTTCCTCACTCTTTTGACCTTCTTTCTGAGAAAATATGTTGCTACCTTGTCAGACACTGCCGCACTCCTCCAGATGGTGATATTCTGGTCCAGCAACCCGCTCCTGTTTCCTGGCAGTGCACTTCTGCTGTACTGAAAACCTAATTATGGAGCTCCTACTTTTTCCCTTTCAGTCTAGACAACTCGAGTCTCTTTCTTCAGGTTTCTTTCATTAAAGCCTCTTGCTTAACTTATTGGCATGGCTAATTTCATTGAGAGCCCATTCTTCTAAACATATTCCCTCCTGTGGAAATGTACAGTATGCCCTTAGAATCCTCTTCACTCATTCCTCTCAAGTGTGGCTGATTCTAAGTATTTCCCAATTAAACATTGACCATCTTGGCTTGTGGCCACACTATAGTCTGAGCTTTGAGCCATGATGGAAGCTTCCCAAACACTCACTACATCACATATATTTTATCCTGTTTTGTCATCTCTACTCATGTTGTGCTGGTCTCTTAACTGTTCTATCTTCCTTCTCCTACCTCTGCCATTAATTCTCCTCTCTGTCATACCTATTGTGGAAAGTGATACCTCATTGCTTCAGGACTGCACTGTCCTTGACTACGTTCCCTACTTGTTCAGATTACATTTGTTTCTATAAATAAAATTTTTAAATCTCAGTCTTGCATTCTACAGTATTGCTGTGTTTGAAACTAGAGTGACACATTTTCTGGTGTAGAAAATAAGTTTATTATTAAGTGCAAAGTTATTCATCATTACTAGATCATTACTGTATTTTTACAGTTAAAGGTTTAATGTTAGTGATATAAGTGGACCAATAAATGTGCCTCTTCCATCCTTCTCGCATTTACAAAGCACTGGTATTGTGACATAGGACACTGTGCTATAGAAGGTGCCATCCTTTGGAAGAGACACCATACCGTGGTCCGTGATCATTAAAGAACCATGTCTGCAGTGATTAACCCTGGTGTCCTGGCTAAATCTTACTTAAAGCTTGCACAATCTATCCTCCCTTGAGTTCCCCCCTAATTCAATTGGTGATGCAATTTCTCACTTCTCCACCCAATCTGATCTTTGTAGTCGGACTGATGGTGTTATTGAACAGATGTTTGGGTGGAGGTCAAATTCCTATCTTTCACATTTGCTTGCCTACAAATATCAGCTCCCTGGCTAAACATGGAGCTCCACATGCTTTGTGACCAGTGTTGTTATTTCCTCAGCCAGGGGTTTTAAAACTAAAGTGATAGGTACTGTACGCGATATCTTCATATCCATTGGCTTGTCTCATCATTAGACCAAACAACTGAACTGGCATGCAATTGGTGTTGCTCTTGAGCAGTGGGTGAAGTGTGTGCCTCTTATATGTAAAGTGCTTTGGCTTTACTTAGGATGAATAAAGCCACTATATAAAATTCAAATCATTAAGTCGAATGATAAAAGAATTCAAAACCTGTAAACTGTATCTTAGGGCCTGATCTCTTCAGTCTGCAAACTCAGGATTTATTGAAACATTTGATTGTGACATACAGATAGTAGATGTTTATAAAATTGGATAAACAACCAAATGGCATTTTCCTTTTATTTTCTCTTACCTTAGCTATTGTTCTGGTCTCCTATTATTTATCCAGTGTATTTGACATGTATTTATTGCGAGATTTAAATCCATTCATTGTGAATAAAAAGACGAAACTGCACGGCCTATTCAAGCTTATCATTACACATTAATAATAATAAAGTGAATTCAGTGATGCATAGCAACTGTGAATTTATTTTTGTCTCTGTACAAAATATACATGTTAGAAATGCAAAGCAGCCAGTGGAGACTAGCCAACTAGACACGTTAAATACAATGAGTTATTTGTTTTCATTGTTACAGACAGTCCATGCGTATATAGACAGGGATTTTTGTTGCCATTATTAGAAATTAGCTATGGTAAAGAAGCATTCAGAACAATTTCTCAAAAACAAAGCCAGGGAGGAATACATATACACAACCCATTTCCTATTACACAGCCTATTATTTCTCGCTTGGGTGTCTGCTTTGCATTTGATTCCTCAGCCCCACTGATAGAAAGTGTTATAAATAGTATCATCCATTTAGAAAATTCAGCAGCTCCCGATTCGTTTGATGTTAGCAGTGAAATAAAAGGTCCACAGTATGTTCACTTCAAGCATGATTTGTGACACCCTTAAAATGAAGTGACGTCTCATTGTAAACTTTTCTGACAGCCTGTGGCCAATGACTCGGCCTTCGACAGGTTAGGACATTGTGAAGATAGCCGAGCTCTGTCTCAGGTCTCGAAGATGAAAGTCAAACAGCTGTCATTTCCTGCTTCAGTTAAACAGGTTCAAGGCTGTGATGTTTATCAAGCTGAGATACACTGCAGTTTTAGCAGTATTCTATAAACCATTCCCATACAATTGAAAATAGACAATTCAGCCGACTATTAATAAAAATCCACTTTTTATAAACACTAAGAAATTGAGTAATTTATTACACATTGTATTATGTATTGAGTCAGGATTAAGAGTTTTCTAGCGTGACAAGGCTGTGCATATTAACTGAGGAAAACAACTTTGCACAAGCTGTTTATTTTCATACTGACCTACTGTAACTATACTGTATGATTCAGTTAGAAGCTTTACTTTCAAACCAGCTAAACTAAAAGATGATCACTTTGGCATGGGCTAAAAAGAGCTGTCTACATTTTAACTGTGTGCTAATGTTGTTATATAAACTAAATATCATGTTGATTGATGTTGGTGTTTCTTGTCTTCTGTTAAGAACAACTTTCCAAAAAACATCCAAGATTCTGGAGACATGTAACAGTCTGAAAATGCATCTGGGCAGCATGGTGGTACAGTGATTAGCATTGCTGCTTTGCAATGCTGGGGCCCTGGGTACAATTTTGAGACCTGGGGTGCTACTTGTGTGGAGTTTGTATGTTCTCCCCGTATTTGTGTGAATTTCCTTCAGATGCTCTGACAAAATACGCTCTCATCTATATGTTTGTGTTCTGTCTGTGTGTGTCCTGTGAAGGACTACTGTTCTGTCCAGGGTGCCTTGTGCCTGTTGCTTATTGAACAGCCTTAGGCTCCCAAAGACCCTGAATTGGATGAAACAGAAAACAAGTGCATTTTGAACACTTGTCCTCCATCTTTGAGAAGATGAAGATGCCCATGGACCAGCATTTTTAGATGAAAGACCTAGAATGATAATGCCCCTATACAACAATATGCAATAAACAAACCAACAGTGCAATAATTTAACTGATATAATGTAGAGCAGCAACAACAGAAGAGTATGTCTCTGGTACTTTTTCCCCCCATCTTAAGCACAGCATGTGCTTTTTTAACTATAGCACTATTGCATATTATACAGCAGTATAAATCAGACTTTTTGTTAATTGCAAATTCCAGAAATGTCAGCTGATTGTTGCTTTCTCTGTGCCACTGGTGTCTTGTACCTAAACCCTCCATCAAGCATAGAGTTATTTCCTGATTGGTGGTCTTGAAGTTAACTTTGGTCATACAGTAGCCGCACTGTTACTATTTTCAGCGGGGGGTGATGATATTATTGGATTTCCCTGTGAGTAGTTACACAACACTCACAAACCATCAAGTCATAAACAGGTCCAAACAGCCGAGGTTATTGCTTGAGTTCCTTTTTCGTGCTTCACTTGGATTCCTTTGTTGAGCATGTTACATCAGAGGTTCTCATTCCCTGTCCTGGAAAACTCCTGTCTCTTTTAATTTTTGATTCAAAGGGACTCTTTATAACTGGGACTAATCAATATCTCTAATTGAATGTCTTGCTTAGTTAGACCGTTTTTAAAATATCTCTGCAGTCTTTGGATCTGGATTCAAAACTACTTCTGCTGCTCTGTTGTGGAGATATTCAGCATGGGGTTGCATTAAGCATCTCCATTCACTCCTGCAAACACTCCATGCTGAGAGGAAGTAGTCCATCCACTCTATCTTCAACATACATATCAAATAGCCGATCTTTTATTTCTGTCTAAATGAATCTTAACAGGGGACCAATTAATGGAAATAACAGCTGGAGGAAAGTTAAAAGTGGAAATGACATTTTGACAGCATTCTGCAGATATCCAGTTGCTTAAATTTCACACATTTGAATGGGGAAGTACGAGGAAACTGGTTTAGGGTTGATGCTAATTACTAACTTTTTCCAACATCTTAAAAGCTGAAAAACAGGTCAATAGAGATCAATTAGCCTAACGGATAGTAATTATAACCCTGTTGCGTTAAAGTGACCCCATCCCCAGGATTAAGGATCTCTGTAATAGAGTGTCTGATTCACACTTTTTATTGTGAACAAAATTTTATTTTACGCAACGCAAGAAAATCTGATTCACATTCTTAAGAGCATGAGCATGGCGATTATAAAATCTATCTAAATATATACATTTTTAAAATTGGTTCTGCAGTTTACCTGTTGCTGTTCTTCTCCTTATAATATTGCTCTAAGTTTAACATTTTCTCCCTCATCATGTGAGTAATTCCTGAAATTATTTAATTGGCTAGAGTGATACAGTATATTGAGCTAGGATAAATAACAGCAAAACTAAAAACATAGGGTGGTAACAAGAAGAAAATATAAATAATGAAAAGATCTAAATTAATTTTAAACTTGTATTTACAATATCATAAGCAGCTATCGTATTGCCATGATGTCCCCTTGCAATGTAACTAATTAATTAAAATGAGATGCAACAGTCAGTTGAGAGGTGTCTTTAATAACCTGCCTTAGTTTTGAAATTATGCAAGAGAAGACTTGGACAGAGAGCAAAACCTTCCTTTCTCCTTGCAAAAGAACTAGAACAACTTAACCATTTCAACGTGACAATCAGAAATGCTCTCATTGCTTCAGTTTCACCTATTGCATTAGGCTGAGCAGAGGCAGCTCTCTGACTACTTCCACACAAACAGCCAAGCTGCTCACCTGGTGGTGATTCTGAAGGTTATAGCTGAAGGATTAAGTTTTGCATGGGAGTTATTCTGTCGTATCTGGTTTAAATGACATGCTGCCAGGCACTTCCTTACCAGAAGCAGTTCTATCAATATCAAGTGTTTCGCTCTGCATCATCTTATTTACAGACCAAAGCAGCTAAGAGGTCCATCCCAGCGATCCAAGTCACGACTTGTATACAAACTGAAGAAACCGTCTTTTCAGTCTTAAGTATCCAGCAGAGCCAAAGAAGATCAAAGATCTTTTTTTGAAGGAAATGAACTTGAGTCGAGTTATTTAAAAATAGATTTGGCAGTCAGCATAGGAGAACATGCACAGAATTTAGATTCTGAACCAGAATTTTTTTACTTGGAGTTGTTGGTGCATTAAAATACATAGAAAGATCACATTGTGCAGGCTTGTATTGTGAGATCTTACAGAACTCAGCCTGGTGCTTGGATGGAGTCAGGAATGTTGTACAGGAAACAGTAATACCTAGTGGGTAGACTGGCCTGATCTTATCCTTGGGAACATCCACATGCAATGTTTTTGCTTTCTCATTAAATAGTATTTACAGCCAGTCTATGACTCATGCAAATTTGCTTCCACAAGTACAAGTACAAAAGGAAAAACGAAAAATGAAAGCAATAACACAATAAGAACTGTTAAACAAAACCTATAAAAATACAACTCTGGGATTCAACCCCCTCTAACAAATACAAATTGCGTATACTGTTTATAATGGTCATATTAAATAAGAAATCACACAGGCCTCAAAGTACAGATTTGAAATAGGATGAAATTTCCAGTCACAAGCTCCTGCCCACTGAATTGTTTGCTCCCATACTGTAGCAGAAACAGTTCTCTTCTAGGATAAGCATGAAAGTATCCAGAACTACAGTACATGTTTTATACAACGTATGTGCAGTTAGGAGGAAGCAGATTTATTTTCTTTGTTGTTGAGGCCATGGCAGTTAAGGCCTAATACAAATGTGTATGGACTTGATTCCTTTAGATCTATAATGTGTATCCCAAGGTTGTATCACCACTTCTCACATACTGTTTATCCTGTGTGTATATCCTGTCACTATACTATATAATATACATAGTGTTTTGGTACAGTATGCTGTAGGCTGTGCAGTGTATTTAATACATGTACTTTTTATATATTGCAAACTGTAGAGGGCAACTGTGAGTCAAGTCATATAGCACAACAAAATCATCTCACTCCTTTGTATCTGGTTATTTTGAGCTTTGTCTTCTTTGGACCACTTACTGTGGTGCAGGTTTATGTGACTTACTGTATTACTTGTCACAAAGACACATGCAGTTTATGCGTAGTTGGTCTTTGTCTTGGAATTGTAAGGTAGATTTCCATTGATAGCTTCCAATGGTTAATAAACCAGGTAATTGTGTACCCCTGTACCTCATATAACCCTCATACAACCCCAGGAGTAATTCATTGGGCTCTGTCTAGCTACTGTGCCCACAGCACAAACAACAGAGCTACAGTCTTGTGTGACATCAAATGCACAGCTAAAGTTCTCAATGTTGAGACGACCAACTCAGAGATGCCTACTCAGTAAAACAGAACTTCAAGATCCCTGGCAGCACAGAAGAGTCTGGTTCCTGCAGTTCTAGTTCTCTATTGGCTAACAAAAAAACATCCCAGACTGCAAGTCCGAACTCTAGACTGTATGGCCAGTCTGCAATCAGAGTGGTGGCCACAATCAAGGGCCCACTTCCTATAAACCAGTAAACAGTCAAAGAGTCTTTATCTCCCATACTAAGCTCCATTTCAACGTACAGTACAGTAGTTAATACATCACTCCATACAATCCCATGGAGAAGTGTTTTCCATGTTCTGAAGCAACTCTCTGATGACATGTGAAAATAGTTGATGATAAATTAAATGTCTAAAATAATTCAAAATAAATAGCAGGCAAGCCAGGCAACTTCACAAACAATACGTTTTTTAATTTTTTAATCTGAGTACGTTTTCCTTTATATTACCACCTCAAGTTTATTCAATCAACAGAGCAACACCAGCTGATCTCTGCTATGGTCAATAGTGTCATGTAAGTTTTACTTTAGAGCTCAATGAACAAATGGATGGACTTGAACAGTTTATTTCATGTTCCTGGTTCTGTCAGTGGACGTATGCATGGCATATTAATACCACTTTATAGACACACAGTAATTTCTGAATAGTCAGCCTTAGTCCCACAATATTTCACGATGTTGGGAATGAAAACTGTCTCCAGATTGTGACTACAGTTTTCAAACTGAAGGTAGAACAACCACAGCATGAGCTATAGAGTGAAACTGCAGATCCACCTGTTTAGCAGGAGCTCTCTGGAATGTCTCAGCACATATAACCATTCGTTAAAATGGTAGAAAAGTCCTCTGTGGGAGAGAAGGGGGTTGTTAGATTCAGCCACAGAAATAAAAATAGAATCTGATAGGACAGATGTAGGACAAGACGAGGCACCTGTAAATAAACACACAGAAACATCAGGCAGGCTTTGGAGTAACTCTTATAAATATTTTGAAGAGTGTAGGTTAGAGGCGTGGACATGCGATTAGAAAAACAGTTAATGTGAAATTGCTGTTGTCTGCAGCGCATTCAGATTACATCCTGGTTGTTTGGTTTTTTGTTTCCCACTCCTTCAAAGTTTCTGCAGTTTGTACTGTAGAGCTGGTATCACCACCTCAACACAAGGAAGGCCTCTGAAGTCCAGCTCAAAAACGACTGCTTTGAAAAAAAAAAACAACTACATATTTCCGTTGCCTTTTCTGACTTTTAAACCAGTCTGTTCCCTTCACATCCCTTCCTTCACATTTCCAGGGTAAAGAAAGAAACAAAAACCCAAAGTGCGCCCTTGGCTCTGGCCAGTCGGACAGGGTGCTGGTGAAGCATCAGGGAGTCCAGTCCGTACGAGCACCTCTGCCTCCAAGAGCACGCTCACTAAATCACATTGTCAAACAGCTGCATGGACCGCATGATGTTCTCATCCTACGGAGATGGTGAAAGGACACAAAAATCACAATTAAACTATCATACTGTAAAGTACATGTATAGAGAAACACAGAATTTCTTGGGCACTACTAAAGGAAAATGTCCAAACTCATTAGTTCCATTTCTCGTTAAATTATCTTCACATTTCTTTACGTTTAGTGTCATTTCACTTAGTACAACCACATACTCTGCCTCTCAGTTTACAACAAACACCCCTCTGTTCCTGTATGGGTATACAGGGTAATGAATGCTATAGGTTCTTGTATGTTCTTTATGTGGCTCATAAGCCCATGGCAGAGCACCCAAGTAAGCTATTGGCAACAAGATGTGCCACAAAGAAAACCCACCCAATGACACCAGGGCTTTCTCTGTGAATGGCAGGTGCATAGTGGTCTTGCAAAAACATGGGACAGATGACCTACTCTGATCAGATTAATACTAATCTTGTTGAAAACTGGTAAAACATGAAGTTCAATTCCAGACATCATTTGCATCACCACATACTGCAATATAGAACTGAAGTAAAATGATGTACTGTCTTATAGACACCATTCAGTGACACATTTGGATATCTTAATGTCAGCCATGAAACATCAGAGCTGAAACAGACCTTAGGGAATGTTTTTTAGTCGGGTTTACAGTGCAGAGAAAAAGTTTGTGAACCCCAAAGTTCAACATGGCATTTTCATACGTTTTACACTGATCAGAGCAAGAGCAAGAGCAAGAATGGTGACTCTGATATTCTTGGGATTAGAATTCCAGAGCTCTGGGGCAAGAGACGGCCATGACACCCATAGAATGTAAATGACCTTGAGGGACATCCAGAAGACCAGAGTCACACAAACAAAGGCTACAAGAAAGTGAATATACAGTAGTAAGTCAGATACAGTATTCAAGTGGCAATGTAAACGTCCGTTATAGGTGAGCTTGAGGTTTCTGAAGTTGACTCGAGAATTGGTTAGGACGCCAGGACAAGGACTCTAAGACAATCGTAATGTCATCACTTGCACACAACCTGATTGGGATTCTGGCTGCCAAATGTGAACATATTGGAGTTTGTTCAGCGTGGATCTAGTTGCCCCATTGAGAAGGGCATTACAGTAATCAATTCAAGAAAAAAAACATGTCGACAAGGCTTTCTGAAACAGTCAAACACAACATAGGACGCGGTTTGGTGATGTTTCTGAGGTGGAAGAATGAAGTGTTTACAATACTCTGCTCATGAGGGTTAAAAGTCAAGCCAAGATTGAATACCACCTATAAATTCTTTAATTTTGATTAAATTCAATCACATGTTGATGATGGAAGGTGCCAAGTAGCATGACCACAGTCATTTTTCACTTTACGTGAAGGAAATTTAAAGTCATCCCAGTTTTTATATCAAAGATGCAGAGAGAGACAGTTACTTCAATGTCAGGTTTAGTATGGACATAGATTTGAGTATCATCAGCATAGAAAAGATTTATACCATATGATTTATAATAATAATATCCTTAAATTTATATAGTGCTTTTCTGGACATTCAAATTGCTACAGGAAATGGGGATCCCCTCCACCACCACCAATGTGCAGCTCCACCTGGATCATATACCATAGCCATAGTGCACCAGTACACTCACCACACATCAGGTATCAGTGGGGAGGAAAACAGAGTGATGAAGCCAGTTCATAGATGGGGATTATTAGGAGGCCATGATTAGTAAAGGCCAAGGGGAAATTTGGCCAGGGTGTCAGGGTAACACCCCTACCTTTTTGAGAAATACCCAGGGATTGTTAATGACCACAGATAGTCAGGAGCTTGGTTTCATGTCTCATCCGATGGATGGTGCCTTTTTACAGTATAGTGTCCCCATCACTATACTGAGGCATTAGGACCTACACAGACCATGGGGCTACTGGCCCCCAGAAGCAGTTATCCTATCAAAATATTCCAAGAACAAACCAAAAAATAATCAAGGAAGTTGAAAAGAATCCCACAGTTAAATCCAAGGAACTGCAAGCCGCTCTTACCTTAGTTAATGTGACTGTTAATGACTCATCTATCAGACAATGACTGAAAAAGAATGGTATTGCAGGTGTCATAGTGGCATAGTGTTTAGTATTGCTGCTTTGCTTTATTGGGGCCCTGCTGGGGTAAAATATCTGGGATGTGTTCTCCCTTTGTTTGCTTGGGTTTCCTCTGGGTGCTCTGGTTTCCTCCAGCAGTCCAAAGACATGCTGGTAAGTTAATTGGCTTTTGGGAAATCTGTCCCTAGTGTTAGAAAATGTATGGATGGTTGGAATAATGGTGTTCATGGAAGGATAGCAAAGCAAAAACCAAGATCAAAAAGAAACATTGCAGCCCATCTGCAGTTTGCCATGAGCACATATTATCCATAAGGCATCTGCAATAACATTCACTTTCAAACAGAAGGACCTCATTCCAACAGTCAGGCATGGTGGTGGGAGTGTGATGGTTTAGGACTGCTTTGTTGACTCAGGACCTGAATGGTTTGCCATCATTGACACAACTATGAACTCTGCATTGTAACAGAAGATTCTAGAGGAGAATGTCAGGCCATCCAAACATAACCAGAAGCTAAGATTAAAGTGGTTCTTGCAGCAAGAGAGTGATCCTAAACATTCAAGCAGATCTACAGAAGAATAGCCGCAGTGGAAGAAAATCTGCATTGTCAATTGCCTAGTCAAAGTCCTGATCTAAACCCCCTAGAAATGTTGTGGCAGGACCTGACGTGAACTGTCCTTGGAAGGCAGCCCTCAAAAGTCACAGATTTGAAGGAGTCCTATAAGGAGGAATGTGCCAAAATTCCTCAAAAGCAACGTGAGAAAGTGATCAATGGTTACAGTACCAGAAATGTTTTGTTGCAGTCATTGCTACTTAAAGGGGGTGCTACCACCACATGACTTTTCATCATTTATTTAATCAGATTAACTTTTTTTTATTAGGATTTAAATCAGGACCTAACAACATTTTAGGTTTCAGATATGTGAAACATCTGAAAATCACTGTCTTTTTCTCAGCACTGTAGCTATTTTTTGTATTTTCTCATTACGCTTGCACAAGCCATTTCAGAAGGCTCCATTAAACAGTATCCTGCATTCCTATCCAATAACTTTGATAATATGAATAAAATAAAAACCAAGAAAAATGTTAGAATTATTACTTTCAGGTGTGTTTTCTCCCTGCAATAGTGGCCACTTACCTTTTGACATGATTCAATGAATTCTTCAATAGTCACCACTCCATCATTATTCCGGTCCATTTTCTAAAGGAAAAAAAAATGAAATAAAGTGACTTTGCAATAACCTGTTCCGGTACACTGACTAATTCATTCAATGGTACAGTGTCTGTCTGCCTGTTTGTCAAGGTGAATGCTGAATGGCAAGTCAGATGTGAAGTGTGTTTTTCTCTTTACACTGATTGTGTTTAGTTAAAAGTTATTTGAAAGTGTTGTTGCTTTTCTTCCTGTCCTAAGCTGATTGATTGCAGTGTTTCTGACCAAAACTGATCTTGTTCCATAGGTTGTGGAAAAAAGGCAGTAACATTAGGGGTGTTTTTCTCCAGTCAAGCAGTATGATTCTCTTGGTAAGAGATTCATCCTGTTGCCTACTGAACCATTTTAGAGCAGAGATCTTTTTAATAGTGGGAGTCAAAATATAAATGGGGAAAAGATTATTTTGAAAGAGTGTGGCTCGACTTTACTTAGCTAGGAAAATCGACTTTTTGCAAAAAACGTAGGTAGATGATACAGTTCACATGGATTCAGTTCACATGGACAGTTCACATGGACAATGAGATGAAAGTATTGCTTTTGATATACTTTATAATTATCCCATTAGTATAGTGACACCTTCTATTGGCATTTGAACTGATCTTTACTGAACTGAACTGATCTGATGAGACTTTAAGATGGTGTGTTGGAAAGATTAAAGATAGAAATAACTTTTTTTCTTCTCTGTGACTGGGATGCAGGAGAAGTACAGATTCAGCCTTTCACCGAAAGCATCACATAAGGCATAATAGACTCCATGTGGATGCTGGGGGTGGTGATCCTAATGTCCATCCCAACAGAACAGCTGTTAAAAATGTCACGATTGTAGTCCCTCATCCTTAAGGGCCCTCCGGCTCTTTCACTTCGGACCAGATTTTGAGCTCCTGTCACTTGTTCCAATCTCCTTCCAGTCCCCCTTAAAAGCCAGACGCCCACTCAGTTCGGGGCTCTGCATTGATTACCGTAAAGTGCGAGCCCGGGACCTGGAATAGCCTGGCTCTGTTATGGTTTTAAGTTTCTGTTCCTGTTCCCGTTCCCCCTGCCGGTTCCGACCCGGTTCCTGTTTTTAACCGGCTTTGGACCTTTTGCTTTCGTCCTGGATTTCGCATTGGACTCTGTTTTGGATCGCTTGCCTCGGCCACACCTCCCCCGACCACCAGCACTTCATGGACACGTCCCCCTGTTTTCATCACCACTTCCTGCATGCCTTTTTTCCCTCGTGTATTCTCACTCAACCCCGGATTGTGTTGTCCGCATAGGGTCCGGAAAGAACGTTTTCGTTACAAAAAAGTTAATTCCAAATAAAAAGGAGTGGGCTATTAGATCAGTTGGAAACAATAATGCAGTGGGTGCTCGGGAGTTCTCCTTCCAGATCTGTGAAGAAATGGATACATCTACATTTTATATCTTTGGGAAAAAGAGTTGCAAAATCTGCAAATTGGCTGCAGGTTTTTGTAGCGCTCATTTATGGCACAGTCATAGAGGAGACTGGGGAATGTCAACAGTAGCATTACGCCTGTAGCCAGAGCTCAGAAGCTCAGCAAGGCTGGGCCTGGTTAGCACTGTAATGGGAGATGTTTAAGGAAAACCATGTTGCTCCTATTGAAGCTGTTGGAACACTAATAGTTGGAATGGTTTTCCTGTGGCCTGAAATCTTTAGTCCAATGCCCCTGTCTAGCAACAGAGGACACGGTGCAGTAGGAGTTGGAGAAGTTGTTAAATGGAAGTTACACCGCTCCTTGTGAGTGTTACAAAATGATGAATGTAAATGACTGTTAACTTTGGTAAATTCCGTATTGGCTCAAACTAGCCCAAACTAGATTTTCCACTTAATTCAGATCTGTCATACCTAACAAGTCCATATTTGATAGTACTGTTTATTTGGGACATCTTAACTAAGATAATTAATTATAATCTTAGTAGCCTAAATTCTCCTAAGGTTCAATGCTGGTATCATGTATTTAACCAAGAAAAAAACATTTATTTGTGAAACATGCTTGAAAGCATTTTATGTTCAACTTACATTTTATTGAAAAAATCAATTTGTTAGATTGTACCTTCTCTGGCACTCTGAAATTCCATGGTGCTCTAAGCATCTGCTTCCAGTGAAAGGAAATATTTATCAAGGACACTTTCTGTCGATTATATTCTCTTCTCTAGAAATAGTAAACCTTGATAATGAGCTTCAGAGAGTGCTTACAGAACTGAATGACCCCAAATGTTTGGCATACCTAAACTGACGTCCTGCAACACACCCTACAACAGTTCTTATATTTAATAATGCAGATCTAGGACAGCTGATTGTCAGAGATGTTTTAGGGGCTTCTGTAGAACAGTGCAGGGGGTGGGGAAAATCAGTCTCAGGGACAATACCACAACTGGAAGTGGTAAAGAAGAAGAAGGCTAGATTACAGAGATAAAAATGACTGCTTTATAGATAGAATGTTCTATAAAGAGAGAATGTTAGTCGTTAATAATCTTGTTGCCTCAGAGTTGTGGCATCAACAAACCTTGACATAGCTCTTTAGTCCTTTAATTCAGCAGATTTAGTAACGTTGTTCCGGGATGTGTTGCACTGGTTTAGACTGTTTGCCACTGGGGCACTGGAAAAGATATTCAAGGACAAAAACATCCACTAACTGGTCCTGTTTTCATTACCTTCGTTGTAATCTCCCAGCAGTCAGTCTGGATACTGATGTGCCAAGGAGATTACTGACTCTGCCCTACCCATTGCTGGCATTAAACATGTGAAGTGGGTGTACTGTATAGAATCTGTGTAACAGCTCAACAAATGCAGCAGCTTCAGAAGTTGCCTGCCACCCACTGGAGTGAGCACCTGGGAATTCATCATGGTTGTTGATGGTTGTGAGATTAATTCTGATTCAAGTTTGCTGGAAGGACATTTTTTGTGCTGCTTCCTGCACTCTGCAAAACTGGTTTCCTTGTGGATGACTCTGGATTGGAGCTGCAAGTTAATGAGACTGGCAAAGTGCTACATTACACAGCTGACTACTGCGCATTCAAAGGGAGTTAGCCATTTTTAACAGATAAAAAAAAACAAGGCCAATTACATTTTTAACTAGAACGTCATTTGTTGTTGTTTTTTTAAATAATGGCTTTGTCATGTGCAGTCTGGACATTTTCTGAGCCTGAATAATGTACTATATGAAGTAAAGAATGGTGAATTGCTATTGTATTGTACTGTACATGTCATAATCTGTTCTTTGATGTTTTGAACAGCTACTAAAGTTAGAAACTGGCAAACTGATTTTAGATTTAACTGATTAATACATATTTTGTGATCGGCTCACAACATCTGATTTAAAATTTGAGCTCTGCATTCATCGATCCAGATTGGCAAAAACCAAAAATTCTTATTTTTGTTGCTGTAATCTGAATTTGATTGTACATTATTTATTTCTTAGTTTCAACAAGAACAGTATACAGTAAATCATCTGTATAATAATGTAACACTCTTTTGCTATCATCTTGTGGAACACTCTTGCGGGTAACTCTTTGTTCTAATGTGGGGTTATTTCCTACAGCATTTTCCTTTGAACCAGGAGCTGCTTGTGTCCAGCCTGTGACAGTGTAGTTGGGGAGAGGGAAGACAAAGTAAAGAGAGGTGTGACACCTGGAAGAAGTTTTCCACATGTTCCCTGGGAGCATCCTCTTGCATGGAAGGGTAGGTGTACTTCCCCATCATGTCATAGATAGACTTCATTATGTCCATCATCTCCTGCAGAAACAATGCACAAGAAACCCTATAAGGTAATCTCCAATAGAAAAATTAACCTATGCTACTATTTCATGTTCATATACCGAGAGGCATTAATAACTCAACAAATGAGTATTGAGTATTGGAACCATATATTTTAAAGAAGATGTAACTGGCAATCAAGATTACAGTATGACAATTAAAGTGGAATGTCATGTAATACAGTGTTTCTCAACCTTTTCTTGTACAAGGGACTAACTCCCTGAGGATCTCCTTCTTTGAGGCCTAAAAGTGTCTCAGAGCAAAACTACAATTTGATCAGTAATTGTTACAACAGAAACCAGTCAGCAATACTCCAGGGACTGATAGTGGTTCATGGACTAGGGGTTGTTAAACACAGATCTATTGTCTAAAATGTGTGACTTGTCCATCACAGTTTAGGAACCGACAGTACCTCTTTGGTAATGCAGCCATCTTTGTTGAGATCATAGAGGTTGAAAGCCCAGTTAAGTCGGTCATTGATGGAGCCCCTGAGGATGATGGACAGGCCCATGACAAAGTCCTGAGAGACAGCAGACACCAGAAGATCTTAAAATTTTAAAAATCAAGCTTCTTATTCTCAGCAAAATCACAAAGGAAAGCACATGAGCCAGTAAGGAGAGAGAAAGTTAATTTAGTTAATTTAGAACAGACAAGAACAGCTTGTCGGCCATTTTATGACAAGCAGAGTGATTCTATCAGAGTATTTAGCATTATTTTGAAGGTTACAATGCCTTAACATGTGCAATAAAATAGATAATTCACTGACTTCTCAAGAATTCGCTGTGACTAGTTTAAGATAGGGATGAAAATATTGTTTGATAAATGAAAAATGAAGGTTGTGCTTGTGATTATTGTCAAAAATGTAAAACATATGCCATGTCTGACACTTCTTCCATTTATGCAGCCATCAGATTTAAAATAACCTAATTTAAGTATTCCTTTTACTTCTGTAAGTCTAGATTAATTTACAAATGTTGACTTTGATATATACTGTATGTTTGATGTTCTAACTCCCTTAGTAAAGTCTTTAAAAACTTTGAAAAAATAGTTTCAGTAAGATCCTGTATTACAAGAACACAAATATGATAGATGAAGTCACTCCTCCAATTATCCTGGAATAATGCAATAGCACAATGTGTTTCTGTCACGAGATCAGGGCCCCGCAACCAGAAATGCTCCTCTACTCATGTTAATTTGAGAAGGCGCAGACCTCATACTGTAACTAATTAACCAATCACCAGTTCCACTTTCCACAACACCTCTTACAACCAGAGTACTTAAGGACTGCCCACTAGCTCGCCAGTGCTCAGTATTGTGTTTTCCAAGAAGAGCTATTGTTCCTGTAATCTCCTGAGACATACCTTTGTTTTCTGTCATTCTTGGACTCAAATCTTACCCTGACTACGACTTTCGGATCATGGATCAAGGATATGGTAGATAGCTCTCTTTTCTGCATAAACATTATTATTTCTCTTCCATCTCCAGCTGGAAGTACCCTCGCCCGAAGACTGCCAACTACAATACGACTCACCTCCGACTATGGAACCTGACAGTTTCAGCTCCCTAATGGATACATATTTATCTCACCTCAAAACTGACAGATCCATTTTTGTGTGTATCGAAGGCTTCAAACAGGAAATGTGCATATGTACTTGAATCTGTAAGAAAAAAGGAATTGTATCTTTCTTAATTATAAACCCACCCAACTGGGAATTGACAATTGTGTTAGAGCAAGCTAAGGCTTAGTCAAAGCCTCTTCCTTCACTGCAGTTAATTGGACACACCTGCCTTTATTGACTGATTGTACTCCTGTAGAATGGAATTGTACAGGCAGAAAAGAGATCACTTGATAGTGCCTGTGCTTAATTGGGACATTCCTTAGGAGTAGCAGCAGTCAGTGTAACAGCAGTCAGGTGCAGAGGGCAGAGAGAGCTGAATCTAAGCTCCTGCAGTTCGGGGAGGCAAAGTGTTAGTGATTGCTTTAACATCAGTATTCAGCTGGCAGTCCTAGGTCCAGTTTAGGTTTGGGAAATCAGAAAGAGATAAGGAAGACTTGCAAGGATTTTGTTACAGGTGCATTTAGTAATGAAATATAGATCTACAGAGAGAATTCACTAGTCTTTCTAGTGTGTACTGTACTGTATTCATGGATTAGTTGAACTTTTCTGTAGGCTCTGTGGTGTAGTAGATCAGTAGTGTTTATACTGTAGTTGGAAACAGGGCGTGGTAGGTAAGGTGCTCCAGTAGGTTTCGGGAGAGACATGGAACAGGGCAGACTGGCTGTGGAAGGGTGAGCCTGATTGAGCGTGTCAGGGATCCCTCAGGGAGAGGGAGAGTTCAGGAGTTTATCAGTAATCTGTCTGTTCCAGCTCTCTCGGTGGAATCAAGGACTGAAGAGTTGTTCTATGTGAGAAGGGGAACTGAAGACCTTTTAGGAGCAAACGCCTATAAGTGTTTTTTGGCACTGAGCAGGCTTCTACAAAAAGGCACCATTGGTACAGTATATCTTAGGAGCCCGGAGGGGTTTCACAAGCTAACCGTGACCGATCACTGAAACACACACTCCTAAAATGAATGATATAGTGGCTCAGGACTACACTCTGTGGCTCAGAGGTTGGCATTCATCACACCAATAGTGTCTTTATGTCTTGGTTCATGATGATGAACCCTGCAACCAGATGGGAAGAATGAGGAAGAGCAGACAGGCTCCTAAAACCCACCTATCCATCATTTGACACACAAATCATTCCATAATGCTAGTGAATATCTGTAAGCATTTCTTCAATTTTTACAACATTTTCAAGATGTTCATTTTATTTCAAATTCATGTCTAAAAAATCTGTTTTGATAAAAAGTGTAAGAGGGCAACCCTTGGATGCGGACCACATTCTCCAGAGAACCTGGGGGAAATGATCTGCTACCCTCAGTCATCTGACCAGGTGCTGGAAGGCAATTGGTCAGATGACAGTTTAAAAAGCAGGAAGTAAAGATGGTTCTGACCATCATCATCAGTATTAGAATCAATGACAAATTCTGATATTTTTACCACAGAATACAATTAAGAATCAATTTTGTATGAACTTTATTATTGTTAAAGATAAATTATATATATAAACATGGCTACCAACTAATACATTAAATAGGTGGTTGCATAAATAAACCATCACCTAACTACACTCCTCCAGCTTGGCAGGGGGAGACTAATGGATCTTCCAGGATAGGACCATTAGGCTCATCCTGCAGGGGTTTGAGTCTTTTTTTTGATGAAGTGTGTTTTAAGACTTTACATCTGACAATGGATGGACAGTAAAAATACTTATGCCACACTCTCATGTGCTGACAGCTTGTGTGCCATGTTTCATTGCATTTTGCCCTTAGCACAAACAGTACTGTAGCATTTAGAGCTGGTTTTGTGTGAGATAACCTATAGAATCAGGCACACCTGGTGTGAATGAGTAGCATTCAGAGGGATTCAAATTCCATGTGAGGGTAAGGAGCTGTCTGGGTAGACTCTGCATGGAATTAGTCACTCCTCTGGGTTAATAAAGAGACTTTTAAGATTAGGAATCAAATGTTTTGGTTTGCACCCAGGCATCCAGGACTCTAACTGCAGCAATTTCTGAGAGATCGATCCTTCTTAGAGAGAGTGGTGTAACATGAATGGAGTGATCTGCAGTCTGATATCACCTACAGACTGTTTCTTTACAAAACAAACATACTGTAGCAGGACACCCTTGTCACACAGGGCTTTTTGTGTCCACTAACCACATGTGCAAATGAACTTTTATATCATAAGTTGGATTTTTTTTGTTTGTTGCCATCTTAGAATTTCATCAGCTAATCCATGGGACATAGAAGGAGAGGGAGACACACACTCACCTCCCTGGGGGAAGAACTGGGAATAGATCAGTTTGAAGGTGTCCTCATTGACCACTCCACTGGGACACTCCTGCAGGAGACAGTACTGTCAGCTCATGATCAGACAATACACACTGCACCCGCAACCATTTCTAAATTTACTTCACGAGTTTAAAAACGTATTCCATTACTGCATAATTTATTTATGCAAACATCTTATATGAATTACAACCTATCATCTTTAATGGATAGGTTTAATCCATGCTGAAAAGAGAAGAAAGAAAACACCTGAAGAAGGCTCCATGGCCGAAACATTGTGTTTTCTTTCTTCTCTTTTCAGCATGGAATAAACCTATTACTTGTTCCTTTACAGCCTATGCATGCTGACGCAGCTACCCACCTGAACATCTTTAATATATGATATTTAAGTTATTAACAAGGATTTTACATCAACTAAAAACACAAAACATAAATCTTTAAACATTGGATGTAAACTTAATTTGGGTTGGTAATGGTAATATCATGTATAGTACAGTATATTATCGGTAAGTATTTCTCAATGAAGTTTTACATATTTAAACCCATTGTGATGTGTGTCATTTTTTCTTCCCATTTTAAACAAACTAAATATATGGTACTTTAAAGTAGTTGAAAAACATTTTTATCACATATCAATTTACTTATTTTCCAATGAAGTGGTCTGTTTTCTTCTCTTCAGCACTACAGGATTAACAGGTGACTTTAGCATTCACATTAACATTAAATTCTTACATTAATAAAAAAGTGGGATAATTTCTATTAAATAACCAAACTGCATCATATTACAGTATGTGGATTGTCAATTAATCCCTGTAACTAAAGCACTTTGAAATGCATTATGGATACTGCAAAATGAAATCACATACCTTTTCCGTTTGTCTCAATTACCAATATGGTGGCTTAAGATCATTGGAGCAATTCTATTACACTATGTGAGATGAATCACTAATACTATAGTATTATTATGTAGTATCACAATACTACATAATATTATTTAGGATAATATTTGAGGAAGCACAATGAATATGATATACTGTATGTAGTTTGTTCTCCCAAAGCCAGATACTTTGAACCTCCAATATTAAGTTATTCATTTTACTAACAACTTCTAAAACAGAGCATTAGCAAAGCTGTAGCAATCAATATATGTATTAATTTTGCCAACCAAATATTAAGTCAAGACATTTGCAACAACAAGTTTGAAAACTAATCATGAAGCTTGGCTTAGAGACCAATTCAAATATTCACAAACAAATTTGAATGATTATCACCCCAAATTAATATCAAATATCATCCAAAAATAAATTAATTCACAAAATAAACCCACCAGTCTGGTTTGATTAATCAACTTTTTAAAACATACTGTACATATCAAATAAAATCACACTGTGAACAAAACAACAGATCAGAGTCACAGCAGTTTGTCGGGAAAGTAAGAGCCTCACGTTTTTGAAGCCTCTGTAGAGGACCTGCAACTCTTTCTTGGTGAATTTCGTCTGCTCCTGGAGCTTGTCCAAGCCTTCTGGCCGGTGGCACACAGTGGAGAGCTCAAAGTCGTCCTCTATGCTGTCTGTGAAAGAGATAAGTACGCGTTACCACAGATCTCTGTTGAGAAATGCAGCCTGCTAGTGTTAATGGTTATCACACTCTGCTCTACATTACTCTTTCACAAAACTCTTACAAGGTTATAAACTTACCAGCTGTACTACATTGCCCAAACAAGTTCCCCATCTTGAGTCTTGCTGCTACTCATATCCTCCTTTCTACATTACAATGCACAATTCATTCTCCTCACAAAAAAGAAAAAGTGTATTTCTCACAGACCCCTAACAGTGATCTACCATAGCAGAAGCCCAGTGAAATGTAGTGAAGCACGGTTCAATTATGCTGATACTGTAGCTTTTGTGCATGAAGACTATAAGGTTTACACATGCTTTTGGTAAACAAAAACAAAGCAAACCAGTTCACCAGTCTCTCAGCTTTGGTGAAACTCTTCTAGTCTCATTAGCAACACTCTTCTCCAGTCTCTCAGCTTTGGTGAAACTCTTCACTAGTCACAATAGCAACACTTTTCTCTCTTCTCCAGTTTTTCAGCTAACATAACTCTGGTCCACTGGAATTACACACGTTGTACATGATTGTTTCCAATCAAAGATATGTTTATCTTCATTTCCACATCAGTACTACCTGTACTTAAGGGTTAAACACACCTGCAGAATGTGGTTATAAAAACCTATACAGAATATACAAAAGTAGGAATGTGAAAATCAATTATTTTTTCTTTTCTTGTCTACTTTGGTTTTAATCAAAGGCTGCTCTATGAAGAACTGACATGTGTGAAGGCAGACCTCTACTGCCAGCTCTCAGTAAGCCTCACTGATTACAGGTTTGGAAATGAAAGCATTAGCAACAATGACAAACCGGACACCTCTCTCCATCAGCAACACCTAGAAACTGAAACATTGTGCCAATTCCAAGGTCAAAACAAGAGTTGTGAACATAACACCATGTTCACTTATGACACATTCATCAACACATGACCAAAAGCATTTTAAGATGTTCTATGATAAATGCTTATCACATTCTGACAGTCATACTGCATTATGTGTCCCTTATTGGTACAGTATTAAAAATATTTTGTCCATTTCTCCATGGTGCACTGAACCCTGGATCTAATAATTATCATATTTGAAAAAAATATAGTGCACATAATAAAACAAGACTCTATATTCCCGTTTAAGAAACTTTTCCTTTCAATAGGAACTTAGTGTCAGTTTCTGTTAATGAAGCCACTCAAACAGTATTTTTTTACTATGATTCTATATTGAGCTGAATGAAATAATGCACAGGATGCTACCAAAATGCAGAAAAGGAAACCATACAAAAGCAACTGTGTTTTTTTGAGGTGATTCAAAATATTTGTCACTGATAGTACACTGATAGCATGCTATTGTCTTCCACACTGCAATATAAGCAGTCAATAAGGCACACATCCCAGCTCGCACCAGATGATTTATTTTTTTGTTCAAAACTCACTTGTCAAGATTAGTGAGACTTTACACTTTTTAATTGCTCACTGCACGAACCCTGCGTCTACAGAATCATCATGTTGTACTTCCTTAAGTGCAAAACCTTCAGCTGTGAGGTGCATTTAAAAGCGGACACTCACTGAGGTAAACTTTTTGTGTGCATGAGTATTTCTTCTTGTAAGTGACAGAAAGGTCAATTAAATCCACTTAGTATTTCCTGGGCAGACTCTAGGAGGAGCAGAACCCAGCAGGCTATAGATTCCTTACTCAGGCCCTGCCTAGCCTAGGTGCAAGGTCGGTGGGTGGAAGTAAAAGGAAATGAAGACACTTGCATTCACTGACTGAGGGAGTGGAGCTGGGCCGACAGCAGGGCAGCAGTCTGAGGAATCTCTGTTTTATGGTTTTTTTGCTTTGGCTGGATGGAGCGTTACCTGCAAATCACCAACCACAGTGGAGAGAGAGGTTAAAAAGAGAGAGGAGTGCATGGGCTCTCTCACCAATGCACACAGGGACATGATAACACAGTGACGCACACTCACAGCACACTGCCACACTCACATACAGTAAACATGCTTGGGCGCGCAGATATACATGCCCTAAAATGCACTCTCAGACAGATTCGCTGCTGTGTTATCCAGCTTACACATCCTTTTATACCCAGTGCAATCCACTTACAGTATGTGAACTTTAGACGTCCAATTCCTACCTTAAAAATGTAAATATCATAGCCTATATTGAAAATCCCTTTTCCAATGCAAACCTATTGTATGACAAGAGAAGTTTTAAAAAGTACATCGATTCCACTGAAAATGCAATAAGAGTAGTGATCAGTTTAAGTCAATGTTACTACAGTAATCAGAAAATGAGTTCTAAGACAGGGTTTAAAGACAATGTAAATCTGAAAAAAATCTTTAGAAAACAGAACTGTAGTCAGAAGAAATAGATAATACTTTATTAATCCCGTGGGGAAATTGATGAATTGATTAAATGTTTTATCTTTGTGAATGTTCTTGCTAAAAGATAATAGGGTTATTTTGCTGAAACTTGGAGAGACAAGTACAGATTCACATACAGGTATAGTGCATGATTTGCATGCATACACTTAAACCTGTATAAAACAGGACTATAATTATTGTTTTTAAGATCAAGATACCTTAGTAGAGGCACATTGAATCACTCCTTCAAATACATTATTGTGGTGAATGAACAGTGTCTGCTAGCCGTACATTTTAACCATAATTTTATTTTGTGAGTCTAGTGTTACAGTAATACTTAACTCATTTTAGAGGTACAATCCACTTGGTTAAGGCCAAATCAGTGGGTGCAGAGTTTACAGTAAGGGTGTACAGTAAACATATTTTGGTAAGGATGAGTGATTTTTCAGGGGATGTAGGGTAGGAGCTTTAGCAAATTCCACCAACTATTGTTGTGTGGCAATAAAGAATGATCTAATAAAGAATGATCTTCAGAATTGCATTATGTGCAAATTGACACACTTTTTGTGGTGCATTATGTGGCGAAAGCAGCAAAACAATAAATGTAACTAATTTTGAAATTAAATGGATTTGAGCTCTGAAATGATTTTTTTTAACCTGATTCAACCAGTGTGAAAGGAAATCTTGAAAGGCTTGGAAAAACTGGAACGCTTTCTGCAACGAATAACGATCACCCATGTCGCAGAAGCTGACTCCCTGGTATCCTTTAAGGACTGGGTGGATAACAGTCCGGAATCAATTTGGTTCTAAACAATCTAAACAGCAAGATGGATGCTATTGCCTCCCCTCTTTTGTCTTGAAGTTTCTCCCATATTTATTTCAGCAATTACGATCTGTCCTCTGATCTGTGGTAAGAGTTCCAATTAAATTTGAGATTTTTGCTATTGCATTTAACACAGCTAGGTTTACAGGTATTGAAATGCATACTATGACAGAAGACCTCATAGCTATAGACTGTACTTTGGTATGTTTTCTATTTGTAGCCAACCAAATGCTAAGATATACAGTATAATGAAGAGTGAAGAATTACATTAAGCAATGTTAGGTTACAATTATGCAATGTACTAATCAGACCTCATTTCTAATATGAGTACAGCTGTGGTCAGTACATTAGAAAGAAATCTTTGATGCCCTGGAAAAAGCTTAAAAACAGAAGGACTTGCTCGGGCATAATGTGGGTTATGTGAAGTTGAGTCCCTAGACCTATCCTGAAGCAGCTTGGTGTGATCTCATTTATTGCCTCTCTTATGCCCTTAAATTCCAGTATCTCAGTTCTAACATGGCCCTGGAGAGGTCTGGTGCTACAGGACGTGTGATATAGTGCCTGCTATGTCAGTGTCACTCACTGGGAGAGACCTGATGAACAGCTGTAACTGCCAGCACGCGAGGCTGCTCACCTCACATGCTCAGCTGTAGAAGACCCTCTCGACCTTCTCGGCTTTACAAGCCCATTCGTTTCCAGCTGTCTCAGAATAACTACAAAAGGACCAATTGTACGGCCTGAGGATTGTCCTTGACTTCTCTGTAATGAATACAGCCATATAGTCGCATATTTTCAAGGCAATTCTTGTGACACCAAATTAGGAATGTGAATCGTTGGCTCGTGCTTGAACTCTCTGCGATTGCCCTTGTACTATACCTAACAGAGCTGCTCTGTCCAGCCCTGTTCTGCATTTCCTTCACGGTTGCTCAGTAATGACAACAGCTGTAGCTCATTAGAGAGAGACAGGGAGGTCTGATTTATTAAGATCTTGATGAGCATTAGGATGTAACTAATGTAAAAGAGTCACAAAGCTCACTGTTACATATTATGGAAGTGTTCATGTTTGCCACAGTACTTCCGCATCAATGGTACAAATAATAAGCTTCTACAATGCAAAAGACCATGCTGCCATACAGTATATTACTCTGTTTGTGTCTGTTTCATTTGCTGTTTAGTGCTGTGTTTGTTGCAATTCTCCTCCTCATGGAATAACACTATTAAAATTGCATAAAAATCAATCCCTTAAAAAGGGTTGGCATGATGGTGCAGTGGTTAGCACTGCTACTTTCTAGGTTTTTGGTCTAAGGTTCAATCCCAGCCTAGGACTCCTTCTGTACACAGTTGATATATTTTCTGTATGTCTGTTTTATTTAAGCCTCTCTGCTTTCCTTCTACCACCCAAAGACACTTTATTTAGGTTAGGTGATGTCTACAAATTGTGTGTGTGTGTAGGCCTGTAAACTGGCATTTCATAGATGATATAGAGTACAGTAGTCTCACCTTATACTCTCAGCATGTGGGATAGGTCAGGGTTGCCACAGCTTTTGCCATAAATAAGCACCTTTCTCATAGTGGATAGATGGAAAGCTTAAAACAGTCTAACAGTGAATTTTAAACTCACTTCTTTCTGACTGGCAGGTTATTAAACACTGCATTTCAAATCTCTTCTGAAGATTGTGAATACCTATTTCTCCTGCAGCTCATACAAATAACACATCTCTAAAAGTTAGTGTTGGTGTTTGGGATACATTATATACAGTATATTAGTAAGGTAAGGATAAAAAATCCAGAGGCATGGCAAATATTAGCGATAGGGTTAAGGTTAGACAAGGGCTTGTGTGTAACAGTTAGTGGATGTTTAAGGACTCAGCAATAATCCCAAAGAGCTTTAAGGTGAACATTTTGAGAATGTGTTTGCTGATGAAACCTGCTGTCTACATAAAATACAATTAGGCTTTGTTAATGAGCATGTGCCCAGTCATTAAACCTTCTCTCGGGAATTTTCACATTAAAACCTGACACTTAGGTCAACAAGCCAAGAGGTAGCCATCACTAAACACAAAGAACACATTCACACACAGGATCAAGAACACCACCACACCACATGCAGTCAACCATGAACCAATGAAAAAAGCCAGCTTTCCAAAAGTGGAGCAATTTTGCTGACCTGGCTTTACATATTGTTCATCACTTTTTCAAGTTGAAGAGTGGTTCAGCTGACACTATCGGATTAACATCAATGGCAGACATTGGGGTGAAAAAATAAAAATCTCTTTCTTAAACTGCAGTTCAGGTACAATGCCCAAGTATGATGGGTAGAGTAAATACTGGAGTTCCACTTGCTGTACATATAGATCTTTGCTAATAATTGTTTTCATATGTGAAAATCTGCAAAACATCTGAAAGAAGACAAAATTTGAAAATGTACCAAAATGGGAACTACTGCAGACTTCTAAATACTGTAACTGCAGTTTTATTATAAACTGTAATCTATAGGCAGAAGATATATACTGTACTGTACATTAATTCAAAAATCTCTTGGAGCCTTAGAAACCGGACATGAATCACCAGGAAAATGAGAGCTGTAAATGAACAGGGTGACTGATTTGTGAATCAGTGATGTTTGGGGGGAATATTTACAAGATAATGCCACCCTATTAGTTGGCATGCATTCGGCTGTCCGGTATGTGACACTTTGTGTTCTATGTGGTGATGAAGCATCATTAAACAGATGCCTGATAAATGTAGAGACAAACATAGGGATAAATCATGAAAGACATCCGTCAATCATAGTGAAATACACTCCATTCTCAAAGCTAAGAGCTGTGCAGTAGGAACAATTGATAGGTCACAATAATTAAATGTCTGAGAACACATTCTGGTTCTATTTGACAAGCAGCTGTTTGTCTGAAAGAACAACAATAATTCTATGGCATCTTATAGACATCTTAAACTTCACCAGCTGCATACTATAAAAAGCCATTGTGAGTAAAATCACAGAAAATTACATTGCTCTTCAACAGTCTCAGTTTGTTCCTGTTTTTTGTTTTACTATTTGCTTCTCAAATCTTGTTTTTGAGTTTTCCGAATATTTCATTTGGTCTAAAACAGAGTTCATATTTCTTCTAACTCCTCTAAAATATGGTCTCTCCCTTATTTTAACTAGTTTACTAGTTAAATTATAAGAACTCTTTCCTGCTACACTAATGCTGACACCTGAAAACTGACATACAAAAGTATGTTTTGCTACAGTATATATTAGCTTAGTAATACTTTCAAAGCAATATGACTTGTACTCAGTGATGTAGATCATTTTTTAAAATTTTTTGGTACTTCTTTGAATTTTGATATGCATTTTGCCCTCCTTACTCTTTCAGTGAAAAATACACACAATCAACAGCAAACTTATCTGAAGCCACACCTCTGTTCAACTCCTCTCCAATACCTACTCCTGCCAAGCAAGAAGCTAAACTACAGTATCAGCTCCACGACATTGCAAATTTCATGGTTTTGCTGCAGCTAAATTAATTGGTTAATGCAAAAGAGCAGTTACCAGGAAGCTCGCGGTTCAAGTCCTAGCCCTGTTTCTGACTTCAGTGTGTCTCACCTCACATGGCTTATTTAACATCCGAACTGAGTTCTGAGCTGCATGGGAGAAACAATCTCCAAATCCTGTTGTACTGTACGACACTGTGCAGCAGCTGTTGCATATATTAAACCCAAACCTTTGCAAGTCTCTTTCACAAAAGCTGCTAATTCACTAAAGATGATTTGTGCTACCACTGTATGTACATTCTCCTCAAACCATATTGAACGAAATCTTCTTTTTTTTTATTTTCACAAAGAATTACGCATTATAGTTTTCAAAATTTCAATAAAAGCAAGTAGTCTATTTCCTTGTAGGTCATTGGCTAACAAGGTTAATTGATTGTTAGCACTACAGATACCTACAGGGTGCTCAAAGCACAGACTAAAGCTGTGAGTGCTACTACAGAATAAGCCATCTAGGAAACTTACTCCTCCCCCTCTTCCTCCCTGGGATCAGCACCTTCATGGTTTTGAAGAGCACTCCGGCAGTCTGTGGAATGAAGGCCATGTCTGAAGAAAAAAGGGATCAGAGCTCCTGGCAACTCTTCACTTCTCTTCCTCCAGCTTTTACCTCTCCGCCTCTGTCCCTGCTCATTTTTGCCTCATCGCCCCCCTCCCACACACCCACGTCACTTGGTGCCTGACAGGCCACGTGTCGTTGGTCACCGGGCTGTGGATTTATATCCTCATCACCACAGTGGAGCCGCGTCCAGCAGGTTCAGGCTGCGAGTCGTCACTGATTTACAAGGAGATGGCACGGGGACAGTCACCAGCCACAATCAAACACTCCCTCTGCTAATGGAACATGTCAAATTGCGGTAGACCTCCATTAACTGGTCCGCTGTTAGCCTAGTGAGGAAATGAGAGCTGGCTCATTTGATCACATACAATGAGATGCAAGCTCATACACATATACTGTATGTCCACACATATCCATGCCGATTATGCAATTACTCTCAATTACAGCTACCTGGTTCACAAAATCACCCCTATATTAACAAGTGACACCCAGTCAACTCTCTGTATTACATGCAGAAAAATGAGGAATGCTCTGATTTGTACCATTTAACAAAATATAAAGCAGAAGGTATTTACTGTACATATTAAGACTCAGATAAAAGCCATGTGTTGCTGTGCAAAAGTGTCTGCTTCTTGATGAGGCAGAAATGTCATCAATCAATCAATGATAATCTTGCTTCACAGGAATGGATGTTGTGTAATGAACTGTGATTGGAAAGGTCCTGTCAGGTGCCTGTGTTTTATTCTCCTTTGTTATAAGACGTGACGGGCTGAGAGGCTGGAATATAAACGGAGGAGTGTGGTGCGTGTCGAATTCTGTCCCAGTCATGTTGTTTTTTGTCTGCATAGAAGGCACTACTGCTGCCAGTGTCTGAGACATACTGTACTGCACCTTGATGAGACAATGTCAGCACACAAGTCAGTCCTCAAAATAAGTTAGGCAAGCAATAGTCTGTACTTTGATGACAGGCATCTGAAGAAAATGAGGTTGAAACAGTAGGTGGCAGGGAACTCTGTGCTGTAGGAAATGCAGCCTTTCAAACGAGACATGAAACTATGGACCTAGATATTTTTATTCATTAAATTCCCTATAGCATGATTTAAAATGTCTATTTTCTCTGCCTAATGTGTATATTTAAAATGGCTTTTGGGCACTGCCCCAGAGGGTGCTGCACTTCAATGGTGGATGAGATGACTTTCCTGTTAGTTAGTTAGAAAGAGTTTTGGGATGAAAATCACTACATGAACACTACAGTAGATGTTGTTATTTTAGGTAATGACTCAATGTACTCGGGATGGCGCCACGGTTAGTTGCAATGCTGCCTCATTCAATTCCAGACCCGAGGTGCTGTCTGGGTGGAGTTTGTATGTTTTCCCCATGTTTGCTTGTGTTTCCTCTGGGTGTTGTGTTTTTCTCCCACAGTCCAAAAACATACGAGAAGGCTAATTGACTTCTGGGAAAATTGGTCCTAGTGTGAATGTGTACAGTGCCTTGCGAAAGTATTCGGCCCCCTTGAACTTTTCAACCTTTTGCCACATTTCAGGCTTCAAACATAAAGATATAATTTTTTTTATTTTATGTGAAGAATCACCAACAAGTGGGACACAATTGTGAAGTGGAACGAAATCTATTGGATTTTTGAAACTTTTTTAACTAATAAAAAAATGAAAAGTGGGGCGTGCAAAATTATTCGGCCCCCTTGCGTTAATACTTTGTAGAGCCACCTTTTGCTGCGATTACAGCTGCAAGTCGCTTGGGGTATGTCTCTATCAGTTTTGCACATCGAGAGACTGAAATTCTTGCCCATTCTTCCTTGCAAAACAGCTCGAGCTCAGTGAGGTTGGATGGAGAGCGTTTGTGAACAGCAGTTTTCAGCTCTTTCCACAGATTCTCGATTGGATTCAGGTCTGGACTTTGACTTGGCCATTCAAACACCTGGATACGTTTATTTGTGAACCATTCCTTTGTAGATTTTGCTGTATGTTTGGGATCATTGTCTTGTTGGAAGATAAATCTCCGTCCCAGTTTCAGGTCTTTTGCAGACTCCAACAGGTTTTCATCCAGAATGGTCCTGTATTTGGCTGCATCCATCTTCCCCTCAATTTTAACCATCTTCCCTGTCCCTGCTGAAGAAAAGCAGGCCCAAACCATGATGCTGCCACCACCATGTTTGACAGTGGGGATGGTGTGTTGAGGGTGATGAGCTGTGTTGCTTTTACGCCAAACATATCGTTTTGCATTGTGGCCAAAAAGTTCGATTTTGGTTTCATCTGACCAGAGCACCTTCTTCCACATGTTTGGGGTGTCTCCCAGGTGGCTTGTGGCAAACTTTAGACGAGACTTTTTATGGATATCTTTGAGAAATGGCTTTCTTCTTGCCACTCTTCCATAAAGGCCAGATTTGTGCAGTGTAAGACTGATTGTTGTCCTATGGACAGACTCTCCCACCTCAGCTGTAGTTCTCTGCAGTTCATCCAGAGTGATCATGGGCCTCTTGGCTGCATCTCTGATCAGTCTTCTCCTTCTCTGAGCTGAAAGTTTAGAGGGACGGCCAGGTCTTGGTAGATTTGCAGTGGTCTGATACTCCTTCCATTTCAAGATGATCGCTTGCACAGTGCTCCTTGGGATGTTTGAAGCTTGGGAAATCTTTTTGTATCCAAATCCGGCTTTAAACTTCTCCACAACAGTATTACGGACCTGCCTGGTGTGTTCCTTGGTCTTCATGATGCTCTCTGCGCTTTCAACAGAACCTTGAGACTATCACAGAGCAGGTGCATTTATACAGAGACTTGATTACACACAGGTGGATTCTATTTATCACCATCAGTCATTTAGGACAACATTGGATCATTCAGAGATCCTCGCTGAACTTCTGGAGTGAGTTTGCTGCACTGAAAGTAAAGGGGCCGAATAATTTTGCACGCCCCACTTTTCATTTTTTGATTAGTTAAAAAAGTTTCAAAAATCCAATAGATTTTGTTCCACTTCACAATTGTGTCCCACTTGTTGGTGATTCTTCACATAAAATAAAAAATGTATATCTTTATGTTTGAAGCTTGAAATGTGGCAAAAGGTTGAAAAGTTCAAGGGGGCCGAATACTTTCGCAAGGCACTGTACATGTGTGCCTACCCTATGATGGACTGCTGTCCTGTCCAGGGCTTACCCTGCCTTACACCCATTATTGCTGGGAGAGTTTCTGGCTTCCCTGCGACCCTGAATTAGATAAAGTGGTTGGGAAATGAACTGACGGACTTTAAGTAGTTTTGAGACTCCCCTAATACTGCAACAGAATCAAATTAACCTGGGCTGTCTGTTCTCCCTGCACCTGCTGCGTCAGTGTTCACCAGACTCCTGGCTGGCACAGTGGCATTCAGAGCTCCAAAATCCCACAGCAGCTGGCATGAGCCATTTCTGTCTCCATTGGCTTCGCTGGCAGCAAGCTGCCAAATTTCACCATGACACTCAACAGGTGGCTGGCTAACAGACAGTGGCTCAGCAGGTGCTGATTGATCACCTGTCCTAGATTGTTGCCTTGCTTTCCTGTCACAGATTCACATTGAGGTTAGATCAGTTAGGGCAAATGCAATTCAAAACATACTTTTAAAATAGCATTTCCACAGGGGAAAACTATGATTTTAAGCCTGATCTTTCATCAGTTGCTAAGATATGCAATTATGTTTTTCCTTAACTTAGTATTGGCTGTCCTGTTTATCCATCTTCTCCAAAGCAACTTAAAACTGTTATCCACGTATACAAATGTCTGTTTTACTGAAGTGATTTCAGTGACATATAATGATCAAGAGTACAAAAGAATAATATTTTCTGTGATGTACAGTAAAACAAACAATTTTCTAGTTACAAGTCTTGAGTTCTTAAGTCCTACCTTACACTGAGGTTGCATCAGAACTAAATCAGCTCACATGGTGCTCTAAGTTCATGTTTAGCTTATATTTAGCAAAGATTCTGTTTCTTTGAGACTCTGGTTTCTTTTATTTTCTGTTACTAATTTTGGGAGAGCCAATTTTGGGTGTAGCTTGGGCAGACTAAGAAGCATTGATTTGGTATGAAAGTGTTTTTAATGAAGCCGTGCCAAAAATGTCTAATATTGTGATGAACCCAAAATAAAAATAAAAATAAAAAAAAAAGTTCAATTTAAACAAAACATTCAAAGCAACAAGAGCATTCAGTTCAACTAAAATATTCTGATTGCAGAAGTACTGTATTCACTCCCTTTACTTTGGCAAACTTAATTTGGCTCAGGTTCACAAATTACTTTGACACAAGGAGCCGATTGGCCCCTGCAAGTGCACACTAATATTAGTTAACTATTTTATAATTTGTAAAATGCACATTTGTAATCTTAATTTAAACTACATGGAAAGTAGTGTGAGTTTTGTACATATTGTAACTTCAAGGGTTACAATATTTGCAAGAATTACCTAAAAATAAAGCACAACTATCTTTTCTTCTGAACATTTTGTGCTACTACACCTACAGTACTTTAGAGGGACGTGTGTGAACTGGTACTAATGCATCATGGTGGGCACTTCAGCTCTAACTTGTACTACTTCAATACTAATACTGTATTTACTACTTTTTTCTAATATACTATACTAATATTGCATTCTCGACAAGAGTAGGTCGTTATCCCGGTGTCGGGGCCAAATTTCCCCCCTTGGCTTTTACCTTGGCCTCCAAATTGTCCCCATGTATGATTGGCTTGCACTTGCCCTGCGATGGACTGGCGCCCTCCAGGGTGTACCCTGCTTGCTGGGTAGGCTCCGGCTTCCCGCAACACCGTATAGTACAAAACGGTTTGGCAAATGACATGACGTAATTTCTAATATTTACTGATTTTTCACCATAGTGGAATCTCCTATTTTTTCCTCTCCTCCCAGTTTGCCAGAGTAGCACTGCTGTTAACAGGCTTTCTCTCTGCTGCTGGCTTGTCACAGAGGCCTGGCACCTAAACCAGGGTTCCTTTCTGGGGCTAGAGTCCAGATGTTGGCAGCTGCCAGTCCTGTGCAGTACACTGGAAGAGGGGATGAGGGAGGGGCTCTGAGCAAACCTCAGTTCCCCAGACATACTAAAAGCGAAGAGCAGATGGCCAGATCTGAGAATAACACCATGGGTTTTAATGTTTTTTAACCTCTTAATTTCTGCCCTGAATAAAATTGCTCAGCCTTTCTTTCAGCTAACAACAGGGGTGAAGGTTTTTCTAAAACTGCACTTTTGCTGCGTTTTGTTTCATAAACAGAAGATGTAGAGTCGAGAGAATACTCAGCTTAACCTTTATGTGCCACCAAGAAACCACTTTTCTGCACTTGTAAAAATGCACGCACAACAGTCTGATATACAGTTTAATACCGTAGTTCAACGGGGGTACAGTTCATAAAGACTAAATAAATAGACTGAGTGTTTTTCCAGGGAAATTTCAGAAATAACTAAAACTCACAATGTATACATCTACACATTGCTTTCCCCTTTTCAACACATCAATATCAACACACAACAAAATCAATATTTATCTGCCTGGTTCACTCCACTAGCTCACACACACCACATGCAGGCTGCAGAGAAACACTCAAAACTCTCTACTTTTGTTTTTAACACCTGTTCCACACACTGTCATACACACCAAGGACTGCTGAACAAGGTTTCAAGTAGTCTCCTGCATGACTTTCCACCCCTGCCTACTACTCTGTATGCACTGACTTCACAAGGAGGTTATATCACAAAACTCCCTATCGCAATGTCACAACCTTCTCTTTACACTGCTCCTTCAAGACCAGACTCTCTCACACATCACAGAAACTTCAAATCACATCTTAGAGGAAAGAGCAAAGCTGTTCCCTTTCAACCTGACCCTTTGTTTGTTTTATTAAAAAATGCAGTATTTTTACAAAAGTCTTTTCCAATGTATTTCTTTTTTTTTATTCTACACTCTGTGCTCTGACTTGGGCATTAAAAAACAGTTTCCATAGACGACAGCTGCAATGTCTATGGTACACCAAAGGGAAAACACAAAAAGCTTTCAGATTTCCTTTAGTGAGAACGCACAAGTAATAAGGATCCCCTTTATCTTTGCTTTAATTGAACTCATGGCAAAATGCAAGGTCAAATATCTACTGTGCAATCAGTGAATATACAGTATGACAGAGCCCTGCAGTGTATACAGTAAAACAAGAAATGTATAAACCTGGCTTACTAACAGAACCTGATCTGATCCAATCACAATATCCAGGCCAAACAGGACCATACTGTATGTGCCCCAGTCTGGGGGAATACTTACAGTATATGAGTTCAGCAAGTACTTTGTTTTCCTTACCTCTGCTTGAGAAGTCAATCAAACCCAAGAAGTGCAGCAGTTTTAACGAGCTGCAGACGACCAATAGGATTCCCACTGTTTGCAAACCTTCCATCTCCCACTCTTCCCGGAAGAAATGCATCTTTTAATGGGGGGCAGTGGCAATAAATCTGTGGATCAGGCACCTGCCCCTCCAAAACAGAAACTGCCTGGGACCGCTGGGGGAGGGGGTATCTACACTTCGAGTTCTCAGTTCTCACTCACTCATGCCCCAGGGCCATGCCCTACTGTTCTTCCCCACTGCTCCAGACACGCTAGAGTTCCCGTGGCCGATCATTCAGGAGAACTCTCCTCCACCGGCTCTGGCCTCTTCTCTCTGCTCCCTCTCTCTTTAAACGGCACAGCCTTGAATAAATGACATATTCCAGATGAATGGGAACCGCTTGACAGGTGCGTTGACCCCAGAGGCAGATGATCTTAAAATGACCCTCCCCCTGGACAAGGCAAGGCCCCTCTTGAAATGGAGAGTCTGCTGGCATCGATTGTCCGATAATCCCAAGTTAACGAGAGCCCTCTTCCGTGGTTCCCCCTTTCACTTCACGATGGAAAACCTTCTCATTGAAAAGTGGTCACTTTGTTCTCTCTCTCTTTTGCTCAATTTCCGATTTATTTTTATTCCCCTTCTCCCCCACCCCCTCCTTTCCCTTTTTTCTCTCTTTTTAATTGGGTCACTTTCAGTGCATTTTCTGGAAACATTGGGGCGCCAGGAGAGGGAGAGAGAGAGGCCAGGAGAAAGGCGTGCAGCTGCAGTGGTGCTGACAGATGTGACACGTCCTCTCCGTAGACCACTGTGAAACTGTCTGTTCCCTGTGCACCACCTCAGTCTGGGGAAGCTGAGCCACTCTGAGAAACATCCAGGCAGCTTCCAACAAGGTCTATTGGAACTACCTGCCTAGAGTGAGACCTACATCCTCTGGAATATTTAATCACACTTACATCAGTTTACACATGTCAAGGAAAATCAGTGCCCATGAATTGGGCTCACATGCTGCTTGGCCCAGTGGAAATTGTCAAAGCAGCCTTGACACTGTTGTCAGGGAGGAAATGGGGGGTTGGGAAGCATGTGTGAGGACTGACCAGGGGGCTGTCAGTTTCCTGGCTGGGTGAGCGCTGAATTTCAGCTTAATGACCAAGAATTCCATGGCCGAGACAATCCCACAGCCCTGCACAGGAAACTACGGGCTTGATTAAAGAAAGGAGAAGGTCCTTGTTAAAAATTAATTTATAAAGGGACAATAAGGATTCCCAGCAATGTACCTGTACACTATTGTACATGGAGAGCAAAGCATTAAATATAAAACAGCTTTAAACAAGCACCATAAATTGTACAAAGCCACGCATACTTTAGGTGAATGTACAGTATATAAACTATATGTTATTTCCTATTGGTGAAGATGTTCAATTTATGATTTTTTTAAAAAATAATCAAAGAAGTCACAATTTTTAATTTGATCCGTGTCCTTCCACAGGGTTTCATACAATACAGAAATAAACCTAAACAAATTACATTGTAAAAATAATTTACCATCTACTTCAAATTACGTACATAGCCAATTCTCTAAACCTACTGCATGTAATGGTTAGAAAGTGAGTTTTCCTCTGACATTAATTTTAATCATTCATTTTTCCATTTGACAAAATCACCTGCCACTTGACAAAATAATGGCTCCATAAAAGCAAAAAGGCTTTCCTCCTGAAAATGCAAAAGTCATTCTTTTTCTTTCATTAGATCACTAGAACACGTGGTGTCTCTATTGATGTACATTCATATATACTGTAATCATCTGTTAGAGATGGATGATAATGGTTATAGACTACATCATTTGAACTATCAGGTTATGTTTTAAAACATCCGTAATAGCTCACAGGGACAAGATAAACTACAATATCATTTAGAAGGAGAGCTGATACAAAGGATGGATGAATTTAGCACAATACTTAACCAAGGGCATGTCAACAGAGATGCAGATGGCGAGAGAGAACCAGTTATATGTAATCAAGGGGGACAGTGAACAACCTGAGATTCTTTAAGGAGCAGTAGGCATCTATTCTAACCTGAAAATGATTCACTCAAAACACCGCACCCCTAAGAGAATTTATCACATGGTCTGCATGTGATAGGCCGTAAAGTCAATGTAATCCAATTTTAGCTGAACAGAAAGCTGACAAAGGTAGTACAGTGATAGAGTGGATAGCATTGCTCTGGGGCTATCTGCGTGGATTTTCTATGTTCTCGCGATGTTTGTGTGGGTTTCTTCTGGATACGCCAGTTTCTTCCCATAAGTTTAAAAACATACAGTACCAGCAGGATAACTGGCTTATGGGAAAACTGGCCCTAGCTGTGATTGTGTACATGTCTTTGATGGACTGGTGTCCCATCCAGGGTGTACCCTTCCTTGTGTCCATTGCCTCCAGCTCCCCCACGAAACAGAACTGGAGGAAGCAGTTAGAAAATTGATAGATGGATAGAAAGCTGAGAAGACTTACGTCTTGAAAAATAAGTCTCCAGCTTTGTGTTTTGTCATCATTAAAAAAGCAAATTGCGTGGAAAAAAACAACAACAATTGATCTCAACTGGAATTAACAGCTTTCAGAATCATTGAAAGGAAGAAACAAACTTAAACGACACGCTCAATCACTAACTCACCTGTGAGTGTTGCTAGTGTAGTTTTAGCCTGTCTCTATGTCATGAGAGGATTTCAATGGTGAATGCCCTGTGGAGTCAGTGCGGAGCAGGGGAATCTGCACACCTTCACCTTCACTTTCTGAACCAGTGTGCATAGGTTAACACTTGTGTTTATAGGGTAGACCTGCTGGTGCTGTGCCCAAGCTGCAGCTGAATCCCTAGGCACCTCCCTCTGACTTTCACTAGCAGCTGGGCAGGCTTGTTTCAGCTCCCCGGGCTGCTTTCATCTGTATTCTCCCAGGAACATCAGGTCCAGTCCAGCACAAAGCATTTGTTTCAGCCACCCAGGACTTAATAGATTAGCTGCCAAATGGCACTCTATGGTACACAACATTGTTGAGTCTAAAGTACTTTAAAATCCATGTAGTTGGGAGTTTCAGTATCAGCAGTTCAGTATAAGCATGGTAAAGCCATATAAGGCTTTAATCTAAAGAATTAAGACTGCAAGAACAGCAAAACCCATACTGCTTCAGAACTTCCTACAGTATCTTATACAGTAAATACAAAGTGACTGTCCCTCTTTTTTTCAGTTCTTGTAGTTGTATCTGTGAGCAATATGTGCAAATTAAAGGTGAATATTTGTTTCTTTCTGTATGAGTAAAATCACGGTTTGTCATACCTGATTACTACAGTATGTATGTTTCAGCCTGTCCTTAGAGCCAATGGCAATGACACTGAGCAGCTAGATGATTAGTGTTATGCTTCTGTAAGTGGAAACTTTTTAAGTTTCATTGTTTGTTTCTTAAATCCCTTAGGTTGCCTCAGGATTGGTTACATTGAGTAATATTACATGGAGGAGGTTAGGGGATAGTCGCTCTTCTGTACAGATTATTTGAAAATGTTTTGGTTTTGACTGAGCACCCAGAATACTAGTTTAGAGGTGAAATAAACCATTTTGCTCCATGCCCCACTTTCCCTTAATTGCAGCTATAACAGGCCTCCTCAGCCCTGGGGGTCTCCTGTAAATACATGTCTGCAAAATGTAATGGTGCAAGAGGTGTCCAAATGCTTATTAGAATATCTGCGCATTCACTTTACACTTGCTAGTCAAAATATTAAGATACTTCAATTGCTGAGATTCACACCATCTTCTGTTGCAATAAAGCTCTATATATCATTCAAGATCCCAACCACCCCAGCCACGAACTGTTCTCCCCCCTGCGCTCTGGCAAGTGGCACCGCACTATTAGAGCAAGGACCACTAGGCTTAAGACCAGCTTGTCACGATATTAGTTCCCCCTCCTTAAGGGTGCTCCAGCCCTTTCACTTAAGATTTTATTCTGTGCACCTGTTTCCCATTCCCAGCCCACCTTAAAAGCCAGGCGCTGACGCTCATCCGGGCTCTGCATCTGATTTCCATATCGTGCGAGTCCGGGACCTGGAAGCGCCTGGTCCCGTTAAGGTTTTAACCGTTCCCGTTCCCGTTCCCGTTCCCCGTCCACCGTCCACCGGTTCCGACCCGGCCTTCGTGGTTTTAATTCTTTGTTCTGATGGATCTCCTGGTTTTGGACTTACTCATGTGTTTTTGTATACTCTAAAGACTTCTCTTTTGGATTGTTCGCCTCAGCCACACCTCCCCCATGCACCAGCGCACCTTGGACACGCCCCCCTGTCTTCAGCCCCGTTTTCCTGCATGACGTTTCCCTAGTGTTTCCCCACTCCGTCGGACTGTATCGTCCGCATAGGGTCCGGAAAGAACTGTTCGTTACACAGCTTCCATCCTACTGCAGTACGCATCCTCAACCGCTAACTGCAATGCCTGAGACTCAATACACATGGGCACTATACACTTTTTGCACAGTCTACCATATTCTTCTTTTTTCCCATACTACTATGTATTTATGGATTCTGTTGTTATTATTTATTATGTTTGCAATACACTGTCTACATTGTGTGGTGTTGTCTGTTATATGTGTACAGTACGTTCCAAGAGATCAGTGTAAATAAGAATTCCCGTGTGTGTACATTTGACAATAAACTCCTTTATTCAAACCTCTCTACTACTCCTATATAATGATACATTAGGCTGTATGAGCGACAAAGTCAGCTTGTAGCCCAATGTGAACCCACTCTTCTAACAGAATCTCCAACAGTTCAGATTGGAATGAGGTCAATACTGAACAACACTGAACAGCTCCACCCATTCTCAGTATTGATCGAAATAACAGCAAATGTGTTTCTCCTCAAGTAGAAATATTTCTCCTTTACTGTAATTAGAGTTGTTTCAAGGTCCTCTATATTTTGTTTAGCACCTCTCTAATGTTATTTAATCACTTGGTCAAGTGGCTTCAGTTCCTTCACTATTTGGTCCAATCCAGCTGCATTCTTTGTCTGAACTAAAGTGGAGGGAGTCACATGGCTTCCAAAGCACTGCCGAGCTGCACAACTCTGGCCATAGCACTTTGCTTACTCTTGGATGGCATGTGCTGGCCAGAGAGGCTGACATAGGCCCAGCTGGGCACCAGGAATGTCCTCCAGCAGGAGAGAATCTGGCTTACTAGAGATTTCAGAGATGGCAAGATATTTCCCAGCTGCCCTGGACAAAGCTGGAGTCTACCTGTGCTCTGCTACAGTGGCTTCAGTACGGAAAGCTTTGTGCAGTCTGAAGAATAATAAAAACAGCTCATTAATAGAATTCTTCACCAGAGAATTGTTCTCCATACCAATATATCATCTTGTGTGTTTATTTTTACCTTGCAAATAGTGTTGTCAAACTCCAGTCTTGGGGAAAGAGTATACAGTAACGGATACTGTAACAATAAAAGGTTTATACTGCTTGTTTAAATCACATCGTAAATTGTTTAAAATACATCGTAAAAACACAAAGTCTGGTTGAATTAAAAAAAGTGTTTTCTGGTTTTCCTAGACTAGAATTGGGTATCAGTGATCAAGGTCACATCTCTGATATTTCTGGTTAAGAGCTGTGCTTATACACAATAACAGGATCAAGTGTTCCAATGTCTCAACTGTTTGATATATGTATTTGACTTTCCAATTTTAGCAACTGCAGGCCATTGTACAGTATATAGAGCAAAACCAGGTGCCATATTTAATAACATTATCTTACACACATATGTGGAGTTATACCTTATTTTCAGTATTAGCTTCTCCAATTCATCAGATACCTAAAAACATTTTAAATATCAACAACCTGTGCATTAGGAAAGTTATTTCTTTGCAGTTGTTAGCTTTATTAGCATTGATCATTTTTCTATAATACAGTATTTTTACTACAGTATATATACCTCAATCACAGGACCAGTCAGACTAAACTCACATAATTAAGCCTGAGCATTTTTTCACCCCAGTCTAATCCAGACATTGCCTTTGTGCACAAATTAGGCTCTCCATTTATTGAGACAAAACTTCAAACTTCCACACTGCTTTGCAAATTCCTGACTTCGTTCAGTGTTTTACTTGTTAATATTATATTACGGCTTTTTGTGACTTGATAATTCTTATTTTCATTAATGAGCCGCATCCTTGTTACAGTATGTGCTGCGTATTCTGTAAATAAAGGGAAAAAACAATCATATACAGTAAGCTTAGCAAACTCTGTGTTCTGACACTATTTCTGCATTGCAGTGTTGGCTACAGGCAGAAGAGGGCAGTCTAGACAAGCAAAACAAATCTGCTATAAAGCACACAGTCAAGATGTGGGCAGGCTACTCGAGCCTCCCTCTTCAATAAGGAGAATCTTGACAGCTTGTGAGTTCTCAAGGGACTACGATTTCCAGTCTTCCTTAATCTACCGATGCGCTGTTCTGAAGCTTTCAGTTTGAAAATGACACATTATCTAAAGATAAACTGATTCAGGTGGTGCTTGATTGGCTGTTTAGTCTGGCATTACAGTAACTCTCAAAAGGAAAAACTTCCGTGCCAGTGTTATCCCACAGAGGTCACTGTGGGACCAAGAAAGTGGCCATACACACCACAAAGGCAAGCAAGCTGTAAAACACTTGTTTCAGGAGTTTGGCTTTCCTACACAGCTTGCTGGGCTTCTTTGTGGCTTTCATCTACTGTATCTTCTTGAACCCTTTAAAAAAATAAATCTGTTAGGAAAAAATGAATGTGGCGCTTGACGACAGATCACAAAAATCACATTGAAATCTACCTCTACCTCACATGTCAAGAAGCTCACTCCCCATAATTTTCTGTCCTTTATTTCATTCTGTTGATGTATGATTTTGCACATCTGATGTTGTTTTGCACATTTCCTGTTACCTGTTGTTGTTTTGCACACTGCCTGTTGTTGTTTTGCACACTGCCTGTTGTCTCTGTCTTTCTTTTCTTATACAATTGTATTGTTGTTTTTTGTACTACTTATCGTCTGAGAGCTAGCTAAATAACATTTCGTTATATCATATACCTGTACTGTATATGAGTACAATGACAACAAACTTGAACTTGAACTTGAACTTGAAAAGCCTGCTTGTTGTGCTCAGTGAAGTATCCATTTCTGTATAAGATTTTCCTTTTCATTATTTATATATTCAGGAATACAGTAGTTGCATTTACAACAGTTTGTGGATGCGAACAGTATTCTGTGTTCTGACATGGATATGAATTCAAAACAAATTTCAGGACAGGACCCTGATACTTGCTGGAGTTCAGCTACATGACAGTATCTCCAGATTTGGCCTTTACCTATTATTTTCACAGGTATAGACTTTAAACCCATCTGCCTTTATTTTTCTCCGTGTCATGAAATGTACAGCAACATTCAACACTTGCCAAAAAGACAAAAACTTTTTGCAAGAGGAATAAGAGAGAACAAGAGGACATAATTTACTGAGAATAACTTCAAAAAAATACATTACAAAAATTCAAACCTATCAAATTTTTTTATGTGAAGCACATACTGCACTTTGCAAGTACCAGCAATTCAAAGCTTCAGGCTTACATAAAAATAAACACACTATAAATAAACTCAGAACCTAGCCGGCACAGAGTGATCAACTATCAGAGATTTAAACAATTGATTATTGAGAGGAAGACACATGTTTGCCTCAGTATTTTCAACAATAATACTGAAAGTAATTTCAGTTGAGGAATGGTAGTGTTTAATGTTAGGTTGTGCTTATCATCAATTCATGCATCTGATGTTTTGATCCACTGTTCCTGCACTAAGGTTAAGACTCAGAATCTCTGGACTAAGAGATCTACGTACAGTATGTCTCATCTTTTTGTATTGACTAGACTTTTTCTCTGCATCATGGCCTCAGAGTGCCAGGGAGAGCCTCAACGTTAGTAAAAAGATCCGTTTTCGGAGAGTCCTGTGAGTGGGGTATCTCACAATTCAATCCCATGGCTCCCTAAGTTGTGACTTACAAGATAAGATACTGCTTCTTGATTTACTACCTTGGCTTTTGGGAAGAAGTGTGTCTCACTCTAATAATCAATTGCACTTTTCATGTCTTTTTATAAAAGCCGGGTATGGCAAAAATTTGCCAAAAACTGAATTTTAAATTCAATATACAAAACAAAACTTAGCTGTGAGTCAATGAAGGTCCCCAGTGAATTGAATATGAAAATGAATATTTTACCTGAGACGTTTCAAAAGAAGCATCAAACAACCACCCTGCCGATTTGGTAGTTAGTAATTAATTAATTCTAGGTTTACATTAAGCTAATTCCTGAAAGTCGCAAGAATATCAGCTTCAGCATCCCGACTGGAATTCTATATTCCAAAATCTTATACAGCCAGCTACAGTGGGAGACCACAGACACCAAAAGCCTTAAGACTGAGCCACAGAGACAAGAAAAAAGTCCATCGTGGGTTTTTTTTTTTCAGGCATTACAAAAACCTTCACATTATTAATTCTGTTCCCTTCCAACACCTGGTTTCCCACGATCGGAGACATGGATGAATTGATCTTTATTTATAGCTTCTGCATTCCAGCTGACAGCCACTGCTCCCCTAAGCACAGAAGGGCCGACCATCAGGGTCCGAAGAAATAGGCTGCCAGACAAGTTCATTATCCACCAGCCGGCAGGCCATCCTTCACCCATCCCTCATCAATACCACCCGTCCCTCCATGTCTAGCTGCCCATGCATCCACAGTATGAATCTGTATCTATTAAGTCTGCTCGTTTGTAAAACCCATCTCTGCGTGCAGTAGTATGGAATGGAATGCCATTCTGTGTTACAAGCTAGCTCCACTTTTACCACTTCCCCAGGATAAGCTAGCAAACTTTGGTTTTAGCTCCCATAAACCCAGCATGAAGAACATGGAGGCAGGTAAAATTCAGGACAGCAAAGCCACAATTCTAAGCATTTTTTTTTTTATCTATAGAATTTGTTTTGTACTCTAAGTAGCTGAATCTGTAGATCTCTGCGTTATGGTCCAGCTGCACTCTCCATGGCTTGCTTAAGCATGGATTTCTAATGATAATTTACTTCTAATTACTTTGTTAGTTTTTAAACATAGATTTCAAATTAACTATCATTTCATTTTTTTAAAAAATTTGAAAGTCAGTTGTTCCAGTTTCCTCCCACAATCCAAAGACATACTGTAGGTCCTGAAGGTTAATTGACGTCTGGGAAAAATGGCCCTGGTGTGAGTGTATGTATCTGTCTGTCTACCCTGTGCTTTACTGGTGGGAGGGAGTATCCTGCCTTGTTCCTGTTGCTTTTTGGGATAGGCTTCAGCTCCCCCACAACCCCAAATTGGATAAAGCAGTTAGAAAATAGATGGATGCTCGAAAACAAGTTTTTGGATCTGAAAACCAATAAAAGAGGTCTAGCCAAGCCAAGTGTACATTCAATTGAAGGTTAAAATTCAATAGCTGCGACCCCAGTTACTGTATAATGAAAACCCACTGACAGGGGGGCTCTGCAGAAACTGGGTTACGGCTCATCCGTTCGCTGTCGGCTAGCTACTCATTCTGGTGGAGAAAGGGAGCCTGCTCCTCTATGAAGCTGCTCTTTCACAGGACAGGAGGTCAGCCTATCAATTTAGACTAGCCTGTGAGATCTACAGTAGATAGGAATTGTTCGGGAGGTACTGTAGAAGGGAGCCAGAGCACCCATAGAAACCCCACATGGACACGGTATTATACTGTACTGTATGTGAACTCCACATAGACAGATACCAAGAATGAACCCAGAATGCTGAAACATACTGCTGTTCTAATAAATCTAATACAACTTACTAAGAAAACTGCCGTTTTATGCAACAACCAGGCCACCTCACTGCACACACCCCAGCACAAGCAGAAAAGCAAATGTTCTCTAGGAAGTCACCAGAGTTACACTTAATACACTTCATAAACTTGTATCACACTTTGCCAAATTTTAAATGAAGTTATCATTCTGCATTGGTTAAGACAATTCTACTTTGATAAGGCACCAAGACAGAGATGTAGACCTTACGAACAAGATTTTTACATTTAAATAGGATACCCCGTCATGCTAAAATGGGTGACGTTGGTGGAAAATGCAGCTACTGTATGACATCACACTAAGCGCAAACTGGAGAAGACACAAACATAGCACTGTCCTTCAGTGTCCTTCAAAAATTAGCTAGACACAATACCCTTTTCAATCACCTACTATCAATTAAACAAACTAGATGGGCCAAATGACTTCACCTGATTTACAATGTAATTTTTCTTATTTTCTTACAGTACAAGTGATAAAGAATCTTAGCCCAGTGCATCATATGTTCTGAATAATACAGACCCTGAAGATGATGTCCATGAGCTGGTTTATATTCCAGGCTAATAAACATGGAACTGAACAAATCCACTCTGTGTTTGGGGCTGACAGGTAGTGAATTTACGACATTTACTTCACAGAAAGAACCACTGCTGTCTCTTTCACTCAGCTTTCTCTGGGTTCAAAAGTGCAATAGTACACATTTAAAAGTGCGAAAGAAAATAGATTGTGAACTAATCTGCCCATTGCTTCATGACCAGAACTATCCCTGTGTCGTGCTCCATGTATTTTAAATACTTGTAAAATTTCCACATGCAGCATACTGTATGACGGCCCATAACTGAAAAATCCATACACAGGCCTTTTTCAATATTCATGTCCTTGACAAGCAAAATAAAATCGATCTGCTATCATGTGATAAATACAGATTCTCTGATGATTTTAGCTGTTCCAGGAGGTGAGTGGTTAAGCCAGCAACCCTACTGCTGCCCAGTGACTGAATTATTGATTGGTCTGACTGTATTCACGATAATTCTGCGGCTCTGCTCAAGAGTGTCATCCAATATTCCCAGAGCATGCTGTGAAAGCCCATACCCTCAGCATGTAGGGGCCATCTTTCGAGCTCATATAGGTTTAATTAAGTTTTTAGCAAGCGAGAACAGTAGAACAACAGTAATGTTTACATCATCACTGTTGTGCCCCATTAGTGCAGCAGGGAAAGACAGAAAAAGTGAGTGAGACCTTCTGTTAAAATATATTCTTTCTGTTTTACAGTATACAGACTTTATTCCTAATTTACAATACAAATCTCTGACATTTCTTTTAAAGATACTGTACACAGAATTTCTTGACCCTGTCCAGAATATTAAATGTTCAAAACATTGCAATTGATGACATGAGGTCATCTCTCAGAATTTTATATTTTATATACAGTAACTTGATAGATAGGCCACAAATTGCTGATTGTTAGATTGGTTTAAATCAAACATTGTGATTTTTGTTTGAAGGTAAGTGTAATCACACAAGTATATGGAACAATCCTGTTTTGTTACGGCTTACACAGAAGCTTGGTCTGTCTTCTTAAAGCAGGAGCTCAGACGTTGCAGCACGGGGAGACTCCTGGGAACTCTTCCTGAGAAGTGCTCTGGGTTGTAATGGGAGATGATCAGAGCGCAGCCCTGTGGCCTTGAGCAGACAACTAGTCTGCAGCAGCGCATTAATTATTTACCCAGTACCATGAGCAGCACTGGGAAGTTCCCTCTCCATCCCTCTCTCTCCTCCTCTCTGGGGCTCCAACACCATATAAACATCATTACAACCTCCAGGTCAGAGGCAGTCCTGGCTTCACCAGGCCAGCCTGGCTGCTCTCAGTGCCATGGCAACACACTCAGAAGCATGAAGCATTCTCCAGATAAAGTTCACTCACACTCTCCTTATCCAAAACAAGGGTCGAATAGAGATTTCATTCATTTTCAAAAGCCTAGCCCCACACTTTCCATATTTCACTAATAGGTTTATTCAAGGGGGGGCATTTTGGTGGTTAGCATTCCTACCTCTCAGTGCTGGGGATTCAATTCTGGGGTCTCTTTGCACTGAGTTTTTATGTTCTCCCCTTGTTCCTGTGGGTTTCCTCCCACAGTCCAGATACATACTTGGACTGTAGGGTAATTGGCTTCCGAGAAATTTGGTGTGAATATGTGGGTGTGTCCCGTGATGGACTGGCATCCCGGCCAGGTTGTACCCCACTTTCTGCCAGTTGCTTGAAAGTGGATGGATGGATTTTACGTAAAAGTAACATACAGTACTGTATAAATTGTATAAATGTAGTATGTGCTTCTTGGGTTATCTCTGTCAGAAGATTTGAAATTATGGTATGCTGTCACTAATGTAAGAGAAATTCTGAAATATTCACATTAATTTTTTAGATCATGCGTACAGATATTTGAATCCTTTCTACAGCTATAATACAAATTGAATGTGCGATTCAGATCTGCAGCTAAAAATGTCTTTACTGGAGTTAAATAAAGAACTACAAAAGCAATGGGAAAAAAAGGCAAAAGTTATTTGAAAAGCAGGATTTGTAAATATCAGACAGTTACGAGTTTCACACAGTTATTGAGTTTCTCAATACTTCACTGTTTCCCTCCAGACTTTAGTCTCTCTCCTTTTCTCTTCTCCATCTTCCCCAGAGCTTCAGTAATGTGGGCACAGGGTCAGCTCTGAAACACCTACAGTATCTCATCAATAATCATTTTAATTCCTGCCATAGTCACACCAAGATTGGAGATTAAAATTCCTTTTGTGAATTTGATGTTGTCCGACTCTTTCCCCAGAGAACAGGCTCACTCGCAGACATGCCCATGTCACGGGAGCAAGCAACCACACGTGCAGACATGGTCACACACCGACCCAGCGGTGTGTCTGGAAGCAGGGCTGCCTCCTTGCTGGATGTGCTCTCCTCTTCTGTATTCCCAAGGCTGACCCACTGTCTTACTGCAGACACATCATTAATAAGATGCTCCTTCCAAATTAAATTTGCATCACTTGCAGCACTTCTCTAATCCTCTTAATCTCTCCGGTCGCACACAAGCATCCGCCAGCCCGCCGTCTCTCTCGTTTACTTCCCTGTCATGCACACTGAGGACTGACAGTATTCTGGTACAATCAAAGACCAAAAAAAGGGCAAAAAAAATGCAGCCGTCTGGAACACGAAGAGGTTACGACAGCTGGCTTGTGGTATTTAAGTGATCTGAATAGATAGTGTTACAATTTCTTTAAAGGTTTCCCCCCCCACCCCCACCCCCACCCACTCTCCCCAAAGTACCATCAGTTCCTTTCTGTTGTCTTCAAGCACTTTTGCAAACTATCACATGGTGGTATTTTAATTTTAAATGATTCATAAATGTGAAAAATAAGTTCCTACCTAACTGTTAGCATCTCCTAGATGAAGATGATGCAGCTATGAAAACAGATACATTTTCATTAAATGGACCGTTCACCAAATCAACACAGAATTGAAGAATGATCGAGGCAAAACAAGATAAGAAATTGGATTTAGTTTTTTTATTTGGTGGGTTCTGGCAAGACTTTCAGTGACCCTAGGTCTCACAATATCCTAAGAATATGAGTTAAAAATAAACATCTCCTCAGTGAAGTCATTTTTTAATCAAATCACACTTCACCTGGAAAGGCAAAATGAAAATAGAAAGATGGATGTGATCACTAATTATTTAATATTTTGCATCCCAGTTTGCATTCAAGTTTTGAATCAGAAATTGTCTGCTAACCTGCATTACTTTGATGACCTTCTACCAGCAAACACATGCCTACATCTTAGTAGGAATGATGGAAGAGGAATTGTCATTTACTGTACATAGATGCAAGATCACATGTATGTCAGCTCAGGACATCTATGCTGACTCAAGTAGCCCAGATGCAGCCTGTGAGTAACGTAGACCTGCATCAAACTGGAGATGATTAAACTTCACTGTTTTCTCCATTGGAACTAATGTTTTAGTTTTTGAGCCACCCTGGAGCACATGCCTCAGAGTAGTAATTTATTCTCTATGTGTGTACTCAGACCCTAAGTACAGTATGAAGGAACTGCCATGTCCGCCTTTATTTCCTTCTTTAATACTTTATCCTCTCCTCAGCCATACTCTTGCAGAGGGTTTAGCTGAATCAATCTGCCATGACCCCTGCAAAAGGCCATGTGATTAATTCTTCTGTTAAACAACACTGGCACTACAGGCTATCAGAGAACTGACATGACAACAGCCATTTGTGTCCTGCAGAAACAATGTTTGTCACCTCTGTACTATCTGCTTGGGGAGGTTCAAAGAGGAATGTTGTTTCACCTTTGCAGACCCCGCAGAGTCAATTTTGTAATTTCTTTAAGGGATTTACTGTATAAACATTTATCCTACTGTAAGGAAAGGGGATTCCCAATGAGAAGTACTGTAGTATGATCCAGTGATTAGACAGAATACAGGATCATAATGAAGTGTCTTTCTGTGTAGGTAGACAGCTGTGCCTAAAATAGATCTGTTACGAGATTTAAATACATGTAGATACATTTAAATACACGAAGAACCTATTTAAAGTACTAGGTTCTTCAGTAAGAGGGACCAGAGAGTAACCCTTGTACCTGGTAAATAAGGCTATAAATAAGAGAGGGCCCTTCTTGAAGAAACAGAGAAAATAGGGAGTTGTACTTATTTGTACTCCACAAATCAGAGCCTTGGAGAAGGAGAGGAAAGAAACCAGAGCTGTGACAAGTCAGAGCCAGGAGGGTGGGTTCACAAATTTCAAAGGTGAATTAAGAAAAGAAAATGCTCAAATTCCACCAACTACAAGCCTGCTCCTCTGAAAACCTATACTGTACCAATCCACATCCACACTGCGGCCTGTCTGGATCTCAGTATGAGAAAAGCTCCCCAATCAGTTGCTCTTCTCAGGGCAGTGCTAGTTCAAACTCTCTGTTATTGAATATTCATTTTTTATACTGGAAATTCAGATTTTACCCAGTACTTACAATTCTTTACTGCTTCCTAGCCTACTTGGCTTGTATTTGACACTCACTACAGTAATATTTCAGATAAGCTTAAAAAAAACAAAATGTAGAACTAGGCTTCCTACTGGCTGCACTACTTTGGAAGCTGAACTGCACAGAACCTCATTATGCTCTATAGTTTCCATTCCTCCTCCTCATTGCCATTGCAAAGTGAATTATAGTAAACTATTCCAAAATGTGAGAGTAATTGGGACTTAAATTCCACATCTAAACAAGGCTTTTGAGGGATGGCTTTGGGCCCTAAGGAACTAAATGAAATCAAAGCCAACAGTTTTGCTTTCTTTCGAACATTCGTACAATCAGTCTCACGACCGCTGGCTTCCACCCTTTCACAGCACATCGTTTTAATCAGATTTTGCTCTTTTGTTTAAATTCCTGAATATCAGGATACAGTTAAAATACCTACTGCTCTTGACATTAGGATTCATTGTTAATAATACTAGCAGCAGACTTTAAGTGGCCAAATTATTTCCGTACAGAATGTTAAGCCCATTAACGTTAACTGATTATGATTAAAATAATCCGTCACTAAAATCTATAGAAGATGAACAACAGGTCAGTATACAGTATACGGTGTATTGTTCCACAAAAGAAGTGAAGTTAGCAACCATATTCAGCTTACATCCAAAATACTGAATATCCTAGTGCACTGTACATTCTGCTGATCAAGACTCTGACTCTAGAAATAGCACCTGACCTGTACATACAAGGGAAATTCTAAAGCAAATCAAAGTGTCATGATTTAATGTTCCTGTAAGGAAGCGTAGTTCAGGACCCTATGCAGATGGTATAATCCCAAAGTAAGTGGAGAAGGACATCAGGAAAAGGTACAGCAGGATTAGGACTGGTTGACAGACAGGGGGCGGCGGCAGCGGCGGTGATCCAGTGCTCGGGGGCGTGGGAAATGCAAACAATCCAGACAGTCCAAAGGGGGAAACCGGGGCGCAGTCCAGAGTCCAGGAACCAGGGGATCCATCCGAGACAGACAGGGTTAAAATCCGGAACAGGATCCGGAACAGGAACAAGGAGTTAAAACAGAGTGACGAGGCCAGGCGCTCTGAGCCCCGAACTCAGACTGTCAGAACGCCAGGGAATAAGGCCTGCCCTTGGGCTGCCTGAGAGCCCGGGGAATAGGCCAGCCTTGTGGTGTCCATCTTCCAATGCTGAGCCAGGAATAGCGAGAGCGCCATGCTTAAATAAGGAGACAGAACAGGGGGCAGGTGCAAGTAATCAACTAAAATACGAAAGGGTCGCAGCGCCCTTAAGAGGAGGAATGACGATCGTGACAGTTCCAAGAATTGAGTGCACTTGGAAGAGCAGAACAAGGGATGTTTGGAGATGGTAGGAGAAAATAGCCATGTCAAACCAGAAGCCATTATTCTTTTGAAAGAGTCACTATTGCAGAACAGTATCCCAGACCCGTGGGCACTAAGGGACATCAGTAAGTATAAATAGGAACTGCCTGTAAGACAGGTACTAAACTACAAAACATCAGTGCTTAAGATTTTAAATAAAAGCAAATACATTTCAAGGGAAGCCTGATTCTTCAACAAAGCACATGCATCAGGTTTACACTGTGCATAAAACCTTCCTTAAATGAATTTTTGATTCAATTGCTTTGTAGTATACTGTGTATTTTTACTCAATTCGCTTCAATGCAACTTACAGCTGCAATAGTGAGTGATCTGAGTCCAGTGTAATTAAAACACTCCAGCTACCAAACCCATGGGCTATTACTGCAGGGATTCTGTAAGCAAGGTGCAAGCTCTAGCCTGACACAGCAATTCGCTTTCTCAGAAGTATCATTAAATTACTGTCCAGAGAAAGACCAATAGCCTCAATCTGTTTCATCATTAAAATTTATTTGAAGTCTTATGGCTGAAGGGCTTGGTTCCATATTTAATATCTCCACTGGTGGGAATGCAAAACAGCAATCCTGCTGACTTTTTTAGAATGTATTTTTCTCCCCCTTACATGTTTACTGTATTACTTTCACAAGAGAACTTCACATGTTTTAGAAAACTGAACTACTGTCTTAGGGTGATTTATGTACAGGAAGTACTAAGTCTTCTAAAAGTGATTTAACCCTAAATTTAATCCTGAACTTCTTTAGCCACTACTAGCAGCAGAGTAAACCAACACAGCTTATCTCATTTGGCAAGGAAATCAAGCCATAGATTTACCTGTGCCCTGAAACAGCAACAACTCAGTCTGCTACTACTTTACCAGACCAAACTCAGCGGCTGATGGAAAAATTTTGCACAACCTAGTGGTCGCCAACATGGCTGCAACCTGGGAGCTAGAGTACACCTTCATACTAACCAGGGGGAAAGACAAGGGCTTATTACCTTTAATACTAACCTAAAGAACTAACCACTGCTACTCCTCTCCGGGTCCTTTCTTATACCTCTGGACCCAACCTGTTATCCACCACAGCCGAGAAACAGATCTTAACCAACTACCATGAAGACTTATTGTACCTGGCAATAACAGATATCTGATTGTACCAATGTACTGTAGTACACGGAAGTCTCACAACAGATGTTATCTCCTATTCGTTCTCTCTGTGTGTGATGTTTCCTCTTCAGTTTTGCCTCAATCTTCAACCATATTTAAAGAGGCTGCAAAATGAATGTCAGCTGCAGCAGGCCACTGTGCTATTCCCATGTACAAATGTGTAGACTTCACTTGCAGGCACACATTTGGCCCAGTCTATGTAATAACCTTTATATGGTCCTGTACATGCTCTGGTTTCCTTCCCCGGTCTCATGATCACAATAAAAAATGGCATCTGGGAAAACTGGCCCTGGTGTGTATGTTTGTGTCTCAGTGCATTGCAATGCACTGGAGACCTGTCCAGGGTCTATCCTGTCTTCCACCATTCACTTTCCAGCACAGGCTCCAGTTCCCCATGACCCTGTACTTGATAAAGAAGATAGAAAATGGATAAATGGATGGACTGGATGGACAGATGCCTCAACCAACCAAATTGCTGTACAATGATAAGCTGTTGTTACACCTAATTCATAACATCTGCTTGCTCTTACATCACCCTAATTTGGAATCCTTCTTTTAAAAATATCTGTCAGACATTATATGTTCAACCATAGAATAAATGTCAAAATATGATCTTTTGCGAGGTGTTTATGTTATTCTCCTTTAATGCAGAACAGTTCCAGAATAATTTGTACAATACTAAAAGGAATGAGGCAAGTTACTGATATGAGCAATCAGACTTCTTTAGTTTCATAACAGAAGGGTACAAGTTTTATACATTATCAGACAGTGTGCCGTGCCTTGAAGTGAATGGTTCACAGCTTTCCCTTTTTACCAATTAATGCTCAAGAATACAAAATACAAAATGTAGCAGGACATACAGTACAATCCACCATTAGATCAGATCCACCTTGTCAGAAAAAGCTCAGAATTACCGTAGATTCCTAGCTTAAGGTCCAGAACTATTGAACTACTTTGGGGTACAAAAGTACATAAATAAAAAATAAGAAGAACTATAAGTCACTGTAAACTATCTATCCATCCATCCATTTTCTAACTGCGTCATCCAATACAGGGTCACAGAAACCTGGGACTAAGATGGATAGCAATATGAACAAGGCAGGATACAGCCTGAATGGGACACCAGTCCATTGCAGGACTCACACCAGGGCAAATTTTCCCAGAAGCCAATTAACATATGATTTTGTCTTTGAACTGTGTGAGGAAACTGAAGCACCCAAAGGAAACTCACACAAACATGGGGAGAACATGCAAACACCACACAGACAGCACGCTAGGTCTGGAATTAATCCCAGGGCTCCTGCACTGTTAAGGCAGCAATGCTGATTGCTGTACCACTGTGCCACCCACAGTAACCTGTCAGAAGAGGAAATAATAAAAACAGAAAACTTTTTCTTAAATTATAGGATAATATATCTACAGTAAATGCTAACCATTAAATTCATTGATCTTTTTTGGGGGGTTGATTTGCAAGATGAGTTTGTGGAAGTTATTTTTTGCAGTAAATATTAATGTTTGTGTATTTAAAGCACAGTAAATGACAAATGTAGTGTTCTGGTACAGACTTATAGTATATGGTTTGATTATAAAACGTGCAAACGTTTGTAATCACATTAAGACACTTTTGCAAAGGTGGAATAGAAGAGCTGAAACCCACAGCTATCTTATAGCTAAAAAAAAGTTGAACTTTCATTATATCTACATTTAGCATGCATTGTTTTAAATTTTAAAATGGTGTTTTGGGATCTCTGAATGCCAATCTCTTTGCTAAAGGTAAATTTGTCCAGGACTCTCTGGATATTATCCATTCTCACTTTCAGCACTTTTTAGGAGAAGACTGCAGCTGCTCTATCTTCTGATCACAAAGAAAGTGTCAGTCCTGCAAGAAATGTGGCATGGCACCAAAATCATGCTAAGCCAGGCTGAATTCAGTCACTGATCTGAAGTACTGTATATCTTACCTCTTGCCATAGAGTGTACAGGGATTTACTAATTGTTATGGAGATTAGCTCCATAAGCTTCAATTAGCTTTTAATGAAATCGGTTTCCCTTGTTGACCACCACTAGGCAATTAAGTTTTGAGGGAACACAGGATTTATACAAGAAGTGCAGGTATTGTACCTTCAACTTAAAACTTCTTTGCTATACTGGTGGACAGTTCATCTTTCAGGCAGCCAAATAACTGGAGGCATCACCTCAGCATGACAGCTTCTTTGCTGTTCTTCACAGATTAATCAATTTTCACAACACAGAACAGGAAAAGCTTAACCCAGAACTGAATTACAGTATTTTGTCAATATTAAAAGTGGAGCTTAGTTAAACCATGTTGAAGATATTCCACAATAACCAATCCAGGCTGTTCAAGATAGTAAATGAAACTGAGTTTTTTCTCTAAACTACAGAAAATCAGTGTCTAACTGAACTTGTTTTAGTGTTTTTCCCTCACAGATAACATTACAATTGGAATGTATTTTTGGAATGCTTTGCATACCAGATGATTTGACAGTAATATGGAAATTAAATCTATGAGCTGAATTCATTGGAAGGGGGTCCATTTTAATTTACTGTGTATAACACTGCTACTGAAAAACTACCCTTTTGATTTTGAGTAATATTTTGATTTGCCTTTGTACATTTATATTTGGGTCTGGAATTGAGGGTTGTGGGCTTCCTCTTCTCTGAGGTATTTAGAGTTTGGAACTAATTTTCTGTTGTATCAGAGATATGCATGGAGGTGTGGTAGCTCAGATGGCAAGGGCACCTAGCTCCTGACTGAAAGGTCCTGGGTTCAATCCCAGGTAGGGGAAGGTGATGTAGCTTCCTCTAATTCTTTCCAGATGACTCCCTGGTCTACTCAGCCTGCTTTCCAAATGAGTACTAGGGATAATCCTTCTGGGGGCAATATGCTGGCTAGAGTGTGATGCTGACCACATCACCTCTGCTTCCAGTGTTGGATGGTCAAATAAATAATTCTGGCCCTCCCCCCCCCAATTCCTATGGGCCTTTATGGTGTGAAAAGGGACCTACCTACCTTAGATGTGTGTTAGATTTAATTTGTTTTACTGTAAATAATTATCCATTATGCTCGTTAAAGATGTGTTAAGCACATACAATATGTGATCTTCCAGAGCATTAATTGTGCTTCACATCGGCTTTTAAATGCCCCTTGAGATGGTGTATAATGTTATATTATGAAATAATCTGGGTATACATTTTCTAATAAGAACAGATAAGGACTAGACAATCTTTATGAAAGATCTGAGTGTAAGGTTCTATAAGGTTGTGACAGAGGATGTTTACTTTCAGGTTTTAGGCACAATGTCTTTTGATGGTGAGTTTCATTGCAGACAAATACATCTATTTTAAAAGGATGGCTGAAGATTGGTATACCTTTAAATTACCACTTGTTTGTATTCTGTCTCAGAAATTGTTCTTATGGAAGTACTGTAAGTGTGGCCGGATTAAATTGCACTAGTGCACAAACTGTTACAGCGTGAGAAGCTTTCTCTCACCTAAAATAAAATTCAGCTCTCTTTTGTCCTCTTTCATTCTCTCTTGTAAACTTCCAATTTGGTACAAATATACTTTTTTGTACCTAGAACTAGAATAAAACACAGTAAAAATGCTAAAAAATATTGATATTTTCTCTATGAATGAAAGTGCGTGCTCAATGAATACCCAGATTGATTCAGGATGGACTCTCTAAGAATGTGTACTGTACGGGAGTATCTTTCTGGAAGAGAGCAGAGGTGAAAACACTCCAAGCCTACTGAATTAGAAACAATGGAAAGTTAAGGTTAGCTTCAATTTCTCCATTTACAGTACACAGGAAGCATGGTTTTGGCATGATTTAAAAAACATATTCTTCCCTCTTCCTTGGGGCTCTGTTGCCACAGACTTCAGAGAACTGTGTGTTATCGCAGCTTTCCATATGGTGATGAGGCGACTGGGAGGAGTATCTGCTCTTAAGTAGTTCACGCACAATTATGTATTCAAGAGATGTGTAAATAAATAAGGCCCAGCAGCTGGGACATACAGTACATCACTGCTCTACAGGACTAGACTGAAAACCCAGATGGTGTCTCACACTAAAGTGTGACACTTTTGCGATATATTCTGTTCACGTAAGGAGGGGGAAGAGAATAATAAAATCAATAGCCTGGCGTGCTGTGGTACCTGCGTCATCGCTGAACAAATGCTAAAATAATGTTGTTATTTGTGTTTTATTAAGTTTTCCTTTTGTGGACTTATTTGTGTTGCAATGTGTGATTATACACATATCTTCTAAAATAAAATAAGTAACCATCTTCTCTTCTGGTATAATTCTGGGAGTTGATCGGAAAAGTTGATTTCCCCAAACTGAGAGACTGCCTTTGAGACACTTTACATGTGGACATTTAAGCACACATGAAAAAGTTAATTAAGCTTGTTCATTTCCTTCCTTTGAGAAGCTGCAAAGGAAGGATATTCACAAACTGCATTTTGACAAGAAAGCTTTCAAGGCCAAGTTTGTTCTGTTCTTGAAACAGATGATAAGTCATTTGATAATTTCCTGACATTGCTCAGACACACTGAGAATGAATGACATGCATGCAGAATTTTCATGTTGATTCTCTGATTGTGAGAAGATTGTAGAAGTTCACTGGAGTCGGTGACATGCCTCTGTCATTTGACTACGAGGGCTCATCACAGGAATTGCATTTGGAGATTATTAATATCTGACAGGCAGAGCAGGAGATGCTGGTACTTTATTTGGCTCTATCTACTGTATGCGTATGACGTCTCACAAAACCCAGCTGACTGATGAGAGCTTGAGCTCTGTACTGTGGATTTCCACATCAAAAATGATGCCAGACTTTGATTCTCTTGCAAAGAAGAGAGACTAGCTACAGTACTGTACATTGTTTCCTTTAATCAAGCACTCAGTCATGATTCTAGTTTGATTTATGTTTGGACAACAGAGATTTCATGTTTTGGCATGCATTTGTTAAATGCTTAATACTAACTTTAAATAATATGTCCACTTTTAATTTGTAAATTAAACTCTGATGTAAAGGATAGTAGGAGTTTTATCCAGGATAGAGAAGTAGAATTCTAGCCAATCAAAACCCACCAGAGCTGAGGACAGAAATGTGACAAATTTAGCTTCAGGACTGTTGAAATACCAGTTTGGTTTTACAGTGTTGTAATCTAGCACTATAACATAATGTACAGTTAGTTCTGGGCTACTAATATAAAGCAAGTCTTAACAGTAACAGCAGAACTGTAATATCACCGAGCTTCCCACATTTCTTATTTTTTCTGATTGTTCTAATTCTGTAGTGCCATGACCAGATCAATAGAGGTACTGTATAACTTATAAAGGTGGATCATTTACATTTAATCAGGTCTGCATAAAATGTTTTTGTTGTTTACAAAAGCTTCCTGACCACAAACTGTTCTCCCCCTTTGATCTGGTGTTATCGCATTTTTAAAACAGGAACCACTTAAGAACAGCTTCTATCCCACTGCATAACACATCCTCAACTGCAATACCTCAGACTCAATACACATCTGCACGATGCACTTTTTGCATGGTCTACCATGTTTTTTTTCTCACTATTACATATTTATTGTCCCACAACATACTGTATTTATTTTTCATGATTTTATTATTTATTAGGTTTACATCGTCTGGTGTTGTCTTTTATATTGTGTATGTCCTGAGAGATCAGCACGAATAAGAATTCCAATGTACATACTGTATGGCAATAAACTCCTCTACCTTTCTGCCTCTCTTAAAAAGCATGTAGAATGCAGAAGTTGTAAGATCAATACATGATGTTTACAGTAAATGTCAGTAGGCAGATATGGGTGAGAGTAGGGTATGACCCCCTTCCAGACTTTTGTATAAACTCTAGAATAACATTTTTTTTACCATGTCTAAAAGGACTGTAGGCATTATGGAAGAGTGCATGCCCAGGCCTCACTCCTGCCTTTCCTGAGTGAAAATGGTTGCAGAAATGAGGAGGGTTGTTAAACAGCTGCTGATCCCAAGCCAGGAATTCATAATGCCAAAATGTTTGCGTATATGCTGTAAAACCATTTATTCTTATAAAACCAAAGACAAAAAGGAATGTGAACATAGCAAAGAGTTAATCAGTCCAAATATCTCAGATACAGGTTGTGTCAGGGCTGAAATAATGGGTCAGAGCTGAAGTGTTATAATTAAACAACATTAGGAGCGCTCAGAACAAGGTGAAGTGGATCTCTCATCACAAACAACTTAGAAAACTCCTTTTAACCCCAGCCCCCCCCTCTCTCTCATTCTCCCTGCAGCAGCTCTGCTCTGGAAGCACATCACTATCTAACAGAATTTCAAGAATAGTTAACAAGGACAACTCAATAAAGTGGGCACCTTCACACAGACTCAATTTACTCAACCTGCTGCTCCTAAAGACCTGGCAACTTCCCAGAGGCCTGTCTGCCAAAACACTTCTGAAGGAGAACGTTTTACCCTTCATTCTCAAAAAAACTGAAACGTAATCATAAAGACACACAAGACTAAGTCAAAAAGGTACTAAACAGGATGGAACATGAGAGACTTAAATTTATACTATTGTTTGGATTTTCTCAAACTCAAAATTCATCCCTCTCATTGCCATACTGTCAGGGTGAGAACCTTAAATATCCAGGGTATCAGATTACATTTAATTGCTCCTCCAGATTCAGAAGAATGAATCCGTGGCTTGAGGGCATAGGCCTCCTATCAGTGTCCTGACCCTTTCCGGATTCTATCGTCTGCATAGGGTCCTGACCAACGCATCACTGCCACCACACCCTCATCAGGACAAGTGGAATGAAAACAGATGGATGAATCAATTCTCCACAATTTTATCTTGGCTCTGCAAACATCAATGCAGCTCCCTGAATATAAAAGCTACTCGCATAATTTACCAAGTTTGGAGAGCCTTAAAAGGGCCTTTTTATAGACAGGTTTTGGTAAACACGGCTGTAAGAAAAAAAAGTGCTTCTTATTTAGTGCAAGAAAATGTAAACGTTTGTTACACTTCTGTCACGGATGTTGGAAGGAACGAACCGTGGAATGGCAGGGGACAGGAAAAAGACCCTATGCGTACTGGTGGGATGGGGTTTAGCCAGGAGTCGAAACGAATGCCCTCAGGCAGCGGATGTGGGGCGTCCTGGTGCTAGGCGGGTCTCAGGACATCCGAACCTCAATGCTGAGCACTGAGGAATGAGAGACCTGGAAATATATAGCCCCAGAGAGAGAGACACCGGAAGAACAGCAAAGCACAGGAAACTAGGGACAGGACAGAGTGGGAGCGCCCCATGGCTGCAGAGGACGTGACAACTTCTTTGTGTGTTGCTCTCAACTGTCAGGCAGCCAAGCTGCTTCCCGGCATCCAAGACCCTTTAGAAAAACTCTTCAAATTTAAAACGAATCTCATGGTTGCCTTATTGCTCCATTCTTCCTTCTGGTGCAGTGTACTGTATATCAGCGGATCTGCTCTCTTCTCCAGAAAGCTCAAGTTATTGACTTCGGAAAACTGGAAGCCTCTTCTTCCTGGTTTTGATGGTAATGTGATAGAGGACTATGGGTCATTCCTCATTGCTTTCTGGGAAATGAATTTCAAATGATAACACCCATCTTGTCTAAACTTTTACACACTGTAGAAATGTACAATGGTCTTTCCACCCTTATAACTTTAGGGCAAACACTCAATTTCCCTTAGTACAGAATTTGTTTCTCTCACACACTATCTTAAACCAGCTTCACATAGTTCAGATTCATGAAATGTCACTACAGATTAGGACTGGATTTTTTTTGTAGAACTGATTATACAGTACTTTTTGTTAATACTAAAAGCTATTTGTGGCTTGATTTTTCAAAAGAAGACTTAATTCTCAAGTATCAATAATTGAAACTGGAAAATTTGCTCCTTTGGATATTTTGATTTTATAAGCCCAGATCGACACATGTATCAAAGAGATGTTTAGCTACAACTCATTTCATGTCACTGGAGAGTTGAATGCCTTCAGTGCTCAGAATAACAATGTGCCCATACAAATTAGATCTTAATACCAAGAATTATGTGTGAAGAGTTAGGCTTATCAGAGCAGATCATAGCAATCGAACATTGGTTTTTGATGTGATATTTAATGTAAATAGAAGAGCAGTTGTCACAACTGTAATCCGTCCACTTAAAGGCGCTCCGGCTCTTTCACATTTTGCTGATTCCATGCACCTGCTCCTGGCCTCGTCATCCTGTTTTTATTTCCCTGTCCCTGTACCGGATCCTGTTCTCAGTTTTTAACTGTCTTGTCTTGATTGGATCAACCGGATTTGGACCTTGGACTTCGCTCCAGATTTCCCCCTGGATTCCCTCAGACTTGTTTGCCAAGGCTATGCCCCCCCAAGTACCAGTTCACTGTCATCACGCCCCCCCTGTTCGTCAACCTGCCCTGATCCTCGTCGTCTCCTCCCTGTTGACCTTTTCCATTTACTTCCGGATTATACCGTCTGCACAGGGCCCTTAACCTATGCATCGTTACAGCAGTAGATTAAATAATTTGAAACAAAAGTTTTGAAGTACAAAAGTAATTGAAAATACTGCCTTGTCTTGTAATTTAGAAATACATATAAACCCATTTTATTTGAGAAAATGTACTTTTCAAAACCCAGTCAGAATTGAATGATTCTGTATACAGTGGCTGCAACAAGTTGAAAGTACTTCCATTAAAAATGTGAGACACCAAACTACTCTTTTTGCTGAAAATGAAATAAAATGGGAATACTGTACATGTAAATGAATGACTCCATATTAGTATAATTTGTCTGGACACAGCCCTTCCTGATTTCTTTAGTGTCTGATATATCTAATTTAGCCGAAGGTATTATAAAATGCAAGTGATTGTGTGACCTTTGTGGTTGTGCCTTTACTTAGTGTACCATTCTCCTGTGCATTCGGTATTGTGGAGAATGTCTTTTCAAATACAGAAGCAATTATTTTCCTAATAGCTCCCATATCACTCAGGTCATTCATCAACTTGATGTCAGCTTAATGGTTCAGTGGACAGCACCCTGTGATAATGGCATGAAAACATATGGCTCATGGTAATTAAAACAACTTACAATTCCCTTGCTCAGTGCCATTTAACCTGTAACTCGAAAGCAAGTTCTCCACTAAATATTGAATCCAACAAGTCTGCCATTCCGCTCTATGCACAGATTTGCCCAAGCATACCTAAACTTTCTTAATGAAAGTTAAGGTATGTCTTAATGACTACCGACCTGTGGCACTAACACCTGTCATCATGAAGTGCTTCGAGAGGCTGGTCATGAAGCACATTAAGGACACCATCCCAAACACAGTGGACCCGTACCAGTTTGCCTACCGGTCCAACAGATCCACAGATGACGCAATCTCCATTGCCACACACACGGCCCTATCCCATCTGGACAAAAAGAACACATACACAAGACTACTATTCATCAACTTCAGCTCAGCTTTTAACACTATCATCCCAGAGAAACTAGTCAAGAAACTCAGTGCACTGTGTCTCAACACCACCCTCTGCAACTGGATTCGGGACTTTCTGGCAGGCAGACCTCAGGCTGTCAGGCTTGGAAACCACACCTCCGGCACACTAACTCTGAACACTGGGGTCCCCATGGGTGTGTGCTTAGTCCATTGCTCTACTCCCTCTATACCCAGGACTGTAAGGCCAAACAGAACACCAACTCCATCAAGTTTGCCGATGACACCACAGTTGTAGGTCTGATCACAGACAATGATGAGAGGTCAATCTCCTTACAACATGGTGTGATGACAACAACCTCACCCTCAACGTCAGCAAAACCAAGGAGCTGATCATTGATTTCAGGAAACTGCAAACCGGACATGCCCCTATCCACATCAATGGGACTGAAGTGGAAAGGGTCAGTAACTTTAAATTCCTTGGTGTCCATATCACCGATGATCTCACATGATCTCTCAACACCACCTGTCTGATCAAGAAAGCGCAACAGCGCCTGTACTTCCTAAGACGGTTGAAGAAAGCCAAGATATGTCCCCAGATCCTCACTACCTTTTACAGATGCACTACAGAAAGCACACTGACAGGCTGCATCACAGTGCGGTATGGCAACTGCAGTGCTGCTGACCGCAAAGCCCTACAGCGGGTGGTGAAAACTGCCCAGTCCATCACTGGGGTTACCCTCCCATCTATCCAGGACATTTATGACAGACAGTGCTTGAGGAAAGCTCTAAGCATAATCAAAGATCCCACACACCCCAGCTACAGACTTTATGATCTGCTACCATCTCGAACATTCGGGCCCGGACTACCAAACTCAGAGACAGTTTTTACCCCCGCACTATCAAACTGTTAAATTCCCAGCCTCTCTCACTCTCACTCTCACCTCACCTCTCACCTATGATCTGAACCTCACAGTGCCTTCTTCCTTTCTTTCTTACCAAAAACCCAAACACACATTGAAAATCTACCTCTACCATACATGTCAGAAGCTCACTCCCCATAATTTCTATCCCTTTATTTTATTCTGTTGATGTATATTTTTGCACATAACCTGTTACTTTTTTGTTGTTTTGCACATTGCCTGTTGTTGTTTTTTTGCACATTGCCTGTTGTCTTTGTCTTTCTTTTGCTACACAATTGTATTGTTGTTGTTGTGTTTTTTTTTCTCTTTGTACTACTTATGTCCGAGAGCTAGCTAAATAGCATTTCGTTATACCATATACCATATACATGAGTGTACTGACAAACTTGAACTTGAACTTTCAGTTTCCATTTAAGGGCAGTCCTCAGTGACAGAAAGGGAAAGCTGTTTTGTGGCACATGTCTTGTCCACCGCTACTGGAGCTCTTTAAGGGTTTAGAAACTGTACATTAAAAGAATATGTAATAGGTTTATTCCATGCTGAAAAGAGAAGAAAGAAAACACAATGTTTCTGCTGTGGAGCCTACTTCAGGTGTGAGCAACACTCCTCACACCTGAAGAAGGCCCCACGGCCAAAACGTTGTGTTCTCTTTCTTCTCTTTTCAGCATGGAATAAACCTATTACTTGTTCCTTTGCAGCCTACGCATGCTGACGCAGCTACCCACCTGAACTATTAAAAGAATATTATCATTCTTTTAATATCTGTGTATTTTTAGAATTAAGCACATAGATTTTGGGCATGGGCATCACCAGGTTTAGCATTGCTGCCTCTGCTCAATTCTTGAGGTGATATCTGTGTGGAGTTTCTATGTTCTCCCTGTGTTCCTGGGGGTTTTCTCTGGGTGCTCCAGTTTCCTCCCACAGTCCAGAAACCTACTGACAGGTTAATTGGCTTCTAGGAAAATTGGCACTGGTCTGAGTGTACGCATCTGTGTGTACCCTGCAAGGGCAGTCCCATCCAGGGTGTATCCTGCCTTGTGCCTGTCTTTTGCCTTGGTTCAGCTCAGGCTACCCTGTAACCCTGTAATGGATTAAGCTGTATAGATGAATAGACGGACTGATTTGGGGTATTAATTAAAATCTCCTGTCAGCATTTTACTTTCTTCATGACTGGTCATTCATGACTGACCAAGATAGACCTGAATGACAGTGATTGCACTAGTGACTGTAATAAGCACTAAATCCCCTCGTTACTGGGAGAGTTGCTTTGAAACAGATGAGGTGATTTAACTTTCTGTATTGAAAACCTAGCAAAGATCAGACACACAGGAAGGATCCCACTTGCCAAAACCTCAAGAGGTGTGATCAAGAGATCAGCACCTTTGTGCCATCAGTATTTTGGAGACTGGATCAAAATGAACAATAGATAATGATCATGGTGAAACGTGGTGTAAGTGCATTTAACACCAAGAACAGGAGCCATTTCTTTATCCAAAGGATTGTGTGAAAGCAGATACCCTCACTTTTTTTAAAGAACTGGCTGGTTGATTGATCCTGAGATCAATTAGCTACTAAACTCTCAAATGGCTAGATAGCTCAAATGGTCTCCGCTCATTTGAAAAAAAAAAACATTAGCACACTGTTGCAGGGTTGTGCATACTGTAGTTAGCAACTTCAAACCTGGCACAATATTACAGCCAAACATCAATGTTAGGCCATAATCCTGGTGGCCAAGAGTTACAAGACATCTTGACAAGAATAATGCCTCATCATGCTCCATCTTCATAATCGTTTTTTGCACTGCCAGGTCCTCTGTATTTGGTTATGCAGTCATCTTTGGCAGGAAAGATGGCAACCCCAGAGGCCATGTACATGTATCACAGACGTACAGTACGGTGTGTACAGGTGACCCGTGATTAATCAGCCCTGCTGCTGACAAATGATAATCAACATATGAATTTGCTTATGTCATTTCTGTTTAAGAAAATGTCACTGGACCTGCTGCAAAACTGATTTAGCCATCTATTTTAAATAAGCTTTGTGAATTTAACGTGGCCATACTGTAAGTGATATCTTTTTCATGCTCAGTATACAGTCAATGCTCTTGTTTGTACAGGTAAGTCAACATGTAACTGAATTTGTAATTATTGTGATACTGGTGATATTGAAAGAATCACTTGTGAAAGATAAAGATCAGCAAAATACTGTACAATAATCCCATCAGTTGTGTTTGTACAACAAGAATCTTGCAAAAGCATTGAGTCTCTGCTCTGTCTTTTCTAGCCATGATGGTATTGATGTCTCAGTATAGCTTATATGTCACACACTTTAGAGAACATTATTGGATTTTTAATTGTAACAAAAAGAAAACATTTTAGTGGTGGAGCAATTTGTTCCTAATGTATATATCCTGTTGAATACTTTGAGTGCATGTTACCACCTGCATAGCACTGAGGTCTTTGCAGATTTACAAGGTGAATCTGTCTTAGTCAAAGAAAAAAGCTGTGGCAGCACAAACACTGAACTGTGCCACTTGCCCGGAGCCCTCCACTGTTCTCCTGATAATGTGTACAACCCCAGGGTGAGATAAACTAGTTTAGGCTGTAATCAGTAATCAGTGACACTTTGGTGAAATGAACTTCTATCTGGCTTGAACGTACATAGATGACTTAACAAATCACAGTAAAACATCTAATAATGCCTGGCAAGGTGTTGAACTTGTCCCCCAAAACTAAAAAAAGTAATGTATAACCAAATAAGAGAGGTTAGATTTATTTCATTTGCACTTATTTATTCTAGGAGATCATAAAAATATCACAACCTGATTAAAGATGAGAGGAGGCCATAAGACCCATTTCACTTATTTGTTATTAGCAGTAAATCAATCCCAGCATCTGATCCATCCATTTCTTAAAGGATCAATGAGAATCAGTTTCAACAAGCCTAAGGCGTTTTGCTCCCTGTGTACCTATATTAAATCCTCAGTCTACCACCACTTGATTTACCATTCTGTCCTTTGGTCTTAGTTTCATTAAAGAGATTGAAATGTTCCTTCGGAGGAGATTTTGTCTCTTATGCTTATGGTCGAAGACCTGAACCAAATCAAATCTCACTAGATTTGAATAGACTAGACTCAATCTCTTTAGAACTAACAGGGTACGGCTTCCTTCAAGTGTACTGTACCTGCACATCTCCTACACTCACCCATTCAAATGAAGTACTGACAGTATATTTAGCTTCTCTCTGCCAACAATATTTGGAAATTTTTCACCAACTCCATTGTCCCCACATGCACTATAAATGCCTGTCTTTGGACTAAACAGAATTATCTTTCCAAATGTTAGTACATTACCTAGCTACCCCAAATTCCAGTACCACCCCATGCTAGAGTGCATTTTTCATTTTAGGTTCAGCATGAAGCCCCTGGTCTTTTAATAAAGACCAGAAAGTTCATGCTGTTTTTAAAGGAAAAAGAGCACAACAAAACACAAAAATATATCTTCAAAACTTGGGAATTTTCACTTATTGCAAAGTAACATGTTACATAAAATTGTCTTCTCCACACCTGCAGTCCATCAAATGATTTGCAGGTTTTAGCTTTTGAAGTTGTTCACTGTAAAGCCAGAGACGCATACAATAGTTCTGAAAATTCCTGTTTCAGTGTCTTTATCTCAGCCACAGCCATCACTAGCATTCTCATCACGACTGCTAAAAAATGTCACTCTTTGCTGCAAGCTTGCTAAATACTGCTTGAGAGCTCTGAGGTGACTCCAATGTCCTCGCAGTAAATTATAGTGTTTGTTGTGCATGCTTTTTTCCCCTGAAATAGCAAAGAGAAGACCCAGCCTGTGACCAAGAGCCTGCATTAGTGCAAAGAGGTATAAACTTGCTGACGGTATGAACTTAGATTAGCCTTAGTGTTTCATTGTGAGGGCTGACACAGAACAATGCTGTGATCCGAGACCGCAGACAGGGGGCTGTCGGACAATGACAAACGGGACAGGGAAATGGATTTGTCTCAATTTTTTTCCTGTCAGGCTGTGTTGATGTTGGATATTTGGATAGGTTGGATATATGTTTTTACTGTTCATGCTGATGAATCCTTGCGTGAAATGATTAGAGCAGGCTGCAGCAGTGAGGCAGCTCTGACCCTGACTGACTTTGAGAGAGAGAACCTTTCCTGGTATCCGTTCAGGAAGCCTCCCTGCACAAGCTAAGATTAAGCACTGCCATCTTTCTTGTTACACCTTTTGATTTTCTTTCCAGCTTGGCTCACTGCTACAACTAACATCTACCAGCACAGTAGAAATTAAGATCACATTCATGTGCCCTCCGAGTCAAACACTGTCATAATCTGTTCCTTTTCCTCTCACAAACCCATGGTGCAAATAGTAGACGGCTGGAGGAGCTCCCACTTTAAACCTGGAAGTGCTCAGCAAGTTTCAGGGTTTGCTGCTACAATACAAACTGAGGAAACCCTTGAAGACTTCATGAACAAGGGATCTATGAATGTGGATGAAACTTTGCTTCACACTTTCTTTAATTAAGGCAGCTTTAAAACATGACAATCAGGGGTATGCATGTGTTCTGATTTTCATTAGTTTTGCACAAGCAGATGTGTGTTTACAAGATAAATTGCTTAGTTTTACGCAGGAACATTCCATGCTGAAAAGAGAAGAAAGAAAACAACGTTTTGGCCATGGAGCCTTCTCGGCCGAAGAAGGCTCTCTTTTCAGCATGGAATAAACCTATTACTGGTTCCTTTGCAGCCTACACGTGTTGATGCATTTACCCACCTGAACTACTTAGTTTTTCTACTATTAGAACATTTAGCACAAAAGTATGCAACAGGCAAAACCTGGAGTACCCATCCATCCATTTTCTAACTGCTTTAGCCACCACAGGGCTAACACAAAGGTATAGACACGCACATACTCAAACCACATACAGTACCAGTATGTCTTTGGACTGTGGCAATATGAAAATAACCATGTTTAAGGAGACAAGACTTCATAATCAAAAAAATATAAAACGTAACGAGTGGTTATAAATAGCCCTTGACAACAAACAATTGTCATTCCTGGTAATTCACAGGGCTGTTCTCATCAGTCAATTATGTTAGATTGAAGATGATCTGCTCATTACTGTGTCTGTGTGGTTAGTTTCTGTGGCTTATTTCATTTTAAAGCAGATTGCAATTTGAAATTACTGTTCCAAAGCTTCCATTATTTTCTCTTCGGCTAAAGGGATTCTTTCATATTGTAATATTTGTGTTACAAATTATGGGGATGAATTTTTATCAATTTTGCTTGGTGTTGTTTCAAGAACGCTGAAGGGAGTGGAACCATTTAGATTGATGTGCCACTCTGCATTTGTGTACTGTACAGTGTATTAAGTCATGGGTGTTTTTTTGTTCAAGCTTGATTTCTTTGATTACCCTGACTAAGGTATATTAACAACAGTCAAAGTTGTTATAATAGTAGAAAACACTACTTTAGTATATTGTACATTACATACAGAATATTGTAACTCCCAGTTGTGTCTACGATGTCAGTGTAGACTTAGAGATATGTGGGATTGTTATACAAAGTACTAGATTACTCCCAAGTCTTTTCTAATTTCTTCAGATTTCTGAATGGTACTGTATCACTGTTCTGCCACACCATTTAGTTAATTTAACAGGGAAAACAGGATATGAAGCATGTCATGCACACTGAGCTGACTTAACTCTCCTTCCTTCCCTATAGAAACCATTGATTTCCAAATCCACCACATCCCCTGTTTTATAAAACTCTCCTCCACTCCATATTACCTAGCTTATATAGCCTCTTAACTTCACCTCTGCACTGACCTCCCAGTAAATAAATTACTTTAACCTCCTGCCTTCTAAAACATACAGTAATTCAGTGTGTTTACCACTAGTGCTGTTTTTTTAGAAAGAGATCTTCAAGTCTCTTGCATCCTGAAATGAGATGATTAAGTATTTGCCCTAGGGCACTAACAAAAAAAAGAGGAAGAAAATACACTAGTTTTACATACTGAAGCTGACTTATTATACTGTATTTTCAGAAACATATCCTATAAGAATGTTGTCATCTGGAGAGAGAGTGTAAGAGTATGCAGCCCTAGCAGTAAGAATCTGGAATCTATACCTGTATGTCATTCTTGGCATGGCAGGCAGCCACACTCAAAATTCAGTAACCCAAGCTCTCCGTTTCCTGCTATTATAAGAATCTTGGAGATACAACTGTCAAACCTGTCCTGTTCATCACCGCACCTCCACAACAAAGTTCCACAACAGGATATGCATGCAGAGCTGCAGAGAGTCTTTTATTTTACTGGAAATGCAGATTGGCTGGGGACAACTTGAATGTGCTGTCTGCTTGATCAGTTATGCTGACTGCAGGTATTGTGATACTTTACTCAGGGATTCAACAGCAGTGACTATGTAACGAGTGCAGCTCCCCCTGCCCCTGCGGGGGTGCCATCCTGGTCGCTTCCAGTCATTTAAAGAAATAGTGTGGTGCTATTTTTCGATTTAGAGCATAAATATACAACACAAATGTGCTATGTGCTATGTGTGTAATGAAAGCGGTCATTTCCAGACCCAATGCAGACGACACAATCCGGGGATGAGTGAGGAAAAAAACGGGGGGGGGGGGGAGCATGTGGGAGTCCGGGCGGTCCATCCGAGACAAGGACAAACAGGATTAAAAACCGGAGTGGGATCCGATGGAGGGTTGGGAGGAACAAGGGGGGAACAGGACCAGATGCTCAGATCCTGGACTCGCTTGGTATGGGAACCAATGCAGAGCCCAGAACAGAGTGGGCATTTGGCTTTTAAGGTGGGCTGGAAGGAGGCTGGAACAGGGAGCAGGTGCAAAAAATCAAGTCCGAAGTGAAAGAGCCGGAGCACCCTTAAGAGGGAGGGACTACAATCGTGACAATGTGTTTTCATCAATGACAAAAGAGAGGCCAATTGAAGTGTGTATGGATAATACCAAAGTCAATGTGTAGGAAATGTGTCACTAGGTCAGTTCTATAGGTAATAACATCATAGCTGTGGTCAAAGACAGCATACTGTACCTATGGTCAAAGGAAGAAGGACCAATCAAAAGAGCAAAGCAGTCATTTCATTAGATTTGCCTCTGTATTCAAAATCAAGGAATGAAGAATGAACCAGATAAAGCATAACTCTAATGAAATTCACAATTCCTATCTATAAAATCTACTCAAAATTCCTCTTCAGAAATTTAGAAATGGATGTAAACCTATCAAGGTCAAACTAATAAGATAATATCTCCCACTTCTGATTTTATCAATATTCCAAACACACCCTGCTTCATGTACTCTATGAGGGAAAAAAAAGTAAAATGAAATAATCAGGCAGAAATGAATGGGCTGACTCTGGCAGACCCAGGTCTTGATGTGAAATTACAGAGCTATACACTTCTAAGCAGAAAGTGGAGTTGCAGTAATTGGAAGAGTTTTTCTTCTACATCAGCACCTTTTCTCAGGTGTGGAGGTGGTGGGGGATCTCTCTCTCCCTGTTTTCCTGTTTCTCCCCCATACAAATTAATTGAGTCTTCCAAGGTTTGATATAGTACAGGCTACCATCCATCATGTACTGTACAAGAGGCTGCTATGTGCAGCAGAGTCACCTTGAAAACATAATTGTTCCAATGCTGTCCAATAGAAGTTTACCAGTCAGTCCAGTTAAAGTCCACAAAGCATACAGTACCTGAACATATTAGGATCCTAATGTCCAGGCACTGTTCTGGTATTAAGTTGAAGTTTTCTATTAGACTTTGTACCATGCTTAGGATCACAGTTAAGGCTTAAGTTATAGGTAGGGATAGGGTTGTATAGAGATGCATTTGAATCTGATGATCTGAGTATCCCATTTTGCCGACGGCCTTAAATTCCTGGTACAAACACAAAACCTTGACCAGGCCAAACTCCAAGGCACCGTGGAAGAAAATCTCTTAAAGTGGCAGTTTAGCTTCTGGGCCACTGCCACAGTTGGCTGCCCACTGGATTCTCACACTAGGGGGGAAAACTGGATTACCTGTTCAGAATCAGAATCACCTTGACTCACCAAGTACATTCCATCCACAAGGAATTTACTCTGGTGTACTTGGGGCTGCAAACCTTTCTACATATAACATACTGTACACAAAATAATAGACATCATATACTGTAACTAAGAGTTCTGGTTAAGCAAAAAGACAGCCCTGGGAAAACAGCTGTTCAAATATAGAGCGGTTCTTGTTTTCAAAGACCAGTTGTGTCTTCCTGAGGGAAGTTTATGAAACAGTGGGAAACTGGATTTGAGAGGTCTTCAGCAAAATTTCCTGCCCGTTACTTTGCTCTGGGTTTGCACTAATCTTCAGTGGAGGACAGATGACAGCCAATGACCCTCTCCCCTTTGGAGCAGGGTGATGTGTTACCAAACCACAGTTATAGACGCAGTCAGAATGCTCTCAATACTGGCTCTGAAAAAACTGGATTGTAACAGTAAACATGGCTGAAACACTGAAGATTTTAAATTGGCCTCACATGTGCTTTCTTTGTGCTACTGGTTACATTCATTTAAGCGTATTAGAGCTCATCAAGACTCACAACCACAACATTGATTACCAGGGAGATGTTTTGGAGACAGTTTCAGGAGACAACCAGAATTTCCACTATATTAGGGGTATTTAGCTCCAGGTGGTTGTAAGCACACCATACTGTAACACTCTGGGGTTCATGTGGGCACCCTCGCTGCTACCACCTCAGGTCGGCCCCCCACCATTGGGGACTCGAACCCAGGCCTCCGGCATCACTAAACAAGGACCCAGCCACTTGAGCCAAAGGGAAATCTCCCGTCAGCCCGGCGGCTGCGGTCCCTGCTATTCACAGGGAAGGGGAGTGTCGTCACCACCCTCGTAAGCCGGTTCTCACAACCAATGGTGGCCGTATGCGTTACAATACCAATAAACTCACCTCCCACCTGTACAGGGTCTCATCATCATAAGTGATGAGGCCTACAAGAGTGATGTCATCAGCAAACTTAATTAGTTTGATGGAGGGTCACTGGAGGCGCAGTTGGTGGTGTAGAAAGAATAGATTAGGTTGAAAGTGCACACATCCTTGAGAAACATATGTATTAAAAAACAGACAAATCCACATAAGAACCTAGCCACACCTGTTGCCTTTTATCTATGAGAAAGTTGAAAATCTGATGGCACATGAATTCTCCATCCCCTGGGACTATTGCTGGCCAGGCATTTTAGGCACAAAGGGCAGAGTTACTTTAAAAGACAGGGCCTTTAAGACTAATAAGGCAGCATATTAAACCTATTGCTTGATAAATGCCCTTTTGCACAGTTTCTCCTGACTTGAAATGCCACTTCTGCAATGGGAGAATGTACTCAAGACAACACATCCTCAACTCAAATGATCTGTTCTCCTTCTGTGCCAAGAGAGAATATTGTGGGTCCAAAAAATACAAAATTGCTCGCTTGCCAATACAAAGTGTTCAAGTACTACAACAGAACATCTTATGGTCTTCATTTTGTTGGTTACCCACTGTGTCATTAGATTAGTCTTGGTTCCTGGGCATAAGGAACAAGCCCTTTGCTTAATAAAAGAAGATAAATTATTGCAGCCTGATTTCACCGCGGTGCCTGAGACGCACACACTGATGTTCTTGACGACGAGACTCGGGAGGAGGTAGGAAAATCAGTCTGCTAATCCAGGTTGGTTTTGTTTGTGTTGCTGTGACTAATGAAAGGTATTAAACTGCTTTCTTGTTGGGTAAAACTCTAAAGATGAGGCATGAATACCAACATGTGAATGCAGAAGCAGAGGATAAAGTACTAACAGGTAGGCTAACATAAAGGGGAAAAGAAATGAAGCAAAATGTCCTGAAATAATATTTCAGATATGAACTGAGCTAAAATGTAAGGAAATTCATCCATCACTTCTTCCAATTCAGAGTCACAGGGGAGCCAAAGCCTATCATCGTAAGCAAGGATAAACCCTGGACAGGATGGCAGTCCATCACAGGGCACACATAGACACTCCGACCCAAGGGCATACACACACTCACACCTAAGGCCAATTTTTCCAGATGCCAATTAACCTACCAGTATGTTTTTGGTCTTTAGGAGGAAACCAGAGCAACAGGAGAAACCCATGTGATCACAGTGAGAACATGCAAAATCCACATAGATAGCACCCTAGATCTACAATTGAATCCAGGGCCACAAAGCTAAAATTGCAGGAACTAAATTGGTGAGGTGTCACCCTTGCAAGGAAATATATTTGTAAAATATTCAGACCAATATATTTTGCACATATGATGACTTTATGCTAGTTTACATTTCAATGTTATTCTTGCTGTTTGTAAACGTTTCAACGTACTGTATACAATGGGTGTAGAAAGTATTGACTCCCGTTGCATTTTGCCATTTTGTTGTGTTACCATAAATAGAAAACTGAAAAATCAAGCTAGGACAAGTACTCACCCTCCTGAGACCTTCAGCATTTAATATTAAGTGGCTCCTCCCTTTGCAGCAATTACAGCCTCAAGTCTTTTTTATGGTTTAACCAGCTTTTCACATCTTGCGGGTTTAATTTTTGTCCACTCTTCCTTGCAAGCTGTGTTTCAGCTGCTGTTAGGTTACTGAGGGACAGGTGGGGGACAGGTGGTGTACAGCAATCTTCAGTTCCTGCCACTGATTTGAGTCTTGACTTTGACTGTGTGATCGTCGCGGTTCCGCATGGTCTCATGCCCCCCGCCACCCGTTCCGTCCCCCACACCTGGGGCCCGAACCCGTGTGGGTCTCCAGCGTAATGCAACAGGGCACCAACCGCGTGAGCTAAAGGAGACCACCCTCATCCCAGGCAGCTGAGGACCGTGCTACGCGCAGTGAAGGCGCTGACATCACCGCACTTGCTCCACTAAACCTACCCCTGCTGAACTTCAGCTCGGCGAAGGACACAAACCCGGGTCTCTGGCATAACGCAACAAGGCACCAACCATGTGCGCCAAAGGAGACCTCCCTCAGCCCAGGTAGCTGATGACCCTGCTATGCGCAGTGAGGGTGCTCTCGTCACCACACTACAGGTAGCTCCGCTACAACTGGGACACTCAAAGACTTCCACCTTCTTCTTTTTAAGCCACTCAAGGGTTTGTGTTTGGGGTCATTGTCCTGTTGAAATGTGAATCTCTGTCCCAGTTTCAGATCTTTTGCAGACTGTCCCAGGTGTTCCTGCATCTGCCTATATTTTGCTCCATCCATTCTGCCCTCTGTTTTGACAAGCCTACCAGTCCAATGAAAAGGAGCTCACGACAGCATGCTGCCACCGACGTACTTCAATTTGGGAATGGTGTTCTGCGAGTGATGACTACATTTCTATCTCATCAGACAACATTTTTTTCCCCGGAGGCTCATGTTTTTTGCATATTCAAGATGGAACTTCATCTTTTTTTTAAAATAAGGCTTTCTCCTCACCACTCTGCCATCCAGCCCAGATTTGTGGAGTACCTCAGTTATTGTTGACTCAGTCAGTATCTCCCACCTCAATTACAAGAACTTATAGGTCTATGAGGGTTGTTTTGTTTCTCCGACCTTGTCCTTCCTGCTCACCTGCTGAGCTTTGGAGGACCACCTAATGTTTAAGTCTCTGTTTTCTGTGTCCTCCAGTTCCTTACAATTGATTTAACAGTGCTCTGTGGGAAACTAAGTCCATTGAAACCTTTTTCCACCCCTTACCTGACTTCTGTCTTTCCACAAACCTGTTCCTTAGTTGTTTTACATTAGAAATGATTATGCTCCGTCAAAATGTTAAGTGTTTTGTTAAGTGTACAAAACAATCATCTTAAAATGTGTTGCAATTTGGGGTTGTAACAGCAAAATATAGTAGAGGTTCATGGGGGATTAATACATTCTGCACCTAGTGTATACTTGAAACATTACAGTACTGTATGTCACACTAGTCTTCATTTCTGTATTAAATAATATATTGTCACCATTTCCACTTGAAATAGCTGGCATGACTCATGACTATAAAGTGTATCACAGCATTCCTGGCATTTCGAGTGAAAGTGTTTGCAAAATGAAACTGTAAAGATTTTAGGCAAACCCGTTCAAGACCTTAAAGACTCTGACAGTTTGTGTGGCAGCATCACATCAATGCTCGTGTTCTCCTCTGAGTACAGAAGGCTGTTGTATCTCATATTTCTTTCATTTTCCTTACCTAAATGATAAATGAGAGAATGTCATATACAAATAGTTGTGAGGAACACAAAACTCAATCCTCTTATTTTAGACTTAAAAAACTGCCTTCACTCCTATGTCTTCAGTATCACTCCCACCTCCACCCCCATAACTCCCTCCCTTGAGAAACAAGATATAACCTCCAGAGCTGGCATCTCACTGCATCTGAGATAAGCACATGTCCTTCCAAAACTGTGGTTCAATCAATGACCTAATAACCTATAAAATCAGCTTCTCTCCTGCCCTGCACTTATGTAAATAAGGGCAAAAAATCCAGAAGGAGACAAGCATCAGTTTTATATCCATTTGTGCTGCAGTACACTCTTACCCAATGCCACTGCATCTTTCAAGCTCCTTTTTTCCCATGAATGATACACTGGTTCTGTGTCTCCCTGCTCAGGAACATGTACTGTAGGGCTCAAGACTGCCTTTTCGCCTGACACTCTGATTCTTTATAAAGTGAAGTAGTGTATATAAATAGGCTTTAGGCAAAGTAATTTATTTTCCAGGTACACAGGGTTTTTAAATGCTTTCCAGTTTGCTTTCTTTTTCCGCTCATCACTTGGGAAGAGACAGGTGTTGCTCAGTCACCTATGAGTTGCAATCATTGGACCAGCAATCTTTTCTCTATCATCCACTTTCGTTCTCTTTACAGACCTTTACAGAGCATTAAGCCTCTGCCGAAGGTCAGACGCAGTTCCTGTTACACTGCAAGCTTGGTGTGACAAGTGCAGCTATGCCCCTTGACTGGATTTGAACACGGCCACTCACCGGTAACGCATGGATCAAACCTGTACAGCATCACGGCCCTCTTTAGCTGCACAAGAATTCAACACTATCAGGTTCCAAGGGGAACCAGAAACATGCATCTGTAACAGTAACACAAGGGAAGCCCACCCAGTTACAAAATCTAACATATTCAGGTATTGCTATGCCATAACTCAAAACTGAACCAATCACCTCTGGACTAGAAGGATCAACCAGGAGTGGCATGAATAACAACAGCCCAGGCCACACAGCACATCTTTGACTGACTCCAAACTGTGACGTGCAGATAAGGAGTACAGGAGCTTTCTTTTTATTACTTCACAAGTAAAGACAGACAAAATCTCACGTGAAGACAGTCTGGATGATTACAGTAATCTGAGCTCTGCAGAACTAGAACTGTATTGCTCCCTAAGAAAACCATAAATGTAATTGCTAATGATGATTCAGTGATGCTCAAAAGTATAGAAATATTATTTTCAATCCAACTATATTCTCTAACCATCTATCAATTTCAGAAACAAGAATACTGTTTGTAAATTGCTGCCTAATCCATCAGACACAAGACAAGACACGACACACACACACACACACACGTGGGAGGGGAGTTACCTGTGAGCATATACTGTTTGGAATGAAACTGTTTTGTATTGTATTAGAATGAAGATAAAATCCATACAGGAGGAACTTAACATCACAAATGGGTACAGCTATCACCTACTGTAGGTTTTCCTGGAAATGGAAGCCAAGCCACTTTTTATGTTTTCAGGAAATCGAAAAAGAGAGTTCAAATCTCCCTGTTGGAATCCTCTATTCAGACCATCTACTTAATTACAACTCAATCAGATTAATGTGTTTAATATACAGCTTTAGTTAAGTTTTCAACTGGATCAAACTTTTCAAAGTATTAATACAGTATATAGCATGCAGAGAAAAATAATATGTTTTGAAAATGAAGTACCCCTACTAAATTATTACTTCACAGAGTTTTAATTTGGAATGTTCTGTGATGTTTTAAAATGTTTAAAGTGCAGAATATTATGAAAGCACTGAAGTAGAATTATTCTTCACGCACCTGCTACTAGAATACACCATATTTATCACCACCTAAACGTGTTTTTTATCTGTTGACCACTTACAGAAGAACTTGATTTTAAGATTTAAAACAGACAACATGTCTCTGCCCTGCACCAAACACAGGTAAATGCACATACCTGGTCCAGTCCAGGTGTTCCTGTTTACAGTCTATTAATGTAACATTTCAGGGGTGTTCTATGGTGGCATTATAACCTCTATATGATTTGAATGATACAATATGATTTTGACCAGTGAAAAAGCTTAGTATTTCAGCGACTCATTTCAGTAATGTTTGCATATCGATTTTGTTACGACATGTCATTTCACATTAAAACAATACCTTTTTCAAACCGCTTATACTATCTCACCTATACTATATACCTATACCTATACTATATCTTATCTCACCTTAATTCTACCACCTGAAAAAAAACAACCTTTATACGTCATTTAGTAATTCTGTGGAGGCATGACAACAATTTTAGTTGTTTCCCACATAACACTTTCTTCAATGAGAACCAGGAGGGAATAGAGCAGGGAACAGGGAAGCCAATGACTGTTGTTCCATGGCCTGTATGTGACACTCTGGTATTGACTGGCCTGTATATTGGTACTCTCCTACAAGGAAAATGTACAATTTTCATTGGATTTCCAATCGGGTAACTGGCTTTTCTAATTACTGGGCTATTGTCACCAAGCTTGAATGGTTTCCCTCAGAACTCCGCACTGCAGAGGGCAAAATCATTAAATTCGACATTTCCTGAAATAACACCTGTGCTGTGTACCTGGCATGGTGCCTTGTTAATACAATAGCGACTCTCAACCCCAGTCTTGGGGGCACTGTTGATTCCGGCTTTTGTGCCAAACAGCACCTAATTGTTTTAAATGAAGCAATCATTTACAATACATTTAAAACACTCTTGTACTCTGAAAGCTAGATTGAACGTGTTGATTATTTTGTATGCCAGCATAAAAAGAAAACAGAAACTAGGTACATAGTCAGGCCTTAGAATAGCACTAAGGAAAGTAGGGGTAAGAGCAGATTAATATACAGTATAAACAACAAATCAAAGCACACGCAAATAATGCCAGACTATCACAAAGCAATCATTCCTACTGTGTAAAGGAGCACAAGCGTTAGTGGAGAATGATGCTCTTCAATACTGTGCAAATACACAAGCCAGATACACACAAAACAAATAAAAACCTCTCCTTTCCTGCACTGTTCATAATGTTAATATCTGTCTTATACGGGTTAAAGGCACTTATTTATACAAGGGTTTTGAGATCCTGAAACAAACTGCCCAGCCATGTCAGTAAAGCCAAAAATGAATGGATGTTCTGTAATCTTTTGATCAATATACTAGAAGTCAAATGGATAAGAAAGGGCAAACAGACTCTACAGTTTGTGGCAAACTGAGGCTGCCACGCCTAATCAGCTAATGAAGCTGGACTGCGACATCACTCAGACAGCTTCATGCAGGGATGCCCAGCTCTGAGTAGGTGTGTCTGCAGGTTTTCCTTTCAGCTCAGCTCTTTTTTTGCCTTAATGGCAACAATGTTGCTACTTCTATGAGTTCTTCAGGTGCTGATGACTTAAAAAGCCCTAGAAAACCTGAAGACACAGTGGCCCTCCAGCACAAGGTTTGAACACCTATGACGTACCGTACTGTAAATGCACGCCTCATTTTTGATAGCTAAGCAATCAGTTAGTTACTGTAGCTGTCTGGTGAAACTCTGGTTTTAGATTTGAGTCTGTGGGTTTTTACATTGCTTTCCCATTAGTTTTAGTTGCACTTGTGTATTTTTTGGAATTATTGAGCTTTATTCAAATATACCCTTCTCTCTCTTTTCTTAGCCTACATAGGTAACATACAGTGCCTACCTGTCTTGCTCTCTATATGTTCTTGTTGCAGAGACAATCAAGCACAGCCCAGCTCTCTTTCTCTACCCTCTGAACTGCCCTACCAAAAACTATAGCTTATTGTACAAAGAGGACTCCAGGCCTGCCAGAAAAACAGACTGTATATACTGTACTGTATACCCTATTTATAAATATTTTTATTTCTCTCCGTCTGTCCTAACAGCATGGTTTGTACAGTCTTCATCAGTGCTGTGGTCTCTTCTCAAGTTAATTTTAGAATAGGATGAGTGGGCTTTTCATTGCTATTGTTCACACTTCATTTTACTTTGCAAAAACAGGGATTTAGTAGATCTACAATTATCAAGTCATAATTAGTTTGTATTCTGCTGTGGCTCTGGCTGCATTTGTTTATTGGACATTAGTACACAGTACACTCCTGCCAGAATTCTTCTCTCTGCATTCACCCCAGCTCCAGATGGAGACAGTGTTTGAAGTCCCGGTGAGTCGGTAAGACAGGACAAGCAATAAGTGAGAGTGATTTTAATGGCCCCAGCTCAAATCACAAGCACTGCTGTTCCAAAAGAAGATGCTTTAACAACTGGTCTATGATATAGCATCAAGGTTTATTATCTAGTGGCTCATATAGTGTCACCTCCACTGGTATAAAAAAAAACAAACTAGAATTGATAACCACTTAATGGTAAAGAAAGCCATGTGAAAGCAATAGTTTTAAACCCAGTTGAAATATAGATTCCATTTGAAAAGAAATAGTTTTAATGAAATGAACTACAGTATATTCATAAAACTGATAGATGAACATATTTCTAAACCATTGGTTTAAATGGAGGGTTTAATGAATTTGACAAAATTATGAATGCCGGTGACAAGCTGTTTCTCAGACAGGTCTTCTTTCACTAAGGAGTGCCACTTTCATACAAAAATGTAGCTACTGTACTGTACATCAGCAAGTTGCTTCTTTTTCATTCTTCTTTAAATTACCTGGTAAAAAGGCACTCAAACCAATAATAAAAGTGTATTTATCAACAAAAATCAGATTTTCTTTAACTGTACAGTATTTATTTTTATTGCTGTTTATTTAGAATCAGTTAAGGAATGAAAGGGTTTACTGAAGCCTAGTATCATCCATTTCAGTTTGTGAGTTAGGGGCAGCTTTAAACACCATGTCTGCTCCAGACTGAAGCCAGACCAAACACAGCCCAACAGAGCAAACTAGAATGCCTGCAAAGGCCTGGAAAGGTTACCTCTATCAAAGATAAGATTTTCATGACAGATAAAACAACGTTAAAAGAGACAGCAACAGGTGACAAAGTCTTTAAACTGTCACCAAGAGAATTAAACTCACTCACACAGGAAAAAAGCTGAAGGTTACATTTACTGATACACCCTAGAAAATTTGTTTTTCATTTCCGGTGCCAAAACAAAGATATCACATTTAAAATGTTGTTCATGTGCCAAAGTCTGCGTATATCAAAAGACTTGAAAAAACTAAAGAAAAAATGGTACATTTTACAAATTCTACAGTACATGTTTTCAAGACACAGGCCCTACACTACCAGCCCTTGCAACACTTTTCGGCAAGGATACAGAGTAAATGAGAACTCTCCTTTGGTCTTTTAACATATTATGATAACTGAAGAATATAAAGATTTCTAATCCAGACATGCACCAAAGGAAAACACCGCATCGGCTCTCATCACTAGGTATTGATTTTGCAGTAAACACGCATGCAGGAGAGAGAGGTAGAGAGGGAGACAAGGTTTCAGATTTCGAAAGTTAAAGAGCCAACAGTTGCTTCAGTAATCAAATCCTTGCAAACTGAGCTGTGCCGGGCCAGTCCGGAGTGCGCTGCAGCTGTAATGAATTCCTCCCCAGTGCCTGCTGCTCCCTCCCATACAGAGGCACCAGTAGCCCAAAAACAGCAGCCCTGCGCAGAGCCAGGGCAGGGAGAGTCAAACAGTGCAGTAACATACGGTTTTGATTACCTTCGACTCCGACAGGCTCGAAGAGTCCAAACTGCTCCAGCACCTTAATGAAGAGCCCCAGAACCACCAGGACCGCTATCATTTCAAGACCTTCCAGGTTCATGATGGACCTTTCTCATCGCTCCTCATATCCCTCAACTTGAACAAATTCCAACTTCTCCAACCCCGGAAAATAAAAGGAAAACCAAAGGTACTGGGGTGAGGGGTTTGGGGTGTGTGTGGGGGGAATCTCTCCCTCACTGCCTAGTTCCTCCTCTCTGCCCTTCACCCCCTGCCTCACTGCTGAGGATGCCTGAGCCAGCCAGGTACCATACCAGCCTCCAGCTACCTCCTGCGAGCACGGGACAAAAGTTTACAGAGCTTCCAAAAGACTCTGATGTTCTGCATAGAGTGAAGGGTTCTCTCTTGCCAGCAAGGCAGCTAAAGTCCACCCAGCGGATCTGAAGAAGCCAAGCGTGAGTTCAGTCTGCACCTTCTTGGTCTGTAGTTGCCAGCATGAGTGTGTGTATGTCTGTGAGGGAGGGAGAGAGGCAGTAATAGAAGGGAGAGAAAGAGAGAGAGTTAGAGAGAGGGAGGTATGCCCTCCCATTCCAATGACACTACCTCCATTGATTTGCTTAACGTTGTTTCCTAGGTAACGGGTGGCGGATATTTAGAGATCCCCGTCTCATGGACAGACACAACTTGAAACAGAGCTGTTTATTTAATTTACATTTGAAACATATATATATATGGAAATAATTAACCTCATGCCTCATATCACTGTTTTCACTTTGCATTCTAAGCCAAAATGTTTTTTGTTTCACTTTGTTTCACTCAAGTTGCACAACAAATTTTTCATGTTATGCTTGGCACAATAACACACAGACAGCCCATTCTACCCAACAATAAACAAAGTAAGATTAATCGCAGGAAAGAACCCTTTTAAGTAGCACCCTTTTGTGATCTCCTCCTTCAGCCTGGGGCTGCTCTCCATGAAGCGATTACAATTTCTGAATCACTAGTCCCCAATTCCAGACTCAGAGTTATGCATCTGTATCGTTTCAGTCTGCTACAGTGACAGGGCAGATTATTAAAATGGCTCAGTGTCCGGTCCGTATGCTGCATCTCCACATTGAACATCTAACCCTCAGACTTTTCTCTTTATTGGACACACAGACTTTCTTTGCCCCAAGGCTGAGTTTCTTGATGAGCCTTAATGTGCTACATGCTACAAACAGGGACACTGAGAGATATTTCAATAGTGCTAATCCATGCAACTGTACGCCGGCACATAAGGCAAAAATGTTACTGACCATTTGTCATAAAAGTGTTTGCATGCTTAACCCCAGAGCAGAGGGGAGTTGATGATGAAGGCTGTTAAATTCCCAGACAATCATCAGCACCTGCCTGCACCAGCTTGGCTCTGTACTAAAACAGCAGATTAGCTTCTGTATGAGCAGACAGAGAGGAGTTTGCCGCTTATTTACTGTGCAAGCGTGTCGGAATGAGCAATTTCACAGCACAGCACTTGGAAGCACAGCAAAGAAGAGAGAGAGGACAAGCTGGAGAAGACAAGCAAATGGGACATATTTACCCTTAAGGAGGCCAGTAATTGCCAGGTCATTCTGCTGGATATTTTAAATTCCTGTGATGGGCCGATATAATATCCAGGGTGTACTATAGTCCTGCAAGGATAAACTGTTTACTGAAAATGGATGGATAGGTAATAATAAGATTACAATCATGTGGATCTGAGTTCCGAGACCATGTCTGCCCCTGTATAGAGTCTAGTAATGCACAGGTTGTAAAAATATTGGTTTTATGAAAGTCTTTGTGAATGATCACAGCACGGAAATGACTTCTCAATTTGGAAGTATTGAATAAAAAATGTTTTTAAAATGTATTATGTCTCTCATCCCCTTCTTTACATTACCTTCCCTATTTAAAGAATTACATTATGTTCTTATTCATATTTTATTTTTTAGGTCCCCTCTACTGTACAGTGTATTGATGTGTCCTCCTCACGGTTTTGAACATGATCTTTCAATGTTTTCTTTTCCTAAAGTGCAAACTCGATTACATTTTTTTCCAGATCTTAGTATATTCATTTTATAAGCTTGCATTGCTTCAGAAAAAAAAACCTTCTTATTCACCTCTGTGTAAAATAAAGATATGTGATCCCAATGATCTACAGTAAGCTTGTACTGTACCTTAAAGTGGAAAAAAAGGTTACGGGGGGTATATAGTTTGATTAAACTTTGACATTTACTACACATTTAGAAAATTAAAGTTCCAATTTCATTACTTAAATCATAAACGATAAAAAAGTACAAGGAAAGAGTAGGTAAAGATCTTTCTCAGTCTCTTTAAAGTCTCTAATAGTGATTTTTTTCTAGGTCCTAAATAAAATTCAGAAAATTTCTTATTAGATTAAAACTACTGTTATAATATACAGTAAGCTCATTGATTCTTAATCTAACACAGTTAGATTCCTGTTAAATTCCACTTCCTGTCAAAGATACTGGGCAAAACCATTTTCCCTTTAGTGTCAGCAGTAGAGAGACTGTATGAAAATATGAAAAATCACTATGCTGCAATGGTACAGAAACACAGCTGTGCAAAGCATTATCCCTCTATATTCAAATTTACTTTAGTTTTAGTTTCCTGTTTTGCATAATTTTTATGACTTTGCTTTGGTCACTTTACTGTTGAGGTAGGATAGTAATCTACGTATTCTTGATTATTCTACATCAAACTACATACAGTATAGAACACTCTTTAGGAATAGAAATATCAACCCATTTGCCTGAAATTAATGTACCTAGATATACAAAATGACTAGTTAGTCATGTAGGTAATCAATCACCAGTCCCTACTGTCCCACTCCTCTCCCTGAGGGCCGATCACCAGTCCCTGCTGTCCCACTCCTTTCTCTGAGGGACGATCACCAGTCCCTGTGGTCCCACTCCTTTCTCTGAGGGCCGATCACCAGTCCCTACTGTCCCACTCCTCTCTCTGAGGGTCGATCACCAGTCCCTGCTGTCCCACTCCTTTCTCTGAGGGATGATCACCAGTCCCTACTGTCCCACTCCTTTCTCTGAGGGACGATCACCAGTCCCTGTGGTCCCACTCCTCTCCCTGAGGGCCGATCACCAGTCCCTACTGTCCCACTCCTTTCTCTGAGGGCCGATCGTTAGTCCCTGCTGTCCCACTCCTCTCTCTGAGGGCCGATCACCAGTCCCTACTGTCCCACTCCTTTCTCTGAGGGACGATCACCAGTCCCTGCTGTCCCACTCCTTTCTCTGAGGGACGATCACCAGTCCCTGTGGTCCCACTCCTTTCTCTGAGGTCCGATCGTTAGTCCCTGCGGTCCCACTCCTTTCTCTGAGGGCCGATCGTTAGTCCCTGCTGTCCCACTCCTCTCTCTAAGGGCCGATAACCAGTCCCTGTTGTCCCACTCCTCTCTCTGAGGGCCGATCACCAGTCCCTACTGTCCCACTCCTTTCTCTGAGGGACGATCACCAGTCCCTACTGTCCCACTCCTTTCTCTGAGGGACGATCACCAGTCCCTGTTGTCCCACTCCTCTCTCTGAGGGCCGATCACCACTCTCTACTGTCCCACTCCTTTCTCTGAGGGACGATCACCAGTCCCTACTGTCCCACTCCTTTCTCTGAGGGACGATCACCAGTCCCTGCTGTCCCACTCCTCTCTCTGAGGCCCGATCGCCAGTCCCTGCTGTCCCACTCCTCTCTCTGAGGGCTGATCGTTAGTCCCTGCGGTCCCACTCCTCTCTCTGAGGGCCGATCACCAGTCCCTACTGTCCCACTCCTTTCTCTGAGGGACGATCACCAGTCCCTACTGTCCCACTCCTTTCTCTGAGGGACGATCACCAGTCCCTGTTGTCCCACTCCTCTCTCTGAGGGCCGATCGCCAGTCCCTACTGTCCCACTCCTCTCTCTGAGGGACGATCACCAGTCCCTACTGTCCCACTCCTCTCTCTGAGGGCCAATCCTTAGTCCCTGCTGTCCCACTCCTCTCTCTGAGGGACGATCACCAGTCCCTGCTGTCCCACTCTGTGCTCTGACCGATGATTACCAGTCCCACGCTGTGAAGGCAGAGATGGAGGGAGATCAGAGACGATAACAAATAGTGAAATTGCCGGAGGAGAGTAAATTTGGTCAGTTTAGGTCGAGCTCCAAGTGAGATTAATATTGTTCTTTGTGTCCTCCCTAAGAGACACAAACTAATTCTCTTCTCAAATGTACACCCTGCAAGAATCAGAAAAAGCCTTTTTAAAAAATACAAAAATAAGAACGCCTTTACACTAGACAGAATACACCATTTGTTTTAGGCTAGAGTGCAGGGTTGTCAATAACTTAGAATGGAAAAACAGATGTCCATACAGTACATGGATTATGTCCATAAAAGTTTTACTGTTTAAGGAGTTATTGTTTTTTAGAAAATATTTAACACAGGGCTCTAAACAATCAACATGTTTCAACCTCAAAGGACCTAAATCAGAATATTTATGTTATTATGTAGCTCTTAAGTGTCACCACAATCCAGTTTTTCCTGCATGTTTTTGCATGTTACTCCCTATAAAAGCTTCCCTTTGGCAGCATGCCACTGGCCACCATAGTATAATGCCACTCCACACCAGAGGTGGAATGGTGAGTGTTTTTTTCTATATTTCTGTCTCTGCTTGTTAACTGTGATATGGGTAACGTGCTCTTATCCAATTCTGTACTTCAGCTATTCTTCAGCATGAAGCATCTGGACACTTTTTTTCTAATGCATGTTAGCTGCTCTAGCATACTGTGCACATTATTTATTCTGGTGCCCCATTATCTTGCACTGGGCTGTTCCTCACCCCTCTTTTGTGCTGAATTAGCTTTCTGATTGTGCTTTGATTTGCTCCCTACAACATTTTTCAGTTACGGGTAAGCTTGTAATGTTCTATTATGCACAGTGTGGTTACATTATAAAACATAAATTGAGATAAAGGTGGTGGACAAAGTTCTTTGTGTATGATCCTTTCGATGAATCTTGCTTATGGGAAGCAAATCGTGCTTTTTGCAAATGTTTTCCAAAGTTAACAAGATGCAAGATAATTTAAGAAACATTTTCAATGATTTAAGTGAAATACGTTTTCCCTTCACACTCTCTTGTGGAGGTGAGAGATTGAATCCCATTGATTATATCCAAAAATGTAGCGGTGCTGTCCCAAAGAGAAGCTGCAGAGGGATTGTAACCCAGAAATATGCCACAGTAATCCTCAGGAGGTGAAATTTTCCATTAAAACACAGCACAAGAGGGACTAAAAATAAATAGCACCCTTTATTGTGCTCAGCCAGGGAGCCACGTCTTTCTAATATTGACACAAAGGCTTGATTGAAAAATAGTTTGTGAGGCTTAAACCTACTCAGTAAATAGGTAAATAAAGTCTTGGTACTTTTAAGCTTAGAAATAAAATACAGTACTTACTAGGCTTAACCTTTTGGCATAAACTGCTTTGGGCATAATGGAGACAATCAAGGTATTGTATACCCTGTAAAAATCTTCCCAAATGAAGCAAACAAGGGTTTAAATCCCTTGATTCCCCCATCTGGACATCTGAAAATATCATTCAACAAATTAAACCAAGTCATCCAAAGATCACCTTACTGGCCATATACAATTTCTTCTATTAGGCATGTGTCTTTTTGCATACCTCAGCTTGCACTCCATGAGACACACAGGCACACAGATTATCTCAGCTCTCTGGGCTGCACATGGTCAATTGATCCCACTGAACAGAGGCTTGGGATGGGATGGGGCCAACCTTGGAAGTACAGGCTCTCTGGGGCACCTTTCCCCTCCCTGATTAGATTAGTATATACTCAAACTTTAAAAATAAACAGCCACATCAACAGCCTAAAAACCTTAATCTCATAACACTGCTGTTTTGGAATGCCTTGCTACAGTAAGTGCAGAGCTGAGCGTTAATTAGTAATTATCTCCTGGCCTGCAGTACAGTATCTCCTGGGCAGGACGCCTCCAGGGCTATTAGGAATGCATTTTCGGCCTTTCTGAGCTGCGTAGGGTAACATCATCTGGACTCGATTCTCTGCAGGACAATGCTGGTCTGCAGCCAGGTTGAATCAGTGATATTTCCCCCAGGTGATGCCTATTTCGCACAGGTCTCAGTACGGTCACTTACTTAGTCTGGCATGTTTTCCTTTTGCTTTGTTAAGTCACCTCAACGCTTCTGTCAATTTCAATTCGAACTCCATTTCCAAAAGCTGCTATCTATAAACATTTCCTGCTAATGCAAACTCTACGCTTTTTAACTCTGCGTGCCTTTCTTTTGAAAAAGCAACATACTGCAAGCCCGCCCCAGGAAAGACAATACACCGTCCATCCATTTTCGAACCACTTTATCCAATACAGGGTTGCAGAGGTGCCAGAGCCTATCCTGGAAGGAACAGGCGCAAGGCAGGGTACACCTTGGATAGGACTCCAATCCATTGCAGTGCAGACAGACACAAACACACACACTCACTCAGAGTGAGTTTTCCCAGAAGCAATTTAACCTAACAGTACAGTATGTGGGAGGAAACCTGAGTACCCAGAAGAAACCCACAAAAACACAGTGAGAACTTTCAAACTCCACACAGAGAGCGCCCCAGGAATTAAACCCAGAACCCCAGCATTGAGAGGCAGCGATACTAACTACTGCACCATGCTAGCTCGTACACTCTACGTACAATTGATAATTAGTGTAGTTATCTGAAAACCCCAATGGAATGAAATAAAAATGCAAACTGATTGCTTGGATACATAGCAATGAGTGAACAAGAGTGGGAAATAACCTGTAAAATGTCCTTGTGGTGGCCCGTCAACTCTAAAAGACACATTTCAACTGCATCGGATCAACAGAATCCCACCACTGTGAATTGGAATTTTATCAAAAACAGCATCAAAATAAGTAAATGCTGTATGTATCATGTGATGAATTTCTTGCCTATGTTTCAATGTAAAATAATGATCACACTAATTCTTACAAAGTTTAGCACGTGCAGCAAGCAGCTCTCCTCTCCATCCACCAGCAGCAGAAACACATCCAGAGCTGTAACGGACCATACAACCATACACTGTACACACGTATAACACAGTACAGGTGACCACTTGTTAATGCAAGTGGGAGGATAAAAAAGTTTAGCTAGAATAATAACTGGATCAGAGAGAATTGAATTAAAAGATCATGGCAATTAATAGTATTGATTATTTGCTAAAAAAATTGTTTTGTCAATGTAAAAAAAATAGGCTGAAGCATAATAATAATTAATTCCTTACACTTGTATAGCGCTTTCCTGGATGCTCCACTCAAAGAAAACTTTACAGGTAGTGGGGACTCCCCTCCACCACCACCAATGTGCAGCTCCACCTGGATGTGGCGACGGCCAATTCATAGATTATTAAAATGCCACGACTGGTAAAGACCAGGAGAAAATTTAGCCAGGATACCAGGATAACACCTCTACTCTTTTCAAGAAACGCCCTGGGGTTTTTAATGACCACAGAGAGTCAGAACCTCAGTTTTACATCTCAACCATAGGACTGCGCCTTTTTTACAGTATAGTGTCCCCGTGGGCTATTAGAACCCACATAGACTGCAGGGTGAGCACCTCCTACTGGCCCCACTTACACCTCTTCCAGCAACAACCTTAGTTTTTCCCGGGAGGTCTCCCATCAGGCTCACACCTACTTAGCTTCCATGGATTCCCAGTTGTGAGATGCAGGGTGATATGACTGCTAGCATAAAAGATGAAAAGATGAAAACCCGATCAAAGGCTACAATAATCATTGGAAGACAGAGGTGAAGATTATGTTCAGGTCTGCAAAAACACGCCATGAGAAAAAGGACTAGTGTGTAGAAATACAGTATTTGCTAAACAAGCCTATGTGTCTTTCAGGTTTTGCTGCCTTCTGTGACTAACTGCTTTAAAAGCTTAAAGATGTTTTATGTTCACACAAATGAAATTCCACATAATTGACTAAAGAATCTATAATTGGGACTTGGTGAGGGACTAATTGAAGGTTAAATGTGTCTAAATATGATAAACCATAAAATCTTAAGAGTTTACTTTTTCACTGCACTGCAAGTGGTCAGACTTACAAACAAATTAATTATAACAGAGTTTAACTGGTGTTGTTCATAGTCCTTAATGAAGGAATTAGAGAACAGACTGAAAAATATTTTCTACAAGATGGTTATGGTCTCTCTGAAAAGGAAAATGTGACATATGGCACCACATAAGAACCATACAATACTGTTGGTAAGCATAAAATATTAGATTGTGTTCAAAGGCATTGTTTTAGTTAAACAAAAAATGAATACAATGAAAGGTTGAGTACAATGAATCGGCTTTTGTAGAAACTAGCCCTGGTGTGTGTGTGTGTGTGCCCTGCAAGTTTCTCACTTCGTGCCCATTGCTGCTGAGTTAGGCTCTGACTCCTCCCATGATGCTGTACTAGATAAGTGGATAAGAACATGGATGGAAGACTAACAGGAAGTTGATTAAGATGTAAAGACCTGCTTGTTTAAGACCGTGCTCAGTGAACAGAGAATGAACATGTCAAGTGAAACTTGTTAAACACCAAATATTTACCATTACTAGAAAACGCTTTATTTATTGCACAAAAAAATAGAATTCTATGGAATGCATTACTAAAACATTTTTGGAGAAGGAACTTTCAGAAACAAGCTTGATGTTACAAAAGAATCACTTAAGGTACAGGAAAATGAGGGACACAGATGGGCTAAATGGCTTGATCTTAACATGTTGCAGCAACTCTTAACATTCCTGAATTGCTCATTTGTATGCTATTGTGATCATGTGTTTACATGGTTTGGTCTGTTGAGCCTTCCTTTTTCAGAGATACCGTAAAAGAGATGCTCTGTCCTAATTCACTTTAAGTAAAAAACAAATTCCAGGCATTGATTTCTGACAAAAAGGATTATACAAATAACATTCCATCTTCACAGTAAAGGGAACCAACGAGCATGACCAGCAAAACTGATTCTTGTTTGTACGGTGACCTTTCTCAGACTTAAATTAGTCATAGATAAATGATAGCTATATTATCCTCCTTGCACCCACAGTGTGGATCTTTCATGCTAGATGGAAAAAAATACTCCAGACAAGACATCATTTATCTAACAAGCTCTTTTCAATAAAGAGTTGAGAATCGCATGCACTACGTGGTGCTGAAAAGAGTAAGAGAAAAGAATTATTTTACAGCACCGTGTTCAAAACCTGTAACTCAGAGTGGGAAGCTTAGGGGAGCATATAGCAGCTCTCTCAAGAACTGAAGCCCGCCGCTGCTTGATTCTTCCGTTATACTTCAGGACAAAGGGAAGTCAGACTACTTAAATTATCTGCAAGGCCCAATTCAGCGCACCAGTCTATCTGCTGTACCCTTGGGCTGAAGGGCATCTTTCTTTGAATTTCTGTCTGAGCCCTGAGACGTCAGCTCTGACTGTCAACTATAAAAAAACAGTAACTTCACAGCTTAGAAGCCAGACCTCTGTTAGGCCTCTGTGGACACTGAGTGAGCGTCATTCACCTGTAAAGTGTGACGGGTTGTGCTGTAATGTCATGCAACTACTGTGAATATTGTATGTTTTAATTAAATTTAATTATGAATTGCATCATTCAGTTCTCCAGCTGTCAGCAGTATTTCTGTAAAGTAATTTTAAGGACCCCGTCTCTGTACAAGTATGACTCTGACCTCACAGAGAGACAGGCTCTCTTTTAACAGACTCAGATACAGTATATTTGGGTTTTTCTCATGTCATGCCAACACACAGGCTTTTGGTCAATTTAATGTTGCTGGGCCAGGGGAAATGGTTCAGATTCAATTTAATTTTCTATTAGAAATTTAATGTCCTAAGAAGCTCAAAGTTACAGCAGATTATCTATAGATCTGAACCTTGAAGTCCCACCACTCATCATGCCTGGTCCCGGTACCAAAGAAAGGGCGCCCCTCTGTCCTCAACGACTACAGACCAGTTGCACTGACTTCTCACGTCATGAAGACACTGGAGAGGCTGGTCTTATCCCACCTGAGACCCCTGGTCAGTTCATCACTGGACACCCTACAGTTTGCCTACCAGCCCAGTGTTGGTGTGGAGGATGCGATCATCTACAAGCTGCAAAGGGCCTACTCACACCTGGACAGGGCTGGCAGCACTGTAAGGATCATGTTTTTCGACTTCTCCAGTGCCTTCAATACCATCCAGCCCTTACTTCAAAGGAGGAAGCTGGAGGAGATGCAAGTCGATGCCTCCACGACCTCGTGGATCACTGACTACCTGACAGGCAGACCACAGTCTGTGAGACTTCAGAACTGTGTGTCTGAACAGGTAGTGAGTAACACAGGGGCACCTCAAGGGACAGTTCTTTCTCCATTCCTCTTCACCCTCTATACTTCGGACTTTAAGTACAACTCAAAGTCATGCCACCTGCAGAAGTTCTCAGATGACTCTGCAATTGTGGGATGTATCAAGGGTGAGCAGGAGGAGGAGTACAGAGGACTGGTCAGCAGCTTTGTGGAGTGGTGTGGGGTGAACCACTTGGAACTGAATGTAACAAAGACAAAGGAACTGGTGGTAGATTTCAGGAGGAAAAAGGTCAAACCTACTCCTGTCTACATCCATGGGAGTGGCATGGAGATGGTGGACTCGTACAAGTACCTGGGAGTGCACTTCGACGATAGACTGGAATGGTCTAATCACATTGAGGCCATCTATAAGAAGGGACAGAGCCGACTTTACTTCTTGAGGAGGCTCAGGTCCTTCAATGTGTGTAGCAAGATGCTACATATGTTCTATCAGTCGGTGGTAGCGAGTGCCATTTTCTACGCAGTGGTGTGATGGGGCTCTGGGATTAGAGCAGTGGATTCTAAAGTGAACAAGCTCATCAGGAGAGCAAGCTCTGTCATTGGGTCTGACCTAGACCCCTTGGAGGTAGTGGCTGAGAGGAGAATGATGTCCAAACTAGAGGCCATCATGGACAACTTCTCCCATCCCCTCTATGACAGGCTTGCAGGAATGAAGAGCACGTTCAGCAATAGACCGATTCATCCATGATGCGACAGGGAGCGCTACAGGAGGTCATTCTTGCCTTCTGCCATAAGACTGTACAATGCATCCACCTTGCATCTTGGCAGAGGCAACATCGACAGTGACCTGTTTCTGGACTAAACGCATCTACACATCTACTGCTACATCTGTTCTCTTTCTTTTTCTTTTCCTCGTTTACAACCATTTTTTGTGCAATATATGCCAGGGACTTGTGCAATACATTTATATCTATATTTACATCCATATCTTTATTTACATCTATATTTATATTCATATGTGTGATATGATTTTTCTGTGTACTGTTCTGTTCTAGTTTGTTCTTTGTGTGTCCGGACTGTGAGTAACTCTTGTATTGTATTGTATTGTATGTATTGTACTATTATTATATAATTCATTACACTGTGGCTGTGTTGAGTGTGTTAAGCTGCTGTTGCACTGCAATTTCCCTCACGGGATCAATAAAGTATTTATCTATCACTCCACACTGCTGGCTTTGAGTACATGTAACATCTCTTAATAAGGAGCAGTAGTCAATTTCCAGGGTTCCCCTAAACTAATGCCTATTTTCACAGGAAGGTGGAATGAAGTTACATTGCATTGCTGAAAAGCACCATAGCAGTGCCAACAGTGGGGGCTCAAATGCAGACTCTTGCACATGACAGTCTTTGGCTAATTTGCTTAAAATGAGATTCACCAAATAGAATGGAATCATCCAACTTTTCCCCAACACAAATATCCGCAAGACATGCCACAGAGGCACACATGCTAGAGTGTGCATTCCTCCATAAAGACATGGTTGCAGTCCAAAACTCTCTAAATACACACATCATCCCACAGCTGCCTGAGTGTAGCACGCTGGCTAGGAGCCGCTCTCATTTGCCCTTTCCTGATGGAAAATCTCCAGCTTGTTTTATGGTGCAGTGGTTAGAAAGCATTTAGGGAGGAATTACTGGAGTCTTTTACTACTGTTAAAACAATGGCAGCTATAAAATCATATTTACTCTGCCTCATCTACCCTGACCCTCCTCCTGGTAATGAGGAAGGGCAGAGGAGGAGGCCCAGAGGGGGAGGAGGCTATAGGTTTTGGCAGTGCTGTAAATGTTAAAAGTGTAGCACATGCTTTGGTAGAGTACAATAGCATTTCCATCAGAAAAGGCTGCTTTCGATTTTCTTCTAGAGAGCCATTTATACTCCAACAATGTTAAATGATGTGTAAAACTGTACAAGTGTACTGGAATAACAGTATCCACGAAGAACACAGCATGACATCTTACAGTAGATACATTGTGCAATACACGCAAACACGTTTTTATCGTTGCAGTCAAATGGTCAGCATTAATTTCTTCTAAAATTTCCCATAAGACAGCAACCCATCTTCGGAGACAACTTCAGTTAAAACACAAACTGTACGTTTGATATAATGGAGCAACCATTGCCATCAGGATTTAAATGCTCTGGCAGGTGGAGCAGACATTGTCTTGGGAGATGTCCTACACAATCCTACACAGTTTGCTCATGTTGAGTTCTTTTTCAATGTTCTTGCTTTGCATCCTCATTCTGACATACTGTATGATGTGTGGAGTTCCTTCCAAAATATTTGTCCTCCATCTGCTTCAGTCAAGAGTCATAATTTCTCAGAAGTTCATATCAACATTGCATGTTTGCTTTTACCATATCTTTGAAATAGAAGTATACCTTTTATTAGTAGCCAGCAGTCTGACATCTACAAAAATCTACAAGAAATCTGCCACAACCAGCCCTGTAGACTGTAGTCCATCACAAGTTTGTGCTGTGTGTTATCCATGTTTCAACCCCATATGATTGAACATAAAACTATCAGGTTTGGGTTCAGTTTTTATGTTTCAGTCCTTAAACAGACTTCTTCAGATTGTCAAATGCTAGATTTCTTTATCAATATCAACCTTCTGTGAAAGATAAATGTAAAAAAACAGGAAGATTTCTGTCTTCTCTACACACCTATCAATAACCTGAATTAATGACACAAGAACGTGTACATTTGGAACTTGTTAATAAAAGACTTTGGCCTTCTGAATGTTAAATGCAAGTCCGATGTTGTCAGATGCCTGAACACACACTGTATGTTAACAGAAATGGATTTCCAGACAAAACACATTCTGCAGCATCATCATTGTTAAGATTTATTTTTTGATGGCCTGTTTTAGTTTCTAGCTCTGGTTTTACTTTTGGTTTTGAGATTCATCACTAGTATGCGTTTGAGTTTTGTGTGTGTGTGTTTCAGTTATTTTCAAAGTTACAATAGGAGTACTTCAATTTTCCCTAAAAGTCTTGTAAAATGTTGCCCACACCCAGCTAGAGTAAAGATGTAGAGGACAGCCTCCAGAAATCTTTTTGAAATGCCTTTCTTTTTGAAAGAATATGTTTGTTCCACTTTCCTTACACTGTGCAAATGTTTAAAGTGAGATTCCACAGTTTTTGCCTCAGAGGCTAATCTGAAGACTGATTCTGCAGAATTGACAGGTTTAGAGGGACTCAAATACCTTTCAAAGGTGTTTAATGACTCCATCTATCAAGACCACATACTGTACTGTAGGCTTTACGTTTGTCTCCCAACAATCCTGCGGTGTGTAATGTAAAGTCTTGGTAGCACAGATAAATTCACAGATGTGAGCAGGTTGTTTAAAAGATTTCTTCACTAAAATGTGTGATAAAGGCAACAAATCATTTTGAAACAAAACATCTGCTGGGACTTTATCAGGCACCAGAATCTGCATGTCTCATGAGGCAGCCATTCAGCCACTTGGAGAGCCAGCAGATGTGGGATTATAGACATTTGGAGGCGTTACTGAACGTCAGAACAATGAGAGTGTAAAGATAAGTGAAAAACATCAGCATCTCACTGGATCATACATTCTTGCGACACTTTAACTAAAATTGATCAGTTGTCATCTGGTTTGTTCATACTACAATGTGCAATAAGAGATAGGAAGCATCTTTCTTTGTGTCTCTTTCTCATTTTTTAATTTTTCTTTCTTGGCTGTTTGATTGGGAGTTTTAACAAGTTCTCCCAGGAGCTGTCAGAGGAAAATAAGAAAACCACCCCTCTTTTCATTATTTTCCTCGCATCCCATTTTTCAAGGTAAATTTTTCACTTAATCCCAGCTGTCACACTGACAAATTGGCTCCTAGATGGAACATCCATTTCATCCCCATCACCTTACCCCTCTCGACATGGATGGTACATAAACACAAAGGTAATGCTGCCTACAGCATCCATCTTGCTCTGCAGTCCCACATCCTCTGTTAATTGTGATGAATTTAGCACCTGACATTGGTGGCAAGATCACCACTTGTCCTTAGGTTATATGCTGAAACAGTGGCTATCTATTACAAGCATCAGCATACCAATACAGTCCAAGGTCAAGAATTTGCATTGGTCCAGATTGTCCTAGAGTCAATTTCCTGCAATTGGAACCACGGCGCCTGTAACATAGTATCTCAACTATGAACCAATAGCACAGAAAATTTCACAGATGTGAAATTATCTGTGATATATTATGCAGAATATGATATATAGAATGTGATATATTATTTATACAATTATGTGATATAGCCAAAATCTCAGAACCAATGATAATAATAACAATAATAATAATAATCCTCATATGATATAGTGCCTTTAAAAACATATGCAACAATACTTTGCTATCGTAGACTGGTTTGTTTTAATACATTATTGAATGGCACACATTGTTACTTTACAAGGGTCAGCTTCACTAACTGGCAGTTTTACAGGGTTTGGTAAACTAGAGCCGGTGCAAACACTAAAGTCACAGAGCAAAACCTCCTGCCAGGTCATGTGTGAGATAGAAACCAAGTTAATGGAAAACATTGTCAAAGGTGAGATGAAACTAAAGCAAGCTTAAGATAAGATCAGCTGAGCTTTTGGCTAAATTGTATGTCTGCAGTTCAAGGGTACAGGTGTAATTACGTTTCCGAGTCGCAGAACCCAAGAATGACTGAATTAATTTTTTTCTTCCCATTTTTTAATCTGGTCATGTTTGAAGACCAGGTGTCCTCCCAACTTCGTTCTAGGCAGGTGTTCTGGGACAGATAAGCTGTTATATTTGTGACAGAAATTGTGGTCCTGCATCAACCAGCATGTCAGCCTGACCTGTGCATTTAAAAATGTTTCAAATCTTCTTCTTAAAAACTGCTGGACGGATTGAATTTAAACATGGCAGATTTCATCAACAAGCACAACTTTAACGTGTGCTGCTGAAACATGGCTAAAAATAATTTTTACACCAACATACAGTAAATCAAAAATCTCTCTGACATACTTTATACTCTTCAAGCACAAAAACCATTTAGTCAATTAAGTCCAGGTTTTATATAATATATACAGTATATAGTTCAGGTGGGTGGCTGCATCAGCATGGGAAGTCTGCAAAGGAACAAGTAATAGGTTTATTCCATGCTGGAAAGTGTTTTCTCTATTTTCTCTCCTCTTTTCGGCATGGAATAAACCTATTACTTGTTCCTTGCATTTATACTGTATATGTCATTGTAGTATCAACATGATGAATTTAAGTGAAAATGGCAAAGCCGCATGAACCAAGATGACTGACTGATTGCTGTTTCTATATTGCCTACTATTTTAAAACTGTTTCTCCATTTAACTCCAAACATAGTAAATATCATTTAGTGAGCAAACAACACACAGTCATTACTGCCTACAGTATACTAAGATTGCCCCAGGACCAGCATTTGGTTCTCATAATTCTGAATGCCTCTGTCTTGGGAACTGCTGTGCTGATGTTATCATAACTTGGCATATTTCAAAAACAACCAAAATGATTTTCGATTTGCATGTCACAACTTGCAATGATATTTTTCCCACCCACAGTACTGTATGTCAAAGACAGCTTGGTGAACTGTCTTTTAGGAAGGCTGCTTCTGTTCCAAGATTGTTTGGCTAATTAATTACAAACTTGATTGGTGTCATTCAAGTGACAGAAGTGCTATCACTATATATCTAAATTGGGCTCCTGCTTAAAAGGGAACTGCAACTTTATTTTTATATTTTGGAGTTGTAATTAATTGGTGATGTTGAGTGCATTGCAAACAAGGAAACTACTAGGTACCCTGTAACATGTACAACCTCCAATTTAAATCACAAAAGTTACAAAGTGTCAATGTACTGTATACATAGCGTCATAAAACAACAAAACCTCTGGTGACACCAAGGCAGCATATTATGCTATGAACATGCTTTAAACCGAGAAACTTTTGCTACTATATTAATTTTAAATATTTTCATGAAAACAGCACCTACAAGGGGACATGCTTTTAAGTATTGCAAATAAAGAGCAACCTGCTAACTAAAATACACTCACATTCTTTTTCACGTTTTGCAAAAGTGCTCTGTTATTTACATTGGTAGTTATTTTATGGTAACTCACCTAAAACAAAAAACCTAGCAAAAATACTAGACATCACCTGAACAGCTGATTTGAATGAGTGTAACTGAACTGAATTCAGTTCGATTCATATCGACAAAATACTACTTACTTGTTAATTCCGCATGAAAATCACGTTGGAATGTTTCTGGGGTGAAATGTCTACTGCATGACCTGTATTTATTCAATTGGACATCACACTGAATCTCGTCAAGAAACTTTTTCGATGGAACCAACACTAGTGCCCATGTTTAGTACCCATCTCTTGGCCCTGCTTTATGTGTAACCACTATGTTTTTGAACAGCCAAATGCTTGACAGCGTGGCATCATTTAAAATGTACACATAAGTTTAAAAAGCCAAAAAAAAAAACATTGTAGAAGACCATGTTTCTCATTTTCTTACAGCCACTGGTGAGAAGGAAGGACTTCTTTCACATCACAATTCTCTTGAACTGCAAGTGACAGCATGGCAACCATACAGTTGTAGCGGCGAGGCTTAATAATAAGGCAGAATTAAATGTTTCTGAGCTTTCCCAAATTAGGCCTCATTTCTCTGTTCATCTCTGTGGTGCAGCCACAGAGAAACCATTCATGCAAGGTGATTTAAGGTCCAAGGACAGCTCCCAAAGGGGGATGCACTTAGCTAAGCCTGGCTATCATGATCAATGGTCACCCATTGGCGCCTATCTGTCTAGGGAGTGCCAGTTGGACATCTGGACTGCATTACTAAGTGTCAGGAGTAAGTGACTCATATCTCACCTTGATCAACCAATCAGGGACTGGTAGGGCCGAGTAACCCACGTGGGACTCTGATGCCCATGGAACTTTCAGCCAATCAATGAGCTGAAGTTCCTCCAGGTAAAAACAGGCAACACAGAGAGCCTGAGAGATTCAGATTCAGATTCAGATTCAGATTCAGATTCAACAATTCTAAAGGGAATTCAAAGGAGAATCCCAAGGGCAGGACATTCTCGCAGCGCACCTCCTGACCATCCTGAGACTCAGCCCGGACAACCACGGAACGGCCAGTGTGTCCGAGTGCCAGAACTTTCCTTTGTTCTAAGAGTCTAGAGTGGAGGTTGCCAGAGAGTAACCAGCAGCAGGCCTCGTGAACAGGTCGGAACTGTGGACAGCTGAATTACTATTCAGAACTAGCTCTTCATCAGGAACGAACCGGTCCTCTTCCTGACTTGCTGGGACCCACAGTCATCTTTTCTCCTATGCACAAACTTTGCTAGTTAAAGCCAACAGTGAGCATCAGCAGCGCACCGTCGCAAGCCGCACATCACAGCCTGGCACGGAGCCAGAGAGCGCGGATTGGACAGCAACAGCCTGCAACTGTTTCTTTGTGCCCGCAGGAGATCTGAATCCCCAAAGATTGGATGAGTATTCAACTTCAATGCATTACAGCTCGAGAATTCAATTGTTATCCCAACCAGTTGATATCAATTTAATTCCTAAGAGTTATGTACTTGTTTGAGTATCTAATGTAGAAGTTGTAACCAAGTTCACTTTACGAAACGGTCTTAATGAATGATATACTGAACGTATGTCCTCTTGATATGTGTAACACTTTGTAACTGATCGAATATACCTTTTGTATTCTGATAACCCTCTCGATAAGATCTGTTAGATTTACATGCATATTTTATGTATTAATAAATGTATCCTCGTGTATTAGTACCTGTGTGTGAGCGTTGTTTGAGTTATATCGCATGGTTGGATTCTAAAGCCATCAAAAGAATCAACTTTGTGATTTACTGCTACAATTAATAATTGTCTCAGTAAATGCCCAAACCCTACAGAACTGGTGCCTTCAGAGAGCCACTATGATTACATATTTGGCATCCGTGAACCGGTTTTCCCTACATTATTTGGCGTCCCTGGGCCGGCTTAATCTACATTATTTGGCGTCCCTGGGTCAGTTTAATCTACACAGTGCTTTCACAACGTTTGCAATTTTGCACTTAATTTGAAATTGATAACATTTTGTGATACCACTAATTAATTTATTTTGTTAATTTTATTTTGTTACTGAGATTTAATAACTGGTTGGAGAAATTGGGACTGCAGTTCCCCTTATAAAGAAAGATGGCTACCTAAATGCCATTTTTTTTCTTTTGTTGATATGCATCTCTTACAGAAAACTACTCCTAAGCAAAAGTAGAAGGTTCCATGTTAGTGACAATATAGTCAACACTTGGAAATATGGGATCCCAGCTAAAACCACAATGTCTGGCATTTTGTTTACAAAATTCGAGCTATCATTGACTTGAAACCACTGCACCAAGCAACGGCTGTCAGTTTTCTAATTATTGTTTTTAATTTTGTAACCCGTAATTTTGTTACTTAAGACAGTTGAGACCCCTAGAACCTTACGCAATATATTCAATATAGAGCACATAACTTACCGCACACTGTTAATAACCTTGGCCAAACCTACTCAAGGACAATACTGTACATTCTATTATTTCAGGCAGCGCTATGAATTCACATACTGTATACTGTACAGTATACAGTATATCACCAGTGAAGAAGGATTATGACAACTTCACAGTATCTCAGACAACTTACATTATACTAATTGAGAGGTATCCTAGCTCTACTGTAATTTCTGAGGAGAAGAAAAGCTAAAGATGTGCAGGAGAGTTTTAATAAACCCCATACAGTATTTTAATAAGACCTAGAGAGCTTCATGGGAACTTGCTGGTAAAACTCAGACTTGACACTTCTCTCCTCCCTGAGCCAAGACACTTTTGTGCTCCATGCCCTGCCCCAGGCTCATATTGATTTTTCTAAATTGCTTTTTCAATATGAGTGACAAATAATAAGATAGCTTTCTATCTGCATGGTCTTAAATTTACACACTCCGAAGGGACACAATGAACAGCAAGGTCTCCTACTAAAGGTCACTGCATCTCCTTGGAAAGCTACAGGGAAGATACTACAGTGTTAGTGAAGGTTAGAAAAGGGCTGTCCAGGTTTCCATGTGGCTCAGCTGGTGAAAACCTCTGTCCAGTCCATAGGCTAGGCCTTATAGTTCAGTGATCACTGGTCTGTATTTGGGATCTCCTGAGCAACGGTTTACTATTAGACAAAGACTGTCAGAGCTGTCTGTCACGATCTTAATCCCTCCTCTTAAGAGTGCTCCAGCTCTTTCACATTTTAGTTGATTACTCCTGTCAGTGTTCTGACCCCTGTGTCCGGGGTTCAGAGCGCCTGGCCTCGTGATCCTGCTTTTATTCCCCGTCCCTGCACTGGATCTCGTTCCGGTTTTTAACAGTGTCTGGTTTTCGTCTCGTTTGGATTACCCTGCTCTGGACTTCGCCCTGGATTTCCCCTTGGACTCCTTTGGACTAGTTCGCTCTGGACTTCGCCCTGGATTTCCCCTTGGACACCTTTGGACTAGTTCGCCATGGCCACACACTACCCGAGCACCAATTCACTGTTGTCACGCCCCCCTGTTTGTCAACCTGCCCAGTTCCTGCATCAGTAGGATCAGTTCCAAATCATGCATAGTAGTTACTGTATGCTGTCTCCACGTCCAATACACATCCAGAAATTCAAGGGAAAAAGATCAAGTAAAGCAATGCCACCAAGCCTGTTTTGGTGATCTTTAACCACAAACCCCCAAGAGTAACTGACACAGTGAGAGCAGCCCCCTCAAAGCAGGGCACCAACCATGGAAAGTAAGCTATCACACCCCTTAAGCTGGTTGGGCTTGGTTGGTGCAGTGGCACAGTGGTCAGCACTGAGGCCCTAGGTTCAGATTCCAGACCTGAGGTGCTAGTGTATCTGCGTGGAGTCTGCATGTTCTCCCTGTGTTCACGTGGGTTTCAGGTGCTCAGGTATCCTCCCACAGACCAAAAACATACTGGTAGGTTAATTGGCTTCTGGGAACATTGGACCTACTGTAGGTGTGAGTGTGTGTCTGCCCTGCAATGGACTGGCACATTGTCCAGGGAGCACCCTGCCTTGTACCCATTGCGTGCCAGGCTGGGCTCTGGTTCCCCTGTAGCCGTGAATTGAAATGTAGACAATTAATGGATGTTTGGTCATGCTATCAAAGGGGAAAAGCACATTACTGCATCCCACACACAAACAATTTATTATCCTTTTAAATCTCTTCCGATTCTCTGGATGCATACAATGATAATTAAACAAGCACATATGATAATTCAGATAAATAATTCATTAGTCAGTAACCCCGCTGTCTGTTGGGGTGTGTTGTAGCACAATTCATGATATGATTAAATCACTAACAAAAAAGCAATGCTGACAAGCTGACAAAACTAGCTAATACAACTACATTTCTTGAATGTCACTAGCATCATTTGGAGCAATAATCCAAGATTCAATTCAGACAGTTGGCGTATTTATTTCCATTAAAACTTTTTTCTTCATGTTTAAACTTAATATTAAATTATTATTATTATTATTATTATTATTATATTATAGTATATTATTATTATTATTATTATTATTATTATTATTATTATTACTGTGTCATAAGCGTCATTTTATACCTTTCCTAACACAAAGATGCTGGACATAGTAATAGGATAGGAAAGGAAATAGCATAGGAAAAGACAAAACAGTACAACAAAAACTGAACAAAAAATTAAACAAGCACATACAGAGTAGAATGTAGGGGAATCAGACATACTGTAGGCCCTAGTAAAAAGGTGTGTTTTGAGTTTAGATTTGAAGTGAGTCAAATAATTTGTCTCCTAAAGATGTGGAGGAAGGGCGTTCCATAACAAAATAGCAGTGACAGGAAAAGCCCAAAGCCAAGAAATTTAGTCCTGGTACTGTGAGCTCTGCTCTGAACATGGACACTGATGAGAAGACCCTAAGAGTACATGGTGAGTTTGTTCAGAAACTCTCAGAGCAGGACATGCAGAAGACTCTGAGTAGGGTGAAAATCCATAAGGCTGCAGGGCCTGATGGGATACCAATCCGCATCCTCAGGATACAGTATGTGCAGCCCAGCTGACCACAGTGTTTACGGACACCTTTAACTCTTCCCTGTCACAGTCCATTGTCTCCACCTACTTAACACCATTGTTCCACTCCCCAAAATGACAAAAGTGACGTGCCTGAACGATTACCTCTCTGTAGCATTAACATCTGTGGTGATGAAATGCCTGGAGAAGCTGGTGTTGTCACACATCAACTCCCAGGACCCCTTGCAGTTCGCCTACCAGAACAACAGATCAGTGGGTGATGCTGTCTCCGTAGCTCTACATACAGCCTTGGAACACCTTGACACTAAGAACTCATACTGTATGTGAGAATGTTGGTTGTGAACTACAGTTCAGCATTCAATTCCATCATACCCAGCCAACTGGTGACAAAGCTCAGGGGACTAGGACTGTGCAGCTCTGTCTGCAACTGGCTGCTGGACTTCCTAATCAAGAAACCACAGATGGTGCGGATAGGTAATAAAACATCAACACCACTCACCCTGAGCACTGGCACCCCACAAGGCTGCTGTCTAAGTCCAAGGTTCTATTCCCTATTCACTCATGACTGCACAGCAAGACACAGCAAGAACCATATCATTACATTTGCGGATGACACCACTAAGAGGCCTGATGAGCGACTTACAAGGATGAAGTCGTATAGCTGCTGAGGTGTCATAGCAATAACCTGGACTTGAATATGAGTAAAAAAAAAGAACGTTTTTGACTATTGCAACTTGTTAAGAGTGTTAGGGAGCCCATATAGTAATGTGCTGCAGGAATCAAGCCATGGTGTTATAAATGCATGAATCAGTGACTCAGCATGAGACATTGATAGAAATTGCTTAATGTGGACAGAATTTCTAAGGTGAAAAAAGAAGTCTTAATCAAATACAGTAGTTTAATTAGGGCCAATTGTACTGAGTTAATAGAGCACAGATGCTGTTCATATACTGTACATTCTGTGGTCACTGCACATACTGTTAGGGTGTGGAAGACTAGAATGAGATATCTGTCTGAGTCCATGTTTGAAAAGATACAAAAATGTTTCCTAGTGACAAGGAAGCATGATGACCTCCATTTTGCACTAAATCAGCATGGTTAAATCAGCAGGCTAAATCAGTAGGCTAGGAGACAAGCCAGGAAGAGCCCTGCAGCAAGCAATCCTCTCCCCCCAGGGAGGGATTAATTAAATTAATGATTTGCATTAGGAATCTAAAAATATTCTAAAATAAATGTAAAAAATAAATCATTATTAAACCTTTCTCACCTCAATCCTCTATCCTGTCACTACAACTACTGTAAATACATACAGTAGATCACGCTACACAGCTGATGTACAGTACATCTCTCCTCAGGATCACACTGTTGTTGTGTTCCTGTCTCTCAGTATTCAAAAATGGCAACTGATTTAAATCTCCACTGAACTACAGGCTGAACTACAATTCAAGTCCCTAAGCCCAGTGATGAGAGTTACACTGTTCCTTCCTGTTGGCCTGACTTTCTCTTTCCAATCTTACGTTTTCCTGCCCCACTGCAATGGCAACCGACTTCTATCCTCTCCCCATCTGCCACTGTTCAGAGAATCAGCACCATGGAGAGCTCCCTGGCAGCTTCATTGAAAAGCATTCATCTCCTGTAATAATTCCAGGTTCTGTAATTGTCTGTGATCTGCTACCTCAAACAGTGGCAAGCCAGGTCTTCTCCTTGCCAGCCCCAGTCAGCTCTTTTTTTTGCTGATGTATGACCTTTTCAGCAGGGCACTCCATAAAAATCCATGTTTCCAACATTGGGTGCTTCTACGGAGGTGAGAGGCTAGCCCATAGTGAGAATATTTAGTTGATTATCAGGGCAGGGGCTTCTGATTAAGAAACAGAGACGGACTTGTACACAAGAAACAAGTGAGTTGGACAGGAAGTATTCTCCATTGATCAGGGTCCAAATGAAGACCTCATAGAAAACCTTTCATATCTGAAGATGCTGGCAGCAAGGGATGTGAACTATTAGACATGACACATTGAGACCTAGTGAACTGTAGATCCTCAAGAAAGTGGACAAGGAGGCTACGTACTCAATCAGATTAAGGGTCTGAAAAGAAATGTTGATGTTTAGAAGACTACAGAATTACATTTTCCTCACAACTGTTTTTTCATGTTCGTACAGGATAATGGGGCCAAAGATATTTGTACAGTATATAAACTGCAAGTTGTCTAGGCCCATAAACTATGTTTCATAGTTGGTTTATTAATGGAAGGGTTGCTTTCACAGAGGAAACTGTTTCCTTTGCCATTCGATCTGTAGATTCAAAAGAGCTTGGGAGCACATTTAACACTATTAACTGTAAGACATCAATATAAAATAGCACAATTAAATACAGACCAATTCTATTAAAATAAAAATCCTGCATATAGTTCTATCATCCAGTTTTCCCCATCTTGTGTGTGTTGTTTAAACATCACCATTCAGGATGAGAGTTCTTAGACAAAAATGTGCTTGCAATTATGTTACAAAAAACAGATATGATAATGTATGAACTCATGCTTTTAGAAATTGGGGTCATAATCAAGTTGCATCATATTCAAACAAGACCATAAGCTGTCACATACTCCTATGTTAGTATCTGCACTGTTTCATGCTTGGCATTGTGTTTCATACTAAGTGTCCTTACAATTACAAGCTTAAGACAACTCATTTTAATATGACAGGGCTGCAAATAAAAATTCTTTACACTTCTTATTGCTTTTCTGGATACTCCACTCAAAGCACTTTACAGGTAATGGGGACTCACCTCCACCACTTATATGATGCGACAGTAGCCAAAGTGCCCCACAACGCTCACCTCACATCAGTGGGGAGGAGAACAGAGCAATGAAGCCGGTTCATAGGTGGGGATTATAAGGAGGCCATGGTTGGTAAAGGCCAGGGGGAAATTACGCCAGGACACGAGGTTAACTTTCTTACTTTCTTTTCAAGAAATGTCCTGGGATTTTTAATGATGGATAGGACTATGGTTTTATGTCTCATCAGAAGGATGGAGCCTTTTTGACAGAAACAGTGTGCCCTCACTATACTGGAGCATTAGGACCCACACAGACCACAGGGTAAGCACTCCCTACTGGTCCCATTAACACCTCTTCCAGCAGCAATCTTAGTTTTTCCCAGATCTCCTCTCCAGGTACTGACCAGGCTCACACATGGTTGGCTTCAGTGAGCTGTCAGTTATGAGTTGCAGGGTGATATACAGTAGCTGCAGAAAATGTTTCTGTTAACAGTCTCTTAAAACTGTTAAAAAAAAAAACAAAATAATTCTAATGATCTTTACCAGGAAACACAACTCAGAGTGACACATTTGTAAGAGTTTTAGAATTTGTTAGGCAGTTATGCCACAAATTGCTAAGGTGTAGGTCCATTAGACAAAAAGAGATCCTCAAGTACATATCAGACACATGTCAGGAAGTCCAGCAGAAACACTTGTTTTTCTGAAACTTGCAGTGCTTTGGGTTGCTACTGTACTTCTCTGGGAAAGTGGACTGAGTGGACCCCTAGCGGATAAACATTTAATAAACACTCCCCCTTTAGCTACTGAGAAGAGTTGTGAACTGTGCAAAAAATAAATTATTTAATGTGCAATAAAAACATCCACCTCTCACACAGCATTTCAACAAAAAAAGCTGTCAGTGTTTTTCAGCACACACACCACGGTCTGTTTCTTAAAACAGAACAGTGGGTGACACACAAACGTCATGTCCTGGAAGGTATTATTTTAAATATTTAAGTGCGGCACTAAAAATAATTACCTTATGACACAGCACAAGTGGCTGCCTTTTTTATTGTATATCAGGTATTTGAAATGTGACATTCCTGGCACACAGGCTGATGTGCCTGTTGTTAAAAAGCCTGCATCTCATCTTCTGGCAGAGGAATTTGTATATAATTCTGCTACATGACACTCAAGAGCATTGTTGCACTTTGGAGGAAATTTACAGCAAGTGTATAAATCACATCTGTCATTTCTCTTACAAAGTTGAATAATTCACTGTCAGAAGGTTGACAAAGAAACATATTTTGCTATATTTTTTAGCCACTGTGGACAACAAGCATTCATTCTTATTAACAAATTAAGACTGGGGAAGAATGATTACATTTCCCCAATTAAGGTAAAACAGCAGAGAATTAATTATTCTCTGTGGGTATTCAGCTGTTGACAGTTCAAAAAACCCACTAAACTCTGCTGGACTATGGCCCTTGAAGTCCAGGTTTTGGCACCCCTGATTCAAAAAAGAACCGTGAATCCTGAGGAGTCCACTGCTGTCGCGGATTGTGGATTGTATTGGAATTTTGTCTGGGTGAGTTTCTTGAGACAAACTTGACAATTCATCAGTGAACGAATTAATTTGAAACATTGAAACATAATAATCAGCACTCTTCTCTGCCTTGATCTAGCTACGCAATCACTCTTTTGCACATATTCAGTAGTTCAGTTAGGTCCTAACAAATGCAAGAGAGGGATTTTGACTACATCACCCCCTCTCAGTTGACAATTGAGCCAGGGTATTGCTGTAGTGCTGTAGGTGGGGTGTCGGGATGGGTATGAGAGGGATGCACAAGGGGAAAACCTGGGTACGAGACTTGTATACAAAGCCGAGTGGAAGTATACAAGATTGCAATCTTACCTCCCTCCTGAATTTAAAAAATGTCAAAAGTTTTAAAAACTCCATTTACTCCTTGGATCTGTTTCTGCCTACATTTCATTTTATGACTCTGCTCCCTCCTACATCCGATCCCTCGCTTCTTTTATTCCCAGGCTCAGCAGATGATCACTTGGCTAATGGGGCCTTCTGGTTGACTGAAAGAAAAGAATTCTGTTGTAAAGGGAGCACAGGCCGTGAGCATTGCTGCCTCTGTAGCCGAGGAAGCTGCAATTTCCACCACATCACACAAGGCAGTCAGGAACCGTGTCCACATTGCCTCACCCAGGAGCAGGGTATGTCAAGGGGTATCAAGGAGCTCTATAAGGGCTTCAATTTCTGCAAGTACAAGGAGCATCTCAAAACAAAGGTTTGAGAGCTCTGAAACAGCTCTGTGGGTGGAGGAACTGGTCTTTCAGGACAAGGTTGCTAAAGAAGAATTACTGGAAAGCTTGCCAAGATGTGAACTTTCCTTCTACAACTGTGTGCATAAGGGGCTACACCATCTTGAATGGGAACCCAAACCAAACAAAGATCTGCCACAGGGAGGCAGTCCACTACTTGAATGCAGTGCACATGTGTAATCCAGTCTGAGGCTCACAACAAGTGAGGCGAAAAGATTTTCCCACAAGGCTCCAATTCAATTTAAAAACAATCATGCACATGGTAGTAACATACTGTGCCGAAACCTCTTACATTAATACTCAGACAGGGCAGTATGTTAATGTTAATGGAAATGCAGAAATACTGACCTCAACACACACTGATGCACTGCATTATGTGTGCCCATTAGGCTTGGTAATTATACAGTAGAGCAGTATCAATCAATAGTTTGTTGACTGGACATGATCACACAATGCAGTATGCCTTTGTATCAGTATCAATACATAAGACATAACAACTGAGCACAGGGTATTTGGCGTGGTGCCGGACCAGTTCACCAAACACCATAGTGTGCACAGTCACACAGACACATACTGTACAATGGGAAACTAAGGAAATATACTTAGTATAGTAGCAGCACTTGAGCAATTGCTGGGCCACAGCAGTGTGGTGAGACAGACATTTGAGGGACACCTTCGTGAGCCTAGCCTTGCAGATTACAAGCACCAGGCTGGCACCAGAACACAACAGCTGAGAATTGTTTGCATTTTAACTATGAGATCTACAACAAGCCAGTAATACAGGACCTAACACACAGGGTACATGGTTTCATACTGTGGAGGCTTAACTGGTTTCTCCAAACTTACCATGAGTGTACAGTATTGTATGCCCTGTTATGGGCTGGTATGCCTGCCAATGGGTCGTCTTGCCTCGGGCCCTTCACTGCTGAGATAGGTTCTGCCTTGTCGCAACCAAACAGCTCTCTCATATTGGACAGATGGCTGTTTTACAACTCCTTGACAGTAATTCGCCTTAGATATTTTGCAACTTAACAAATTAGTGATAACAATAACAGTTCCTTTACAGAAAGTGGAGTCAACTTCATCTTTATCACTGTACACAAACGGCCGATAAGAAGAGTATAACAGAAGTACAGTAACAGTCAGCATATCATTATTTCTAGTTAAGCACTAACAAGCAGTATTCCAGTGCCAGCCCTGTAGTGCACCTGTGCTTGATGGTAATTTGCTTAATTAGGCCTTTTGAATAGTTTTCAATTCTTGAACAGAAGGAGATACCAAGGTGCCTGTAAAAAGTCACATGAAACTGTCAACTCTCCATGAAATCAACTCAAATGCTTTCATTAAGCAATTGGTTCAGTTACAGGCGCAATTAGTAACTGAGAGCTCAGCTGGAATGAAAAGCTGCAGACGCAGGAGTGCTTTAGGACCAGCGTCAAAAACCCATCATCATGACACAAATGTGTTTTTACACACCTGCCAAAACTTCAGAATGAGAGATACAGTCAAATATTCCAGACACAGTGCTACGGTACAGCATATCTATAATTTATTTGCACAGCATTGCCTAAAGAACAAACCACAGTTTCCTGGTCTCAGCAAAGACTCGGAGCTCACCTTCAGCTATCTGGCGCAAGGCACTCCACCTCTGGGAGATCCAATAAGAGGCCGGGAACAGAATCATGATGATTAAAGCATACAGGGCTCCATCCCCTCCGTCTCTCAGAGGGTTGTCCAGCAGAGCCCCCCTGAAACTCATGTTCTTGGAGATCCCTGAAGAGTTGCCATCCGCTGCCTCCTGCCCTCCTGCCCAGCTCTGCTGCCCCGCTCCCCTCTTCCAGGCACAAGGTCATTTGTTTTCCATTTCCACCCTCATAGTGCTCCTATTATATTGCACTTTCTGTCTCTCCCTGTTGCTGCAGAACTCCCCCCATCACACCCTTCCACAGATCCTCACAAAGAATCTATAAGTTATTCATCAGGTTCGGTGCCTCTGTTTTGATTATTATTGTTGGGTGCTGTTGACTTGCACTTTGCATATTTATATTTTTGAGGAGTAAAAATAAAACTACAGCATGCTGGCTTTCAGACTGGCCTTCAACCACACCAGATGTAATCTGGCAGATTCTAAACCTTCTGTTCTTTATTATCAATATTAAATGAGCTCCCCTGTTGAGGTGCCTTAACAAAAGCACAGGCGCGGTATTTTCTAGTTAATGCAAACCCCTGAGGCCTAAGAAGCCTGCTGGGACAGTTTTCTCTTATGTGTCTCAGGTAACACCTGGAACCTCTTGCTACCTTATCATGCAGACAGAGCCACTAAGTTCATACTGTGAACGGCAGCACAACTTGAGATGACTGTCATCTAGTAGCCTGTTCAAACACACCAAGCAAACCTAAAGGCCTTTTAATGCTTTTAATACAGTCTGCCTGCAGTTGGAGCAGCAGTGGCTGCAGTTGGAGGGGAGGGTAGCTTCTCCTTCTGATTTCACTTCTACTGGATCAGTCCCCCACCAAATAAAGAATAGTTTAGAAAATGCAAACCGTTAAATTGCTTCATTTCACTTTGAGATTGAATTAATGTTTTTAACAAGTAAAAATAACCACTTCCTCCAGGCCTTAATCAGCTGCTCATTAAGAGCTATTGGAAAACCCGAAGGCCCTCAGTAGAAGTGTGTTGAACACCCTTGGGAAATGGAAAAGTCACTCCACAGCCTGTTAACAGCTGAAATGAACTGTTTGATTGTCAGAGACATTGAAGGCATTAAATGGCCTCTTAAAGCAATATAATGTCAACATACTGTATATATTTGTGTTAGACACATAATGATGAATACCCACTACCATTTTACTTACATTGTTTTGTATAACTAAAGCCGCGTTTGGCAATAAGACAAAACTGAAAAGAATCAGTACATCAAAAGGGAGCAGCTGTGGATTTTCAATGGCCAAGATAAAAGCAATAGGCAGATGAGTGGAGAGATACATTATTAATAGATTTTTTTCTTTTGTAGAGGATGTGAAAGTGTTCATTCGCCGGTACAGGGAGAACTTCTTGGAGCTCAAGGTCACAGCTCAGCAAACACTGCACTGACAGGAGGACTCACTGCAGCAACTAATGCTTACGGCTGGCAACAAATGTAACATTACACAATGCTGTGCATTTTAAATGGAAATGGTACATTGGTTAATATAATACACAGATCAAATGTGAAAAAACATACAACACTATACTAACAGAACTGAAAACGTTTCTCTTCTTGCTACGTAGAGAGGCTTTCATCCTGTGCCTCACCACAACAACATTGTTGTACCACCACTGCCCTTCGTGAGCTGTCTCTGCCTGGTGCAAGATACTCTGCCTGTCTTTTCACTCCCTACGCAAGAACAAATTCCAAAAGGGAGGTCTTGTTATTCGCTCCAGGGCCAAGCATTCCAACCTCAGGGACAGAGAGGTAAAAACATCCAAGTTTATTTTTCTTCTCTGGTAGGCCTCCTAGCCCTATCTGTCAGAGACTAAATAAGACCAGAAATGCACATGAGATGCAAGACCAAGCAGTTACAGTGTCAGGGTAGCAATAGTGCACTTATTATGCTTTTTAACATGACTGTTCTGCTTGAGCAGAAGCTGTGTTCTATTGACATCTCAAAACAGTGCGACTCTCCACATTTTCACATAGATCTGCCACACCTGTGGTGTAAATAAAAGCCTGCTGCTTTAACGTCTGCAGTGTGCTTTACACAACGCACACATTAATATAATCAGATATATTTTTGTCGTGCCACAGTCGTTTCACATGAAAACGAATCATTAATCTCCATACTCTAATTTCAGCCTTATTGAATAAGTCCCTCAGAAAGCAAAAGATCATTTTAACATTGCAGACTTGTGTAAGCTTTTCTAAGTTCTAACCTAGAATGACCCCTTTATCCAAAGACATAAGACTCGATTATTTTACAATGATTTCAGTCCTTTTTGAAGATTCTCCAGAAACTCTAGGATATTTGAGAAAATCTCAACCACAGGCGGTTCCCAACCCTGGTTCTGGATCAATACTGTACAAGTCTACTGTTTTTTTGCTACAGTGGAGCAGTTAATCACAGGCTGATCTGTTTCAGTTTGTGCAATTGTTTGTCTTATTGTTACTGGCCAGTGCAATGTGTGTTAGTGTTCTGTTTACTCTCTCTTTCTGGATTCAAGTCTGCACCAGTGTTACAAAGTCCCCATTTCCTCAATTAAGATCCAATGTATTGTCTTGTTTGGTCTTACTGGTGATATATAATAGGATGGGCTCTGGGACTGAAGAGTGTGTGAAGAGGTGTGAATGATCAGTGTTGGGGTTTGCATAAGGAGAATCAGAGACACGTATAGCAGAGAAGCTACAGTGTTCATGAATGGGTTTGAGTGTAGTCTGAGCCCATTTTTGGTTTTGGAAAAAGATGATACTTTTGGATACATTCATTTTTATTTACTCCTCCCTCCATCATACCTCCCACCACTTCACTGTTGTGTTTTATTATTTTTCATGTAAATATTCAGCTTGTAGTGTTACTTTGTTTGTGATTCTGTATACTATAAATAATCTTTCACATTATTCTTTGCCACCACACTTCAGCCTGTTGATTTGCTACACCAGTGGTTCCTCTCCCCAGTCCTGGAAAATTTCAGTTTTCTTTGTGGGTGCGTGTGTGTAAATTTGCTTTCAGCTATTAAAGGTTACATGGGATGTGTAATTGGTACCAACCCTGCACCGATTTCTCAGACTCAGAATTGCCCTCATTCTGGTTTTGCTGCTGTAATGCCACCAAATGGAAATCTGTAGAAGGGAAAATGCTTATCTGAGAGGTTCTGAGACACAAACACCCCCACCTGTGTGCTCATCATCACTAGTTAGAGTTGTTTAGTCAGAAATATTGCTGAGAATGCTGAAGAAAAGCTGTTTAACATTCTATGTGCAGAAGTTCTTGGAAATGATACCTTTGAAGTAGGGTATTTTTGACACTCAGCACTGATGGAAAAAAAGACGTTAAACACAAGTTTAAACAAGCAGGTAACACTGGGGATTTAGAGCTCAGCTTGGATGAAATCCAGAAGAGTGTTCCTCCAAGACCAGGGTTGGAGAACCCTGTTCTACACAATCTACTGTACATACAGTACAACACATACGTAGTTAGTTAAGCTGGTGCTGTGACAGACATCTCAGAGCCCCATGCTGGTTGGCTCTGCTGTTTTCATGAAGCAGATACAAAGCCACCTGCAGCCCAAAGCTACAATTAGCTCAGACTGCAACAGCTGGAGAATGCTGCAGAAAATGGACATGTCCTGAGTGTTCAGACTGCCACCTCAGAGAGAGTGGAACTCATCTACATTCCAAAACCTTAAGAAAAAACATGGTTGCCAGTCAGGCACTGGAGAAATATCAGAATGGACATTCTCCCACTTCTTGGTGTAGAATAATGACTTTCATTTAAAGGTCAGATTTATAATTTAGGCTCAAGAAAAAGCAGATATTGTAAAATAAGTACTCCTTACACAATACTGTGATATATTTGATTACTTACAAATTAAAACGAGGCCAAGCTTCGTTATTGTCCAAGCAGAAATGGAGTTACATTTTCTAGATTGCTCTTAAAAACCCATGGATTGAATTCCATCGGAGACCTGGAAAAATATTTACAATTTGATGAATTTGATGCAATATGAAGAGCTCTGACTCCCCAACAGAGGAAGTAGGACTTTCAAGTCTCCACTTTGCACAAGGGCCAGTGGACAGAATGCCAATTAACTGCATAGATTCTCTTTTCTGTTTCTTTTTCTTATAAAAGATTACATTGATTCAACAGATACAACCATGCATCAATTGTAAGAAATTATTGAAACTGTAAAGCCCTGAAGGAAAATGTATTAACCTCTTGAACACAGCTGGCAGGTATTTTGCTTTCTTGCTTTTGACTAAAATAAGGTGGTTTAGAATGTGGTTAACAAAACTCCAGTCAAAAGCTGGGTAGTAACAGCATTCAAGCTGGTTTGGCAGGAGTAAGTTTTTTTTTAACAAGTGATTAGCAGACATAAGCTCTCATTTGGAGTCATTACTTCATTATGATATTAAACAGGCACAGAAAGAGTGATGACCCATGTTCACTGGAAGACTTTGCTCCGGAGCTGCTGAGTGGGTAAAATACAATAGAACTACAGTGCCCCCTGTTGGTACTAATTTTGGCTGTTCACAGAAGATCTGGTCTGTTAAAGAAACAAGGAATGTGGGAAACATTAATTTTGATAGTTAACATCCTAAATAACACTACACATTTCAATATCATATTTTCTTTTCAAAGTTTTTAAAGCTTCCTAAATATCAAACAATTAATGAACAGCTTTAAATACCAAAGTCCACAAAGATCTATTGTGAGATATTGTGGGAATACCACTTTATATTACAAAATGTGGGAGATTATCATTTTTGCCCTTTTACAAACACTGAATTGTTATGGAAAACTCATTATTGAAGTGATTTTAATATCCATCTGCTTTGGATGTTTCCGGAGATCAAATATCCTCAGAGCATATTAGTGACAGACACGTTAAGTCAATTAATCATTCATTGTGTGATGTATTAAGAGACAAATGGTTCAAAAGACATGCCAGTTTTGGTTTGCATACTGTACATATGTTTTGTAACCTTAATAATGAGTACATTTTAATGTACTAACACACTACCTGATTTCTATTTTGGACTTAAACAAAGCACATAAATGTTGAAATACTTATGATTTGCAGTGCAATAATATAGACTATTCATATTCTCCGGAGGTAGTCTGATGAAATATTAAAGTTATAAATTCTCCTGTACCAAGCTCTTATCAGGTCATCAGCCAGGCGAAAGGAACACCAGCTCCTGCTACAGATTGCAACACTTTTCTCTCAAACTAGTAAGCATGTCTCTGGAAGAGCAGAAACCCCACACAGAAGTTGAAGCACTTCACAGGCTCAAATGGTCCGCTGTTTTTAACTCATTCTCCACATACTGAGGCATCTCAAACTCCTCTGCGATTTTTGATCATTGTTTTCCTATCTGAGCACTCCTGATCCTAGTTGTGAGTAAAACCTTAGCCTCAGACACCTACACCAGACAATGATGATACTGTACCTTCATCAGTATGACAGACACTTTCACCCTATCCTTGCTCTCTTTGATTTTCCCTTAACTTTCACTACTATGACTATGAATCTCTGACTTGGTTTTCTCCAAGCAACATTCTTCTCTCTCTTCGGCATTCTTCACTCACTGTCTCACTCTTCCCTTCCTGAGACACTGTTCCATTCACTATCTCCCTCTTACCTCCTCGACACTCTTCCCACACTGTCACACTCTTATCTCCTCGACACTCTCCCTAACTATCAAACTCGTACCTCACTGGACACTCTTCTCTCACTATCACACTCTTCTCTGCCTGTCTCACTCTTCCCTCTCTGTCACACTCCTTCCTCACTATGGTACTAATCATTGCTTTCATTGCTACATTGCTCTTTCCGTGTGACAATATCAGTATAACAGACACTTGTCCCTCACTGTCTCACTCTTACCTCCTCGACACTCTTCACTCACTATCAATCTCTTATCTCCATTCAACACCTCCTCAACAATTTTTCCTCACTCTCACTCTTCCCTAACCGTCAAACCGTCCCTTTCCTGTCTTACTGTTTCCTCACTGTGGTCCTAATCCTTCACTGCTGTATTGTTCTCTAGGCATGAACATTTTCTTTAATACAGCACTCTCTAAAAATGTTTCCTCATTGTCAGATCCCTCATTGAAACACTGTTCTTTCGCTGTTCATTTACTGTTATTAATTCTTATTTTCAGTGGAAATTAAGCACTAATAATGTGATAACTATCCTGACAGCACAAGTTAAGCTACAAGTTTAAAGCCAAACTCACAATTAGGTCAGAGTTTATTTAATTTGCATATAACAAATAATTGAATTGAATTTAATGAAATGATGTCTAAAATGTCTTTAAGATGTCTTAATAAAATGAATTAATTCCTCTCATACAATTTACATTTATTTACATGCAAATTAAGGACTGTAAACTAAAAGCGAACAACAGAGTAACTTCCTATTCACTTTCCTGAATCTTCCAGTGGCCTGTTTTTCTTCTTCTCTGGGTGTTTTCTGCATTGTGTGGTTAGGGGATTGAAAAGAGGATTAAAGCAATGGCTGTTATCGCAACGTTTTGAGCGCAGCTGACAGGAACTGCTAATGTACCTCCTATGAATGTGCATCTACAGTTCAGGCCCTGCAAATCTTCTTTAAAAAGTAATTATTTCTAAGCAGGAGCGGGGTTTCTTAATTAACCCCTTGATCTAAGTGCTAATTGTGCGCAGTTGTATAATGTATCTGAACAGTCTCCTGCCTCATGGTGCTCATCGGCCTGTCAGTGGCAGAGATAGTAAAGACAAACTGCCACACTGTCCTGACAGCCCAACACAGGGCTACAATTACCTCTCCAGCTTCATCGGTCCCAGAAGGATCTTATCAAGGCACGACTGGATGTGAAGCTCCGACAGTCTAAAAATATCTCAAAAGAAACCTGGTGGGGAAATGTTACAAGTGACAATGAGCACCATTGTGTTACTGTAGATACCAGACATCAGAAGAGCATACATCAAGCAAGAGTTTTTAAAGTTTAAAAAATCGAAAGCGCAAAAAGTACAAACAATCCTCCTGAAGCCCACTAGGGATTTCTACACAGGCTTCAACAGTTTTAAGGTACAGAGGATCCACAAGGGAAAAGCCACCAATAATGTACATGGTCCTTTTATAAAATAATCGTACGCAATCTACATGCTACACTATATCAAAGAAGTATTTTGTGTCCAACTTCATAAATGTTCGAAACAATACATTGATTCATACACATACTCTAAATGCAAAACTGCATACATAAAGTATGAAGCAAGATATGAGTTATGCCTAATTTTATATAATTATATATTACAGTATATATAAATATTATATACAGTACAGCTAAATATTATATAATATATAAAGATAGCTGTAATTACAGTACATTTGCTCCAGATGTAATTCCAGATGTAATGATATTTTTGCATGATTGTGCTTCCTGTGCTTCAACACAAAAATCATTAAGCGTGTCTCACAAGCAAATGATACACTCCTCTGTTTCCTTACTTCTCATTTCTCTGTTTTTCTAGTGGGTTTCCTGCATTTGCTTTACATTTATGACACATGAAAAGGTATTATCCTCAAAAAACATAATTGTCTGATGTTTCCATAGCCCTTCTGCATCCATGATGCAAATACCAACTTCCATCTTTATATGCATGATCGTTTGTGTCAAGCCCTGCACTATCCACAAACCAAGCTAACATATTCTTCACATTTTTGTCTCTTCTTCGTGATTAGCATTGGATCATCATGCAAAAGGTTGCTCATTTTAATAAGCCAGAGGTGATGTACTGTCAAGAGAGAAGAACGTTGTCTGTAAAAAAAAAAGAAAAAATGTACAATCTTGGCAAGGTCCTCCTTTACTGATAATGGAATCTCTTCACCATCACTCCCCTGTCGTTTCAACATTTATTTCACAATCACTTCATTCATAGCCTAATTGGAAATGAGCTGGCAGAGTGGTGCAAAAATGTTCTTGGGATTTGCATTCAATCAGTTCCTCTGAAAAGCAGACTGTATATGCAGTTCTAATTATGGTACCTGTATGACATGGAAGTTTTCTACAGCACAGGCTTATCAAAGCCTTTTTAAAGACATGTTTTTAGTGTCCACATTACCATTCTCAGCCATGATCAAACGCAATGCTTGCTCTTCACTATACCATAGCGTTTTTCTGTTCTTGGCAAGTGAAACAAGTTTTATAACAAATGTCTGACAAATAAATGTGTTGTATTAATTTCTACAGAGATGGAACACATTGACAATACCATAATAAAAGCTGAAATGAATCATTCATCATTATCACGGATGACTGATCAGAGGAGACAGCCCTAATCCCATAACGAGGGATGTGCATAAGAGATTGTTTTAAAAATGCCGAGCTGTTTGTCCAGGGACAACAAGAAGTGTGCAAGGGACCCCTTAGGATATGTTTAAGTTAAGAGGCACAATTTCTGAATTTCTCCTTTTCTCTCTTTTCATATTTATAAAAAAAAACGTTTCGAAAGATGAAAAGGTTTTACCAGTTCATAGTTCATAGTTTAGCACATGACTGTTGGGGTCAACTCATTGCTCAAAGAACAAAGCTGCAGTGCCTGTGCTGCTCTTGCTTTACAGTATAGGAGCAGAATAAGCCTGTGAGGATCTTCCCTTCTTCCCCAGGAGAAAACAGAGAAGCCCTCGGGGATCAGGAGGTGCTGGCAGTAATAGGAACCAGGTGAAATGATCAAATAAAACAGACAGAAATCTGACAGGATGAACTCTGCCTCCCTTGAGTACTTGTGACATTGTTAAGACAAATCTTTGACAGCATTAGGATGGGAGACGTCTAAAGAAAACTTTCTTCTGTAAGTGGTACTGGTTGACAAGCGGGCTTCAGTCCTAGTGTTGTGATCAAGGACACTGTGCTGTAAGAGGCGTTGTCTTTCAGATGCGACATTAAACCGAGGCTGTGATTACTTCGTCATTAAAGGTCAAAAGAATAGGTGTTAACCCTGGTATCCTGGTCTTTCTCAGTCTGGCCTTCCTAATAACCTTCTTTAACCCAATAGGTGAATCGGTTTCTGGATCACCCAGGTGGGTGCTGCATTTCTTAGATCATCTGATATATATAAAGCCCTTTGGGATCTTTCAGGATAAAAAGTTCTATATAAATGAAATTAGTATTTTTACATATGTCATGCAGCTTTAACATTAATGATAGTCCACAGTAATTATGTAGTAGTGTATTATTGCCCATTATAATACATTTCTGAAAATACAAACGTATCCTTCTGGGGAATGAAGTCAATTTGTCTTCCCTCCACTATTGCACATGCCAGACCAAAAGAATATTCTAGAGTTAGGAGATAAAGTCAATTGCATTTCCATGAGCCCTCTGACTTTTAAACCTATGTACAGTAGCTTCACTCATAGTAATTTCTTCACATGTGCAAAATCGAATCTAATGATACAAAAAACAAGAAAATTATGTGAACTGTGAGATGAAGGTGAAAGGAGATTAATGAAAATAGAATACTATAACAAAATTCAAAGACTTCATCAGCACTTCATGCACAAATTGATTAAAGTCTTAAAGCTTCACCCATTAAATGTGCTTTTTATATCCCACAAATATTGAGTCCTGGGGCACAAATCTAAATAGCTTGATTTAAACCACAATCGTCAACTTTATAAAAGACAGCAGAAATCTATTTGATCACTTCTGCTCTGAATTGCCCTGAGAGTCAACATTTTTCTAACCTTCTGTTATGCTTTAAAGTGCAGTCTTTCACCAAAGTTAAACAGCAGCCATCTGCATCATGACTGGTTTGAACATTCCCTCAGATTTTCATCCTGATGTAGAAAAAACAAGCTGCCATAATGGAAGGCATGTTGACTACATTTTAAAATGTCATTTTTGAAAGTACACTTTGGTTTCATATTCAAATTGCTACAATGCTGAATCATTTTATGGTGTATTATTACATTAATGCGGAACAACTACTATCAAATGGAACAGTATATCAGTCTTGACATTCTTTACATAATTTGTTAGTTTTGAAACTAATATTTATTCATACTGTATACAGTATATGAGTGTGCCATAAAATAAAAATGACCTTGTATCACAATTCCCTGGTAAAGACATACTGTTACTTTTTAAGCATTTATTTGGTACAGAGCAGATATACAATAAGATTATATACAGTGTATATATATATTTAAACTCATATATTCAAGATTACTGCTTTTCCAGCCTTTGACAAGCTATTGAAATCTAAATTGAAAACTGCTATTCATACTAAACATACTGTATGCCCTACAGTAAGTGCATCTTTCATAAAGTTGATTTCTTAAGGCATTAATAGATTTGGAATCTACTGTATGTCTTCATCAGTTTAAATGGAAATCAATAGAAATTATGTTTCCCTCTGTTTCCTGTCATGTACAATACTTGCTGTCCTGTTGTTACAAGGCAGACCTGGGGTCTGATCTGTAATATCCACCAACACGCCGACTATGTCAATAGACTGTTTTAATCTACCTATCGGTCTGTCTTTCTGTCTGGCTTTGATAGCGTGGCTATAAATATTCTGTGTGTAGTTTTCCAGCAGGGCGCTGCAGGTACAGTACACACAAACAAGCAGGGAGCTAGAGCAGCCTGTGTTTGACATTCTGCAGATGCACTCGGATGAAGACAGTGCAGCTCTGCGATGCCTGTAATTGCTCCCTGAGCTGGGCTGGAAGGAGTGAAGGAGAATGGAAACGTGGGGATGTATTTTTAAACAGCCTGCTCTGAGCTGCTGTATAGACGGAGAGTACTGCGGGCCACCTGTACCACCACAGAGAATTAGTCAAGGAGAGCGAGTGTGACAGAGAGACCATGACTGCCGGCAAGCGTGTGCTGCTCTTTTCCCACGTGTCAGGTTCCGTCTATAGTAATTGGGTGTGCGAGAGAGACTGCTCCGTTGTTTATGCAGAGGATAGCTCTCATGATCTATTCAGGAACTTGCAGTCGAACAGGCAGAGCAAGAACGTGATGGACCCAGCACATCACAGACCTTTCAGTCCTCGAAAATGAGGATTACAGATCAGTGTTAAAATCTTGACTGGGCCTGAAGGAATTTTTCAGAGATTATTCTGACATTATATATTACATTATTTATTACATTACCAAAAATGGAGTCTTTGGCACTGGGCACAAGGCAGAAGACACCCTGCACCATTATTGCATTTGGGTTTTTGTTTCTATTCATTCAAAAGGGAAACCAGTCATTTATTTACAAAATTCTTAATAAATAACACATTTACTGACTTATATAACACACATTTCGTATCAGTATTCCTTTAACATACTATACACGTATAGATTGTGGCATAAAATTATATGTTTTTAATTTGATTCCAATTTTAACTGCATGAATTGGAAACTCAGAAGACTCAAAGATTATTTCCTGCTTTCTTAAACCAAACATTCTGGTAGTGTATCCAGGGTTCTGGACTCATCAAAGCCTCTTTAAACTGTCTGGATGATTTAGTTACTAGCAGAGGACTCTGGATTGGCCTTCGTGACTTTATCCAGACCAGCAAAATCTGAGTGGCTGGATAAAGCATGAAACAAAAGTTAGCATGCACGAATGAAAGAGATATATGAACAGCTGCTCAGGGTAGCTGGATAAATAATCGACATCAATACCATGGCTCAATTATCAGTGGACTTAGTAGTCATTGTGGAGTTCATACTTTAATCAAATTAAAACAAGATTAAAAACAAATACAAATCATGGTTCGCATTTGTTCTGCAAACATTCAGTCTTTTCTTTTTTCACACATCTGACTTTAAATTCAGTAACAGTATAGGTTCGCCATAGCATACAAAAACATTCCTATATTTCTTGGTGGAAAATTAATTATTGAAATAGATCTATTTTTCCATTCATCCGCAGAAAACATATAAACTCAATGCAGACAGCACCCCAAGTCCAGAATTGAATCCTGTGCCCCATGTACTGTACTGTACATGGAAACTGTATTTTCAGCAGCACGATGTTTCTGATCATTTCTGAATCTGTAGACTGTTAGTTTGTATTTACAAATACGTTCCTCCAGCAAAAATGGCTTGTTTCTTTTCTCCTGTTAATATTTCAAAGTCATCATTTCTGCCTATAGTGCTTACTATCTTGTCATATAAGGTGCAACAAAGACATTCAATTTTACTCCTTTGTTTAAAAGATCATCTCGATCCAGAACAGGTCAAGAATTATATTTACTACTTCAAACATCAACACTCTACAAATATACAGGTACAGTACAAGCATATAAGACACATTCTATATATCTACCCTAGATTGACATGAAACACTTTTTGTGTCAGTGAGTATGCAGAAAATTCACTCAAAGGCATACATTTTCCAAGCATCCTCAAACTAAAGTGTGTTAGCACATTCAGTTTTTGTTTATTTAATTAATATAATAATTTTAGTTATTTTTAGTTAGTGGGTAAACTTCAATATTTTTCTAGTAGACGCTTGATATAGTATATCTCACATTAGATTAAAACTTTTTTTTTCATCCTACTAAGTATTTTCAATTAAGTGCATCCATTTGTTTGGTTTACTTTATTTTATTTTTTACCTTGTGTCAAAAGTTCACTGTTTGCTGATTAAATCTGATGGAACATTTTGATCTGAAGCAACTAAATATATATTGTTACAGTATGTATTACTAATGATGTGGGTCTGACATATCCGTATTGGACTAACACATGGCACTGGAAAAGTACCAGAAAGTGCAGCTCTTCATTCATGCTACATTTGTAGAATAAAATTTCACAGAGACCAAGATTAAATATATCAATTTTTCTACACAATTGTCATCTTCCTAAGTGACTCACTGTGGATAAAAACCTTGCAATTGTTTCCCACTGAGACTCCAGTAAAACAAGCACACCTGTTTAAAAAAGGCTCTGCCTCTGTCTTCATTTCACAGAGTAGTGGACCTGCTCACAAGATGGTTAGCATCATTAAACAGGCTACCGATTGAGAAAATGAGCTACAGGATTTGACCACCGATAAGGGTACCTTCTCAATGAATGGACCCTCCAGGCAGACACTGTCATCTGTGACAACATGTCATCTCAAGGGGAGGGAAAAAAGCCAGCGATTCCAACGGACTCAACCAAGTGATTAATCAAAGATCAGGAAATGTCAGCCTGCGCACAACCGACTCTAACAGCCCCCCTCTTCACTACCACCAGCCATAGATGCCCCCCCCCCCCCCCTTCCAGTTTCCCCTCCCACCATCTCAACAGACATTTGCTAATTGGGATTTATTTTTGGAAGATGTAAAGGCGCGACTCTCTGATGATGGATGTGGGAATCACTTCTCATGTTTCTCGAGAAAGGAAGGGGAGGGGGGCTGTAGGGGGATGGGATTGCAGAGCCTCAGTGAGCATCAGCTCTGCCAGACATGCACCAGTTCAAGGTCTACTTCAAAACAGCTTTCCCCATCCTGACAGAACAACCTGCAATGGAACAAACAGGCACCTTTGTTAACAGCAACTTTAAAAGCACGATCATGACTTTCTCTTCTCTCCCTGTGAGATGCTCTACCTCCAGCCTGATGCCACAGCAGGAATGTGTGGGGGCAAAGCGATTTCAGACAGTCATACAGTATGGCTACCATTCCCTTCAACAGAGTGCTCTTCAAATCAAGCAACATAGTTTCTTTATCCTGCTGTGTCCACTTGTCAAACAAGTTGTTTAAGAACATGGTTCCTGCCTTTTAAACTGCTTGCATGTCTGTATGCCACCTACACTAATTTTGGTGGCTTGGGTAGTTCTGTCCTCTAGTTGTTAATTTTGGTTGATTTGCTAATTAATTGCTAATTTAAATTAGACTCACCTGTAAGCAAATCATAACACAGCTGCTCGCAATTTATTTTAGAAATGTTCATGAATTTCAAAGTCTGCTGCAAAATTGTCCCCACTTTCCCTGAATTGGACTTCCTCTCACTAGATTTGCACCTTTAAATGAGCTTTTGGTAAATGGGGAGGGAATATCTGAAATTAAGGTGAAAAGGTCAGGCTTTGGGAGCTGTGAAGAAGCTCCATCTTGGATGCCCATAAGGACTGGCAATATGCATTCTGAGCACCTACTAGCCTTTTTTATATCTGACCATCAGGAGGCAGATAGAAATGACTATAGTACTTTTCAGCATCATGATTTCAATTAATAAATCTGCCAAATGCTGCAGCTGATGCCTCACTCTGCAGAAGGTCTACATCCTGCGTAAAGAGTCTTAATGCCAGGGATTAGCAGATTGGGCTGTGGAATTAGGAGAGCTCACTGTCTGATCCCTCCCTCTGCTCAGGTCTCACAAACAAACCAGCACACGTTGATCAAGATACATCGCACAACTGGCAAGCAGGAACTGAAATACTGGGTGTGGAGTGTGCATAGATGTCAGAACCCTTTAAATTCCTAGCAACTAGGACCAAAAATTGTTTTTGGTTGCTAAAACTACCACAAAAAATTGGAGAAGTCTCTTATAACATGTATTACAATTCATGATGAAATCTCAAACCCTTTTTGCTGTCCTTTGGATGTCCTTTGGAACCAAAGCCCTAACTACCGGGCTGTTAAAGATCTCAGAACACTGTAACATTGATACCCAGACTAAATTCACAGGTTTCACAGGTCACCTTAAAACAAAAAAGGAAATCTTGATGTTAAACTAAATATAGATACTAGAAAACAAATTTGAATGATCTGAATGATTTTCTGTGGTTGTTTATTGTCCTTCCTGAGGAAAGATAGGGAGATGGCTGCTATGGGTATGAAGGCATTGCAAAAATATAATCTTGAGCAATTTCCACCATGAGTGTACAGATGAGAAAATTCTTGCCTTCAACCCTGATTATGCTAGGTAAAAGGTGATAGCACTGCAAATATCGGTCTCTTATCTTCTTCAAATTTCTTTTTTTAGCCAGTGTTTAAATAAGTGCAAATCCCATGCTCACACTCAGAAAGAGGTGCCTGATCACACTGCTGAGTTTTGACACTCTAAACATCTCTTTAAAACATATCTACATGTAAGTTCTCAGGCTCTCTTTCACACATCCTAGCTCCTCTCATAAATGAATTATCACTTATCTTATTTTTACAAGCATTAGAACCCTTCTCTTAACAAAAATCTAGCCTTCCAGAATGGCAGCACTTTTTTTGCAGCCACTTAAATGTCGGTCTCCTGCGTCTCATCATTTTATAATTAATCTGCACTGCCTGCTTTTGAATCAGGAGCTCATATCCTAGATCAACGTAAAAGGGATGACAGCATCTGTGATTGAAGATAATAAGGCAAAAGGCTTCTCCTTCTAGAAAATTTGTCCAGGCATCCTGTAGTGTCCAAGATTGGCTATTAAGCACAGGGATAACACTCTGTTCTGTCTAAATCTCTGGTTACCGGTGGAGGCTTCTGACTTTTCACATAAAACAGATTACTGTTGTACGGAAGCTTATGTTCCCACTGACTTCTCATCTCCAATACAGCAAGCAGCTCTGTCCACATTCATAATGTCAGTCACATGCATGTCATATTTTATTTACGTTCTGAATAAGCAACTGGATTTGAAGAGGCTGTACAGCAAGTGGGTATAGTATTTGTGCATTGAGACGACCAGACGTGAGTGTTCCATTAGACATTGCTTTGCTTGAATTCTCAAATAATAAGGCTCAAGCATAAAACGGATACACGTCTGTAGATGAAAACAAATATATAGTCTTTCATTTTCTAAAAACATTCCTCTTACACAGTACTACCACGTGTGCTTCCAGACATGACTAAATCATATGACGTCACCAGCAGCCAGCTTTCAGAAGCGTGTGGAAAGCCACACATTCATGCTTCCCTCCTGCCTCCTCCCTGAAAAGTCAGTTTCCATGTCTGTCAAGGGGAACACAGATACAGTAGTCTGTCTGAGCGATGTGCTGCTGGGCTGTCAGAGTATGGAGAAGCTACCCCACTGCTTCCCATTATTGAATCCTGTTCGGCTGCACCTCGTGCCATCAAGCACATTTCACGCTCTGCCTCTCATGAACCGTCTGCCACTTCCAAGGAACTACACAAAAAAAAATGCACAACGTGCTCAGATACACTTCCAGCCTGAGAGTCTATCCATCAACACATGCTGTTGGCATCTCTCACCGGGTCTGGGAACTAAGGCTCAATTAAGATTCTTGTGACCCGCAATTATGTTCAATTTTACACTGAATTAGAATTCATTACTCTCCGGCAACAACACTGAAAGCGGGAGTGTGGTGCCATCTGCACTTTTCTATTACTCCAGCATGTCAGTACAAATGCTCATTTAGACAACAAGGAAGATGCAGTGCTTCCCCATGACAACATCACAATTTTAGAAGGGTTACAAACAAGAGGAAACCATTTGGCTTATCTACAGTTGCTCATTTGGTTGTATAGTAGATACAGCGAATGCAGCAGGAAACTTGCCAAGGTATCGTAATCACGTGACTGCATCCTGGAGAGCTGTCTTCAAACTCCTGCAACCATCTCTGTACAGAACTGTCCCCCTTTCTCATCTTTAAATGCACGTCCTTGCAGTTTCTGTCTGCTGGCTCTACTCCATGTTTCTCTGTTGATCCTGATGAAATCTACTCAGTTGGCACTTTGTAGTCTCTGTCCAGGACTAAAACTTTTCAGTTCTCTTAGCCCGTCAGATTAGGACATAAATTTAAACCTGAGTGAATAAGTGGTCACTCTTCTGCTCTGGACTGATTCCAGAGCAGTGATATCTTCATTGTAACACGGCAAATAAGATTTCATAAATGTTCTAAATTAGGTCTTCCTGCTACAGCATATAATTTGAATTTAACATCAATTGATTTAAATCATACATATTTAACTATACTGTATACTCCGACAGAGTCTTTTTCACTGCATACCCATATTGTTTAGAAGATTAAAGATTAATGTGTTGACATGAAGACCCATGTCTTTCTCACAGACAGATCCTTCAGGCTGTTTTGTGCTTTCCCATCTCATATGTGCAGCTTACTGTACTGTAGGTTGTTGCTACCTGCATGTCTCACACTGTACTTTTTTTCACATTAAATGTCACTTTGTCATTTCAGAAATCCTTTCATGAAGCTTCAGGCAATCATCAATACTGTAGTACTGTCTTTTCAAAAGCTAAATACATTTCATTTTGAAGAGAACAAAAGGGAAGCAGAGCACAAAGAATTGGCAAGAATCCAGAGTCGCATTTGATTTGATAAAAGTTCAGGTTAAGGCTACTTCATGCTACCACACAGAAAATATGCTAATTCTCTTGCTATAGTAAGACTTACCTTTATGCAATTAAATTACAATAACTAAATATTATGAAATAATAGCAGAAAAGAGATTGTGAATGGTAAGGACCACATAACTCAATTTTTTAATTAATACATCAAGAAAATACTACGATATTTCGATGTTACATTTTAGTAAATCTCTCATTTCCATACATTCGGAGAGATATAATACTGTACTTATCAGAAAGTTGGACAGCCATTTAATTCTAAAAAATACAATACAGTTTGGTATGTTGAGATCATGTCCTTTTAAGCTCATAAACAATAGAATGAATCAAAAGACTATTTACTGTTATTACAGTAGATCTACAATTACTAGATTGGAGCCCACATCCTTAACCACAGATTCAAATCCATCTCACCTTCATTTCAATAGTTACACCGAGTGTAAATCCAGCACTGTAATACATTTTCTGTCACTCCTGATCTGGACATAACAGGTATGAAATGTCATGAATTATCATTAATTAATCTGTTGACCCCAAATCTGTTGACCCCAAATAAGGAGAACAGAAAGCTATGAGATAAATTATTTTGTTTTTATTTTGTAGTTTTCTGTTGACAGAACGGCAAGGAGATTGCCTACTCCTGATGGCACTGATATTCACTTCTGGTACATCGTGCCTTTTGGTTTTCAGAAGATCATTTCAGACCTCAGACCCAGAGGACTGTGACCCTACAGCACCAAGAATGGAATGTTGTAGCTCTTTGGCATATGAAGTACCTGCTGAAGACTGTACAGGAACTTGTTTTGCCAAAAGACAGCAAACAAAAGAACAAACATCAAGATAAATTCCAGAAAGACTGATCATATCCAGATCAAACAAGCTAAGAATTTTGATATCAAAATGCCAATGCAGTTCAGTCAAAAGGACGTATGTCATAAAGTATTACAATGGGCCTTAGGCCTTGTCTTTTAAGGTACTCCTGCCCCCTGAGTAACTTGAGGCTAGCTTTCTTTTCCAATGGCAGTCCCTGGACTGGACACACACCCCTTGTTGGATAGAACCAAGAAAGCAAGTGGAAGCTAGAAAGGACACTGGAGAAGGTTGCAGATTCAGATACCAGAGAGCTTGCTGGAGGTACTGTATACTTTTTCTGTATCCCTTCCTTGTTGTACACTGGAAGTTTTTTGTTAATCAATTAAAAAACAAGTTTTATAGTATGTGCTTCACTGTCCCCTGTTGCCTGGAGAAGGAAAAAATACAAGACTTGCTGCCTGATGATTTGCTTCATTAAGGTATGACTCGAGTAGGAATTTTCTGGAATTAATATTATAAAAATGTAATGTGACATGTCGTGGAATTTTATCAAAGAAGAGCCAGGAGAGGCATTCTCATTCACTCAGTAAGGTCTTTATTCATATTGCAATATGGGAAAAAGCCATCACCCGTCTGTGCAGAGAAGTGAAAGCTGATTCAAAAGCAAGCAGGGAGAGCTCTTGTTTTAAATCTTTTTTTAAGATGACGCAACACTTCAAGGACAAGCAAAGCAGTAATTTTCCATTTCTTATAGGATTTTGCTTTAAGAAAAGAAGAGCAGTTATTCAAATAGTTTCTCATACTCCCTTCTTCAAGCAGCAGAGATAAACATTATTAAAACAACCTGTGCCCTTGACGTGCTATCACACTTTGTTCTAAGTATCCAGCTGCTTCTGCAGCACAGCTCTGTCCGTAAACAACATTTTTAGGATAAAACACTTTTTCTCAGTAACTTTCCATTACAGACAATATACAGCACTAACAGTCAAAAATGCATTATAATATTATATACAGCACTAGCAGTCAAAAAGGCATTATAATATTGAAACGTTTGGGAAGTGTGGAGGGGGGACACATGAAATCTACCGTAGTTGTAGCACACTCTGTTAATGTTTCGGGGTTGCCAACTATTAACAATCAAAGCATTAATAATATTTTGTGGCTCCTGTGTACTTATAATGTACAGTGCAAAGTCCGTTTTGCCATGATTTGCCCAGCATAGGACAGCCTAGACAGGCTGTATGGCTTTCTCCTAAAACCCTAAAAGACTCCTCATATCTTTGAAGTTTTTTGCAGTGTGCAGGAAAGATCCATTATACGAGCTAGCATGTCGAGATTATATTTAAATAAATTATTCTTTACCACCATTTCCCACCATATTCATAAAACCTCCAATGCATTCACCTCAAAGTGCTTGACAGCAACAGCTTCCTGTCCTACTGCTCTATGCAGAGTACAGGGAGGTTCTAGATATTGCGATGGTCAGTGATGTTCCTGGGAAACCACAGCTCTACCAGCCAATCAATGCAACTCGGTTTGAAACATGCCTGTGAGCTTAATGAGCTGTTGGTTCAGAAGTGCCCAGGGCTGTTTTCTGAGCAACTGCAGGATAGAAAGAGATGGTTCTGTAGCAACCATGCGAAACCAAGGATATTGTATCCTTTTTAGAAGGACATTTTTGTGGGTGCGCCATGTATTCCACCCTAACATTTTTTTTAACAAAAACAACATGGATATTATCCAATAGTGCATGTAACGATTTTCAAGGGCCAGCTATTAAAATAAAGGAATCATTTGACTGCGATGAGTTTTAAACCATCCTAATTTGAGGTCTCTCTGCTAGAAGTATTACTTCTTTCCCAGGAGAGTGGTCCTAACTAAGTACAAGTTCCCTGGATTGAACCAAACAAAAACCAAAAAGACTTCTGTGTGTTCTGACCCTCTCAGTTGTTTTTTATTACTTACAATAACAGCAAACCTGATACATGTCACCTCTTAAAACTAGGACAAGACATACCCCAAGCTTTTCTGTTCTTAATTGCCTTCAGACATGTTCTGCAAAGCACTTTCCTGTCTGCAAAAAAAGGCTCTCAGCCTTTGCATGAAGAAACCAAGACATCAATGCTACAGCACTATTTGAGGAAAAAAATGTACTGTTTTTGCAACAGAGCCCTGGTATGTGTGAAGCAGATGCCCTTTATAAAAAAGAAACCGCCTCAAGAGCAGACCTCCAGACCACACTTCAAGTTTTTCATATGTAACTGGAGAGCATAGGCCCTCTTTTTACAGTACCTACACCCCCTTCCAACCAGAGTTGTTCTTTGCTTACACTCTGATTTCCACTGCCACAGCTCAGACAGGTAAAATTAGACCAGATTCCATATGGAGAGAACAGGATGGATAAACCAACACCCCAAAGGTTCTAAACATTTTTAGCAAAGCTGGAAGTACAAACCTCTCTTTTATCATCTGATCCCATAATTTACTCCTTTGTGTTAAGCAGGGATGTTTCAATGGAAGCGTTGCCTGGGCACTGATATCGATACATAAAAAGGGTGATGGAGCTGGAGGCTATGGCCTCTTTCCATAAACTGTCAAAGCCTTTTTTTACCTGACTCCATAAAGCACAGTATTCTTAAGCTTGGTCCAAATATTATCAATATCAGTGTCTAGTCTTCAGACATACGCCTTGATAATAAGAGATTTATGCCCTGAATTGCATGAAGGAGTGTTATATAAAGACAGTGGACTTCTTACATGCATTAGAAAGAGAAAAGAGAAAAATGCAGGAAATATTTTTATGTACAGCCATCTTCATGAACATATCCTTTAGCCACAATGTCAAGATTGCTCTGCTTCTTCATCGAGACCCAGTAGCACAGCATCGCCCACAATGCAATGAGACAACAGCTTGAAAGACCAGGGTTCTGATGTATCCGGGTGAGAGGCCTATGGTGTCTGTCAACTGATCACAGGGCTCTTGTCTGGCTGTCTAGACTGTGGCTATCAACCCAGCTAAACAGCACAGTGTGGGTTGGCAGGACTCCAGTGAAGTTAATTAAGAGATCCCTACCGTACGACAGGTCATGAGAGGATTAATTATGCCTCCAATTCCAGCTCCGTCGACAGTAGGAACGGTAACTCATATTAAAAAGCTGCAGCCAGGTTGTCATTTCCCTTGAGGGGTGAACATATCTACTTTATTTACTATTATTAATTGCAGTAAGTATGCTACTTAGCTAAACAACATCCCCAGCAATTTAAAGCATTCTCTCCTTAGGGATATGCATTTTACAAGATCCTAATTACAAACTACAGTTAAAATGAGTCATGGGTTTGTTGAGAGTCGTTAACCAGACTCCCGTGGTATATCACTTCAGCGATCCCAGGGATATTAAAATTAAAAGCATGAAAGGTGTGGTCCAAAGGGTTTGATAAATCGATTTTGAAATAGATAAGGAGAAAGAAAGCACTTTATGTAACTTATAAAAAAACAGAACTCAGTTAAATAAAATAAGGACAATGAAATGCAGTCACAGTGTTTAAAGGCACTGGAAAGGTCAAGACAGAGCAAGAACAGAATGTTACAAAGCAGGCAAAAAGAAATAATAAAATGTCTCAGTGTTACAGAAAAAAATGAAGGAAGGATGATAATTACTGGGCAATGTGTAGATGATGAAAGGGCTGATGTATAAAATGGCTGGTATACTCAGGTGTTTACCAAGGAGTAAACTTGACAAAATGCCTCAGAGTGAGGAAGGCTCTATATGAAACAATATTAGCATAGAAAAGGTAGAAATATCACAGGTGCTAGAAGCCAATCCCACAGGGCCTGATGGTATTCTACAAGCTGTACATACTGTAAGGAAACATTCAGAAGCCATTAAACAAACTCTTCCATGAGTAACGCTTTGGGAGTTGGATCGTGGTTTTTCAGCACATCTGAATTAAGGTTATTGCAGCCAGATTCCTTGCAGTGCTGAGTTTTCTGTCTCCCTTTGTAGCCGATGGGAACATTCACACCACAGCACATGATATAGTGTATCTGGTCGGAAAACGGGATCTTCTGGTTCAGTCTTGCTTTAGCAAACCTGCACTGTGTAAATGTGCACAGAAGTACTGACACCGTCTGGGAATCAAAAATGATAAGTGAACGTGTAAGTTAAGTTACAAAAAGCAGATAAAATGAACTTCACAATCGCAATTTTGTTCACAGATCATTTGACATCTGGATTTTATAGCTTTACCCTGAAAAAAAATGGTTTTCTCCTTCTATTTCTGGTGGGAGGAAAAATGCTAGAATGACATTAAGCCCCTAAGAAAAGATCTTACTATAACTTAGTGTATAATCATCTTGAAGCTCCTGGAAGGCAAACAAATACTGAAATCCACAAACTAATGGTACGAGAGTGCAGAGATAGAGCCTCAGACACCTAAAATCAGAAAGAGGGTGTGGTTCCTTGAGAAGGATCAAAGGCACTGCTCATGCCATCATACAACAGATTATCACCCAAGATATTTAAAATAGAAAGGACAACTACTGTATATACTGTACATGAGATTGCATCAGAGCTTGAAGTACTGTAGTCTACCTACTCCCCTGTCCAGCTGCAGAAGATAAGAACCAGAGACTGAATAAGAGCCAATACAGTGAAGGGGTTTCCCTCAATAGGCAGTTACACACTCAGCCATCAGGTGGAAAGATTTGCTAGTATTCAAATGGATGAACCACAGCATTACTTGCATCATTTTCTATTGAAAACCGAAGACAGGCCATTACACAAAAGAGAGCAGGTACTTTATATTGGCCAAAGGAATGCAAGTCATGATGTTGAGCCTTTCAAGACTGCAATTTCCAACAGCTGACTACAACTGAACTACCAAGTAATTTGGTTAATGGTGTGGAGGACAACAAAAATTAAAATCAGGCATTAATACATCTAAATATAATTAAGCCAAAATGTTTAACAACAGAACCTTAATTACAGTCAATGTACTGTACTTTAACATACAGTATATCTTGCAACAGATTATTGTACATGACATTTCTTTATTTCTGTCATACTGAACCAGGTGCTCTTAAAGCTGCTTCGGTTTAGACAATCAGCTGTCTTTTTATTTTACTTTGTTAAAGTGGATCAGATGAAGTCTGTCCTATGGCAATGATATTGATCCAGCAGACAACACAGATTTTCCACATAGCTTTGCTGACGTAAGGTGCTAAATAAGGAAACTGAAGATTATACTTAGTCCTCTGCATGTAAAACATCTGCACCTCCTGTGTGAAGACCATAACGTCTGGACCTTCTCCCAGTAGCCAGCTTGCTCAAACTCCTTCTCTGCTGTTATGTGCTGTATATATTCAGAGTACTGGCTGTGCAAAAGTTACAGGTATTGCCACATCCAAGGCAATTTCACATCCCAGGGACTGGCCAACCCTGGTATTTGAATTTGAAAGCCACAATGCCGCTCTTACAGACCAGTTTATAAAGTCTTGAAACACACATAAGTTTTGATCAATTTAGTAAAGTTAGTTTAATTAAGTAACGTTAATTGATTTAATGTCAGAAATGCCCAACTCTGGTTCTTGAGAGCTGCAGTGTGCTGATATATACTGTACATTTCAAATAATATCTGCACTACTGTACCTACAGTGGCTATCTAAAGTATTCACCCTCCTTGGACCTTTTCACATTTCATTGTAGGATAAGATCATTTTATTGGCCATATACAATTTCTTGTATCAGGAATTTGTCTTTTCACATACTCCAACTTGGTCTCCATGAGACACACAGACAGGGAGAGAAGCTTGGGTTCAGAGCGCAGGGTCGACCATTCATACTGTACAGTGACCCTGGAGCAGTTGGGTTTAAGGGCCTTGCTCAGGGGCCCAACAGAGTAGGATTCCTCTGCCAGCCGTGGGATATTAAAATGAAAACCTTCCAACCACAGGCACGGATCCTTAGCCACAGAGCCACTGCACCACCCCATGTTCCAAAATGGAACATATTTAATTTGAGTTTTTACCATTGTTCAACACAGAGCACTTCCTAATGTCAAAGTGAAAGCAAAATTCTACACCTCCTCCTAAATTAAATATAAAACAGAATATAACTGATTGTATTCAGCCTCCTTGAGTCAATATTTGGTACATGCACCTTTGGGAGACATTACAATCATAAATCTCCGTCAGCTTTGCACATCTGGACACTACAAGTTTTGCCCAATCTCTGTAATCACCTGCATATGCGGTTAATATGAAATTGCTCCAGCTGTTTGATATTTTAAGAGTTACCAAACAAACAAGCTGGAGCAGGGCTCTGCAAGACAAAGAGCTGACCTCACCAATCATATCCATACATGACACAAATAAAATATTGTGATCTAAACAATTCCTAGCAAACTAGAACATTTATTTGAAGTGAACATTTCTAGGCTAAACGCAGATAACCAAATTAGAACATAAATTCATTTAACGTCAGATGGGATTACTGATTTCCAAACCTTATTTGTCTTTGCAAATATACGGATTAAGCTAAATGATTGTGCTAGATTAAAAAAAATAATGTGAACAGTATAAGCACACATGGGGGATGATCTATAGTGACTGCCAGGAAAGGTCTCATTTAAAAAAAAAAAGCTATGATGAAAAACATTCAAACCACTGACGGGTTTGTTATGTTACTACAAAAATGCTGTATACATATGTTGACAGCACCAGGCACAAAAAAATAAAATTTTCTGGAAGTTCGATATGTTCGACATATAACAAAAGGAAACAGAGGCATTGTCTCGGATCACAACACAACCAAAAGAATAGCCGTCCGTATGTCAACAGTGCAACCTCCATACCTACAGTACACCACCAGAGGCCATGCAGCACTTCTCTCAACTCTCAGCTCACTTCTTTACATTAATTTAACAAAGCAAGACGTCAAGACACTGGTTCACCTATTCAGATGGTCTAAATGATTCTTTTCTTGTCTCCTAAGCCACCTAAGAGGCTTCTCAAAAAAGCAGCTAAGATGCCCAGGCCTCCCAAGACCTGCTCTATGGAATGGCCTTCAGGCATGAGCACAGCACAGGTGTGCAGTGGGGAGACAAGGACCACAGGAGATCCCTACTCAGGAAATGGGACTGTCCCGTGACAGTTGCTGAGTCAGAACAGGAGAGAGACATGTCAGAGAATCCCAGGAACATACCGTTTCAAAACATAGCAGAAAGAAACTACAGTACCAGATCTTCAACAAATATACTGAAACATAGTAAATCAAGAGGAACCAGCGTTAATGGCTGGTCTGACACAGATTTAAATATATGAAGAGTATGGGATCACCAAGCAAGTCTGAAAAGCATTAGTAATATAAAGGTATTGCAAGACAGCAGCAAGTTGCTCTATGCTGTGCCAATATAAAATACAGGAACGCTATCTCCATGGCAACAGATAAAGGTCTAAACTTTTTGAATTTGTAAATATTTGCAGCACTTTAGCTAAACTGAACACAAAATGAGCCGAACTAAAATGTTGAAGCACAACTTTATTTTTAGTCAGAAAGCTGGTCAGACTTAAAAATGGATTAAGCTGTATTGACTAAAGCCACATCACTTAATGAATCCAAGGTTTCTATCTTCTTTTAGAAGAGCTCTTTTAATTGGATCTGCACTGGATAACTGTGTAGTTAAAAGCTTAAGAGCATTTTTTGTTCTGCAGTTAGAGTCTATGATTCTAAATATGAATATGGAGGCTACAAATTCCAATTTCTTTTGGTGGAATTTGGCTTTATTATAAAACCAGTAAAGCCAAAATGTTTGTTTTTGTAAAACAATTTTGTACAAAATACAAAGTTCTGAAAATATAACTACAGACCAGCACTCTTTTTTACAATGTCATCAAACCAATACAAAAGACAGTGTAAACCTTGATGAAAATGAATCATAAACATTTCCTTTTCAATAATGTCATGACAGCTTAACTGCCAGCTGCAGCTGTAAATCTTCAGTTAGATTGCCCCATAAGCTTTAAAACCATCAGTGAATTCACAGACCTTGGCTGAAAAATGGTGCAGAATTACTCTGATATAAAAAATTGCTGTGGTAGATATTCATAGAAATTTTCCACTTTTACTTTGGTAATTCACCTTGTCTTTATTTTGACTGTGTGATTCACCTTGTTTCCCAAGTGCTTCAATAAACTTGACAGGCAATGTCATGATTTATACCAGTACATGTCGATAAGAGAAGTGTCACCGTCTTTACAAGCATTTACTAGGACCACCCAAACTGCAGTCATATGTAGCATTGCAAAACACAGTACGGCACAGTCAAGCACAAGTATACCTTACTAAAAGCAAGATAAAAAATACTGTAGGTTAGAATGTACAGGACAAAAACCAACACATTATAATTAAATCTTCATATAGGTTGTGATAACAGATCATTCATGAAAGGGGTAGTAGGACATTTTTTCTGTTTAGTAGAACATTTTCTTTATCTTGTGCCCTACTAAAAACAGACTGGATAAATGGTGTGTTTGCATACAGTAGCTATAGAAAGGAGCTACTGGAGAGAATATTTAAATGACAAAATTAAGGCTTTATTAAATAAACATTAAAATGCAAATTCTCTGACTAAAGGAAAGGTTTGGAGAACAAATCTATTAGCTTCTTTCAGAGCTGCTGCAGAAGACTAGATACAGTACCTGCTACCAAGCACTGAAAATTGTCATTCTAGGTAAAACTGTACATTTAACTAGTTCAAAGTATTAGAGAACCCAACTTTTTCCCTAATAATTTCTTTACATAATTTTTTCTCATAACTGCATATAATTCTACTGTTCGCATCATTCACCCACCCTCTACTCTGAAAGGGCTCGGAGAGTAACCACAAAAAAATACAGACACCAGTTGTGTAATGGACTATGCTTTTTATTCTTAATACATGCATTTGCTCCCTAAGAGGCCAAAGAGTAAGATAAATTTGAATATATATTTACACAGTATATGAACAAATATGGCTTTAAAAAGACCTTGTAAAAGAATCTAGTGCAAATTACAGTACATGACAGTAGAGGCTTCAGTAAGTATTATAAAGAGTGCCTGTGAAACCTTCAACCCATCTTCAAGACATCGGCACAATGCCCGATCATGCCCCACAGCGCCCCTCATTACCCTGAAAGTCTAAACCTAACCCTAAAAATAAACTTGCTACAGATAAAAGAAGACATTTAAGAGGCCACTGATTTTCCTCTCAATTTACTTTTAACTTGATCTAGTGGAACTGAAGCACACAAAACGAAATGCAGAAAAACTAGGAATGGGTTGCACTACACTGCCCAGTACAGAAAAGAAGAACTTGATAGATTCTGCCAAGAGGACTAGTTCCCTCAATGCAGATCTTTTAAAAGGCTGACAGCCATTCAAATTCAGGACACCACAGGAGTCCAGATGTCAGACCCCCGATGAGCCCAGCTACCCCCTCCTACCTTGGGACAGCGTGCCTGTGACGAAGCGGTAGAAGTAGCGAGCCACTTTGGTCAGCTGTCTCTTACACCTCTTCCTGCACTGACTCATCTTGGCCGGACTCCCCTCCTTGGCGTGCCCAATCTCCGCCGCCACCGCCACCGCCACCGCCACCACCGCCGCCTCACGGAGCACAGGACAGCAAGCACGTGCCGTGGTGAGTGGCTGCGGTCTGGGATGCTGCTCGCTTTTTCAAGAGGACTTGTTTCGTTCCAGCTGTAAGGCGCTAGTGAACCCGGAGAGTTCGTCTCCACCCTCTAGTCGGCCACAGCTCTGTGGCTGAGGCGGGCTCTGCGAGGGGCTGAGGGTGGTAGTTGCCACCAATGCAAAGAAAAGGAAAAAAAAATTGTAAAGCTGACACTGAAGGCACCCAGTAGTCTTTTCTCTGTGGTTTTTCAAGTCTTTTTCAGGGTTTAGTTCCTGTCCGCGGGCACGGCAGGGAGCCGGGTGTTCTTGCTTTTTGTTTTTCTTTTCTTCGGCTGTCCGTCAGCTGGGAGGTAAACAAAACCCCGAAAGAAAAGGGAACAGACCAATTAGTGATCACAAGCTCTTCCTCAATGCTGCTGGTGCACCGCCTTTCCCCACCCCACCCCCCTCTACACTCACACAAACCCTCCAGGCACGGGAGTCAAAGGACGAGGGGCTAAAGTCTTCTCCGTCTGTTCAAGCAAGCCAAAAGCCTGGCTTGGGGGGGGGAAGAACCGCCTTCTTATTCTAAACCCTCTTGTCGTCTCACAGCGGGGTGAAGCGGGGACTTCACCTCGCTGAGGGAGGGAGCTCCGCGTGAAGGTGTAGCGGCGTGATGCCACACCAATGGCAGCCCAGTGCGTTTTCCCAAGGGCACGCGCCAGGCTCAAGTATGAAGAGGGGAAAAATAAATCCTGAGAAAAGTGCCCAGGGCTGAAGGTTTCACGGAGTTTGAATTCCCCTTTCTCTTTCTGTGAGAGACCTGTGCTATCCTTGATCGCGGATCCGCAGAGACAAAAAAGCAACTAATCCACCTGTCTTTTCTTTCTGAAATTAAATGTGCATAAACACATCTGTAAAAAGGTGAGCAGCAGAGTGCTGTTTTTCTCTACCACGACTAAACGGTTCTGAAGTGATTATCGTGGCTGAACAGAGATGAAGATCTTGGTCCGCTCACTTCTTTCTATCTCTTCGCACTCAGCAGGAAGGGAAAGCAGAGCTGTTCAAGATTCCACGTCCTCTTTTGCCTGGTTTCTAAATCTTTTTCTTAGGTGCAGAAAAATCCACCGCCGCCGACATGGACTTGCTTGTCAAGGTGAGTAGAAGAGCAGTCTTCTTTCTCTCCTTCTTTTATCTCGGTGCCATCCCCTCTCTCTCCCTCGCTCTAGTCCACGGCTCACGCTCAGTTTGCCTGGCTTGCTGGATGCTGTGAATTAGAGGTGATTATGGTCGCCCCGGCAACCACAGACTCCATGGGTTTGGCCTGACCAATCACAGCCAGAGCAAAACCTGCCCATCTTAGGCACTCGAACAAAAACAAACAAACAACATTACTACTATAGCTAATCAATTATTCAGCCATAATAATGGATGGAAGATGCCTGTCACACAGGTGACAGGGCTCCAGGATCCTCCACAGCAGCACCACGGACTGATGAAGTGTAATAAAAGCACAGACACCACTATAATGGGGGAAAAGCTGACACATAGAGTGAGTGAGCATACTGCTCTTTGTTTCTGCATTCCTTTTCTTCCAATATAAGAGTATACATTTCAACATTAGGAAGGTGTGGTAAAAATAAACCCCAGTGTGATACACAGTCCATTGCAAATGTGCTGCAGTCTGCTCCATTTTGCGTTTTGAGTTTTATTTTATCATCCACAGTTGAACTTTGCCAAATTAAACATGGCAGGGCTTTGGATATTTATTAGAATTTTTCATTTTTGCAACAGGTTAAAAAATCTTCTTCTTATTTTAAGTTGTATTGTTTCAGAACTGTTCAAGAGTCAAAGAGCATTAGTGCTTGCACTTTGGGTGTTTAAGATCCAACTTTACAACTTTTAGTTTGTGAGGTGTAGTTTTAGTTATTATCTACAGTACATTAGAACTGAATTAGAAACCTACAGTAATCCGATGCTTGCTGGATATTTATCTTAAAAACACTGCTACATTTCCACACCTAATTGTACATCTGTCTTCTTTACTGCATGTTTGATTGAATTGACTGAATGCACATTGTTCTCAAATGTGCAGCTACAGCCGTATGTTTTGACAAATTCTACATTACTGTGGAATTACTAACAGTATATGAAGTATTACAGGGCCCCTGGCTTCAGAAAGGATCTCACATTCCATCCCCAAACCTCTTGCTGTAAAGTACAGACTACTGCCCCTCTGCAAAACTAACTACGGTATTCTGAACACTTTCACTATCGAAATCTGTTCATTGAGGTTGAGACCTACAAAATATTCAGAGCTTAATAGCTAAAAAAATGTAGGCCAATCAACCTTTTTTTCTGTATTGTTAAATAGCTTCGTCATGGCTAAGTGCCTAACATTTTTTTAATTGCTATTAGGTAAAGCAAAAACAATCATTTTTTAAGTTAACACAAATGATTGATGTGCATGTACTTTATTGCTATTTAACATTTCAAACACTCATGAGAAGCTTAAAAAAATTTAAAAAGAGATGAAAAAATGCTAAGCAGGGCCACAATATTCCCTTATAATAAATAAGATGAGAAATGACATCCATTCTTTAATTTCCTGACCAGGAAATCAAGCCGGAACCTATCCCAGTAAGCAACAGGAGCAAGGCAGGGTGCACCCAGATGGGACATCAGTCACTGCAGGGCAGATACACAGACACACACACACTCACTATATTTTTGGTCTGGCGGGAAACCAGAGAGCACAGGCAGAGTACAAGCTCCATGCAGATAACACCCCAGGTCCAGAATTAAACTCAGGGCCCCAGCAATGCGGGGCAGCAGTGCTAACCACTGCGCCACCGTGCCACCCATGATAAACTATATATTTTAAAAAATAAACAAATCTGGCTTTGATGATGAAGCAACAGTTAGGATGTCCCAATAACTTTAATAAAGCTGACACGATTTCCTGATTGACCATCTCTAAATATGGGTATCAGCTGCAGTTTTTTTTTTTGAAAAAACAAAGGGAAGACAGCGTTTTACAAGTAAAAGGAATAAATAGCATTAGTTCAAGAACACATGGAAGGGTGCAGAGTTGTACTTGACTCAAAATTCTATCTAAACGTTCAATGTCAGTGTTCAAGCCGTTTCTTCACATCAGGATGAAGTGTTAAAAACTATGTTAAGCAAATTTGGAATATATTAATGAACTGCTCAGTATGCAACCAAAAGTACACGATCATTCTCTTATCATAATAGATAAATGCTCCATTGTTTAAGTGATGATGATGAGAATTCCTTTGACACAAACTGGGCTTGTGCCAATTTCTCTTCAGAACATACTAAATAATACAACAGATCCAACTGTCCATACACTTTACAGTATACCCCTTTTTGTATTATTTTTAAAGCATTATTAAAGACATGACACAGTATTTGAAAAAGTCAAATATGCATGAAGCAATATGATGCAATATGATGAACACAGCATCTGCCAATAAGATTTAGAGACATAGACATGATGTAATCCGACACCATTTTAAAAATGAATCATTAAAGGCCACCCACAGAGTTAATAGGGCTCTGCTGTAGTAACTGGCAATAACTGGAAAATGAATCCAGCAGCTTCACCATCACATCAAAACAAAAAACTAAAATGGAAAAAAAACCAAACATTGCTGTCATTCTATCTGCTGTATACTGTATGTCTTTTTTGTATTAATAGTTTATATTCATAGTTTGCCTATCATATCCAATGTTGTTTCACAGAATCCTTTGGTTGATTAAATCCATCCATCATCCATTAAGCTAAATAATGGATTTAGAAAAAATAGAAATTTCACTAGTGGGTAACAAATGTCAATTGGAAAAACTTGAGCGCTTCACAGTAATGGTGGGTGGCTTCTCCATTCAAATGTCAGCTGTAGTTAGGAATCTAGAAGTCACACTTGATCATCTCCTGCCTTTTGAGCCTCAGAAATATTGCCTGCTTTAGGCAACTCCTATCAACATCTGATTCTAAGTGCTTGATTTGTGCATTTTTTAGCATCAAGGCTTGATTTCTCCAACTCTTTACTTTATGGGCTCCCTAACTCTCTTCCCAAGTTGCAATACAGTATGACCAAAACTCTGCAGCTAGACTTTTAACTCATACTAGACCTTAGCAGCATATTACTCCTACACTTACTGTACTGTAAGTCTCTATAGTAGTTACCTGCAGTATAAAGTCACGTATTCTTAATAAGATCCTGTTACTGACTTTCAAGGTTCCAAACAATCCGGCTCCATCTTACATCTCTGACCTACTCTATGTTAACACTCCCTTCCGTAGGCTCTGGTCAGTTGAGACGGGTCCTTTGCTTAATGTATCCAGCACTAAATCTCGGATATTTGGTAATCGTGACAAATTATTTCACCCTCTTCAAATCCAAACCTACATTCTACTGTATCTGTATAAGCCTGTAAACTCTTAATTTACTTTTTTCTTTTAGTTTTTCTTATTTCTTTCTTTTACTTTTCTTGTACTTTTTTTTGTCTTTTTCTTTAGCTAGCATGCTAGTGTAAAGTGTCCCTGGATTTGGAAAGGTACTTTAGTAATAAGATATACTGTTGTTAGCTAATACAGTGTTGCAAGGAAACCAGAGTATATCCAGGCAAGCAGAGGGTGCAAGGCAGGGTACCACCAGGGCAGGATGCCAGCCCATCGCGGGGCACCCACAGATACGTACAGACTCATACTAGAGCTAATTCTCCTATAATTAACTTAACAGTACGTCTATGGACTGTGTGAGTAAACCCACACAAACACAGGAAGAACATCCAACAAATAAAAATTCAACCCAGGCCCCCTGAGCTGCAAGGCAGCAATGCTAACCACGGAGTCATCGTGTTGCCTGGTTAATTAAATCACATTTTGTATCCTTTTGTATTTAGTTACCTGTGAAACGGCGACTTTTGTTGGGTAATTTCATTTAACTTTTCACTGTTACCTTGCATGAAGATATGGGTAAATCAATGATAATCGCTATGATTCAACACTTATTTTTTAAACTTTGTCCTGATCTACCTATCTTTTAAGACACATGGTATTGTAATTGGGGCTTAATTCTATCATTTTTGCCCAATTGCTCTAACTTTTATTTAGTATTGGAGGTGCAGACAGGAGGAAAAGAAAAGATTCAGGTGTTCTCCTCAAGACCCTACATACAGTAATAAATCAATAGCATTATCAACAGATTTTGTTTGAAATGACCCAGGATTCCTCTTTTTCTGTTTGTAGACATCCCCGTATATGGGGTGAAAAAATGAATGTGACTTAAAGGTTAATTACAGTTTTAAAAGCTTGACAATACTGTACATAAAAACAGAACTGGAAAATCTACACTTATCCTCAGTGAAGGCTCACAGTGGTGATGGCTGCCATGGTGGTATTCAGATATGTAACTGTGATGGATTTGTGGTGGGGTACAAGCACAGAGCAGAACTGAATTCCCAGTGAAAAAAGTCCACAAAAGAAGCAACCATCTGATCGAGCAAAATAAACTCTTGAATGCAGGAGATGAGGACACAGGCAAAGAGCAAGGTATTGAAATCTTGACCTAGCAGATCAGGGGCTGGAGCTCTTTGACCAGTCACACTGGGTGAACATCAAAGTGGTGGAACCACAGAGAGCTGCCATACAAAAATAGGCAGCCTTGGGGAACACTAAAACTGTGACACAACACCCCAGAGAAACTAGGGTAAATTCAGTGCGGCTGGGTGGCCAATCCCTCTCCTGCAAACCTTTATGAAGGAGCTTTAACGTGAGAGAATATTAAAATACTGATTATAACAATTAGCTTCAGATTCTGTGAGATGAGGCATTGAACAATTTGATATACATCACACACTGCTTTCCCACTGCTACTTGATCAAGGTGCACAAAGCAAGAAAGGAGAATCTACGTTCTTCCTTTGATCTCCCCATACCCCCCAAGGCATTTTGTGAAATGACAGAAATGAGCAGAGAATGAAACAGAATCAAACTCTTCTGTGTTTGGTAGCCTGGTCTCACATGTACTCATGAGGTATAGAGTGGAGTCACGTACTGTAGCGTGTGGATATTATTACCACGGAGACACCACAATGTTGTGGGAAAACTGAGGTACAGTTCCACCTACAGCACCTCCCACTGTCAGGGTTTTGTGTGGCTGTAAATGCACTCACGTGAACAAACAAGGCAGTTGGAACTTTGAACCATATTAAACATGCAAATTCTACCAAGAAAACAGGAATAGAAAGGGAGACTCTTTACAAATTAGAGACAATCTGACACTTTTCAATGTGACACTTGAATACAGTCATAGAGCAGGTTACTGGATTAATTCTGTTAGGAACCTGCCTTTTAAATTCAGAATTCCAATCTAAAAATTAAGGTGCTTGAACAGCAAAGAAAAAAAATCACTTCCATTTTATGACAGTATCTTCATTTATGTTCCCTGTCAGAAAATAAATGTAAGGGACTTTAACAACATGATGCACAGCAGAGCCTGCTCCCCTAATAAATGTTCTTTTGAACCTGAGAACCTCCCTTTTCAATTCAGGACATGCTGACATCTGAGAACTGATTGCTTCTTGACAAAAAAATAAGAAAATCGACCCTCCACATTTCTGGGCGCCTTTATGCACTCTGTGCACATCTGTGAAAAACCTGCTTGAAGAAAGAAAGAGGGCTTTATTTGACTCAGTAACTTGGCCAATTCATGCCACATTCACACAGAGCACGATGGCACCAGCTGGCATGCCTGTCACCCAGACTTTTAACAGGCATTTAATGGAGCTCAATTTGTAGGAAAAAATACCTTCCTCTCCCTTGTTCTCTTTTTTATCTTACACTCTCACAGTCGTGCTATTCTGCTCATCACAGTCTTTATGTGTTATTGATGGAAGGGAGTCCTTCGGGATTGTAAGGGCGGTGAGATACTAACCATTACTTATGTCCTTTTAAAATATAAAAGAGATGTTGCTACTACAGCTCATCTAATTCAGCTGACCAATGTACAGCTGGGGACACAATTTACACCGGCTGGGGTTTTAGAAGCTCCAGGATCTATAATAGAAGCAGTCAAGAGCTGGAAATGTGGTGCAGCAAAACTGCCCTGCCATACATGTAATAAGTCCCTGTAAATCCTAAAAACCCAAACTAAATCTTCAGCTATAGATTGTGAAATGTATTTCCCTGCTGTCTGAGTATAACTGTGGATCACAATTCTGAACTTACTGCTTCTACTGTAGGTGCTGCTACTGTAGTTGCTAGATTTCATGTACAGGTAGTAGGGGTGAGCAGTAATCTAGGTGAGTAAAGCTAGGTGAACACTTCCAGTCACAAAGGCCCAGATCCTGCACTGTTTTCTACTTCAGCACCCTGACTACATCCCCAGACTGGACCACCCACCTTCAGCACAGTGGTGAAGGAATACAGTCAATTATGTCTCCACCGCACCACTCACAGATGACATTTGTAAATATAATGACTTTCTTTTCATCTTCCCCAATCGGTGCAATAATTAGTGCTTCCAGCCCTATTGCAGGGCCCATAGAACAAAACAATGAAAGCAGAGCCATTTGCAGGGCAGAATCTTTAAGGCTTTCTTTCTGTTCTGTCGTACTGCCCTTCCGTGGTCTTCAGCCTCTGAAGCTGTAGAGCTGTCAGTGTGGACAGGATGAGTGAAGGAGTCCTGGGTGAGCTGCTGACTTTCCCTTACAAGCATGTAAAAGAGCCTTGGTGCCTGGGTATTCATTCTGTTTATTGATCTATCTCATCAAACAGACATTCAATAAGACACACTGCTTTTCACCTCAGAGGCACAGATTTGAAAATGGATGCCATGGATTGCAATCTATGAGGGTAGCACTGCAGAGAGAATTTCTCTGGGTTGTGATGTTAAAAAAAAAAAACTAAGAAAGGTGTTGAAATAATAGGAATATTATTCAATATGGAACAATACTGAGCACTTCTTTGTCAGACAATATACTGCCCACTTTCTCCTGTCCATACTTGTACTTTGTGCTATACATATCAGTTTTCTCCAGGGCTTTTTGTGCCTTGTCTAATTTACAATACCAAGCTACTGTACCAAATACGAGTTTATGCCCCCTCCATTTACTGCTTGACATTTTGTCACTGATTTTCAGTTACAGCAACTGAAACAGGTGTATTGACTTATATATTGAGAATTAGTTATTAAAACTGATTAGACTGATTTCATCCATTATACCACTACCAACTTTACTTATCACTAGTCTCAGCAAATAACTATTTTTTTTAAAATTCAAATGTACAAAATTATTGTACATTGACAAATTAAAAAAACAACAAATATTAAACTAATACTAGACATACAGTGCCTAGCTATGCTTTACTGTTGTTAAATTTGTTACAGGTTACAGCTGACAAAGTTCTATCTTTAGAAAAGTTTTTCCACCTCAGCCTGACAGCATTCACCGTAGCTTTATCTTTGGAAATACCAGGTGGAGAAGCCAGCCAGTCAGCTGTCACTCACTCCCACAGTCTGCAGCTCTGTAGTGTGGTTGAGCACAATGGCGACCCATGTACAAGAAGCAGAAACCCAGGCAGAGGACTCTCCCTGGGACGGATCTGAGCAAATCTTAATTGGCTACACACTGCACTGGTCTGGGGAAAAAAAACGGGAACAGTGCCCTGTCATGCCAGCAGCTTGGACTTGTTAAACTCTAAGTCCACACTGAGCCCAGATAGGTGAAGGCACAAACCAACCTACTGTATAGCAGGATCAGTAAAGACTGACTTTGAATACCATTGATGTGGGGGTATGCAGGCCAAATTAGCTAGTTCCTGTGTGAACTTTTAATATGGGAGTTTGAGGTTTTTTTTATTTCACAGTGAAACAGGTAGCATTAGAGCTCCACAGCTCCAAATTCCTGGATTTGATTAAAAGCTCTGGCATCTACTGTACCTGTGTAGAGTCAACGTCTTCATGCATGGCACATTTAATCAAAGGGGTGCCACCTAGGCTAGATTTGCCTGCAGTCAAGGATAGAGCGTATGCCCTCAAGTGCACTTACTTAAAGATTTAGACACTGCCACTTATCTGCTAAAATAATATAATTCTGGTTTTGGTTCAAGAAAAGTCAGTTGTGTATGAGCTGCTGTCTCCTGTTTTTGAACTGGGTATTGGTCTGCATACATATTACCTCTAGACTGAATGTCTAATTTTAAAATTTCAACAATCCATATGCTTTATGAACTCACACAAAATGGGATTTGGGTGAGTGTGGCCCGCTGTAGAGATGGACTTTTTTCACCTTTATTAAATGTAAAAAAAAAAATTACTGGCCTCTGAAACGATCCTGCACATCAATGGAAGCTGCGAAACAGAAACAGAGCGATGAACTCCTCAGTGGGGAAATCTCACATTGCAGACCTCCTAGATCACACAGAACTGTTCTTCACAATCCACACCTCTGGAAGACACCTGAGGCTCCAATAATCATTTCTGGGATAATGCAAACAAACATCAAAAGTTTTGCTTGTCTAACAGACAATTCTAAATTACAACAAATTTCATTTATAGCAGTAATAAGGCATTCATCAATTCATTACATGGTCAGTACAGAATCACAGGGGAGTCTAACACAGCAAGTCATGAGCACAAGGCAGGATACAGCCTAGACAGGACAAAACTCCATCACAGGGCACACAGACACTAACACACACACTCGCACCATGACCACTTTTTCCCAGAAGCCAATTAACCTACAGTATCAGTATGACTTTGGCATTTCCCCCCTTAATGTTGACTGCATCTTTTTCTGCAACCTTTATCGGGCATTCCGGGAGCCAATTGGCCACAAGTACCAGTACTTTGTTAAGCTGTGGTTCTCCATCCAGATGAGGCATCTGGTCCAAACACTGGACCAAAATCAGAAAAGCAACCGGAAAGCTACACCTATGCTGTCAAGTGGAGCCAGAGGTACAAGACCATGAGACAGCCAAGCCTCTGCACCAACCACAGACTCCTGTACAAGGAGCTGAGAGGGCAACTGGTCGCTGGAGAGAGGCTGCGGGTTCCCAGACAAGTCTGAGGAAGGATGCAGTCAAAGGAGCTAGACAACAAGTTAAATGACCTCAACTGGATGGCCCTGCACCAGAGGCTGGCAACCAGAGAGGTCCTCTACAGACACTTGCTCACCTGCATTGCCCCCAGGACACATGTTTTATCTAGGAGGTGCATGAGCATGTGTTCTGGAACTGTTCCTTCACCAAAGGGTGAGTTGTGAGGCAAAGTGTGAGGCAGAATGGGCAACATTATACAACTCCTGGGAGTGGGAGCGGTGCTCAGTTATCAGTGCATCCTGCTAGGGTGGGCACCAATCAGGTTGGACAAAGGGACAAAGTACTTCCTTTGGCTGCTGGTGTCCCTGATAAAACAAGAACTGTGGAACATGAGGAGCACTCTCATCCAGCACAACTAAACTTTATTGATCCCGAAGGGAAATTGATTAAATTTGATTAATGAAATTTAATGAATGATTGATAAAACCTAGAGGGAGGATGAAGCACATCACTGCCAAATGGGGTTCCTCAACAACAAAGGAGCACTGGAAGGGACTGTGGGCCCTGTACAGGGACTAAGGAGGAATAACCTGCTCCTTTGAGCTCCTTTGGAGGACTGGACAGCCACAGTTTCAAAGCCAGGACAGGGAAAAATGCATGAACAAAAGCAATATTTAAGGCTCAGATCAGATTGAAAAGGAAAAAAAATTGTAATATAGTAGAGATTGCATGGCTTGTTAAGAGTTTGTACTCATTGTAAGATGTCTATTGTGAATGTATTTTGTTAGAGAATCAGTATGTCTTTGGACTGAAAACCGGAATATTAGAAGCAAAGCCATGCAAACACAGGGTGAAAACATACAAACTCCACACAGATAGCAGAACTCAGGGCCCCAGCACTGCAAGGCTGCAATGCTAATAACTGCACAACCATGCCATCCAGTAAAAAAAAAAGACAATGAAAGAGAGAAATGCTGTTTGAAATGCTTTCACCACAAATTAGATTGTAAAATTGCGTTAAATGACATATCAGTTATCAAGTCTAAAGCTAACAACAACTCTTGAACAACCCTGTTATTGGTTTTCAAACAGCGCTGAATGGATGGAAAGAAACGCTGCTTTTGTGCACACAAACTCGTGTTCAAGAGCACCCTTTAGGCTGCACCACTGAGATTCAAAGGTCTCCGCAACGCACATAGGGAAGAACTTTAGATACCACACAGCACAACCTTCAAAGACAAGATTGAAGTGAAAGAGATAAAAGTTTCAGCCATCAGCTGAAGCTGCCCAATAAATAAAAAAGACATTGAAAGATGACAGTGTGACACACAGCATTTAGGCAACCCAGCCTATACATCTCACCTCTTACATCACTCTGGCTGGGAGATATCAAACCCCCGCTGAGAATGACAGATGCATAATCCATCATCTGTCAGAAAAAAAAGAATAAAACATTTGTTTCCACAGGGACAGCCTTTTGACACTAAAGTCAATAGACCTGGTAGAATTCTCTTCACACACCCCCTCACTATAAGCACCCTCAGACTTTCCCATCCTCAGTCCAAGAAACATGTTATAATATTGATTACATGATTACAAGAACTCATTTCCTGAGAAGAAAGTCAATTCTCTGTTGAGGCTGTTGTGTTAAAGCCACAGTGTTTCCCCCAGCCTTCGCTATCAGGGTGGTGCTTCTCCCTGTAGATATGCTTTTGCTCTGCTACCCTCTTCACTGCCTACTGTGGGAGCGTCTGTCCATAGTACTGTCTAGGATGTAGGCAGGCACACTCTCCCAGCTCATCGCTTTCTAGCACAAATGTCACTGATAGCAGGATGCTTCGACTTGACATCTCATTTCCCCCAGAGCAGACTGACCGGAAGGCATCTGTCTATTGAGAAAGCCAGGGTTAGGGTTGCTTAACAGTTCCACTCCAGAAAATTCTAAACAACAGGAGGCTATTCAGCCAATCCAGCTCATTTGGTTGCTAGTAGCAGATTGATCTGAGGACTTAGTGTATCAGCTTCAGCAACATGGGTAGATTTTCAAAACTTCCACAACACTCTGGGATTACAATTTTGAAAACTGAGTTGTGGGTGAAAGAGGAATTGTCCCTCAAAGAAAGATTGTGGGTATACCTACGGTATGTATTCAGGCTCTAGGCTATTCTATATTATGCACTTTGTAGTTCAGGAGCATTGTTACAGATGACGGAATACTTGCTATCAACTGGAGCTGCTTCTGTAAAATCCCCTGCTGAGGTAGATCAGTGGTATCAGGGTGAGGGGAGACAGACCAAAAGCAGAAAAATCCCGTTAGTGTGTGTGAGATGCCTAATGCCTGTATATTGGAAGGCATTCCACATGTAGAAACATTTGCTACATGATTTGCTGGCTTAGATCTGTACAATAATTGGATGAGCTGAGAGTGAATTTTGGACAGACTTAAACAGTTACCGTCCACCCGGATACACCGGTCTCATGATGAGCTAGCTGAGGCATGGATGAAAAGAACCTATCTCTGACAGCACCCAACCCACTGCAAATCCCAAGCCCCTCATCTCTCACTATTTTACCGCTTGATCTTTTCCTTTTCTCCTGAAAATGTCTGATTCTCCCTGCCTGTTTCCTGCCAGTATCGCATTTGTGATTCCTTCCTAACTTAGCTTTGGTCCTCTGTCCAGTATCCCACATTCCTCAGCACACAAGCTGACAGGCAAACAAATCCGTTTTTTTAGTGCGCTGGATTTGTTCACCTGTTCAGCTTCAGCTGTTGGGAGACACCCGAGGGAAGGCAGATCAAAGTCCACCTGGGGATGAATTGCACGTGCAGCCTCATGTCTTCTCTCTTAATAACAATTAATGCATAATTGCTTACACTTACATAGCGCTTTTCTAGACTCCCCCCCACCACCACCAATGTGCAGCATCCACCTGGATGATGCGACAGCAGCCATAGTGCACCAGAACACTCACCACACCTCAGCTATCAGTGGGGAGGAGGGCAGAGTAATGAAGCCAATTCATAGATGGGGATTATTAGGAGGCCATGACTGGTAAAGACCAGTGGGAAATTTGGCCAGGACACCGGGGTTACACCCCTACTCTTTTCGAGAAATGCCCTGGGATTGTTAATGACCACAGAGAGTCAGGAGCTCGGTTTTACATCTCATCTGAAGGACGGCACCTGTTTACAGTATAGTGTCCCCATCACTATACTGGGGCATTAGGACCCACGTGGACGGGCATTAGGACCCACTAAAACCTCTTCCAGCAGCAACCTTAGTTTTTCCCAGGAGGTCTCCCATCCAGGTACTGACCAGGCTCATACCTGCTTAGCTTCAGTAGGTTGCCAGTTGTGAGTTGCAGAGTGATACTGTATGGCTGCTGGCACAGCACCCCTTTGGGGTGCAGTGACCTGCCTGGGAATATCCTAACTGTACCAACTGTGGTGCAAAGTGTGCCCACTCGTGAAAACTTAACTATTGGGAGTACAGCTGTGAGTCCCCGTGTCCTTGAGTTCTCTGCACTGTCCTCATCAGCACAATATTTCTGCGTGCCAATGGGGTCACATGACAGACACCTTGAACTTTTTGTGACTGCATGGTTCCTGTTGACATTTCTTATACAGGCATTCCTCAAACTAAAATGACATCCGCAAACACAAAGTCAGGTTAACACCATTTTAGGAACAGTTCGAGAAGATTTTTCCCCAGTCATGGTATGCCTTAGCAAGGGTGGAGGGGTAACTGTAAAACCGTAATGAGCAACAAGAGATGGAAGTGTAGGGATAGCACTCACAATTGCAGAAACAGAAAAGCGGAGAGCAAAACATCAATGTAATTCAAAGGCATGAAACAATGAACAAATGCATGATATTCCCCCTGCTACTGGCTTGAAGTTTCAAGACATTAATGCAAATGCAGAGAAAATTAACGGAAAGTGTTTAAATGAGTTAAAATCTGACATGTGAAATTGGTCTAGCCTTTACCATTTTCTCTAATGACTATTAGCAATTATTGTCAGAGCCCAAGTGCTCCGTCCTCTTCAAATTACCTCTGTCATTAATTAATTTCTCTCTAAATTCAACCACATCATATACTGTACATAAAAAGCATAAGTCATAATAAAGAAGTAATACTTAGAAACGTGTCAATTTTGAGTTGGGACTGAATTTCACTACCCCCTCCACCTTATATAATTTCGCATGGGATGTGTGTCCAACTTGCATTATTTCACCTTACATAACAGATTTCTATATATCCTTTATATCTTGCTAGTCAGTGCTAGGCATGGATGAAAAGAACCAATCTCTGCTAGCATGCACCATACTGTACAGCAAATCCCAAGCCCTTCATCTCTCACTATTTCACCTCTTGATATTTCCCTTTTCTCTTGGCAGCCTGGACTTCTCCAGGATCACAATGCCTGCATTCTGATGCATTAGTTCATTTAAATCCATTTGCATACTCTTCACTGTGCTTTGGGTATACTGCATTAATTACTGCATTAAGTTGATCTTGTTGTAACCCACAGGTAATAAAACACTCAACTTCATTTTTAACTAAAAAAATTGAATGGCTTTCCACAAACTGAAAATGTAATTATTGGTGAATGAAAGCTCCCTTTTTAAAAGTTTCAAGACAAGCAGATTTATTTCTTCCAGGACAAGAAGATGGTAGTTTCTCATTGACTAGTTAGTCCTCATTGATTTCTGTTGAGTCCTAGTTCCATGTGACTTACAGAGCTCAAGAACAACCATTGGCTTCCTGGAACTCGGTAATCAGCTCCACTCTCTGCTGTCAGGTACTGTAATGGGCCTTCAATGACTCAGAACTTTTGTTTCAAACTATACACCTTATTAATCAGCACACAGAACCACTATTGTTGTGTCTCAGGATCTGGCTCCTTGTTGATGTCATTGGTTTCTCTTAATCCTTTTCTGATTTTTTATCTGTGTGTCATAAAATGAATGATGGAAATAATGGCAAAAGGGGCATGTTTAGCTGAAGTAAAATCTGTGGAAGTCGGAGTACTCCAATTATTAAAAACAGTACAAGAATCCAGGGTCATCCTGCTGTCTTAAATGTCTTTAATGATGGTGAAAATCAATAGTCACTTTGAATGCTGTAAAGCATCTCATCATATACTATATAGTGTAATTGACTAAAGTCTTTGATGAGTATGATGTTTCGTAGGGAATGCTGTGTGTTGCCTGATGAATCATCATAGATTGTTTGCTTATCAAATATTGTAGCAAGATTTGCCTGGGGCTTGCAGATAGGAGCTGAACACTTGAATGCTACCAGCCTCTGACAGGATTATGCAAATACACTTGACACAGACTCACAGGCCTTGAGACTTTATTATTTCTTGCTATTGCTGCTGTATGTGTGCTATTTTCAACTGACTTGTACTGCCTACATCTTGAGTTCAAGCTCCAATTCCAGGATCCAGCCGAGATGATGTAAATCTAAAGTCAGCATTTCAGACGGAATAGTGCTGTCAGGGAACTTGTTGCTGTATTCTGAAAAACTCAGAAATCCAATATTTACTTTTTATTGATAGATCACTGGCCAATACTTTTAAAATAGTGTGATATGCAGATTTCAAAATGCAATCTTTTTTTGTCCATGAAAATGCCAAAACATAAACAGTAGTTTAAATATCTACCCTAACATGATTTACCAAGAAGCAATTATGCCTTGTATTGTCATTTTTTTTTTTAGTATACAGCAAGTGGACATATTTGTTTGTTATCAGCTATGTTTTTTTAATTACTTATCAATGTCTGAGAGAATTACATAGAGAGTAATATTACCAGGGTGTGTGCAATGTGTGCAGTGGAATCTCACAGGACTCTGTTCTGGTACAGGCTGATATGGATCAAATTGTTGAGGACAACAAGCAAGATAAAAGTAGAGCACTAGAGAATGTTTTAGACAGGATTCAAAAGTGGGCAAATTAAAAAATAAATAAATTGAAAGGAACAAGTAAAGATTAATTCCAAGCTAGGAAATAGAGAAAAAAAAAACATAATGAAAGCATGGGGTGTCAGTTCTGACCCAGACCATTCTTTGTTTGAACACTTTTTCACTTGCTCTATTGTTTTTTTCTCCTGTGGTTTATTGCCCTGCTGCCTCTCTTCTTCATAAACATGAACAAAACACTGTTTTTCTTCTGTTTTTCAGTGTGGAGTTAAACTTTTATTTGGTCTGTTGCAGCCAACAAATGTTGATGCAGCTGCTCACTCAAATGGCCTTAATTAAAATCCAGTGTTAATGATGGGGGAAGCAGTATTAGAAAGAAAGGAGCCCCTTGACCAGGAGTTGGCCAGCCTGGTCCTGGAAAGTCCAGCGTGTCTCTGGAGGTTTTCCAGATCTCTTCAAGTACTGATAAGGAGCACCCTGGGAGCAGGTATTAAAGGGTTGTTAAATGAATCAATAATAAACTGAGGTACAGTAGATCATTAAGCGCTGATCTAGAATGAAAATCCACTGACACACTCTGGAACTGAAATTGTCCATCCCTAATCTGGACAATGGGCACTAAAAAGCAAAAAGGGTGCTCTTCACAAAGAGTCTTGAATACAAGAGAAGTTCTGCTGAAACTGTACTATGCTCCCGGTGAAATATGAATTCCAGTTGGGACGACAGTTTGACTTCAACAAACACCGGAAGACATTGAATTCCTTCAAGAATTCATTGAAACTTCAAGAAGTTGATACTGGTGTTATAAAGGATTTAGAAGTGACACCTTAAATCAGTTCAAATGTCATTACTTATTTCTCCATTTCCACACCAATCATTGGGCATTTAAAGAACTTAGCTTCTGAAAAACTATGCAGCACTCCACTTGAAATTAACATTTCCGCTGAACAGTTTGAAGTGTGGTCATTTTAAAATGCTTTACTTCAACTGCAGAAGGCAACTATGGCTCTTCTATTATAGTGCTTGTTTTAACTGATTCTTCATTACTTTTTGTACAAAACACAACAAGTACAGAGATACAAATATGGAAGCTCACAAATAAAAAGGGAAGAGGGGACAAAAAACTCTTAAAGATGAAAAGCCACCTTCCCACACTACCACAGTTTGCACTACTATAGCAAAATCTTGCTGTAATCCTTTTCTCACTGGAGGGATTTGCCAGCACAGAATCAATTAAGCAACAAAGAGTCAAATCTTTAAAGAACTTGTTATATTAAATTCCTGCAACAGAAGTGCCATCTACAATACACATTGATTCAGAATTGTATAGTAACTTTGCCTGAACACAGTATAAATTTGACTAAATTAATACAGACCAGGGTGGCACGGTAGCATACTGTAGCAGTAAGCATTGCTGCCTTGCAGTTCTGGGGCCCTGGGTTCAGTTCCAGATGTGAGGTGCAATCTGTGTGGAGTTTGTATGTTCTCCCTCTGCTTGTGCAGGTTTCCTCAGGTTGCTCTGGTTTTCTCCCACAGTCCAAAGAAAATTTGCCCTGGTGTGAATGTGTGCATGTGTTTGTCTCCATGTGCATGCCCTGCAATGGACTGGTGCACCTGGTGCTCCTGTCCATGGTGTGCCCTGCTTTGAGCTCATTGCTTGCCAGGATAGGCTCCAGGCCTCCATGATCCTGAATTTAATGAAGTGGTTAGAAAATGGATGAATTGATGGATAGTACAAGTGCCCGATTTCCCATTCCCACTGTGCCTACAGTGCCTAGGGCCTACGAAGAAGGGAAACACTAATGACTAATGAAAAATGAGCTGAAACAACATGTTTGCAATCGACTCTAGCTGCTCCAAATCAATAATAATAATCATACGCTATATAGCGGCTGTTCTAGAAACTAGAAGGATCGAAGTGATAGTCGCTTGACTCGCTCCATCAATCACGTGGTTTAGCATTAGAATAGTGTAGCGCCCGCACCGGTCACTTTAGCGGCTGCACCTCCCCTTAGCTATGCGCCCGCAAGGCAGGCTGGGAGCAGCGGCCATGGGGCTGGACTTGAGGTCAGTGTGTCTACCGGAGATTGACCTGGCAGTGCAAATAATGTAGACAGTTTATGAGGAGCCATTGTAAATAGCTGTCAGTATTTGCTGCTTTGTCCTTGTAACCCACTGTAAACTGAAGTACCCCTCCTTAATCCTTATCCTGTTTGTGTGTAACCCCTTTGAGGAGTTTCAGTCTCTGTCTGTCAAAGCCCTACAGGTTTAGGCAAATAAATGTGTTCTTGCCAGCACATCAGGGGTGTGGGAGCTTCATTTCTGTGCAAATCTCCCAGTCATTTCAATAGTTTAAAGTACATCATGTCTATCGAAATATTTCAATTGGCATTTACCCCTTTTTTGCATATTTCAGAGTGAAAGTGCCTAGAGCCTACAAACACCAAAATCTGGCCCTGGATAGTATAGATCATGTCACACAAAAAACTGTACTGTGTGAAAATATTCCAAATGCACTATCTGAAACGTGATAGTATTCTGGCCAGTGAGCAGCAGGAATAAGAAAACATTTAATAGGATCAATTAGAACGACTAAGACTAATAAAACCTTTTAAATTTAAGTACTAGCCAAAGGCACAAGAAGTTTAATGTATAATGTATAATGTTTCTTAATTAGCCCTATACAATTTCTTGCATTAGGAATTTGTCTTTTCGCATACCCCAGCTTTTCTCCAAGGAGACACAGACACACAGAAAGGGAGAGAAGCTTGGGGTCAGAGCGCAGGGTCTGCCATTGTACGGCGCCCCTGGAGCAGTTGGGGTTAAGGGCCTTGCTCAGGGGCCTTGCTTAACCTCTTCCTCTAAAATGACTGTCCTCATTCTGCAGAGCTCAGTCAGAACCCCATGTCCATTGTAAAGGGCAGTCAGTCATGAACTTTACAAGAGATTGTTAACTACGGTATTCTGCAGTCTACAGTCTGTACAGCTAAGACACTCTGCATTGCCTAGAGAAAAGGAAAGACTGCCATCTGCTGGCTCTGCATTGTCAGTACCACTTTAACCCAGGTATGAACAACGGAAAGGTTATTATAAGTTTCAAGTTTCAAGTTCAAGTTTATTGTCATTACACTCATATACATGGTATATGGTATAATGAAATGCTATTTAGCTAGCTCTCAGACATAAGTAGTACAAAGAGAAAAAAAAATAACAACAACAATACAATTGTGTAGCAAAAGAAAGACAGAGACAACAGGCAATGTGCAAAAAAACAACAACAGGCAATGTGCAAAAAACAACAACAGGCAATGTGCAAAACAACAAAAAGGTAACAGGTTATGTGCAAAAATATGCATCAACAGAATAAAATAAATGGATAGAAATTATGGGGAGTGAGCTTTTGACATGAGTAAAAAGTGCGCTTTTCAACAAACTTGTGTGCTTATCAACAACAAACAAGGTGCTAATTAATTTATGGGTGTTCAAAAGTAAATAAGGTATTACAAACCATGGATATAAAGGGTAATGTTCAACGTTCTGATCAAGTCATGGTAGGCAGACAAGATCTATACACTTCCAACCCACAAACCCTTTAGGTAGTTAAGACAACAAGTGATTATCTGACACCCTCAACTTTAACTATAATCAAACCATTTTGAATTATCCAATTTGTGCCTGTCATATTAATCCATTCTACTGAAGATGAGAAGCTTTAAAAACATCAAACCCTGTTACAATATGAACAATATGAACATATAGTGCAGGGTTTTTTTTGGATATACTCATCACACTTTTTCTATGAGGAGCTGTGGATGACTGGAATTCGTTGAAAAAAAAAGTGTGTAAAGAAGATTCCCAGAGATCCTTTCAGATCCTACTACAAATGGATTAGAAGACTCCGGATTTATCGCCCAGAAAAATCTTGTATGAATTTGGGCTGTATCATAATTAATTCAGAAGTGTCATAGGAACTGGGCTGTGTCACACTTAACTATAGTCCACAAAGTATAATACACAGAGTATTACAGAGCAAGTAAGTTACCAATCCAAGCATATACAGTAAATTTTTTCAGGAATATCTTGTCTGACGTTTGTCTGAACCGGGCTGTGCCAAAGTCATATAATCCCTGGGGTTTCCCAAAGACACCACTGGGTTAGTTAGCTCCCTTGCAGCTGCTGGCCTGTCAGACCATTCCATAGGCCTTAGAATCATTAAACATCAGTCATAAATACTGTATTGTCCATTTCACTGTAATGTTCAATGATTAAACACAAACTAAAATACCCAGTAAATAAAATAAAATCACCTGGGCGCTTCCATGCCATAAATACAATACTGGTGACTCGCAGCTTTCAGCCAAAAAGCACAAGATAATATGAATAACACAAACAACAACAACAACAACAATAATAATAATAATAATAATAATTGCGTACACTTATATAGTGCTTTTCTGGAAACTCCACTCAAAGCGCTTTACAGGTAATGGGGACTCCCCTCCACCACCACCAGTGTGCAGCCCCTCCTGGATGATGTGACAGCAGCCATAGTGCACCAGTACACTCACCACACATCAGCTATCAGTGGGGAGGAGAGCAGAGTAATGAAGCCAATTCATAGAGGGGGATTATTAGGAGGCCATGATTGGTAAGGGCCAATGGGAAATTTTGCCAGGATGCCGGGGTTACACCCCTACTCTTTTCGAGAAACGCCCTGGGATTTACGTCTCATCCAAAGGACGGTGCCTTTTTAGTGTCCCCGTCATGAAGACGTTATAGCAAATGAGTTTGAAGTAAACTTGAGTTCTGGTGACAGAGGTGCTGGTAGAGATTACATTTTACACTATTCATTCCCAGAAAAAAACATACTGCACTATTTTCTCTTTACACCTCTGTTGTAAACTTTCTGCAACTTAAACATTTTATTATGTGACCTGTGGGAGGTTTTTATGTGAAGTCAAACTGGCATCTTCTTCTGGGATAAGCTCGTTCAAGAACTAGTGTATAATACAGACTTTGAACAGCAGAGGGGGCCCATGTATTGTTGTGTAAATAATGGTCTAACTGTTTTATTATAATAATTAATAATTGCTTAAACTTACCTAGCACTTTTCTGGACACTCCAATCAAAACGCTTTACAGGTAATTGGGACTCCCCTCCACCACCACCAATGTGCAGCATCCACCTGGATGATGCGATGGCAGCCATAGTGCACCAGAACACTCACCACATATCAGCTATCAGTGGGGAGGAGAATAGAGTAATGAAGCCAGTTCATAGATGGGGATTATTACGAGGCCATGATTAGTAAAGGCCGATGGGAAATGTGGCCAGGATGCCAGGGTAACACCCCTACTCCTTTCAAAAAACACCTTGGGGTTTTTAATGACCACAGAGAGTTTCAGTTTTATCCCTCATCTGAAGGATAATAATAATAATAATAATAATAATAATAATAATTGCTTACACTTATATAGCGCTTTTCTGGACACTCCACTCAAGGCGCTTACAGGTAATGGGGACTCCCCTCCACCACCACCAGTGTGCAGCCCCACCTGGAAGATGTGACAGCAGCCATTGTGCGCAACTACACTCACCACACATCAGCTATCAGTAGGGAGGAGAGCAGAGTAATGAAGCCAATTCATAGAGGGGGATTATTAGAAGGCCATGAATGGTAAGGGCCAATGGGAAATTTTGCCAAGACACGAGGGTTACACCGGGACTGGCACCTTTTTACAATATAGAGTCCCCATCTCTATACTGGGCCAATAGAACCCACACAGACCACAGGGTGAGCGCCCCCTACTGTCCCCACTAACACCACTTCCAGCAGCAACCTTAGTTTTTCCCAGGAGGTCTCCTATCCAGGTACTGACCAAGATCACACCTGCTGAGCTTCAGTGGGTTGCCAGTCGTGAGCTGCAGGGTGATACAACTGCTTAATTATTACTGGGATTCACTGATATATCCTGTCTGGGGGTACAATGTAAAACCATACTTCACTTTCTGGAATACCAATGTATACAAAAGCTTATAGCACTTTCAGGAATAAGAATATGAACAAGAACAGATTTGCAGACCTTTGCATAAACTAAATACAGAAATTATCTTTTTAATATAAAAATGTTTATATTATATATATTTATACATGTAACTACAGTATAAATACAGTAGTATATCAGAAACAAACGAAAGGGATACAGACTCTAAAATTAAAAAATTGGCATGCTCATCAAATTAATGCCCACAGTAACTTCCATCTGGAAAGCCAGATTTGATTTTTAAGAACATTATTTTCTTTTCACAAATAAATACAGAATGAACACAAAAAATAAACTTTTACAGTATTATATACAGTTTACTTTAGATAATGCAGTACTGTACATACTGCACGCACATAGAGAAAAATACAGTATATTTGCTCAGGTAAATTAGATTGCATATTATTTCAAATCACTTGTTCTTAACTTTTGCTGGTCCCTTTTTCAATCTATAGTCACATTTTTCCTTACATGATTTCTCTTTTTATTATCTCAGAGTTATGAGACATCGTCCTTCGCACTCTATTTTCCACAGATTTTTTGCTTCCACCTTCCCTACTTTCCACAGATCTCTGAGATAATAGTTTTTTTTAAGAGTGGACAGGGCCAGACTACCTGCTCCCTTGTCCTGAACTCCAATGCCTCTGAACAGCCTCATATTCCTCAACCTCCTGAGGGTATCATTTCCCTTGTTCACTATGGCCCAAATCCTGTCAAGGACGTTGGAGGGTAGTTTGACACGAGAGACACCTAACATATTGTCAGGGAAAGGTTGGCTGAAAGGGCCTGTAACCAATCCGGAAACTGGGCCCAGAAAGCCTTAGCAAAATGGAGAGACCACAAGAGATATGTCAGAGGCTTTCTTACAAAAGCGTGTTCTAACACATCTAGAAGGTACAAGAAACTTTATACTGGGAAACACTGGTGGACTATGCTCCAAGTTACGTCTTTGTGAACATAACACTAACAAGGATGTGAGTTTCCACACCTTTCTTGTTTGGGCTTTATGAAGAATGACAAGAGATTCCAGTTTTTGGATGCTGATAACTCGGAGGAGAGTGTCACCAATCAGGGCCGATACCCCACGCTCTGAATACCTCCACACCTACCCAAAGCGTTAAAGACATAATGAAAATGCAAAGTCACTTACTAGCAATATTTGGAAAGATTTCCACCCAAGGCTAGTGACCTATACATTTTTCCTGCTTCTCACCTCATAGAAATGGAAACATCAAACTCCTGAACACCACCTTCTAATGGTGTGTGGTGAGAAAGGTAGAAACCAGTGAAATCGTGGTGGGTAAGAGCTTGACTTTAATAACCAGTGCCCTCCTTTTCAGAGTGAGGTTCGGGTTCTTCCACTTCATACGTTTTCCATTTAGAACTGGACTTATAGTACAGTATACAGTATATATACTGTATGGTACCGTACAGTATATTTAATCTGTATGTACTGTATATATATATATTAAATTAATCCATCCATTTTCTAACCACTTCATCCAATGCAGGGTTGGTGGGGAGCCAGAGTGTATACAATGGGCACAACATACTGTACTGTATGTTACTGTATATAAAAGAGTAATAATCCGTCTTGCTTGAATCATTTGAACTGACTTCTATCTCAGCAGTGAAGCCACGGACAGATATTTTGACTGCATTAGAGCATCAGCACGACATACAGTACAGTAGCTAATTTTGAGTATGAATACAATTTGACTTTGTTAGGTAAATTTTCAGGTACACGAGAAACACCACATGAGAGTTTCTTGATATTCTCTGGAACAGTTGTGGTTAAAAAAAAGTAATACATTGGAGTCACAACTTACCTAGAAAAGCAATGTTAAACAACATACACCAGTCTCCCTGATTGAACACGCATAACCAAACTAGGAAAGAATAGTTTAGGATGAGAATTTCCTTGTCTGAATTTGTTTAGAAATTTTAGTCTCCTGAAATAAATAAGATGACAAGCTCTCTTTAATAAATGCTTCGAATCTGGTCTCTCGCATGGCACAATCTTTGAAGAAGACACGGGTGCTCTTTCTTCTATCAGCCTTCTCCTTTCCCTGTCTTTCTGATTCCTTCTGTATTGATGTTGTATCCTATACTGTACCTCTAATGAATTGACATGAATTAATAAATTCATGAAGTTGAAGTTAATTAAGCAGACCAACTTTGATTATCCATTTCCACCTGCCTCTTAGCCTACTGTACTGTACCTGCAGCCAGTTGAACACACTCAAATGATACCCATTGTTTTAGGCTTTGTGAGTCAGGCCTTAAGTAGTGCAACCAAGATATGAACTACAAACATACTTGTAATCTAAATCAAGGATATTGACTACTCTACTGTATATTCAAAACAGGCCTGTGTTTATAAATATAGGGGATATACAGTACAGTACTGTGGTATTTTACTTACTGTATATACAGTAGCACCTAGTACTTTAGAACTTTAATTAAAAAAAGGTTTAGTGATTAAACTAACAGAAAGGTCCAATAAACACTGGCAAGCAACATGACTTACAGTATATAAACATTATACAGTATATAAACATCCAGTGCCTTCAAAGATTATTCAACACATATCCCTTTATTCATACCTCCGGATCTCACAGCATGGAATCCTATTTTGTTAGAATTGGGAATTTTTATTGGGAGTCAGACATTCATCTCCTCTCCCCAAAAAGAAAGATAACAGTAAACCATAAATTAATTCAACAAAAAATAAACTGAAATATCATAATTTAATAAGTATTTATCCCCCTGGGTCAATACTTCGTTGAATGACCTCTGGCAACTATTGCAGCCAGATCCATATTACCTTTTGCGACCATGTGGAGTGGGAGGCAACTCGCTGCGTGAGGGGACGAACCACCAGTGTGGGGTTGCAGGGACCAAAAATAATGCAAAAAGAGTGAAAAACTAAACAGAAAGCAAAAAGAAAGTGTATCACGGTGCCTCGTGACCTCCAGGCTGGGTTTACCCTATTAAACGGGATCCAGTCTGGGGAGAAGGGTGCGTAAGGCAAAAATAAAACAAGAAGTTAGTGCGTGAAAAAAGGTGTGTGTGTGTGCCTGCCCCGGTGAAAGTGCATGTTGGGACAGGAAAAAAGAAAAGAAAAAGAAAACATTACACGGGTGCAATCCCCTCCAGGAATGTCAGTGTCAAACTCCCCCTTCCGGGGGTGGCCCTGTTCGCCCCGTCAGGAGGTGTCCAATGTGCCTTTATAGGACCCGCTCAGCTGTGGCTCATCTAGAAGCCAGGACAGCTGGGACTGCAAAGCCAGGGCGTCACCCTTTTACCAGGGCTCCCCCTCCACACTGGGCACGCCCCTGCAGAATGCCACACTTTGCACACCAAGATGGAGTAATATTTGCTCATTCCTCCTTACAAAATTCCTGAAGCTGGGTCAGGTTAGTTGGGGAGTGGCAATGGGCAGTAAGTTTGAGGTCTTGCAACAGCTTTTTGATGGGATTAAGTTTTACGACTCTGACTGGGCAACTCAAGGACAACTATATTCTTCATTTTAAGCCGTTCCAGTGTTGCTCTTGCAGTGTGCTTTGTTCTGTTCCTCCCCAGTTTGAGTTTTTTGGCAGAGGGTAGAAGGTATTTGTTCAGGATTTGTCTGTAATGTGCACCATCCATCTTCCCATCGATCCTGACAAGATTGCCAGTCCCTGCCATCCCCATAACATTATGCAACTGCCATACTTCACAGAGGGGATGGTGTTATCTGACTGATGTGCAGCGTCTGATTGTGCCATACATACCGCTTAGCTTTCAGGCCAAAAAGTTCCACTTTAGTCTCGTCAGACCACAAGACTTTCTGCCACATCTCTGCAGTAGCTTCTAGACGGCATTTTGAAAACTCTTTGAAGGCGAGGATATGGATTTCTTGTCAGCCAGGGCTTCTTCCTTGTAACCCTCCCAATAAAGACCCTTTTTGTGAAATTCCCTGGAGATTGTGCAATGATTGTGAGATGTACTGTACGTTATCTTCCATTGCAGCCACTTGGCTTCTGTAGCTCGTTCAATGTCACAGCTGGCCTCGCAGCATCTTCTCTGATAAGTGTGAAGGCAAGTAAGGACTAATTGTCCAGCAAATAAGTTGAGGGGGTGGCCTGATCTAGATCTAGTGTGACTGTAGTTTCATACTGTACTTCTTCCACTTCTGTACAATGGACTGCACTGAGCTCCGAGGGACGTTAATTGCCTTGGCTAGGATCTTCCCCAGATTTGTGCTTCTCTGTAATCTCTGTCTCGATTGGAATGCTCTTTTCTCTTCATTTTGAGTCTTTTTTTGGGAGGTCTTTACCATGCTGTAGGACCTCACAGAGAGAGGGGTGTTTATATTTACAAAAGAACTGACAACGGGTAATTCACTCATTTCCTGCACAGGTGGAATCAATCAACAGCTTGTGTGACTTTTGAGGTAATGAACTGCACCTGTGCAAATGTTAGCTTGCAGTAATACAGTGTATGAATCCTTTTTTAATTAGTCATTTCTGTTTTTCATTTTTAGTCAAGTGTGGAAAGGTTTCAGAACATTTAATTTTATTTTGCCTCATACTTTGTAGATCAGTGCCAAAAAATCTTACTGTACTTCTTCCTACTAAATCCTACAAAAAGTCTACCTGAACTATTTCATACAGAAATGAAGTAACAAATAAACTTATTACCACTTTTCATCTGAAACAATGTACAGAGGTCTGCAGCTTGGCTATTACTAAGCAGAGTTTTTAGCCTTGAAAGTTTACAAAAGATTTAAATTATGCAAGCACAATAAAGGGGATTGCACAGTACTTACAGTATGAGTGGGAGGATGTGCATTGCATTTTCACAGTGCAAAATGCTTATAATTTCCACATGGAGGCAGTGTCGTCCTGTTTAGAGACACCACATTTTACATGTAAAAGTGAGAAGTCAATGCACTGGTAAAGCTAGTATATTAAATTAGAATCTAAAAGTTGAAAGATATTGCTTGCTCAGATAGTTCTGACATTATTTCAGAAGTTGATAGCTGAAACCGATACAGTGTTTTGTTTGTGTGTATTTGTCAGCAGAGGGCACAGGTAGCACACATTTCAGTACAATGCCCTTAAGTCCAGAGCCGCGTTTCATGTAGCTTGTTTTGCTACAGTGAACCCACATTAACTTGAATTGACGCTGCTTTACAGATAGTTCTGGGAGCAGGAACATTAATATTTTATTACAAAATACTCAGAACTGTGTCTATTTAAAGGAAATTAGGAAGCCAAAACTTAAAATGTGTTTCATTTTTAAGGAGGTACAGTTAGTGGTGTTTAAAAGCCACAGCTTGAAATCTGGTCTCCCACTGTTCCCACAGAAATACCACTCTTGGACACACCAAACATCTGACAAACATTCCCGGTCAACAATTGTCATGTTATGTAAATAGACCTTGTTTACTCAACATGTCTTATTCCACAACACAGTTTGACCCATGCTCTCGGGAGACTGAAAAAAAAGCCCTCTCTTATAGTCGCTGCACCAAGACAACGGGGTGAAGAGCTTTGATAAACGGGGACACTATGTCTCCTCCCCCACTGGGAAGTCTGTATTATTTAGAGCACTGTGAAATATTTATTAACCTGCTAGAAATTTGGAAAAACAAAATTGGGCTTACCTCTCAAGTCCAATCTAATATGCATTTATTATGTATGCATTTTTCTAATAACTCTCAGAAAAATGCATACTTGACAGGTCTTTGTTTACAGCCTTCCTCAACAAAACAGCTCAGCACGTGGACATGTTTTATTTAGCACCAGTTTGGAAACATTCCATTTCTGTGTTATTTCCCCCACAACCCCTTGATGTTAAAGAACGAAATGAAAAGTGAGGGAAAGCATGACATGAAAGGCGAGAGTTGGGAACTGAGATTTGGAGTTATCTTGCACAAGCTAGCACACAGCACAAATAGTGCCTTGCTCAAATTATATCTCTTTAAATAAATGCTGGCTCTTTTGAAGGCAATTGGAGATGCACATTTTCAGATCCCAAACACATCTCTCAGCACAATGACTGTGTAGGAGGCGAGCGAGGCAGCAGCTCATTTTCAGACATTTCATTAGAACATGAAGGCACTGCCTCTGAATGCGACTTCTGAACGCTTGCAAATTCCACACTTAACAATGTTACACAGTCCAAAATGCCAGCCTACATGCACAGCAAGCCTGGGTCCTGCAGCCTTTCATCACATTAGAGCTGACAATCCTATTGGCTCAAGTGACTGACCCTGCTGAGAGCCTTTCTGTCCTCTTAAACCGTGCCATTACTGGATACAGCAAAGCAGACAGCCCTACAGAACACCTACAGCCTGCACAAAACACCAACACCATTCATTCAGATGTTAGAGCAAAGAGGCTCACAATGAAAGCAAAGTATAAACTGCTGAAAATATTCATTTTCGCTTCATTAACACCTGCTATTCACACTTTCTGAATGAATTAGGGGGGAAACAAAAACAGAAACATGTCCATATAAGCTTTGTCACACATGGCAAATGCATGCTGTGGTCACCCTGTGATTTTTCCGCTGTCCAGTACTGCCAACCTGGCTCTGCGTGAAGGGAGTGGGCGGGCTTGAAAATGTGAAGTTAGAGCTGAGCCAGAGTCCAGCTTCCTGGCTGCCAGGCGCCTGCAGGCATCTTTAGGGAAAGAGAAGAGGAAGACATCTTCAAGGAAGAGAGAAGTCATTGCCTCTGGTTTGAAATGAAGCTCACTGATCCTTCACTCCTTTTTGTATACCATGCAGTACATTCCATAGGCCTGACCCCTACCATCCATAGTCATGAAAATGCCAGTACTAGAACAGGACTATTTTTAGTGCTATAGTGCTGTGCTACTGAAAAGCGGGCTGGTGTTGATAACATGTACCAAAGAAAGCAACAGCATTGCAGGCTAAGCATCACTTCAGACAGCCTGACGGGTTTTACAAGTCCCCTATCTAAATTTCTTTCGTCATACTGTAAGTGAGATGTTCTAACACGTTCTGGAGCAGCATTAACACTGTTTAGCTCTACCTATACTACCTAAAAGTAAATTTGTATTGTATTGACTGAATAGTTCCATCTCCATAGATGTCTGCCAGCATCTACTAGAACCGAAGAAGTGATGCCTTAGAGGTGGTGGCCCAACCACTTAGTAGAGGTATTCTTGGTACTTTGAGAGGGCAGTGTCTACACTAGATATACGTTGCATAACAGCTGATTTTAAGATTAGGATTGAATTAATGGCTAACACCTCCAGAATATAATGCTTTATAGTGCCCACAATTTTACAGTAGTATTAGCACATTGTGGCCTGAGCTCTTCAGATCTTAGAAATCCCAGCCTAGTCAGTATGGAAGACCATGGAAAACCAGGTTGCTGTTCTATGGGGTGCAGGTGGACAATCATTCCTCTGGACCAGAATTTCCAAATACCAAGACCCCAGTATGGTGAGTCCTCCTTCCTGGGCTAATTTCCTATTAAAGTCTAACCATTTTTCCAAACGCCTGCAAGGCTGCTATAACCTTGCTTGGTGTCTTCTTCTGAACAAAAGCATTCCACTCATACAGTTCAATAATCCATCCATTTTATCCACTAACCACTTTATCCAATATAGGGTCGCAGGGAGGCCAATGGAAGTCAGTATGGAAGACCATGGAAAACCAGGTTGCTGTTCTATGGGGTGCAGGTGGACAATCATTCCTCTGGACCAGAATTTCCAAATACCAAGACCCCAGTATGGTGAGTCCTCCTTCCTGGGCTAATTTCCTATTAAAGTCTAACCATTTTTCCAAACGCCTGCAAGGCTGCTATAACCTTGCTTGGTGTCTTCTTCTGAACAAAAGCATTCCACTCATACAGTTCAATAATCCATCCATTTTATCCACTAACCACTTTATCCAATATAGGGTCGCAGGGAGGCCAATGTTCCAAGGAGCCAATTTACCTACCAGTATGTCTTGTATGAACTGTGGGAGAAAACCAGAGCAACTGAAAAAAACCCATGCAAACAACTAGGAGAACCCACAAACACCACAGGAATTGAACCCAGGGCCTGAACACATTCTGATAATACAGAAATCAAATACATTAAAATGGACAGGGCCAAAATCAACGGAACAGCAGAATTATTCATCCAAGCTTGCAGTAGAGATAACGTTTCACAGAAGTGTTTAACTGAAACCCTTGGCAATTCAGAGTGAAAGGGAAACGCATGTTCAATTGCTGAAAAGAAATCAATCTAAGGCCTGACTTGCTGCCAGAGGACTTCTTTAACCTCTCTTCAGCTCTCCTGCCACCACTTGAGTGCAATTGGAACTAGACACTCTCATGGAAAACCCTGGTGAAGAACGTCACACCGCAAATGACTAACTCCCCCCAACCAGTAGGCTCCGCTAGCCTGTGGGCACTTGGGTCACATTGCAGAGATGGGACTTGACTTTCCTTGAAGAAATGAACTGGGGAAGAGCTGTGGGAGTCTTCAACCTCTGGGAGGAAGGAGAAACCTAAGCAACTTTTGCCTCCAATTCATTCAAAAGCAGATTCAGAGAGGAACCGAGAGGCACCAAGACCTGACAGATCTCTCCTGCCGACAGATTCCCGAAAGAGGTGCATCTCCAAGCTGCCTCCTGTCTGTGTGGTAGAACATGATGAGGATCTCATGCCATTCTAACTGGGTCTTGCACACTTCACATTCTGCACACGTTACTCAAAGAGAACAGAAACCACCAGTAGCAACATCAATGAACGTCTCGATTGTTCCCTAATTTGTGCATTTTTTCATCCTCGGCACTTTTAAATAATGTGAAGCCAAGGGCTTAACACAACATATCTTCTCTCACATCCTAGCAATAGCTCGGCTTTCAAGTAAAAAGCAAGGTCTCTCACTCTGGCATGCCTTCTTTGGCTTAATCAAGGTACAGACAGTGCTGTTCAGGATAGTGAAGGAACAGCTAGTTGTCACTATATCAAAAACACAAGAAAACAATGTCAGACCGTGCAGATCAGCATCATGCAGATTATCACACGGTTCATTCATTTCAATACTGCAACCTATCTTCATATAATGTTGTCGGCTTAGGCCAAATAACTCCCCACACTCATGCAAAAAAAAATGGGGCATAACAGCTCAGTACCATCTGCCACAGCTACAGAATAGAATAGCGCTATGCCCTCAAACAGTGGAATTGTGCATGTGTGGGTAGTGGCAGTGTGGGAGTCAGAGTGCAGCTTGTGCTGAGAGAGAGAGGCTGAGAGACGCAGAAAACCAAGCATTTGGGTGGGTGTCGGTGTGTGCTTGGGAGCTTGGGCAACCCAAGTAGTTTGGTAGGGAGAGAGAGAGGGAGAGGATCCCGAGAATCGAGCCCTGTGGACAAAGGGTACAAGGCTGGAGGGGGTCCGTTGTGGTCTCCAGTTGATTACATTTACCCGAAACAGCCCTCTGGGAGGAGAGTGAGAACTGAACCGGTAGAGATTTTTTTGGGGGGGGAGCAAGGAGGAAACACTTCTACAGCTACTGAATCTGCCGACTGAGCTTTAGTCAGAGCAGCGGAGATGCTAAAAGCAACCAACTGATTTCCATCTGTGGAGCAGGGTGTCTCTCCTTGATTTTTAGTTTGAAGAGGTGAATCAAAAACCCATAAACTACTACTCCTGAGACCTGGAGTTCCCTACCGCTTATTTTCAGCAATAAATACAAACAGAAATTTTAAGGAATTTATATTAATGACAGTTTATTAAATATTTGTCTTCGTGCAGGAGTGCAGGAGTACATACTGGGTATAATCTGTATAGGAATATTTTCCACAGTGTTTAAACTGCTAGCAGGGTTCAGAATTCATACAGATAGATAGATAATACTTTATTAATCCCGTAGGGAAATTTATTAAATTGATTGATACACAAACGCATCAAAGGATCCTTCTTCTAAAGTGTTATGCAGGAAAAGGTTAATATGTTGGCATTAGTCAAACAGAGATTTACATTTACTGATGTTAAGGATGGAATACTGTCCTGAAATGCCACTTTAACCCCCCCCAAACAAGAATTAAAGTAATTGAAAGCTGGCTTTTCTATTGTGATGAGCTTCACTATTGATAACTTTCTGCAATACATAATAACTTAACAAGAAATACATTCATTTTAGCACAAACTGAGATACTTTCACCCTACTGTATCTCGTACAGTATGTCCACACTTTCCTACAGATGTCAAAAATGTTTACAGGGCCTTGCGAAAGTATTCGGCCCCCTTGAACTTTTCAACCTTTTGCCACATTTCAGGCTTCAAACATAAAGATATAATTTTTTTATTTTATGTGAAGAATCACCAACAAGTGGGACACAATTGTGAAGTGGAACGAAATCTATTGGATTTTTGAAACTTTTTTAACTAATAAAAAAATGAAAAGTGGGGCGTGGAAAATTATTCGGCCCCCTTGCGTTAATACTTTGTAGAGCCACCTTTTGCTGCGATTACAGCTGCAAGTCGCTTGGGGTATGTCTCTATCAGTTTTGCACATCGAGAGACTGAAATTCTTGCCCATTCTTCCTTGCAAAACAGCTCGAGCTCAGTGAGGTTGGATGGAGAGCGTTTGTGAACAGCAGTTTTCAGCTCTTTCCACAGATTCTCGATTGGATTCAGGTCTGGACTTTGACTTGGCCATTCAAACACCTGGATACGTTTATTTTTGAACCATTCCTTTGTAGATTTTGCTGTATGTTTGGGATCATTGTCTTGTTGGAAGATAAATCTCCGTCCCAGTTTCAGGTCTTTTGCAGACTCCAACAGATTTTCATCCAGAATGGTCCTGTATTTGGCTGCATCCATCTTCCCCTCAATTTTAACCATCTTCCCTGTCCCTGCTGAAGAAAAGCAGGCCCAAACCATGATGCTGCCACCACCATGTTTGACAGTGGGGATGGTGTGTTGAGGGTGATGAGCTGTGTTGCTTTTACGCCAAACATATCGTTTTGCATTGTGGCCAAAAAGTTCGATTTTGGTTTCATCTGACCAGAGCACCTTCTTCCACATGTTTGGGGTGTCTCCCAGGTGGCTTGTGGCAAACTTTAGACGAGACTTTTTATGGATATCTTTGAGAAATGGCTTTCTTCTTGCCACTCTTCCATAAAGGCCAGATTTGTGCAGTGTAAGACTGATTGTTGTCCTATGGACAGACTCTCCCACCTCAGCTGTAGTTCTCTGCAGTTCATCCAGAGTGATCATGGGCCTCTTGGCTGCATCTCTGATCAGTCTTCTCCTTGTCTGAGCTGAAAGTTTAGAGGGACGGCCAGGTCTTGGTAGATTTGCAGTGGTCTGATACTCCTTCCATTTCAAGATGATCACTTGCACAGTGCTCCTTGGGATGTTTGAAGCTTGGGAAATCTTTTTGTATCCAAATCCGGCTTTAAACTTCTCCACAACAGTATTACGGACCTGCCTGGTGTGTTCCTTGGTCTTCATGATGCTCTCTGCGCTTTCAACAGAACCTTGAGACTATCACAGAGCAGGTGCATTTATAAAGAGACTTGATTACAAACAGGTGGATTCTATTTATCACCATCAGTCATTTAGGACAACATTGGATCATTCAGAGATCCTCGCTGAACTTCTGGAGTGAGTTTGCTGCACTGAAAGTAAAGGGGCCGAATAATTTTGCACGCCCCACTTTTCATTTTTTTATTAGTTAAAAAAGTTTCAAAAATCCAATAGATTTCGTTCCACTTCACAATTGTGTCCCACTTGTTGGTGATTCTTCACATAAAATAAAAAAAATATATCTTTATGTTTGAAGCCTGAAATGTGGCAAAAGGTTGAAAAGTTCAAGGGGGCCGAATACTTTCGCAAGGCACTGTAACTATCTTCATTTTAGACTTTGACTAGTTATTGTTTTTGACTGGGCTCCTATTCGCATTTGTCTTCTTGTTATATAATGGGCCATGTTTCACAGAGGAGAGAAGAGATTTGCTTGGCAGTGGATTATGCAAAACCTTGTTCCAAAAAATCACCCAAGTGCTGCTAGGTAATTGATCCTCGGATGGGTATACACAGCCTAATGGGAAAAGGGAAGAGGATAAAGTTTAGCTTAGGATAAGTTATTGCATACTCTCTGTGCTTTGCAACCAACTTTCTATTGAAAAACAGTTACTTCTGTAAATCAGAGAGAAGAACCGACATCAGTCTCTTCACAGGATTAAGGGAGTTATGAACACAACAGGAGTCTGTGCCTTTGAGACATTATCAAGCTGAGGCTGACGCTGGCTGGGAAGCCACATCATGCTGAGTAACGGTGACCTTGACAGTGGTTTGGCACCTCTGCGCATGAAACATTATCAATGAGTCTTGCAGTGCTCCTCTATGCATTGTGGGATTTCACCGTGAACAAAAGGGATAGATTGGCAATAAATATTAAGGAAGGTTGCGTGCACATTGCCATTAATTCAGTTTTGTCTGAAACAAATGGTGCCACTCTGACATACCAGTTAAGGCCGGAAAACGGAAAACGGTGCTACGTAGCATTTTGATCTGTTAAAGATTTTTTAAAGTTTCTAGGTCTCGTTGCAAAATATTATCACCTACAGTAGGTTTGATTTACATGCACAAACCTTGCGATTCACAAAACTTGGCACGGCTCAGACTCCAAGAGACATGGGAGCTGTTTTTCTCTATGACACCCGCACAGTGAGTTTAGGCTGCCAATTCACCACAGATCAAGCTGGACATACCACCCTCAGTCTTGCCAATTTGCTCAGGCACTCTAAATTTTGCAGTCCCCCCTGCTTCCCCCATATTTAACTCTAATCCCATGCCCCCCCCCAGAAGAGCAACTAATCCAGTGCCTCAGGGCAGCTCTGCCAGGAGCAGGACATGTGCTCACCCACAATGGAAAGCAGAATAAACCAGCCAGGGAATGCAGTGCTGGGTATCTCTGAAAGCCAAGCACAACACAAAAGAAGAAGAGGAAAGCTGGAAAAGGAGCTGAAATTACCCATGGCCCCTCTATCCATGCTCAGCGATCTTATTGACACTTTCTTGAAGGAACAGAAGGCTGCAAAAAAGACTGTTGCTACCTCTGGGGTTATGGTTTCATAAATCTGCCCAATTACTGCATACGTGTTCGGCTTTAAGGGGAGCGGATGCAGATGAAACACTTTTCTTTATAGTGGGGGAAAAGAGTCAAAGGGCTATCAAAATCAAAGAGCTAATGAGAATGAATTTCATTTAATGTTAAATCTGTTGTCATGTAACCCTTCAGGTCACAGAAGCCGAAGTGAGCTGAGCCCGCGGCAGGCAGCTCCGGCAGTGCAGCGTGAATGGGAATAAGCTTTCCAGCGGGCTGTGCACGACAACTTATTATTCACTGGAATGTTAAGTCAACTACAGTATGTAGCGAACAGGAAAGATTCCCACAGGCAATCTTCTAAATGAAAACAGTTCCGGGTTCGATGTTTTGCTCATGAGATAATGAAAAAAAGACTGCAGGGAATGTCCAAGTTTGTTCCTGCACATTCCATTTCATTTGGGATTTGCACACTCCAGCATATTAATTATGGAAGGTTCCCGTTCACCCTCTGTCTGGTGTGAGCTTTGGTCTGGTTGGGCAGTGTTAAAATATAGTACTCTAATCAGGAAAAATAGAACAAAAACAGCTCTGTGTTACAATATTGACCACCGAGCTGTGAGGTACGCATGTATGACCTTGAACTATCAAATTCAATTTTTATTTCTGGCCAAAAAATAGCATTAAATTAAACAATCTACAGTATACAGGGTGTGAATTTCGGATTTGTACAAGAGGAATTGGACGAAAACATTCAAATGGTATTCTTTTTTTTCAAACAGTATTCTGACTTCATGGCAGTCAAATGATGAAATATTCTTTCAAGTCACTTTTTGACTTTGAATCCAAATCCAATCTTATTACTTTATGATTCCCAACAAAGTCTCAAAATCACAGAATATTGTTCTGTACAGCTCTAAATACATTTGTAGATTAGTCCTGAATGAGTAGTGGTTAATTCTCCACAGATGAATTTTATACATACTAGCCATAATTAATCCTGGGCAATCCTGTGAGAGTAGCTGGTACAAAAGAATATGTCTGGAATACAGAGACAAAAATCCATTTCACTGGCAGATTATCCACAAAACACTCCTTCACAGACAGCTCCTAAATCCACACTCAATTACAGTATAAACATCACAGAGGCAGTGGTTTAAAAGAGTAAATACTTAGGTCCCAGCTGACATCATGGAACTCCGCACACAGAAAACTCCCAGGTCTCTGTTTCTCCTATCTAAATATAGACAGCCATCAGGTATCACAGAGCAAAACAGATTTAGAAGAAATCCCAAACACATGCAGAAGGGACAGGTACAGTCTTAAAATATTGCAGATTGTATTTAAGATAAAAGGAATGAAAGATCGTGGCCATCTGTTCACCAGTGATGGACTGCCTGTCTTGGCACTGCCATAGAGTGAGAAGGCAAGAAGAAGGAGGCTGAATAATTGAGGATACATTAAACCTGGCCTTATACCAGTCAGCAATTCACATAAGGTATTTTAACACTAAACCAAATAATGCAGGATGCTGAAAACCTTCTTAGTGTTTTAATAGCTATTGTTACATAATTGTCAGAAATATTTTTGACTCTGACCCAAACTGCTCATTCACCACACTACTGTCACTTACTGATTGACACATTTTTTGCTTTATCTCTGTTGTCAGTCACCGACACAGGTCTCAATATATCTCCCAGTGACACAGCAGACTCCAGCCTACAGTCCCCACCTTGCCATAACAACCCGAATTGGAAAAATACTGTACGTATGTGCCTATACAAATACCACACAATTGATTCTAACCTGCTCTGTTACCTGTATTGCTTTGTGGGTTTACATTCAGTATAAGACAAACCAGAGGTCCTAAAACTCCTTAAAATTGTCACAAACTCCTACACAAACTAACAGATAAAAACAAGACTTTCCACCTGTGCATGAAGGACTCCAAAGAACCAGAACAATCCCATAACAGATGGCTTTATTGTCTCTGATAGAAAGGTTCTCCAGAGCTGGGAAAGAACAACTGTTACAGAGTACTGTAAATTATGTACGCAATCCTGTCTTTTTAAATTGTTGTATAAATGTTTAAAATATTGTATGAATGTTTCAAATGTCAGGTACAGTGAAAAATATTACTAAATGCCATTTTGTAACCTTCTTATTGTCAGATTCAAACCTACCTGAATGGTTTGTACTTATGCGAGGTGCTGAAGACATATCAGGAGGGGTGTTTGGAGTACAAGGAGCAAGATAAGTTGCCTCCATCACTGACTGACACAGGTCTCACTGAATCTCCTCCATCACTGTCTGACACAGGTCTCACTGAATCTCCTCCATCACTGTCTGACACAGGTCTCACTGCAACTCCTCCATCATTGACTGACACAGGTCTCACTGCATGTCCTGCATCACTGTCTGACACAGGTCTTACTGTGTGCCCTCCATCACTGTCTGACACAGGTCTCACTGAATCTCCTTCATCACTGACTGACACAGGTCTCACTGAATCTCCTCCATCACTCACTGACACAGGTCTCACTGAATCTCCTCCATCACTGACTGACACAGGTCTCACTGAATCTCCTCCATCACTGTCTGTCACAGGTCTCACTGAATCTCCTCCATCACTGACTGACACAGGTCTCGCTGTGTCTCCTATCATCACTGACTGACACATGTCTCACTGTGTGTCCTCCATCACTGTCTGTCACAGGTCTCACTGAATCTCCTCCATCACTGACTGACACAGGTCTCGCTGTGTCTCCTATCATCACTGATTGACACAGGTCTAACTGCGTCTCCTCCATCACTGTCTGATACTGTCTCACTGCATCTCCTCCTTCACTGTCTGACACAGGTTTTGTTGTATCTCCTCCATTACTGAATAACCCAGATCTGGAACATATGCAAGACAACAATATGGGAATCATGGGATATCATGAAACCCTTGTTCTATCCAAGTGGGGACTTTTTGCTGACACACTACAGATCTTTGGTGCAACATGCTAGAGATCTATTGGTCAACAGCTGCAGCCCACTAAATTAACTGATTACTGCTCATGTAATTATAATCAGTCATACAAGCACACATTGTTTATTGTCACATGGTTTAAAACTCTAACTCAGGTCTAACACACCTGAGAGAGTCTAATTCATTCATAGAAGAAAGAAAGCTAAATTTCAGAAAGGAAAAATCCAAAAAAAACAACATTCAGTTTGTTATATTGCACAGTCAGTTCTGTAGCATTGTTCAATACCTGATTCTTCTAAATGGATTTGACTTCAGGAGCTTCTTTTACTTAAAAAGAAATATTTTTTTCCCCAAATATGTTTTAACTCTTCCTGAATTTGATAGAATTTTACTTAAATAGCCACTCTCTTGCCGCAGTGTACAGACAAAAATTCGATGCTTTTCCAGATCTCTTAAAGCTCTGCTGGAAAAGCGCCTGTAACAGCTCTCTGCATGAAAGGAATTGCTTGGGTAGACACTGACAATACATAATACACATCTATCATCTCCGTTTTAAAATTAAAAACGTAATTAAAATAAATGTTTATGCATCACTCAGCTCGTCCACATTGTATTTAAAGTTGTTCGGAAGCTGAAGCTTTGGCCTAATCACTATGTTGACACCTTGTAACGTAATGACTCTGCACTTTAGAACAAACTGACATGAGAGATGAGTGTTCCAGCTCTTCCCTGCCCGTCTCCCTCGGCCTCACAGTCCAGGGTCTTGGGCACCTGCTAGTCCCCAGCTGACAGACAGGATGGGTGCAGGCTGAAAGGGCATCAGACTGGCAGGGCTATTCATTACACCACCAGTGCACCAGTGTGCTAGCTTTCACTGAATTTTAGACAGATGCTTTATTGATCCCATGAGGGAAATAGCAGTGTAACAGCAGCTTAACACAGACAACACAGCCACAGTGTAACGAATGATACAATAATAATAATACAATACATACAATACAATCGGTACAGTGAGAAGTGCACTAAGAAGAGTTACTCACAGTCCAGAGCACACAAAGAACAAACCAGAACAGAACAGTACACAAAACAAAGTCGTATTGCACAATATGCCTATAAAAATAAATGTATTGCACTGGTCCCTGGCATATATTGCACAAAAACGGTTGTAAACGGGAAAAGAAAAAGAACAGATGTATCAGTTAACTGTTCAGTCCAGAAACAGGTGACTGTCAACATTGCCTCTGCCCAGACACAATGTGGATACAGTCTTATGGAAGAAGGCAAGAATGACCCCCTGTAGCGCTCCCTGTCGCACTGTGGATCAGTCTATTGCTGAATGTGCTTTTCATTCTCACAAGCATGTCATAGAGGGGATGGGAGATGTTGTCCATGATGGCCCCTAGTTTGGACACCATTCTCCTCTCAGCCACTACCTCCAGGGGGTCCAGACCAGACCCAATGACGGAGCTTGCTCTCCTGATGAGCTTGTTCAGCTTGTTAGAATCCCCTGCTCTAATCCCAGAGCCCCAGCATACCACTGCGTAGAAAATGGCGCTTGCCACAACCGACTGATAGAACATATGTAGCATCTTACTACATACATTGAAGGACCTGAGCCTCCTTAAGAAGTAAAGTCAGCTCTGACCCTTCTTGTAAATGGCCGTGATGTTCTTAGACCATTCCAGTCTATTGTCGATGTGCACTCCCAGGTACTTGTACGAGTCCACCATCTCCACACCACTCCCATGGATGTAGACAGGAGTAGGTTTGACCTTTTTCCTCCTGAAATCTACCACTAGTTCCTTTGTCTTTGTCCTTAAAGACCCCTGTCCAAAATTTGTGATGTTTCTGATGTTCCTATGCTCATGTTTAACCATGATATAACTGCAGACAAAAGTATTAGCCAGACTGAAGCCAGGCAACATACAGTAAATACATACAGTAAGGCTGTTCCCTTAGTCATTTCTGGCTAGGATGCATCAGTACTCAAGAAACCTCAAACAGTTAACATTGATAAGTACGGCATAAGACGCCTATTGTATTTAATGGACTTGAGAAATATCTTTTTTATCTTCATACAGTATATATTTTTCAGTTTGCAATCATGGTTTTGGTTCCCACAAAATATTGATCTGGATTTTTTTGGCCACTGTGTGTACCTTACCTGTTACATATCCTCACCATCAAAGTAGGAATGGTAAAATCTTCATTTCCTTAAAATCTAAACTGACAAAATCTTGTATTTCATATTTAAATCCGAGCTTGTTTTTTCTTCATATTCTTCTTCATGCACAGTATGCTGTTTTAATTTTGAATAGCACTTTTGGATACTTAAATATACACATCTGTCTATTCCCTAACCACTTCTTCCCATACAGGGTGGCTGGGGAGCCACTGCCTATCCCAGCAAGCAAGGTGCAAGGCAGGGTACACCTTGGACAGGATGCCACTCAGCTGCAGGGCACACACACATACACACTTTGGACTGTGGGAGGAAATGGGAGCAACCAGTGGAAACCTACGTGATAATGGGAAGAACTTACAGACCCAGGACCCTAGTGCTGCAAGACAACACTCCTAACTACTGCACAGTCGTGCTGTCTAATAAATACATACTCTACAGTATTTGAGTACGTAAGTAATCTATCGGAACAAATAAATATATGGCATCCTTCTGTAGTGTCAAGGCTTATTAAAGTACAGGAATTAAGTTTGCTGCTCCCTTGCCAGTCCCTCTCTCCTCCATCTCAGCATCTCAGTGGTGCTTGATACTGAGAGGCCATTCCATTTGGTTCACAATTAAGGTGTTTTTCTAGCTGATAGAGTGTCCTGATAAGGAACAACTCCCAAGGCTGAGACACATCAACCACCCTAACAAATGGTCATCTCCTCACTGTCTGGGAGATTCCAAGGAAAGTGTCATCCCAAGTTCTTTACAACCCTAAGGTCAGAGTGCATTGTTACTCATCCTCAGCCAATCAGGAACTGGTAGGGCAGGTTAAACCCATGTGGGTCTCGGATGCCCATGAAACTTTCAAACAATCAATGACCATAGTTCCTCCAGGTAAAACAGGCAGCGCAGAGTTACTCAGGGCACCTCCTTTACATTCTCAGACTCAGCTTGGACAACCACATAACGGCCAATGTGTCCGAGTCCCAGGACTTTTCTTTGTTCTAAGGGTCGAGAACAGAGGTTGCCAGCGCGGTTTAGCCCAGGAGCAAGCCTCGTGAACCCACCGTGAAAGCTCACCTGATCAACAAGCGAACTACGGGTGGAACTGTCGACAGCTGAATCTAAGTATTCAGAACTAGTGCTATATCAGGAACGAACCGGTCTTCTTCCTGTCTAAAGAGTGTGACCTGCTTGGACCCGCAGTCACTTTTCTCCTGTGCACAAACTCTGCTAGTAAGCCAGAACTAACTAGCCGGTCTTCAGAGAGGCCACTGCTAGAGCATCGCAGCAGGAATCTCTCCCACCACATCGCAAGCTGCAACAGTACTGCCTGGCACCGAGCCAGAGGGGGCCGATTGGACACAGCAACAAGCCTGCCACTGTTTCTTTGTGCCTGCTGGAGATCTGAATTCAAACAGATTGGATGACTTTTCAACATTCTGCATTACAGCTTGAGAATTCAATTGTTACCTCAAACCCAGTTGATATCAATTTAATTCCTATGAGTGATGTACTTGCTTTTGAGCATCTAGTGTAGAAGTTGTAATCCAAGTTCATTTACGAAACGGTCTAAATGAATGATATACTGAATGTATGTCCCTCTTCGTATTTGTAACTCTTCGTGATTGAATATATACCTTTTGTATTCTGCTAACCCTCACGATAAGATCTGTTATGTTTAAATGCACATTTTATGTATTAATAAATGTATTATCGTGTATTGGTATCCATGTGTGAGCGTCGTTTGAATTATCTCGCAAGGTTGATTATAATAGCCATCAAAGAATCATTTTGTGACTTACTGCTACAATTAATAATTGTCCCAGTAAATGCACAAACCCCTACATTTATAGGTGCCTCGTGAGAGGATGCCTACACTTCTCTGCAACACTAAAGGAAAAGGATGCCAACCAGACTTTACTGTTTGGCCTTTCGTGTTACTTGAGCATGACTGTGTCTGTGCAAGCACACTCTGTTCTATCCTGGAATGATTTTGGTGAAAGCATGCAACAGCTTTTAGCTAAAGTGAGTGCTGTGTGTCTGGCCAAGGGTTGTTGTTTAATGTATCAGACATCAACTGGAGGCCATACTGCAGTGATCTCAGGAGACAGGCTCCCTTCTGCATGCGCAAATATTGTTACATCATCTCTGAGAGGGAGGAAAAAAAACACCCCGAAATATCCAGCAGGCACGCACAAGAGCAAATATTTCAAAAATCTTCTTATCTATAATTCATCAAGCTTTAAGCTTAAATGTTTCTTTTTATCGCAGAGCAATCTGTTTTAAAGAAAATGTGTCATTTTTATATGATCCCATCTTACAAACACAAGAGTGCTCGTGGCTGTTGGGGAAAGTTCAGGAGAGCTCTTGGAAAGTGTTTCTGTGTTTGTGAGAGATGGCAGAATTCGTCAAATTTTTAGCGAGAAAAGATGCAGAGGTTATTGAGGTTATGAAAGCCTACAGGGCAGCACTTATACTGTAGCACCTGGAACCACCTGATAGAGAGCATGAGAAAACTGAAGTCATGTTAACATGCACTGAGTACAGGTGGGCATTGAGAATACAGAGAAAATGACAACCCCCAAATAATAATTCCCAGTCATTTTCACTACAGTGCTATACTGGTGTAATTATATAGTGTGTTTAAAGAAACACACTTAATTGTTCAATTGGGAATTGTTGCAATTATTTTAAAATACATCCACCCAATTGTGGAACTGACAATGGTGCACTAAGATTCAGCTCACAGCTATGCTCCCTGTGCTGCACAACAGGCACTGAGCATGGTGGCAGTGTGGTGCAGTGCTCAGGGTTCTTGACTTTCAACCAGAAGGCTTTGGGTTCAAATCCCAGGTGAGACCCTACTGCTGTTAATGGGTTCAAATGTAAATGTTGCTGTAGATTGAAGCATTGAACCATTGAACCAAATAAAAATAAAACAGAGAAGGAAGGAATTTTCAGATTTCTGTAACTCATTTGCTTTAAGCTGCATGATGCCTATGGTGCCTGATAGGAGAGTCATTACCTATTGGAGCAGTGGAACATTTTCTATTGCTGATACAGTATCACTGCAAGCTGCCAGCACCCAGCACATCAAGGTGTCACTTTGGAAAATCAATCAAAATCCACATCTGGGTCATAGGGATCAAGCTGTGTTCAAAGGGTGCTTTGTTGTCCATTACAGATACCCCAGAATAATCGCATGTGCATATTACAATATTGAAATCCATCCATCCATTTTCTAACTGCTTCGTCCAGTTCAGGGTCACAGAGGAGTTGGAGATTATTCAAGCAAAACAAGACACAAGACAGGTGTAACCTAGACAGGGCACCAGTCCATTGCAGACAGACACAGACATACTGTACACACTCACACCAAGACCAATTTTCCCACAAGCCAATAAAGACATAAGTATGCTTTTGGACTGTGGGAGGAAACTGGAGCACCCAGAGACAACAAAGGCAAACATGAGGGGAACATATATATTCCACAAAATCACACCTTCAAAACAGGAATTGAATCAGGCCCAACTCTGCGAGGCAGCAATACTAACCACTTCACCACTGGATGCTTCTTAAGTACTGAGATAAACTTTCATGACAGAAGCTTAAATAATTACTTGTGAAGAAAGTCCTTCCTTAGCCATAAAAAAATCTGATGCTGCACAAGGAGATATATCTATTTTTCCATTATAAAATTTCTTCATTGCAAAATGTTTATTTAATCTCTTTTGCTTTTCAATCTCACTGAATGGATTAAAGCACTACACAAATCTTGACAGTCTTCCCATATTAAAATGAACACATCCCAGAAACTATGCAACTATCTTTTTTCTGTCAAAGTATTTATTGTATGGCGCCTGACCATTTGTATAATTTTTAATCAATATGTTGATTAGGTTTTCAGAAGAACAGTTTCAAACAGATGGTGAAATACCAATATGAATGCCTTCCATCACAACCTCTCTCCCCCCTCTTCCTAAACAGTGCTTTCCCAGTATTAACATTATTAGTTGTAGCATTATTAAACTGTGCAGAAACCTATACAGTATAGTGACACAATACCAAGGATAAAGAAAGAAGCTCAAAAGGCCTTATTCAAAAATAAAAAAAGAGAAAAGAATTGTAAAAAATAATTGTACCAGGTAAAAAAGACACTACGGCATCAACATGCATCTACAAATTGTTTTGTCCTTGATATATTCATGTATGCAAGGAACCATCCCCCATCCTTTTCAAATGTAGTTGTTTATTTTCAAATTTTACAGAATTTCCTCAGAAAGAACAGGATGATTATTCTTTAGGCCACATTGATCCACTTGGTGGTTCAGATGACTTCCACAGTAAAGCTATATAGACTTTGGTGAATGTAGTGTTTGCACCCCCTCTATGTTGTGATACAGACTCATCACCCAATAAAATTTATCTTAGGCCATGAGGGAGCTTAAAACTAGTGATTTCTTCAGTATCATGTAGATTTCTCTCCCAATATTTATTTAATTTTAGACATGACCAGAATGCGTAGCAGGGTGCCAATCTTAACCTTTGCCTCTGGGGATATACTCTGAGTAGCTGTTACTTATTTTAGGTAGCCTCTCTGAGTTATACAAGTATTGTACCCTATGCACTACAATAAACTGGAGAAGTCTCTTTCCATTATAAAAAGGTCTGAGTGTGTTTAGAAATATTTTCCCACACATCATCTTCAAAGATACATTCCAGGTCCTGTTCTCATTTGGATTGGGTTATGGTTATATCACACCCCCACCCGCATGAAATCGATCAGTGTGGCATATACTGTACATAGGACACAAAGCCTTGGGTTCCTTGCTTGTCTCTCATCATCTTATCTAGTGGAAGAGGCAGGAGTGGTGATAGGTGGCACAACCTTGTTATGTAGACCCAGAAAAACTTAAAGCTTTTGGCTGGGAGACAGTTTAATTGCTCAAAAGACAGAAACATACCCTATTCACACAAAATACCAGAAGTCTGGATCCCACTATAATATCACAGTTGTCTGATTATATCCAAATTTCTACAAACAGGAGAGAAGAGTTCAGATATAACAAGTAACAACCACAACCTACAGGTGTGTTAAAGAAAGGGTTGGTAACATTCTACGGGAGATAACACAATGGGATAAATGGGGCAATGGTAAGGGATACAGTATATCTCCAGAAAGGGGGTTCTCTTCAACTTGCAGCCATACACAAGGGTTAACAAGGTTTGCTCGCCCTACCCAAACTGTCCTTTCAAGAGCTGCACAACAAAATAGGAAAAAGTTTGGGTTCCACCTTTGCTAAATGTTGTATAGTACGTAATGTTCTGTGCTTAATCCTTGGCGTTTTCTCATTCCATATAATTATCAATATTAGTCTATTAAAATTATTGAGGATCTCTTTGGCATGGATATTGGGAGAGTTTGAAAAAGGCATAACACCTTTGGTTGCAGTTTCATCTGGATACAGTTTAGGATTAGTGATAAAGGTAATGATATACATCTGTCAAAGTACCTTTACACCCTTTTAAGCAGTGGGATGTAATTTAGGGAGTAACAAGCTAAAGTTGGTTAGATATTTGTAAGTCCAGATATGTCAACTTATCTGGGTTCCATAAGAAGAGAATACTGGTGATGATAGTTTTATTAACATTGACTTTATAGGAAGAGATTGATCTGTATTCCTCCTAAGGAGTGGACAGAGCTGGCAATAAGGAGCTTAAATTAAAGAGGTATAGCATCAAATATTCCACAAATAGAAAGATAACACATGAGGATCTACCAACTTCAAGGTCATCAATTGACCATTAAGACTTAATGGAAATTGCTAGAGGCTCAATTGACAGAGGACTGGAGACAAGGGTGGAGTGGAGACAAGTAGTGTCTCTCGAAAAGAAGAAGTTAAATTACACATCTAATTTTGTTTGAATTGTTACAGTTGCCACTAAATGCTTGTTTAGCATACAGATATTAAGGACTCAGGGAGCCCAAGTTCATGGAATTGAGAATAAGTAAGACCACTCAGTCAAAGGTTTTTATTTGTATCCAATGAGATACAGTAGCTACAGCCAGTAGAAGTCTACATGACACACATGAGTCTAGGACGAGGAGCAAGTTTGGATGAAGTCTGTTTGATCCATACTGTATATACCAGCTCTGGTACAAAACCCATTCAAGTCGTGATGCCAGAATTTAAAATTGATACAGGCCTATAAGATCCACAAACAGTAACGTGGCATCCCTACCAGATTTTAACAAGACTGTTATTAGAGCCTGCACCATTGTAACCAATAGTTGTCCACTGAGTAAGTATAAATATTTAGCAGGTGGTTGTTCTGTTTGGTTCATCTGCCTATTAAAGAAAATCAATAAAAAGCCATCCAGGAGATAAAGCCATTTTTCAGATAAGCTGTTGCTTCCTGAATCTCTTTTTTTGAAACTATTGCTTCCAAACTGTCTCAAGATTCATCAGTTAATGATGGGGTATTTAAAAAAAGGTACATGTTTTAATGATATCTTTTCCTTGAGAGGTATATGATGTCTTATAATATTGCATGAATTCCGAGTTAACAAGTTTAGGGTCTTTTATTATCAGACAGCATTAGTGCAGTTATAGAACTGTTTATTTCTTCTCTGCAGAACTGCCACAACAATAATTTCCCCACTTTATCTCCATGTTCATAATAATGCTGCTTAGTCCTCAAGAGGGCATTTTCTGCCTCTTTAATGGTACAAATATCATAGTCCAATTTTGTATTACTCAGTTTGAAATACTAAAATGTCTTTGGATCCAGACTGATTCGGTTCATAATTGATATTCTTTTTATAAGCAGAATAAGCTGTAATCTGACCTCTGAAGTATGTCTTCATCAATTCCCAAATCACAGTTGGCGAAGCAGAGTCCTTATTTATGGCCAAGAAGAGTTTAGAAAGAACAGTTTAGAAACGTTATCACATAATATCTTCAGACTTTGAAGTAGAACAACCAGTTTCTATAAACCAAAAGAAAGATATAACCCAAAGCGCTGCCTCCTCCCATCCCACCCCAACCACTTCCCCAAGCAAAGTGCTGAACCCCTTAGAACCACACGAGTAACGCTGCGTAAACAGTACAGAACATACAACTTCAAGTTCTAGCATCCCACATAGACAAATATGTGGGTAACAAAGAAAAGTGTAAGAGACATAGTTATCTCAACAGAGGGAACCAAAAAAGTCATTTCTTCTTTTTTTTTTCAACAGCATTATCACCCGCGGTTCTTTATGAAGCAAGTAAAAAATACCCTCCGTATTATGACACACTTTGTAGACAATGAATATAGAGAGGAAAACAAAAACCAAAAAGGTCTGGCTGTTACTGTAAATACAGTGAGGATTCACAAGCTTTACAGTATATAGTAAGAAAACTAGGGTCGTGAACGTACACTAGGAACTAAAACAGTAACGTATCACTTTGCCAGTCACACTGATGTGGTGTAAGTTATAGCACCACCACCACAGTCTAACCAAGACTGGACATTAACCCAGTAATGCAATTCTGAACTTTACATAAGAACGAAGAGTGTACGCGATATTAGTAGCCCAGAGTCGGTGGATTAGCTCTAAATGAAAACTCATGGGTTCAAACCCATGCTTTAATGTTCAGGTGATGTTTCTGCAGGTAAAGCCTCAGCCAAGGTCTTGGTGCTGAATGACCGATGGCCTACTGGTACAGTAGTTCAACCCTGAGAGACACTAGATACTGCATATTGTTGGACATGTTGTTGTCCCGAAGGCATTGCTTTAGTAAAATAAATGCTTGCCTTTTCTTGTACAGTGCCATCATCAAATCACGGAATATCAATGCTGTGGTTGCTGTAAGTCAGGTAGCCCTTCTCTCCTGCAGCCATAAGGATTCTGAGAGTGTCCCTGGATTGAAGCAGCTGCATCACAATGGCTCATGGTTTCTGAGGCTCAGCGGGGTACTTCTGTATTGTTCGGTGAGCCCTTGCAATTTTGCACGGCTGGTCATCTTCAGTACCCAGAATTGTGGGCAGCCACTGTAGGAATGCAAGTCTGCCTTCCCCTTCAACACCTTCTGGGAAACTGACCAAATGTACATTTGGAGCAATTTTCAAAGCCATCAATTTCCTCTTTCAAGAGGTTGATTTGTGAATTGCTGTTCTTTCTTGCATCAGCAATAACTTGGTGTATGTCTACCACCGCCTTTTCATAATTTGCCCATCTCATTTCAGATTCAGACTTCTTCTGACACATGGTAGTAGTTCTTCTGCTTGGTAGTTGCTGTGCATTTTCTCCTTTGACTGCTTGATTTTATCCAGCCAACTGTTGTTTCATGTCTTGAATTCCCATGAAGCCTTATTCCATTTCTATGAAACCACTGAGGAGGGGAGAGATTTGAAGATGGCGGTGTCGTTTGTTCTCTTGCCATCTGGACATCATTTCTCTTTTTTCTGTTTTCTTCTTCAGTGGCATAGTTACTGAAGTTGCTGTTCATGTTATGTTTAATCACTTGTGTCAGCAAATAAATTGTTTTAGTTACCCTTTATACTGGACTAAATGTGTAATCAAGGATCTTACTGTGGGAGCTAAACTTGTCATGTCTTTCTCTCACACCACCATAACCAAAAGCCTGGTATCAGAATCTTTTGTATAGATTTTAGCCTTCTCTGTGACCCCCTGTATTAAGACTGAATACTGCATGACTCCAAATTACAGAGCACTACTGTTTTTGCATTCTACGTGTTATGTTTTATCTCATGTGGCATTTGCTATTCCCCTGTGTTAAGGCTTCTCATTTTAACTTGACAGGCCTCAGTGCCAATTAATGTAATTGATCTAAATCAAACTAGTATTCCACAAAGCTTCACGTAAAGAAAAGTTCCAGGCCCCTATCTTGTCATGCCTATTTATGCATGTGAGTGTATAATTTTAATTGTATAATGATACTAATTCCCTGATGTGACCTTTCTATTCCAAGAGTGCCGTGAGTTTTCAAAATGAGCAAAGCACACTGAGATCTGTTCTTGTGTATTTTGAAATGACTGCCATAACACCGCTTCTTGTGCATACCTAAGGAGAGCTGCTTACAGTATGTCAGTGTAATTCTGCTGTGTACTCTCTTTACAAGTATCATTGTCATCGTTCAGGTGCAGCCAGCATTTTCAAGCAGAACTGCAGTAAAGGTTTTTTAAATTAATAGTGTCAGAAACTTCAGCAGTTTTAATAGTCATATCTTGTTTATTCACATACACACAGGTTTTCCTGTTGAGTTTGACTGAACAGCTTCTGATCTCAGTGTGTCTTCCAACTCTTCTTATTGTACAGGGGCCTTTTTTGCTTAACGTTTCTGCAGAGATTAAACAATAATGGGCTAATTTATCCGAGTTCCCTGTTGCTTCTGTGGATTTTATTTGTCGTGCTCCTGTAATAAAAATATTGTACATGAATCCCAAATAATTTGTCAAAAGAGACAAATTGATTGCTTTGTGTTATTAATAATTTGTATATATTAACGAGGAAGAAAGAATAGCTCAAATGCACAACACTGTATCTAACATTCGTGTTGGTGATTTACCCCAAATGCAGAACTTATTGTAAAAACACTATCACAACCTTTCTTCTGGGAAGAAAATATTTAATATTTCAAGATGATAATGACTGATATACTTACATAAATAAAATTCTACATACAGATGTTCCAAGAAGGTAAGACCCAGTCGGTTTTACATGGCTTTGCAGAAATTTTGAGATTATATAAAATCCTTCAAGTATTGCTCAACACTTGACCACATTTCAGGTTCTCCACAAGACTGATCTGTACTGATCCTTCTCACAATGTTGGGAAGTTTTCCCTTCAACCAATACTGCACTGTGCTCAGTGGCATTCCTTTATTAATGCAATCCATGATTCATTACCTACATATTGTTTACTGCTTGTTGCTTATTTTCAAAGTTCTATGCACATATAATTCTGTAGCATGTACTGTATATCACTGTTTTTTGTCACTTTTGTTAATTGTACTCTTTTCTACTTTATTTGTGTGACGCCACTGAGCAGGGGAGAGATCTGAAGATGCCAGTGTCTCTTGTTCTCACACTCAGTTGCCCTACAATATCTACTATGAAAATAAAAAATAATTAACAAGTCACAGGTCTTTAGGTGGACATACATCTAAATCTCACATAAAACCTCTTAAATTCAATTTGCCCTGAGGGATTCGGGGATTATCTGCAAACTCTGACTTTGTTGGACTGGTGTGGGGAAGTTTGAGAACTCTGATGGCTCACGGCACAAATTCAGAATGTTTCCCTTTGGGCTCTGCCTACATAATGTTTACAGCTTGATGTTTAAAGTATTATCTTGACCCAAAACAATAATTAGTATATTAATCTGTAGTCCATGCCTGAAGATAAAAAGGTTTTGGCAGAGTGGATTAATATTCATATCTCTGCATCGACAGTTTGAATTCGCTGGTTATCTCTCACCTATACAGAGAAACCAGATTAAATGACAGCATCCAAATGAGAAGAGATCTGTCTGGATGCACAGCAGCTCCTCCTGTTCACATTGCTGATGAATCTGTCCTGTCCCCCATCACACTGTCACCAGGGGTCTGTGTGGCACTTGTTTGGAATAGCGGCTGGAGACAGCACTTTGAACAACACAGTCAAGAGGAACAAGCAGTTCAGTTCTCCTTCAATCTGCTTCACACATGTCCTTCTCAGGGCTGCAACTTATAAGCCATTTGCCAGACAGTGTCTTGGAACGTGTATCCTCCAGGATTGTAGAAGTGGTGAAGGCATTCACAGCCGAAGACATTGTAAACTAGCAGATTTTCTTCTCCACTGTCACACTATATTTGGCATTACAGTTGAAACAGTGGCCCGCGGAAATTCTTATATTCGGAGATAGAGCTGTAGGAGAAAAAGACTAAAACCACAGACTTTGATACAGGTCAAAAAATGCTGAAGGTGTCTTTTAAAAACATTCCATACATGAATTGTCAAGAACTTTTGGCTGAGGAATCCCCTTTCCAACATACTGTAGAACTATCAACAGAGGCCCCCATGTCAGGGTTAAATTAACAGCCAACTTCGCAATAATAACTCAGAAAAGCTAATATGGCAGAAATAGAAGCGATGACAGCAAGGATGCAGCCAAGACATCTTGGACTGCTAATCTGAAAGCCTTACAATGTGATGACTGGTAAGGCAGAAACTGCTCTAAGTAGAACGCATAGGCTCTAAAGATAAATGAAGGAGTGCTGAATTTACTCACCGACGGAATTCCTTAGGTTTCACAGGCAAGATAATTAGCTGAAAAAAGGACTGTCTCTCAGAACACGCCATGACATCAAAGACAGGATCAGTACTAGATCCCAGGAAACAGGTTATAAAGGATTATGTTTGGAACAATTGCTTTTGGCATAATGCTTGTGCCGATGTGAGCACAAAAGAAAAGGAAAAGCTGTGTTAATGTTGGCAGTCATCAAAAACACATTATCTGTTTGATGACTAGCTATAGCATGGGATGGAAAAGTAAACAGGAAGTGTTTAGAATGAGATGTGAATGTTTTTTTTTATCTAGCATCCAGCCTCAATTCCAACCGAAGTCAATACATACTGTACAATGAAGCCTCAAGTGCTTTTAAACAACTAGGCAAAGACAGCGCTGAGCAACTAATCAACAGGTTCTAGCAATGTATTGCAAACTTTAGCAGAACACTTCCCAGCCATTATAAACATATTGTAACACTCTGGGGTTCACATGGGCACCCTCACCACTGCCACATCAGGTCAGGCCCCACCATCAGGGACTCAAACCCAGGCCTCCGGCATCACTCAACAGGGACCCAGCCTCTTGAGCCAAAGGGAAATCTCCAATCAGTCCCTCCTATTCACAGGGAAGGGCGGTGACGTCACCGCTCTGGTAAGCCGGCTCTCACAAGCAATGGAGGCGGTATGCGTTACAATATATTTATAAATATAAAAAAGCATCACGACTGTTGGACAATTGAATTCAAACAAACAGTTAAGTAATGACGTTAAGAGATTGAATGAAATACCACAATACCCTCCAGGCCTCAAGAACAAGAGTTATCTATCTGTGATCTACCCTACCCAATGCAGGAAAATAAAAGTTAAAATGCAATTCCAACATATCACAGCTCTCATAAGAAAATACATTTATGTAAAAAAAAACAAATAGCCAGTCAACTCAACCTAAGACCATGGGTATTCTCTATCACAAAACTGAGACCGATTACCCCTGGATGATCTGTAATGGTACCTCAGCATCATCACTGCCCAACATGTACAGTAAATGCTCTGAAGCAGACAGGGGTCTTCCTTGCTTACTGAGAAAGCATGACAACAAGTAGGTACAACAAAGTTTATGACTTGAAGCTTTTTCTACACCCACTGTTACATTTTAGAATGCTAAATTTGCATTTTCACAATTTCTATATGGTTTGATCTTGGTCTTATTTGGTTCAATAGATTACATTTTAAGGAGACATAGCGAACCCTCAGTTTTATGGACTTTAACAGAGTTGATGGACAAAATCTGTTAAAGGGGAATTCTATCTGTAAAATCAGAAATCACCGTACATTCTCCACAATAATGATGAAATGCAAAATTCTAAAACAAAGTAAAAATAAATATCACATAGGTTTAAAATTCAGAGACAGGTGCCCTTAGGGGTAGGTCAGTTGCTTATGATGTTGGTGTTTTATGTGCTTTACAGAATTTTAAACAGTATACAGTAATTACAACACATGAAATAAAGAGCTTAGTTAGAATAAAAAAAAAACACATGAATACTTTTCATTGACTGTTGATGGCAATTGTTAAAAAATAAGTCAAAAGACCTGGAAAGGATATAGTATATACAGTGTGTACCGTATGTATACATTAGATACATTATCAAAGAATAGTGCATTTTTGGACCAGAGCTAGGCACTCCTGCTTCACTGTTCTTGGTACTGGGTCATTCATGAGCTACTACTGTCCTATTGTGATGGGGCACATCCCACTGGCTGGTGGGGTGTATTGCGGTAGGAGACAAAAAAGAAATAAACTAAATAAAAAAAAGAGAAACACAATGGGTATAGGTTGAAATGTTTGGTGGCGGCAGTCGTTCTTTGTTAGTTCACATACCTGCTTAGTAGTCAAAACCACATTCAGAGTCAGGGACAAATTTAAACTTGGATGCTAGCTTGTTTTCACAGTGCCATCAACTGGACTGGAGGGGAGCTGGTTTCCCCATCCCTCTGGTAACACCAGTGTTTTTAAAACCAATGTCACAATATTTGTTTGTGATATTTGTGATATGTTTACAGTATTGTGTTTTAGTATAATGGAGTATTTATTAGGTGAAAATGTAAAAAGGTCTTTGGTCACTTTAATATTGAATATTGTGGGAGGTTCCAGGGGGTGGAGCCTCCACAATAAAAGGCAGAGGTTAAGAGAGGTCTCTTGTGGGATTTCAGGAGAAATGTGCTCTGATCCTTTTGCAATGGGCACTGAAGGAATGCAACTTGGTATCCTGTCGTAATTACTGCTGCTATGGACAGCTTCCATATAAATAAATGAGGCTTTTTGTATCTATTTGGTTGTTGAGCCCTAGTGACTCTGCAGGGGAAGAATGAGTCTGTGACACCTATTTCCATTCCTATTGCCATTGGAAAGGAGGGCACCTCTTTATACTTTGAGAAAATGAATTTGATCCAATCTTTAAACAAATGTTTGATCTCCAACCAAAATTGTTTTCACTAAAGGACATACCGTAATTGGCGATTGTAGAAAAGAACAAAGTTATACTGAATAGAAAGAAATTGGATAAAAATGCTACACATTTGCAATCTTTTCTAGATAGAAGAATTGATATAATATGTAAGAATGTTTTGAAGTAGAATCTCCCACATAAACATTTGAAAGAATAGTTTTCATGTTTCATATACTTTTTAAATTCCATATCCTTTACTCAGTTCTGAGTAAACACAAAACACCACAACTCTACATTTAACCTAATGCCACCCCAAGACTCTAAAATGTGGCCAGCACTAAACTAAGTTATCTAATTGACTCTAATTCCAATAACAACATCAGTTATGAAAAGTATATATGCATTACAAGATGTAACACTTTTGCTAAATTAGTTTTCTACAAAATTATTTGTCAAGTGTATTTTCAAAGGCACAGCTTGATGTTTTTTACTTGAACTTGAACTTGAAATCTGAATAGTTTGAAATATGGAGGCTGATAAAAGCAGTGTTCAGAATTCATCCTTCCTTAGGGCTCCTAATATGTTTGTTAAAAAAATAAATCTGTCCCCCAAACCAGGCTGATGAATAAAACAGCCAGCTTCTTGAATTTCTTTTTCAAAGGAAGATAATGGAGCTGTCACTTAATACTGTATGTCCGTAACGATGTGACAGAGCAGCACAAGATGTGCCTTTTTTCAGTAACAAGACAAGTCAAGGAGGGAAAGACTGTATAAGACAGTCTTATTTAAGTAATATACTAACAAGGCTGCTCTGAACAGGGCATGCCATTCTGCTGTGCTTTAAGTGTGGCAGTATAAAGGACTGGGCCTGAAAGATACCAGTTTAGATGCTGGATAGAAAACAGAAGAAAAGAGAGAACGTGAGAGGAAGGTCACATTAAAGCTGTGTCCATTCATCACCATTTCCACTCACAAGTCCTTCCACAAAAAAGCGGTAGCTCACTCTTTGAGAAGGACGGCCTCTGCCTTAAGCGAAGCAGAACAAAGTCACCACCTCCTGTGACACAGTATCAGAGGGAAAGGTTTTGAAATAGGGACTCCTGGGCTCTGAAAGTGATTCAACCAGTGACGGCCTCTCGCTCAAGCTGCAAAATGGACCTTGTTGGCCACACATCACCTGGGCAACGCCGTTAGCTGGCTGTAACCTGGATTTCCCAAGCAACAGCACCCAATAGGGCATGACCACTGTAGTTCCTTAGTCTATTGTGTGACAGCAAACACTGTGGACTACCTGGCACCTGTGATCTTGTAGATGCAATACTACACTGCTTGTGTGATGTGCAGGAGGCTGAGTGGAAGTAGAAGATTGGGGGGAGCCCTGTAATTTTTGAATGCTTGTGGCCAATATATTTTCTCACAACTGTTGCTAAGCCCCAGACTGATTATTTAGTTCATGGGTCTTAACGGTGACCTGTTATCAGTTGATGAAATGGGCTTGGACATTTTGTTTTGTTTTTTCTTTCTTGAGAGCTTCTATTTCATGTTTTATTTTTGTATTTGACAACATTGGTTGAAACAAAAAGAACAATTTTTGACAATTGCAATTTTTAACATAAAATAAAAAAGAGAGGACCAGCCTAGACAAGTCCTTCTTCAGGGAGTTGGTCTAGTCTTTGGAAAATAAATAAGAATACACCAGTAAAAATGTCAGGTGTATTATCTGAGGTCTCATACTTCCCAAGATTGTCAGGGACCTGCTCAGCTCTACTCCAGCTGAACTGGCGTATAGTAGTATAGTATTTGAAAATATCGAAAGACGTATTAGAAACCCACCTACAATCTCCAAGTCTCAAAGAAATGTCCCCAGAAGAAGAAAAAAAACATGGCTTGGGGTGTTTTTCAGACATGGGGGATCAGCGAATCAGATATTAACAGTCCAAAACAAATTCTGCTGCAAGTCATCAGCTAAGTTAAATTTATAAGCATATCAGGATCTTCCCATGATCTCCCCAGGTGATAGGTGCCTTTAACAAAAAGACAGAGTTGCCATACACTCATTTTTTTAAAAATAAATGATAAACATGTTGCTCTAACGCATGTGTCTTATGAACTAAAGTTCAAAAATCTCTTCTATGAAAGGATCCTTAGTGTTTAGTACTCATGTGTCTGTGCCCCCCCGGGCTCTGAGGCAGCCAGAGAATCTCATGTGTGAGAAGAACAAAAAAAGCAAAAACCAGAAGAGCAGCGACACCGTGTTTGAAACTGAATTTGCTAGTGGCTTTAAATTAATATAGCTATCCTCTAGATAATGGTCTCCGGTTTAATAGAACACCCAAGCTGCAGTGAGGGCAGGCCGACAGCACGACGGCAAACAGGCAGAGTAGAAACTAATTGCTAGGAGTCAGGCACTGAGGCGATATCGAGTTTGAAAAGCCGGCTATTTAACCAGGTTTACAGGGTCTCTTATTGTGTTTGTGGCAAGATGGGTTGTTGCAGTGTCGAGTATCAAATCAAGGATGCCAGAGATATCTCTCTCTTTGCAAGGAGGGCCTCGCAGGTTATTTCAACAAGAGTGTTTGGGAAAAGCAGAAGAGATGTGTCCTGCAGGAATGGCACAGCACCCCATCTTAGACTCTAATAGAAGGGTCAGTTATTAAGCACCAGGTACTGTGGAGATGCAGTATAATGAAAGTGTTAGTCCCTGAAGGCTGTAATTGGACCCATCATACAGTATGTCTTTGATAAATGTGAGAGAATCGGAGAAAGAAAATCAATGTTAATTTACAACTGAACAGATACATACTGTACATACAGAATATAAAATGACTATGGTGACAAAGATATTCATCAGTGGAATACATCACTGTATTTTGATTAAATCAAAATCAGTAATATATCTATACTGTATATACCGTAAAACACACTGGTCCATCACAAAGAGCTCTTTGGATAAACACTTATGAAGAAGACTTGTACATTTCATTTTAATATATTTATCTCTTTTGATCCTTGAGAGGTCTCTGTCCGCAGACTTCTGAAAGGACAGAATCAGAAACTTGGAAAAGACCTGAACTACTTTCTCACGCTGTTATTCCCTTAATGATTTGCTCCAGCTGGTTCACCCAACAATAGTTTCGCAACGTTTACTAAAGGATTTCACACTGGTGGACATGGTTGTCTGCAATGAGGGATCACAATCATCCCAGATATTTCTGTACCTTACACAACCTCCAATGTCTCTTTACTACCATCTGGGTCTGACAGCCTGAAGTCAATTTACTTTGTGCTTTACTAGGGCACATCATTAGTGCTTCACAGACCAAACTCAACAGTCTGTCTGTTTTAAAACAGACATGTCCCCCTCCTGCATTTTTGTGCATTATAAAAAAAGCTCTTTGGTTTACTGTATTGTTATAAAGAAATTTGAGTGGGAGCTGATTCACATAAAGACCTTAATTAAATCGATCTCTCAATACTGAGCACTAGCATGTGATCCCTCCTCAACTGTAGTAGAATTGTCATGTTTCCCAAAACATAGAGTACCTACATTGTAAGCATCAGCAAAAGCTTCAGGGCCCTGCAGGATGCATAAGTTCAGACTAAACCCACTTCCTGGGTTACATAAGGGTCCCTTCCCACAAGTCTTTACGTAATCTGGGTTTTACACAAGTTGGAAGTGACCCTTCCATAGCCATTGCATGAATACACACAATATACAGCATTACCACTCATGACACTGGAGCGATCCTCCCTTATTTTCCCAGCTATGTCAGAGAGTGAGGAAGGAGGGACAGGAGAGCAAAACCGCAGGCTCACCAGAGTTTGGGGTCCTTTAGTGGTTAACAGGAGAGTAAGCAGCAGCAGCTCAAAGAAAGAGAACCTCCCCCCTTTTATACAGGGGGAGAGCAACGAAATAATGATGAATGAAAAGAACATCTTAAAACCACAGGAACAAGATTAATTAAACACCAGATATGTTACGAAGCAAAGATCAGGACCCTATGTGGACGGTATAATCTGGAAGGGAGCGAAACAGACATGGGGACGGAAACAACTACTGTAGGAACTGTGCAGATTGACGAACAAGGGGGGCGTGACAACTGTGCACCGGTGCTCGGGGGGGGGGGGGGCGTGGCCAGGGCGAACAAGTCCAGGGGGTAATCCAGGGAGAAGTCCAAAAGTCCAGTATCGGGTGATCCAAATGAGACAAAGACAAAACAAGGTTTAAAAACTGGATCGGGATCCAGTGCAGGGACAGGGATTAAAACAGGATCACGAGGCCAGGCGCTCTGAACCTCTGAACCTCTGAACCGGACACAACAGGGTCAGGATGCCAATAGGAGGCCTATGCCTCCTATGTAGGCAGGCGTCTGTCTTCCAATGCAGATCCAGTAGCAGCGAGAGCGTCTGCCCTAGGTACTGTAAGGAGGGGACAGATCAGAGACAGGTGCACAAAATCAACTAAAAGGTAAAGAGCCGGAGCGCCCTTAAGAGGAGGGACTTACGATCGGGACAAAATATAGCATATACTTCAAATACGTACAGTACACAGTACATTAGCACTTAGAGAGACTTTTTAACAAATTTATCAGTACTGTACTGTACATTTCACTGTACTGTTCAGTAATAAGAGGCAAAATAAAATACACAGCAAATAAAATCAATTAGATGCTTCCGTAGCATAACTTCAATAGGGGTTACATACAATTTTCAGCAAATAAGCAGAAGATTATATGCAAATGCTGCCACACACGTGTAAGCAAAGTGAGGCTAAAGTGTAAAACAGCTCTGATGGGTGTCGGTGGAGGTCGCATTGCACTTCCTCTGCACTATTCAGGCACAGTAGGAATCTCCACTACTTGCTCTACAAATCTGAAGTCAATTTCCTGTGCCCTGAAAGTCTTACCCATGGGAGGTTTGTACATGAAGACGAATTTAGGTAGCATAGGTGAGTGGGTGTAGTAGAGTGGCAATAGAGTTAATACAGTAGACCTAATACAATACAATTTAATGCACATCTGAGAGCAGACCAAGTCTGTAATGTAACGTGGTCTGTTGATGGGCAACAACACACTGAAAGCTTTGTGAATCTAAAACGATTAACTACAAATGACCCTTTTAGGAACCCAAAGAAAAAATGCAGTCCCTCAAATCTCTGTGTCGCTCCGAGAGCTGTCAAATGATCACAAAAAGAGCAGTACAGTACTTGTAGAATAATAAAAACAGCTGAATGATTTTACTCAAGAAACCAGTAGTTATTAATATGTTCTGAGGAAAGGACTCTGTTCATGTTCCAATTATTCTCGATATCAAGTAATGCAAAACTGTGTCTATTATATTACTGTATATCTGTTCCATCCTTTCTTTCTTCAGGCAAACTGCCATCCACAAGTATAACTTAATTGAGAAAAAGAAGGGAAGCTAAGGACCAAAACTTATGAAGTATGAGATTAAAACAGTTTCATTTACAGGGAATGGAGATCTCCTACAGACAGAGCATTAAGCATCATTTTCCTTTAATAAAAACATCTGCACAATCAAAACACCCAGTCGAATATGGAAGACTGCCAATTATTTTCAGAACATCAGAAGGACCGTGGGTGAAAGGAGGCTGTTAGGCTCCTCAAAATCATTTGGTTTTCTTTCTCTGTAGTCCCAGTACTGGTTGTACTACAAACATTTTACAGACAGGGAGATGGACCCAGAAACGTCAACCCTGCTGCAGGTACAGTAGCTCAGAACCTCGGCTCACTTCAGATGGCATTTATCTCCAGTCGATGGGCAAAAAAAAACAAAGGTATTACTTTATGTTTAATTGGAATTATATTAGATTGGGATTAAGTGGATTTGATTGTGTAATTGCAATCAGAGTTTGTCTTGAGGCTTGTAAAACCAATCCTTTAGTGGTAAACCAAAACTTTTATTTTCGTTCTCACACACATTACACACATAAACATCAGATAACACATTTCTCATTTATTCTATATACCTACTGTATAATACTGGTGTGGTGCTGTTACTGATTTTTATTATTTTCATTCATGTTAAAAATTATACAATGGCAGAAAAAAGTAAATAGCTATTTTTACAGCCACTTTTCAGCTCTGAATGTTGCCATTTTCTTTTCTTTTTCTATGCATAGCCTATACTCACCTAGAATCCCCCCTGTCCCCTGTCAGACTAATGATCTTGCTGAGTAAACAAAGAAAGGCAAATGATTTATTTGTCATTTGTCCCATGAAGGGGTACCCTAGTGGTCCAGCCTGGGAGAGCAAGGAGACAGGATGGAAGTATCCAGTACTGCTGGGTGTTTCATAGCTAAAGCCCTATCGCAACAGTGATTGGTTGAGTTCTGTATTCTGTGAACATTCCCCTCCAAATGAAATAATGATCTCAGCAGTTTTTCGTCTCTGATCCATTGACACAGATTTCCACTCCCTGGCTAAATGACTGCACTGTATGTACATGCTCTACTAGCTGTTTAACATCAATTAAGCCAGGGCAAGCTCTCTCCATGTTTGTCACTGGACAGTTGACTAAAATGTAGGTACAGAGATAACAGAGCAGAAGGGATCAAGGTGGACTTCTTAAGATTGTGAGCACTGTGTGGTATTTGTGCCACTGGTACGTGTTTGCCCTGTCTTGTGCTGTTGCAACTCATTTTACTGTGATTGCACAGACAGCCTTTCTAAATACTGTACACTCATTCTGTATTGTGGGGAGCATGCTCTCCTGTAGGCATCATCAATGAAACATTTTCACTGTCCATTCCAGAAACTAATGTACAAACAGGACACCATCTTGTAACACACTGGCGGGTATAGCAAGGGGACTGGACCCTACGCGGTGCTGAGCTAAAGATGTTATACAAGGAAATTTTATGGAGAGCAGAAGCCGGGTGTACTTAGCCGAGTCACGCTGCCAAAAGTCGGGGTCAGGAGGATGCGTAGGTCTAGAAGCCGGGTTTTCTCAAGACGGTCGTTTTCTCAGACGAAGAGTTTACAGTGAAGGGAGCTCTATACTGCAAGTACGAACTTAATACTGAGCGAGGAGGTGCAGGTGAGGAGCCCTTAAGTAGTGGGTGGTCGGAAGGTGTGGTGCAGGACTAGGGACGTGGTTGGATAATCAGAATGTGCGTCGGCGTCTGTGGGAAGAAGCAGGGCCTTGTGTCTGATTAGTGGAGGCCGTTACACATCTGGCCTTTATACCAATCTAGGTGGAAAATACTAAGAGCTCTTTCAATGTGACACGTTTAAAAAAGAAAATACAAAGTCCTCTCATATTAATTTGAGCACCTCTGAAAACTTAGTGAAATTGTCCTTTTATTCCATACTGAATGGTCCATCCATGGTTTAAATATTACTCCTCTGCATCTTCATTAAGACCTAACTTGATGTCAAAAGTCAGGCCTCCACATATACAGTAGATGTGCCTGTGTCAATCTGCTGTAAGCGTTTTGACACACCTTCATTTTGCAAAGAAGCAAGAAGATGATGACAACTAAGCCTTTTTGCCCCAGCTGTTCTTAATAATAATCATTAATTCACAATGTCCTTTCTCTGAGCTATATAAAGCATATGAAAATCCCTCTTCTTTATGTATTTTGCCTCGTGCATCCCCCCCTCTCATCTCCACATGTGCGGCTGCATCTTTGTTTTCTCCTCCCTCTGGAGGGCACCCCAGCTTACTCATCCTATGGCCAGGGGCAGGGGCCAGGCTGGCCATGACACAAGTGATCTAAGCCAATATTCCGTATGCACAAATACAAGCAATGGCGATTGTGAGTACCTCACACAAGAACAGTCCTTCTTCCAATTCGATTAAATTCACGAGGAATGACAAACACCCAAGATGAAAGCGACATGGAGCGAAATTGTGGCTTAACCCTCTTGGCTGAGGGCTTGCCTCCGGGCAATAGGACAAGGAGACCAGGACCCCTGTGCAGGGTGACCAAGGGGTAGCTGTGGAGACGGGGTGGAGGTGGGATGCAAGAGACATGCAAGAGAGAAATGGGGATCTCATAGGTATTTATAGCGTTCGGGAAAGGAATGGATCATCAGGAGTGATTCTGGTTGAGCATGGTTGTTGTCATCCCTCCCGAACTTTTGTTGGAAACTCCATTTCTTGCTACTGGCTTTATGATGTCCTAGGAGTTCAGCAAAATACCCGATTAGCATAATTTCTATCTCAAATCCAGAAACCTTATTTATGTTAAGTCAACTTGAATAAGAGAGTCTCCTAAACCAAAAACTGAACAATAATAGTCAAGAGGTTAGGCAGTGTTGTTGGATTAATTAGCAAGTTGATTTATTTTTTAAAAACACAGGAAATCACAGACACCAGATGCACATTTGTCCCTGTCATGAATTCCAAAGAGCTCCCCAAAAATAAATAATTGAAAATACATCTGTACTTTATCACAGTTGCCAACACATGGAACAGTATTAAGCCCCAGCAACATTATTAGAAAATCCTCCTAATTTGTGGCTAGCTAATTTATGTGGTCAGTCAAGCAAAAAGCATAATAGTGTATCAAGTATAAAGTTCACAAGAATGTTTTTAAGCCTTATCTTAAGAAATACATAGAAATGTGGTTCCTGGATTAGAAAACAACACACTCATATTAAAATGCTATGACATTCTATGAAAGATATTACAAGAGGAAAAGTGGCAACATACCTGTAAGCAGATGTGATATGGAAAAAGAATTGCTATTTAAATGACAGTTACAATAATCTTTAATTAAGACTGGTGACTAGAGTTAAAAGTTCTAAATGTCTCATCAGCACATCACAAGCGGCCTTCTGGGACTGGATGGATGTATTTCGATGGTAGTCATGTCTTGGGAGCCTCAAATTTTGGTTATTGATGTTCAGAGACGAAAGGCACCTCATCTGCACCCTGTCGTTCAGTCTCTCTGCTCTCTGCCAAGCGGCAGGGATAATTAACAGCCCAGACACAGTGAAATTAATAGGATCTGTGATCCCCCTCCTAAAAGTAATCTGCAGATGCCTGCTGAAACCCAAGCAGCACTTTCTTAGATTTTTCTGGTTCCTCACAGATCTGGACCTCAGTCAGATGGGAATGTCCACTCTGTGGTATGTACACCCCACAGGAGAAAAATTGATACTGAATGCCCACTACAAAGACCCTGTATATATTAAGATCAACGCTGGGCCTTGCTGACTGATGTGACACCACAGGGTGTTTGTCTTCTTTCAGCTGTATCAGTGGGGTTTCTGCTTGATTTTCTGACTTTCCAACCAGTGAAGATGCATCAAATATGGGCTTTTCATTGCTGGTACTGCTGGAGACAGAGGGGACACAGTGCATATGCATGATTCCAGTCCTGCTGCTGCTAAAATTCACCAAGATGATCCAAATGTCTTTTCCTACTGCATTTTCCTCCTACTGTACATACAATGTCCTCCAAGAATACTGGGACTGGCAAAGTTAAATCAGCTATTTCTGCTTTACTGTCTAGTAATTTGTGATTTTTTAATATTAAAGATACAGTAAGAACAATATCCATCCATTTACTAACCGCTTCTTCCAATACAGAGTCATGGGAGAGTAGGAGCCTATCCCACAAAGCAACAGGCAAAGTGCAGGATGGAACACCAGCCCATTGCATGACAAACACACACACTCACAATGCCAAAGCCAATTTTCCCAGAAACTAATTAACCTACCAGTATGTCTTTAGATTGTGGTAGGAAACCAGAGTATCCAGAGCAGACCTACACAACAACAGGGAGAACATAGGAACTCCACACAGATAGCACCTCAGCTCCAGAATTTAACCAAGGGATTGCTAACCACTGTACCACTGCGTCACCCATAAGCACAACATAATACATTTTATTTATACTTACAAAGTCCTGTACAATATTATATAATACAGAAGGACAATTAAAAACATGAAGAGACTGATTACAGATAAGAACAATAATCCAACAGCATGATTAAAGTACACATAAGTAAATTACCATCGGTACAAAAAAAAGGTTTCCAGGAGATTCCTGGTTCAAGGTACTGAGTTACTGAATCTGCTTGCTTCATCATTTGGAGATGATGAAAAAACAAGGTCCTGTATTAAATTTCTATCTTGGAGAAAGTTCAGTAAGAATCCTCCTTCTTCTTTCTTGCGTATTGGTACTATTATAAATATAATTACTATAACAATCATTCGTATTACAATGATGTAATATTAATGTTATTATAACAAGAATTGAAGCCTGTTTATACAAGTTCTTTTGCCATAATTTGTGCAGAATGAGATGTGACAGTATCAGCCCACACATAGAATATTTAAATATTTAAATATTTCAGATCTTGAGAAAAATCTTAAGTTACAGGACATAAATGAAAAAAACAGGGTGAATTACTCATGAACATTTCTGAGAAACATTACACATTTCCAATTGATTTGGACTTTTCAGCCTAATTTTTGGATCATGTGGTTGCCCACATTCTCAGGTGAATCTGCTTCCAGACATTCACACTGGCTCCACAAAGGCACAGCACAATTCAGGCAGCTCTTTTAGAATTGATTCACAAACTGCTGTCTTGTTCTGTACTTCTTCAGTATCAGTGATCAAAAAGAGCCATAAGGTGTCACAGATGTGTCTGCTCTTTGATGCCATATGTTTGTGTACAGTCTCAATACATCCTTTAAGGAAGCATTTTGTTTTAGAGAGAATCTAGATACAATGGGTAACACCTGGCTATTGTCAAAATTTCCAGCTTCAAAGCATGGGGATGTTTGCAGATATGTGGTCCCAGATTCAGTGATAATAGCAACCCTAAATTTTACCTTGATTTACCTTAGCAAATTAAGTTTTGGGTAAATTATTAAGTGTCAACAGACAAGAACAGGACTTAAAACAGGGTAAAGAAAGAGGGAAAAGAGAGTTATCGAAGCCAAGAGCTTCTTATCCAGGTCATCCAGAAATAATAGCACTTTATTAACCCTTTACAATTGCTTGTATTAGGAACTATCTTTTTGCATACCCCAGCTTGCTCTCCATGAGACACACAGATAGGGAGAGAGCCTGGGGTCAGAGCACAGGGTCTGCCATTGTATGGCACCCCTGGAGCAGTTGGGGTTAAGGGCCTTGCTCAGGAGCCCAATGGAGTAGGATTCCTCTGTCGGCTGTGGGATTTGAACTGGCAACCTTCCAACCATAGACAGAGAGCCTTAGCCACAGAGCCACCGATCCGCCCCGAGATTGGAGATTGAAGAAAGACAAGATTAGAGATTTTGAGAAGTATTTTAACCATGTTTAGAGAGATTGGAATTCTGTTATTGTTATGATACTTGATTTTCTATGAAAATAATCCCTCAATTAAATGTTAAATTTTATAAACAGTTAAATGTTTTAGAATAAGGCAGGGCAGAAACAGGTTCCTATTCAGGCATCCAGGTTTACAGAGAGAGAGATTTAACCTCAGGTTGTATTCTGTTTAGTTTAGAAGGCAGCTTATCTCCTCTTTTGGTCTTTGTGGGCATTATTATAGTCGAACACTTGGTAGCAGTCAGGATTCGTTGTGTGGTTAGGATGTTAGGTCTCTGGGATGCCTTGTTTGTAAAGTTGTAAATAGTGTAACTTGTGAATTATATGTTTATGTTGTGTGTAGTTTAGTGTGTGTATTGTCATTGTTAATAAATATGTTATAATTCAGTGTTTCTGAATTTTTACTGTTGTCACATAAACTCTGCCACAGAACAAAGAATTCATGCCTCTAATTTTATCAACCTCTCAGGTATTTTCTTGTTAAAGTTGGGGGTGATTTATGATTTACTGTATGCTATTTGTTGCTTGATCCACTCCTGAGATTTTCTCTATTTTTCATAAGCCCCTATTCGTAACCATTTTAGCAGTGTCACAGTGCTGATGTAATAAATAAGGTCTTACATGTATATTTTAGATAAAATATACTGTACATTTAAATTACAACACAATGGCGCAGTAGGTAGCATTGTTGCCTCACAATGCTGGGGACCTGGGTTTAATTTTAGACCTGGGGCATTATCTGCATTGAGTGTGCATGTTTTTTCCATGTTTGCATGGGTTTCCTCCACGTGTACCAGTATCATTCAATCACCCTACTATTAAGTTAACAGCGTCTGGGAAAATTGGCAATGGTGTGAGCATGTGTGTATCTGTGTGCCTTGTGATGGACTAGCATCCTGTCCAGAGTGTATCCCACCATGTGCACATTGTTTGCCAGGATAGGCTCAAGCTTCCCCATGATGTTGTACTGAATAAACTGTTTAGAAATCAATTATGAATTAATGGATTGATCTATAAACCACACAGGATTTCTATGGGGGGGTTACTCACTAAATGCTGACAAGGCTATTACACAGAAGTGTAAGATCTTCCAAACACCCATCCGTTACCTACAGCTATTTTATCCTAGAGGTTTGCAGCAAGCTGGGTCCAAACTGGCTAATGAGTGGTGCAAGTGGTCCGTCCCAGGCGTACAAATACACACAACAACGATTTGGAGATAGCAATTAACCAAACCAGTTTGTCTTCCAAAGGTAGGAAGGAATCATAGCATCTGAACAAAATCCATGCAAACTCAGAGAGAACATGCATGGTCCTCACAGAAGACCACCCCCCCCCCCAGGCTGGAATCAAACACAGGACCCAGTAACTGTGAAGCAATGACACCCCACCACTCCACCACCCTCTCCCAAAATCAAATCAAATATCACAGAATCTGGCCATACTAAAACAAACTTCCAACCTGCAGGTTAAATAGTAGCCTTCTGCAGAACCATCTGTGTCAGTCTCTACGTGACTACTAGGTACTACTGTGTTTTTCTTCCACATTTTGCACTTGGACATGTTTCAAAACATATTATCTTTCTATACACATTAGGTTCCTTACTCATCCATGCCTAGAAGCACATTAAAACCATAAGGTTTATTTCCTATGTGTCTTTGCTATCTTAAAAGGGTTTGGGAACACGATAACAGTTATACACAGAATACGTAAATGGTCTGCTTTTAGTTTGTTTTATTATTCATGTATTTCTGTCTTTTGTCAGTAATAAGCAGATTTTGTCTGTTAAAATCCTGTCTGTTACTGTGAACTTTGTTAAACCATTACCATTCATTACTGTATTGTCAAATATGAAGCAAAACCATGACAAATTATTGTTATTATTGGGCAAGCCTGTGAAACATTATCAGTGTATAGATAACAGTTATGGTGACTCAAGGGTGTTCTTCTATTGTACAGTATGTTTCTTTCCTCTCTGTATTATTTTGCCATTAGAGTGAAATAACTCTTTCTAAACCACATTCAGAATTCCTGTAGCCACTATACAGACATCATTTTTTGCTGCTCAAAGCTGCTCATATTATATATGATGTTAGAAATGAAAAAATAGGGGTACTTAACACATATTCTCCTAGCAACATGTGCAAGCATATGACACCACATTTTAGAAAGCCTACAGTATAATTGTCCTTGAATTAAGATGGAAAGGGATTGAGGCAGGAGTTAGAGGTAGCAGGAGACTCACAGCCATTAGGGAAGAACAATGTGTAAATGTTTAGACTTAGGAAATATTGATGCTCACAACCAAGCTTTAAATATATCATCTGCATTAGAGGTTCTATTGTAACCTCACAGGAGAGCACCTGGGAATCAGTTTCTGAATCAAAGGAAATGACAGATTAGTTTGTCTTGTAATCAGGTTTCACAGACAGGTGTGGGTGGAAGGTACAAAATATCAAAAACTGTAAGAGAGCAGTGTGCCCTGTAGCGAGAAACATGTTAGTGAGCCTTTGTAGATTTTTGTGCGGCTTTGAAACCCTGCCACTTTAAAATGAGGATGCCCTTTGTGTTATTGCCCTGTTTTTCCACGACACGTCTGCACTTGGGACAACCTCCAGAAGTGAAGACCTTTGCCCAGTACAGAACACCTACGTACTCCAAACCCCCCTGCTTGAGTGTGTTTCACTTTAAACTTGATAATGTGTCACACACAGCCATTGTACTCGGCAGGTCTCTTTCTTTATTATGATTCTAAAATGTTGCAGGAAATGTAATATAATATATATGTAATAACCTATAAACATTTTGATAATTATGACAATTGGAAAAAGGGAAGAGTAAGACCTTCATGTAACTCTATGTTCAATGCGAATTCTGTGTCTGGGAGTGGAGAAACTGCTACTCTCATGCAATTAATTATGCAATTAATCATGCAATCAATTCATTCGTTGTCACATCCCCAGGCTGCAGTCCAGTGTCTTGGTCATACGATTGTCTTGTCTGGTCTTTCCTAGATGTCTGGTGAAGGAAAAAGAGGAAAATATTTGCTTTGTAAACACAAAATTATGAATTTTGAATTGTTGTGCTTTGGAACGTTGTGCTTCTTTTGGAGTTGTCCAAGAAGGCTGAGAAAGGGAGAGACAGATGGCCAATTAAGCAAAGATAAGGGAGTGAAACGAGGAAGTCATCCCGTTCAGTCGCAGCTACAACGGGTTTCATAAATCCTTCGTCATCATGCTGAAGTCTCCCCCACTTTCAAGAGGTGGCATCTCACCTCCCCCGGGACCACGTTTTCCTTTTCAAATCCCCCTCCAACCGGAAAGAGCTTAGAGAGCTGTCTCATCAAAGAGGGACCTCAAATCCCTCTTTCTGAAGAATAAGGACTTAACGTGGGGCTGGCTAAGACAGAATGGAGAATGCAAACCACATCTAATGAAGTATTATTAATGCTGCCATCATTCACAAGCCCAATGTGCCTCTGCAGCTGGGGCAAGGAGATAAGACAGGCATTCAAAATGCACAACAGCCAAAAAAATAAGTTTTTTTTTTTTAAATGTCATGTCTTTATAGGCCTAATAGCAATTCAGCCTTGAGAGTCGCTGTTTATTTTCTCCCTGTTTAGCAGCTCAGGGACCATTAGTTGGGGCCATTAGCTCGCTAGTTCTGCTACATTTATTTTCTTAAAACGAAAGAAAATAACTCCTCGCTCCTGCTGACGACTCAGAAACTCCCTTTCTGTTAACCATCAAGAGGCAATAAACAACGAAGGGCAAAAATGAGAAAATAGGAAACAAAAAAGGCAAGGAAGGAGGAAAGATGGACAGGTTGGTGACTCACTGCATTTTAATGGCTTGTAAGAGGCTCTTTGGGCGAAAACCTCTGGAGATTGCTGGTCTCAGTCTGGGCTTTGCCTCTAGGCAGCCTAAGTGCTATGTTTGGCCAAGTGCTGCCTGGGCAGAAAGATGAAAGTCAGTGCGTCTCCAGCTTCTCGTTGAAGAAGGGGTGCATGAGGGGAGCACAGATACATGTCAGGGAGAAACAGGAATCTTGGCAGGTGGCCTCTTAGGGAGCTGGATGACACCGGCCAATAGATAATAGGAGCATCACCTGTATTTATTCCACTCAGAATGCAGACTCCAGGTTTACTGCCACAGATGAAGGCTTGATTCCTCCACATATCCAGGCAGCAAGTAACTGCTTCAGCCATGCTGCCTGTAAAACTGCTTCCATTCTTTTCAGCCTTCCAGGGGCAGGGTTGGTTTCCTTTCACTGCATCTTCTCATACACACTAGTGCTCACTGAGAAAAGAATCACAGTTCTGACAGCAAGCTGGGGGAAAGCAACGGAAAGCTCGCACATCTCTTCCCTGAAGGGATGCTACTACGGCTTCGGCGTGAAGCTTTTTTCTTGTGTGTCGTTCCAACTGCATTTCCACCGATGGAGCTGAGCCTCACAAATGTCTGTACTGTGTGCATCCCCCTTAACAAAGATCACAGAGACTAAAAAAGAACTGTGTCAAAAGATGACCTTCCTTTATACACCAGAGTTGGCAATGTTTAAGAACAGAGCAGCAAGACATATGGCCTATAACTATAGAAATATTGTCACAAGGCAGTGTCTGGTTACAGAAGCTGCTAGTTTAAGATAAGATCACTTTATTGACCATTTACAATTTCTTGTATTAGGCATTTGTCTTTTCACATACCCCAGCTTGCTCTCCATGAGACACAGACAGGGAGAGAAGCTTGGGGTCAGAGCGCAGGGTCAGCCATTTATACAGCACCCCTGGAGCAGTTGGGGTTAAGGACCTTGCTCAGGGGCCCAATGTAGCAGGATTCCTCTGCCAGCCATGGGATATGAACCATCAACCTTCCAGCCTCAGGCACAGATCCTTAGCCACAGAGCCACCACACCACCTGTTTAGCAGCCATATGGGCAGATAACATATAAAACTATATATACTGTAATATAAGCAGTTTATTAGGTGAAAGAAGCTGTAAATCCTCTACAACACAATACAATGGAAAAAATCAACAGAAATCTCCTTGCATGATGCATTATAATAAACCTTTTATGTTCCTAGCAACCATATTACATTTCAATCTACCTATTCATTCTTTATAGAGTTAAAAAGTATCATTGGATTCAGACATCCAACAACAATGATTGGTCAATAAATTATTTATTTAAGGTTCAAAATCTGTTTTCTTTCTGTAATGGGCCTTTTCAGCCCATTTGTAATAGGTAGACCGGTTCAAGTGAGTATGAGATATGATCTTGTTCTATCAGAGGTGCAGTTGAGCTGCAGTAGAGAATGTTCAGTAGCTACACCTGTGCCAACTGTCTAAGCTACTACTGGAAAAAGACAGGATACTAAGGCACATTCCAAATACAGCACATTTAAATCCCATTAGTCTGTTTTAAAACACCTATAAAAACCTGCATCTGCAAACATTCCAGTAATGATCCATAAGCTGTTAGGTGAGGTTATACATTCCCATGATTAAATGTCTGTAAAGCAGGGCTAGAACTTCCAGTAAAGTATAGGAAACAGATTAAACTATCATGAAGATAGTTCTTTCCACATTGGCAGAGCAATACTACAATAGGAGTCATTTTCTAGGCTTCTTTCTGCTGAGCTCTGTAAAATCAGAAAGTCGAACGCAATGTGGACAGGTTTCTGCAGTCAAACTGTGACAAAACACATTGAATCCATTAAATTGCACTGCAGTATCTTGTTCCCAAAGTAATGTGTTGACAGCCCAGACACAAACTTGTTACACACTGTAAAATCTAATGTTTAATTAATCATTTCCATGGCACGTCACTTACTATGTCACCAGTATGTGGTAGGTGTGATAAAAAGCAAACACAGGAAACACAAAAAAGTGCTGTTACTGTATATGATCAGAATGCTCATCTGAATCTTTTCCCCTGTTCACAATGATCTGTACGTCCCTGACATTTTGTGGCAGGAACAATGTTAAACCTTAGACTAACTCTATATCACCACCACATGAAAGATCCAACAGGAAGCACCTGCCACTTCAGATCCTGGTCCTAAAAGTAAATATTACACTTAGCTGTAGTGTGACACAGCGGTCAGAGTTGTAAATTAAAATCGCAGATGAGATGCTATAGCTGTACTTTCCAGCAAGGTATTCATGGAGGCCTGAATTGCCCCACTAAAAAAAAAAAAACAACTGCTTGAATTTGTGCAAATGAATGTCAATTTTGATAAAAGCATCAGACAAATAAAGCAGTAATTAGGCTAACGGAACAGCAGAAAAATACATTTTTTGGTTTGGGAAAATTAGGCAATTCAGCTGTTTTAAAAAAAAGTGTCTGAAGCACTGTGTGCTGCCACAGAGGTTCAGTCACGGTTTTCAACAATGCAAAACTGAAGGCAGGCTCTGGGCCCTAACAGGTCTATCTGAATGGATCGTTATTAAGTACCCAGCAAAATGCAAAGTGTCTTCAAGCCTTACATGAGAAACCGTCTGTTTAGCTCTATGTGCTTGGCTTTAAGTCATTCTGTTGTGCTTTCACTTGAGGTTTCTCTGTGCTTCCTTGTGGATTTCAGGTAGGGTGGAATACAAAGCCTTTGTTTTCCACTGTCACATGCCAGACACCTCCTGCTCTTCTCCTGCTTCCCCACCTTGACACCCAGGAGTCACTTTCCAATCCAAAAGAAGTTAAAGCAGCTACAGTATCTGCTTGCCAAGTATTACTAACCTGGTCTTACCAGCATCTGACTCATCTTTCAGCCCCTGTGCTAAACTGGTGTGAAAAATGCCACATGTTATCATGGTTGTGGAAACAGGGAAGTTGTACCGGCAGGACAATGTACTGTACAGTACTCCTATTGCCACTGACTCTACAAGACATTCTCTTGGCATGGCATTGCTCAGTGACAGAGCAGATTTATTACCCTCTCACTACAGAAATAAATGCCACAAGACAGCATTTCTGACTGTAGAAGCTGCTATCGGGAAGCAGTTTCTTAGCTGCAAAAAGATTAAATTAGATGGGGTTCTTATTCTATTCTGGTGATGATATAATATTGTTAGCTGCTAATAACACTATCTGCCTGTGTAAGGGAACAATTGACATTTATGTTTGATTTCTAATAATTTTACTACACATAACATATCCAGCTGTTTTTTTTTCCATGTTGTGCACATCCTAGTTCTAACCCTGCCATTTTAAGAAGCTCAATATCCCTTTATTTCCTGGACTGGGCTTTGTGTCCCTAGGTTTTATTTTTGTTTATTTATACCTGGCTGACCATTCTGGCTCTTGGCCCTACTCTGTCTGTCACCCTTTCTTGCTCTTATTGAAGTCTGCATTCTGCTTTTGCACTACAGCATGAACAGTATGTCATACTGTACAGTATGTGCCTTGAAGACCATCCATCTTCTTTGTAATTAAACAGTCTTGATTTTGTCATACAGTAACATTGAACACACCGCTCTGTGATTGTACTTTTGCAGTGTTACACTATGACTTATTTTTTATCATTTTTATGCCTTGAATGTCGAAGGTATGTTCTCAGATTTTTTGTAATAAGTCTGTGTCTTTTGTTGTTTCGTCTGAAAGCTCATATTACTGTTAGTTCCACTGCATAACTTCTGCTCCTAACTGTAAGAAGTCATGAAAGAAAAGATGAAGATGGAGAAGTGAAAAAACTGAGCAGTCATTTCATTGAATTAGCATTTACTTTTACAGGTCTTTCATTTGAAGGGAGCTAATTTTTACCTTACAAAAACATACAGGAGAGATGAAGACAACTAATAACATGTCACCTGTTAGCTTGCCACTAACTTTACGCACATCGTCATCTAGGGCACTAGGAACAGAGCCTCTGTCACACTTAACAGTGTAATCAGGCAAGCCAAGGAGGTCACTGAGGCATAGCAAGCTGACAATTCGCGGGCCTGTGATGCCCACCGAGAGCACTAGATTTTGGAAGAAGTGATAAAAGCGATTGTGGAAAAATCTGGTCAAAATCAGCCCTCATTCAAACCAAAATACTCATAAAACTTATTTTTTCAATGGGCACAACTTGTGCTTTGAGCTCCTTTCCTTTATTGGATGTGATACCTGAATCCCCCAGGGTGTGCTCATTTTGATATTTCTATATACAGTATGTATGCATTATCTGTCCTAATTTAATTTGCGATGCTGCATGCCTGCAACATTTTGTCACATCTGCAGATGTTAGAAGCACAGGCTATCCAGCATTCTTTGCTATTAAGGGGCTTAACTGAGTACTTTAACTGCGGATGCTTTACTCTGTCTGCCTACACCTCAAACACTCATTGGTTCCTGTGTCTCCTGAAACTCCAGGGTGGAGTACAATCTGATTAAGACAGCATCCGTATAAAGGGAGACCAAATGAACCTATCTCACCTGTCACCCTCTTCAAGGCCATCAGCTTGAATCATTACATGACTGAAGTGTGTTGCAGCTTCACTCTAGTACTCTAACCCTCTGCAGTGACAGCAGCATTGCTTTTTTTCTTCATGCAAAATTTGAATCCATGTTTCGCTCCTTCCCGTGGCTTAGTAGCAGATATTTTGTATTACATTTCCAGTAAGCCAGCAATAAAAGTTACTACAGCAATGAAAAGGAACATGCTCTACCACACCTACCACATCCACTATATTTAAAGCATGGGTCTGGCATGGATTTAAAAAGAGATCCCCAACAAAACTGATCACTCAGAGGTGTACAACATGCTGGCAAACAGCATCCGCTGTTTATTTAGTGTTGGGAGGCTCCAAAAAAGTTAAATCTCCCATTTAATAAGGGTTCCAGAGCCACTCTGGCATGGAATCTGCAGATAGATACAATGACAGTATAAAGCTTTTCTGCTATGTGGAACTGTCATGCATTTCCAACATTTACACAATCTAATGATTCATCTGTGCTCACCAATCTGGCACGTACAGCTTCTATTCAATAATGCCCTGTCAGCCTAGCAGTCGTGCTTTACTTTTTAATATGCAAAGAAGCAGGAATCTGCAAACCATGTTGCCTCCCAGGCAGGAACAGCAAGTTCCTCCCTGGCACGTTGTTTAAAGCTCCAGGGTGGCCCGGGGAGAAAGTCAAAGTAAGGCCTTACAAACCCTGATCACCCACAACCATCCAGCAGTTCATTACTCATTATCGAGTGCTGAGCTTCCAGACTGTAAACCTGTGACCTCAAGAGTTCTGTTAAATAAGTCATACTTTCTCATACATACAGTATACTGTACTATATCAAATGTCTTTTCTAAAATCTGTTTTTTAATCAGAATTTTCACCAGTATCCCTCAGGTCTGGAGCCCTGCAGGTCGGATAGCAAACTCACACTACTCGCTAAATAAAGACTTGCGAAACAAGTGATAATTTAGACCCATTAAATCAAATTGATTCAGTAGAGTCATTAAGAGTTGAGGCAAAATGAAAGCCTGAGGATTACCTGGCTCTGGTAGAGTGACATTATTATTATTAATGAGAGCAGTAACTGCTGTCCTTGTAGCATGGCAGTGTATTGCACTGAATTCAATTTTAAATCATGAGCTTAGGACTTAAAGACAGATAGTTGAAAATACCTACTTCAAAAATCCACTCTGCACTGCTGCCTGTGCTGGCACACTACAACACTACAAGGCTATAGTTCACTACCAGACTACAGATCATCTCATCTGATTGCACTGCAGTAACTCTCTTTTCTAGCTGTGCTGGTACTATGACACTGACTGGCTAACTAAAAAACTAGAGCACAACCAGGCTGATTATGATGGTGCCATACAACACTGCAGAACTCACTGATGTGTGACTACAGTATAGTCTGATAAAATAACCTGACTTACAGAATCTGAAATAAAAGAATCTGATTGTACACTGCAACACTACAGCATGACACGACTGACATTCCCAATTAACAAATTACCAAACTGATCGTACAGTACAATGCTTCAGAAAAGCTTGTCTGACTATAGTGTTGTACTGTACAACAACACCACAGATTAACCTATTACACTGTAATGTTACACTGCAGCATAACGTAGCTGACCATGATGGTAAATCACTGTAATGTATTTTACTGTGGGGAAATTTCAAAGAACCTGCCAAATGTCAAAGTGACATGAGATGCATGAGCCTGCACAAATGAAAATCTGCAAAATGGGAAAAGACTGATTTTCCTCCGCATACTGTAGCTCTGGACCTTTTCTGGAACATCACCAGTGTTCACTTCATGTCACTCCGACATTAGCCTAAGATCCCAGGGTAATCCCAGAATCTCCCCTACAGCCCTATGCAAGCACACTACCAACAGGCTCTTCACAAAACTATTCTGCCTCCTAGTGGTGAGGAGGGGAAATATTGTTGGAGTTTATGAAAGAATACACTCTTTATAGCAAGCATTATCTTTCTCATCAGAGTTCCAATATTGTGTATTTGCTTTTGTCATATAGCTCCCTAAACCTGTCACCAGGGACTCACATATTTATGATATTTATATTTATAGACATTGATTTCCCACATTGCAGAGGATATTAAAATCAAAGCTGAGTGGCAGATTATTAGCAACTTAACTGTGTCTTCTGGCTGCCCTGTCAGTTGTATGGAGAGACATCAATAACCCCGTGGACAACCATGTAATACTCTGATTAAAGGAGCTACATTTATATTTTGCAAAGGAACAAGTAATAGGTTTATTCCATGCTGAAAAAAAGAAGAAAGAGAACACAACGTTTCGGCCGTGGAGCCTTCTTCAGGTGTGAGCCTGTTCTCAATATGCAAAGAAGCAGGAATCTGCAAACCATGTTGCCTCCCAGGCAGGAACAGCAAGTTCCTCCCTGGCACGTTTTTTCAAGCTCCAGGGTGGCCCGGGGAGAAAGTCAAAGTAAGGCCTTACAAACCCTGATCACCCACAACCATCCAGCAGTTCATTACTCATTATCGAGTGCTGAGCTTCCAGACTGTAAACCTGTGACCTCAAGAGTTCTGTTAAATAAGTCATACTTTCTCATACATACAGTATACTGTACTATATCAAATGTCTTTTCTAAAATCTGTTTTTAATCAGAATTTTCACCAGTATCCCTCAGGTCTGGAGCCCTGCAGGTCGGATAGCAAACTCACACTACTCGCTAAATAAAGACTTGGGAAACAAGTGATAATTTAGACCCATTAAATCAAATTGATTCAGTAGAGTCATTAAGAGTTGAGGCAAAATGAAAGCCTGAGGATTACCTGGCTCTGGTAGAGTGACATTATTATTATTAATGAGAGCAGTAACTGCTGTCCTTGTAGCATGGCAGTGTATTGCACTGAATTCAATTTTAAATCATGAGCTACCATCATGGTCACAATCACCTGTTCTCACACCTGAAGAAGGCTCCACGGCCGAAACGTTGTGTTCTCTTTCTTCTTTTTTTCAGCATGGAATAAACCTATTACTTGTTCCTTTGCAGCCTACGCATGCTGACGCAGCTACCCACCTGAACTACATTTATATTTTGTTTGACAGAATAAGCCTTTGATTAGTGCTGTGCAAAAGGGAGAATTTGCAAAGGAAAAAAAAACACAAAGCCATAGGAATACAAAGTCCCAGAAAAGCTAGAAAGGATGGAAAGACCGAAAACATGATACACCGATAAAGCATTCATCTTTTACTGCCACGAGGAGAAGCGACACTTCAGAACCATACTTTACATGTGCTCAAAACTTCCTACGTGACACTTAGACAAAATGTAATGCATTTATGAAGCTGAGTATTAGATTTCCCAAGACAGATTTTCAAAGTTTATTTCAATGTAAACCTAGTGTAGCAAGCAAACCATATGCTTTACTCCTTGTTCTAAAACTTTGATCAAACTACAGATCCTTTTTCTGTAGAAACAATCATCTGAAAAGATCTCTTCAAAGATGACCTGGGAGCAATTATATAATTTAACGTACTTTAAACACAGCAGAGAAATGGATCTGTTAAGGCATTGCAAAAACAGAAGAACGAGAAAGAGTTAAACAAGAGGAGGTGCAGTTTTTGAAGTCTCTGAAAAGAAACCAGAGTATCAGCTTCAAGAGTATGAGCAGATAGCATGTAAAAACATTTTCACACTAGTGTGCTCTAGTTCAGGTTTCGCTGTTTATTCTGAAGTCTATTAGCTTGACTTTATCAAAGCCGTTGAGGTTTTTGAATACTTGAATCGGGTTCTTTTCTAGTATTCCTTGTTCAATTCATTTGACCCTTGAAATTAGCATAATATCTCTTTTTTTGACTGATTCCAAAGAATCAATGTCTTTTGTTACAAAGGCAACGGTCTTGCTAGTGCTAATTGGAACCACTATAACATTCCTTGTTTTAAATTCTTCATCTTTTAACTACTGTAAATGTCCTAGAAATCTGTTTGTCTTTTTCGCTGTTTTCTCATGTGTAGAAGAAACCTGTATGACCATGAACACCTAAATCCTTTTCACGGGCTCACAGGGCTTCTTCAAGCCCAGCATTACCCATCTTATATGTATACTTTAATGCCTTGCATTTATAAGTCTTGAAGTCTTCATCTTTTTGAGGTCTTCATTGCAGTTTCTACAGTGTTTGATAATTTTCCTGCGTTTACTGTCTGTAAATATGGTTAGTTTACTGAATATATGAGAACCTAGGTTGGTTATACAGTTCTAAACAAAAGATCAGAAGGAGGCCAAACTCTATCAACTTTCTACTTTCCTTTCCTCTGCATCCTTCACTCCACCTCATCTTCACCTCTGGAGTAGCTTACTGGCTCAATCTTCTTAAAGGTTAATTGGCATCCTGTACGTGTCCTGTCAGACAGATGAGGAATGCCCATACATCATGCAAATTAAAATCACGCATCTGCTGCATTATAATTATTGTTTGGCAAAACTACTGAAATATAAACTTAGGTAGAGCAGTGATCCTCATCCAGATCCCTGTGGAACCCCAATATTTACATCTCCCTAGTTGGAGCACTCACCCCTTATCTGTATTCTCCATTTTCTTTTCATTAACTACTACTCAATACAAATACATGCATTGCCTAGGATGTCTTCTGCTTTCAATTTAAGCATTACATGAAACTTTATCAGCAGCCTTTTCAAAAACTGTATGTTATTGCTTGACATTATCGCTTGTTCAAAGAAATCTAACAGATCAGTTGAAATTCCTTTTGGGATCAGGTGAAATTCCTTTTGTAAATCCTGGTTGACCTCTTCCTACTATAAGACTAACACATATGATCCTCTAGTTCAGTATTAATTAATGTATCAATTATTCTTATTATTCTTTCCATATCCTTACATGTAATAGAAGTGAGACTATTTTAACTATTGGGTTCAGTTTCGTTGCCCTTTTGTGCTACATTATCCATTTTCCAGTCAATAGGTATTACTGTACCTTTGTCTTGAGTGCCAGTTTTATTAATGGCCTGTGAATAACATCTCCTGTTTAATTAAGTAAAATCGATAGAATACCGTAAGGCTCTTTTTATCATAAATGCTTCTACTATCTATACAATGTATGCCTCTTCTATGCAAATACTAAAACATATATAGGACTGTCCTTTCTCAGGTTGAAGGCTGTCATGTTATTGTGTGACAAACTGCTGAGTGAAATATTAATTGAATGCATAGACCATCTTCCCTTTCAGCTTAGTAATAATACTGTCCCATTATCATATAATATATCATATTATCTTTGAGACATTTTGCTTATTTAACTGGATTCTGTTCTTTTTTTATCATTTTATAAAGTACTTTCTTTCACTTTATATTTTTATTGTGCCGCATAGATCAAGCAAAGTATCAAGCTTTATACTTATATTATCCCAATTTAGTTTTCTTAATTTGTGTCAGACTCTTTAGCCAAACCCTTTTTTGGGAGGGGCTATACTTATACAGTTTCAAAATATAAATCAATGTTTTACACAATATTATGATTATAGTTCCCTAGTGGTTCTCTCACCTCTGCTTTTATTATTATTTGCTCAGAAGAAAAACGTATCCATCACTAACTCCTAAATGTGTTAGATTGACCAAAAAGTATATTGTACCTAAATTGCCCAACACAAAATTTACAGTACAAGAAACAAATCGTGGAGGCGCAGCAAGGTACAAATACCATGCCAATCAAATAATAAGAATTAAAATACTAGACTGCAATAGAGCAGAGAAGTCTGGACTGGTGACCCAGGGTCAGACTGCTGAAAAAAAAGCATGAGCAGATTCTCCAGTACAGAGACCAGAGAAATTATTAATGTGCATTCTGCACAGGGCTGTCAGAGAAATCAGGAGAAAGTGGATTTTCTATAAAAGAGAACTAAAGAGTTAGACCAGTAACATCTTGGGCAGAACTAAAAGGTTGCATCTATAGGCCAGATGGGGGGAAAGCAAAAACTGTACTGAGAGCTTGGATGGCGGAGAAATTATGGTGGTGAAATTGAATCCATTGCGTTAAACAAATAGTCTTTTCTTTGTTAAGTTCAGCCCTTTGGGGCAGAGCTTTTTTTTCTGTGGGTAATATATATTAAGTGACTAAAATTACAACCGTGTCCTGTCTGGGTATCCAAAGGCACAATTGCATGTGCATCTCAATTAAGGGTAACAGATCACAGGAGGTGATTTCTATTTCAAGAAGAAATGCTATGAAAGGAATTGGAAAATAAAAGCAGTGGACATGAATTTTTTTATTCCGTTACCTAATGGAAAACAATGGCATCTGATCACACACAAGATCAGAATAAGTGATAGAAAATTGTCTGCAGGTCTTTCAAGAAACAACGCAGAATGTGATATTGGGAAAGTTTTTGGTGCTTCCTTTTTTCAGACAATACAATCAGTACGGTGATTGTAAAATTGTTTACTGAAACTCAAGATAATATAGCAACAAGGTTCAAAAGCTTTTGAATAATGCAAAAGCCTCCTGTAAGAGTAATTGATGAAGATGGGATCTGGTCTAAATTCTGGAAAATTACATACAGATGCTTCATGATGTGGATGAGTGAAACATCTTCCATCACAAATTGTACTAGTAGGTAGTAGAGGGTTGTGCTGCAGGTGTGGGGAATTAGAGCATTTTGTGGCAGCAAGCACAAAAAAGGTTTGTAGGAAAAGTATGGAATTTGGGCATGGATCGTCCAAATAGGAGAGCATGTACAGTAATCTGTCTGTATGGAGAGGATTTGCATTTCTATAGAAATTACTCACAGTCTTTGCTAATTGAATAAAATAGGGAGATAAACAGCAAGAGATCACTAGCCTTGAGGAGGAAGAAAAACACAGAGGAAAGGTGCAGAACATGTGAATGAGACTTACTCACACTAACAACTAATAACTGTACTTTTCCCAATGGATATGGAAGAGAAAAGAGTTGGGAGTTGGGAGTTTCAGAGTCAGAAGAGTAAAAAGAGATTGTCCACAGAGACAGACATAAGGGTAATTGGATTAGCGATGGAAGAGATGGTTGTAGGCAAAGGTGTTGATTCACCAAATAAAGTGAATTTTTTCTTGAAATAAATTTGGCTCCTAAAAGGTTGGAAAAGACAAGGCTTCAGGAATGTAGGGAATTGCTAAGGGAAAATTTGTCTCAAACAGAAGTAGAAAAGTATGGTAGTTCAGCCTGGGAGAATTTTGAAGGCAGATGTCTCGTTCTTTCTCAAATGAGTATGCTCCCATAAAGATCATGGAAATCTGGGAATTGTTAAATGTGAAGAAAGGGTGATTGTTGAGGAGAACTGTGCTGGTTTTAGAAGGTGATCGTAACCGTGTAGTGACAGATACATATGGTGTGAGATTTAATAATCAGCATAGAAGGGATCCATTGTCAGTTTAATTAAAATGCATTTTCGATTATTTTTAAGATTTTAGCATTTTTTAGGGAGGCAAAACCTAGAATAGGAGGATTTACGTGAGTGAGGCTAGTAAATTGTAAGTTAAATTCTGTGAATCCACCGGGTTTTTTTTCAGACCATGAGATTTAAAAAGATCTATTTTTAACCAGGGTTAAACCAAGAAGAAGAATATGGAAATATAATTATTCTGTGACGGAGAACATAAAAGTAGAGAAAGTGTTTAAACGGAAATTTGAAGAATGGAAATCTTTTATGGCGTTTTAGACTCCCAAACCCAATGGTGAAAATGAACTCAAAAATAATCAAATACCAAAGATTTTTAGAGAGATAGTGAGAAGCAAAAAGCAAAAGAAAGAAGGACTGAAGAAGTGTTACTAAAAAGATAACATAGATTATTTATACAAGAACAATGAGGGAAATTTAGAATAGTAATAGATCATTGAAAAATGAATTACATGAAGAAAGGAGTAAATGTGTAATGTTTAATAGTAGAGTGAAATGTATAGAAGGAGAAAAAAGTAAAAGCTTGCAACCCCAAGCCGCTACAGGAACCAACCTCATCCACGTGTGGATTTAAACACTCACCAGTGCTGTTCAAAAAAAGATCTGGGCATTTATCAGTGTTCAGTCATTGAGCTCTTTCCTCAACTCTAGATGTTATTTCTCTTCTGTTTTTGCACTGCACCTTTTTTTTTACCTTACTTTAGCCTCCCCCTTATGCTGTAACCGTTCAACTCTTGAATAATCATGCCCGTGTCAGCAAGAGTAATCTTAGTTTCACTTTTGCATCCAGCCTGCCTGTCATGTGAAATTCTTTCCCATCTCTTGATAGCAGCACCAAACTAGTAAGTGTTGTGTGTCACGGATGTCAGAAGGGCATGCAGTGGAATGTCAAGGAGAGCTGTAGAGACCCTAAGCGTAGTGGCAAAAGGGGCAACATGGAGGTTAGCCGGGGCTCAGGGGGTCGGATGATGTCGGTAAAAAAACCTATACCCTCAGGCTACGGACGTGGGGCAACATGGTACTAGGCAGGTCTCACGACATCTGTACACTCAATGCTGAGCCAGGAGCAAATGGAGACCTGGAAATATATAGCCCCACACAAAGACACACCGGAAGAACAAGATAACCACAGGGAAACTAGGAACAGGACAGAGAAGGAGTGTCCTCTAGATGTAGAGGGCATGACATTGTGACATTACATTAACAAGAAGGAAACAGCAGTGTGGCATCTGCAGATGATAGGATGATATAAAGAAAGAAGCAGAAGAATTTTTGGGTGTTATGTGGAAAAAGAAACTGATTATAATCAACTTAATTGTTTTTGTGGGGGAATAACTGAAATAACAAATACTACCTGTCTTGGTAGAGGTTATTAAAGAATGTGAGACGTGGGTGGTAGTCCTTTTTAAGAAAAATGACAAAGTGGCTTTAAAAGAAATCACTTTTCAAGACCAAGTTGGTGTTGTGCATGGACAACAATGAATAATTATTTTGATTTGATAAAATTTGTGATCGGATTTTCAATTGAGAAAAATATACTCCTTTCTTTGTTAAATCTGGATTTAGAGAACAGAAAGGATTGCATGAAAACATATTTGCAGTTTTAGACAGAATGTGTTTTTAGAAAATAATTGAAATGACAACTATTAATATTATTTTAAAAAGTAATTAAAAATTTTAATAAGTAAAACTTAATTTACTAATTTTTACATTCAAATTTTTATATTACTTTAAAATACTTTTTAAATCACTTTAAATAAAGTAATTTTATGGTTTTCACCAAAATCTGTAAAGGTTAAGTGTTAGATGTCCTTTGTCTCCTTTATTACTTGTGTGTGGCACGGAACCTCTGGCACAAACAATAAGAGCAAATAAGTGGATGAAGAGATTTTTACTTCCTGGGAGTGGAGGGTTAGAAGTAAAATTCTAATGAATATAGATGATGTCACCCGATTGTGTTCAGATGTACTGCTGGGGAAAGTGGAAGACAATGGTCATGGTATAGTGTATATGTATAATAATGTATCATGGAAAATGGGAGAATTAAAATGTTCATTTGAATGTCAAAAATAATTGTATTAAAGTTTTATAAATTGGATTAAAAAAAAGGAGAATTACATTTTAAAGAAACAGAAGATGAAGTAAATCAGTCGGTGGGGAGGTATCTAAAATGTGAGGAAAATCAAGGTGCGGATTTTAAAACAAGTAGAGATGCAAATTTTATTATTCGTTCAGTTGTACCCCCAACCAAAGAAACAAGATTCAAAGTCAATAAGAAGATTTTGTTAGGTTTTTGGGGAGCTATAAATGGGAAATGGGAAAAACTAAAAACACATATAGTCTGTTGCAATTAAAAAAGGGGGGTAAGGTACAGTGCTGCTTGAAAGTTTGTGAATCCCTACTGTAGTTTTTTAAATGTTACATTTTTTCTATGAAATCTTCTTTTATTTAAAAGTAGTCCTTACATTTCTAAATGAAAGTGTATATATCCACAAATTATAAGTTGTGTTTAGAGCAATTGATGCAACTAATGGAAAAAAATTGTAAATAAGAATAAGTGCAGATGCAAAGGTACTGTAAGTGAACCACAAGGTTCATTAGCTCAGCCAATAAGGTAAGTACAACCAGGTGCTAAAATAATTGAGTATTAAGTTAATCAATCAAAGAGCACGCTAATATATAAAGATAAGAAACCAAGTCCATTTAGTCCTAACCATACAGATTAGACTAATACACAGAAGATCTAAAGAGATGATCAAATGATCTAAAGAGACCTCAGAAGACCGCAAGAAGAATGTTTATCAGTCTAGAACAGGTGATAAAACCATAGCAAAAAGTTTGGAAATTCATCAGTCTGCTGTAAGACGTCCTTCAAAATGATCCCGCTTAGCAACTAGAAAACTCAAAAAGAACTCCACGAGCACACCCAAGGATCTCCAAGTCTCTTTTGCTGCAGGTGATTTCTATGTTCATACCTCAATTGTCACGGATGTCAGAAGGGCATCCCGTGGAATGACGAGGACAGCTGTAATGACCCTACTGTATGTGTAGTGGTAAAAGGGGCAACACCGGGGTTAGCCCAGGCTCAGGGAGTCAGATGATGTCGGCAAAGAAACCTATGCCCTCAGGCCTCAGACAGGAGCAACCTGGTGCTAGGCGGGTCTCAGGACATCCGTACCCTCAATGCTGAGCGAGGAGTAAAGGGTGGCCCAGAAATATATAGCCCCACACAAAGACACACCAGAAGGACAAGAAAAGCACAGGGAAAAAAGGAACAGGACAGAGAAGGAGTGCTTTCTAGACGTAGAGGGCGTGACATCAATAATACGACACAAGCTAATAGAAATTGTATTCATGGGAAGGTAGCCAGGAAAAAACCTTTGCTTTCAAAAAAGAACATCACTGCTTGTCTTACATTTGCAAAAAGACAATCTGGATAATCCTTTTTGGAAGAATGTTCGCTGGACAGATGAGCTTTAAATTGATCTTTATGACCACAACAAAAAAGATGTTCACTGAAAACCTACCACAAAATATTTATCACCACTTTCAAGGTAGCAGAAGTGATTTGGGGCTCTTTTCTTCCCATTGACCTTGAAGCTCACCATCATTGAGAGAACTTTGATTTCCTACCAAAATATTTTGGAGGAGATACATTGGGCCACCTGACAGAGAGTTGTAGTTGAGCTGTTAAAAAGTTCCTCCATCTTAACAATGACCCTAAACATTTCACCAAATCTAACAAAGAATGGATTAAGAGGGGGAAATTTGCATTTTGACCAATTTAAGTCCAGATCTCAATCCAATAGAAAGGTTGTGACAAGACCTAAAGTGGGCTGTTCTTGCAAGACAGCCAACAAATCTGGAGCAGCTGAAGCAGTTTCTTTTCAGAGGAATAGGCAAAAAGTCCTCAAATCAGATTTGAGAGACTGATTAATAACTACAGTATAAGAAACATTTGGTTGATATAGAAGCTAAAGGATTTACCACCGCTTATTGAATTCAAAGGTCTATTTACCTGTGTAAACAGGGATCCTTGATTTTCAGTTAAACTTTGGCCCACTCTTTATGGTTTAGAATATGTCTTATTTTTTACATCGGGATGGTATTTTATGTAAAGGTTAATTGCATTAAGATTTTAAAAAAATATATAAATGCTTTTGTAAATATTTTTTGACTGAGGACTGAGAAAGTATGAGTTAGAAAAATAAAATCTTCCCATGAGTGAGATAACTCAGATGCATGTTGGAGATTTGTAATGTCTACTTGAATTATTAGAGAAATTTAAACAATGGTACTGCCAAACTGTTTTAAAATTACTGTTAAATCTCGAATCCAAACCAAATAGGATCCATTGGTCAAATTAAAGAAGGTTTACTCAAAGAACAATCAGAGAAGTAGAATGGTGAAGGATAAGGACAAAGCTCAGGGAGGAAAAGGCTGGAACACTGGGCTTTTCCACCTGTGCTCAAGAGCTGCTTCCCCTATTATAGAAAAACACAGTTTATGGACGTACATCCTAAGCCAACGCTACCTCGTAGGAGGATCTATTACAAAACCAACAGTGTGGATACAGATGAGTAATAGCAATACCCCATTGATATGTAAGCCTTTATAAACGGTGCAATTTACAAGTTAATTGTCAGTGTATATTACGATACCTTGTAAGAATGATTGAAGTATGCAATTCAAAGCCAATTCAGGTGCTATTTTAAATGAATGAGTCATGAATAGTTTCCAAAAAGAGGCCAGGGACCCAATAGTTCCTTTTGTCCAGACACAGCAGTCCAGAAGGGTGAGATTAACCTTTGAATTTTGATTTCTATGGGTAGTTAATAGTACCACGGAGACTGGATAGTCGTTGCAAATTAGAGAATGAAGAGGGAGAGGGCAACTGGTGGTGGAAGAATGGGAGCCTTGAGGATAGGAACAGATATAAAGATAGAGAAGAGTCTGATGATATGAGACATGAGGCTGAATAACCTCACATCTTTTCATAACCTCTCTTACGTTCCCAAATAGTTCAGTAATCATAAGAGAGTACTTAAGTAACTCTTTCTAAACCTTGACTAGAACTTTTCCATTCTCTTGTATTTGTTTTTTTTAAATCACCAGAGCAGGCTTAACAGTCTCTTTCATCAGTCCTTTTGTTCTTATACTTTACTGGCTAAGCAACTAAGGACAAATTCACTATGCGTTGATAACGAGAAAGGATTCTTTAAATAGACTAATTGTAGCATATTATTTGCTTTTAGGCACTAACCCTTATACTAGGGTATGACTGTTTAAAGTCCAAATAAGCTGGGGCAAGATCAGAGGCACGCAGAAACATTAATTTCATTGGTCCAGACTATAAGCACAGAAGGGTGAGATAAACCTTTGATATGAAGATCAGCACGGTATACAAGATCCACACAATGCATGCCATGATTGAAATTCTATGACTGAACCATTCTAGTAAGTCTCCGAAACTTGTTTTGGTTTCTGAATATGGAAAAAGAGAGAAGCTGTCAGACAATGACAAGAGAGTTCCTAACAGAGTCAGCAGCATGACTCACATCCATTCATTTTCTAACTTCTTCATCTATCACAGGGTCGCAGGGGAGCTGAAGCCTTTCCTGGCAAACAATGGGTGCAAGACAGGATACACCTTGGAAGGGACACCAGTCCATCACAGGGCCACACAGACACTAAATACCCTCACCCCAGGACCAATTTTGCCCAAAAACCAATTAACCTACTGGTATGTTTTTGGATGGTGGGAAATCAGAGCCACTGGAGAAAACCCATACAAACACGGGAAGAACATATACACTCTGCATAAATAGAACCCCTGGCTCAGAATTAAAACCCAGGGCTCCAGTGCTGTGAGGCAGCAATGCTTTCCACTGCCACCGAACGAACTTACAGTACATCACTCATTAAAATCCACTGAATTATGTCACTGAAGCACCAAGAGAGTTTAGTTGATTCAAGTTGACAAAGACGACACAGTAGCCAGCTGCTGTGCATAGTAAACAGGAATTCTTCAGTAAAAAAATGAGACAAACAAAGCTGTCTGGGTTTCAGGCAGCCGACTTGGGGGCCGAAGTCTCCTTTTCTCCCATCCTGTGTCTTTATTAACAGTGACAGATTTCTCCACGACCTCTACCTGTGGCCTTTGCAAGACTAATATTCCTGATTGCAGCTCATTAAAGCATTCATGTCTTATCTGCAGCCATTAGTCTTTATCATCAACACCTCTGGTGTAGAAAAAGCCATCGGAGTGTAAAAAAACCTAATCCCTGAAACAATTAAGTTTTAAAAGCGCTTAATCAGCTAGCAAATCCAATCTGAATTGCGGTATGCCAAGAAAATAAATTTAGTTTTGAGATAATCTTTTCTTCTTCTTGATGCAGTGAAAGCAAGAGTTTAGCACCTGCACTTTATGACTCCATCCTTTCGCTGTCGAGGATAATGAGCCTCGAATATAAATGACACAGCAGAATATTAATGAGCCTGAAAGACAATAAATTAATTTAGAAAGTCTCGCAAAGTCTTAGCTGCTCCATACTCCTGTTTCAGGCCCTTATCAGTCGATTAACTACATATTGCTTTTATAAGAAAACAATTAAATGTACATTTTTAAACTCATTATGATGTACAATTACATGTCAAATGAGCAAAAGGGATGGCGTTTCTGGGAAATGTCAAGTTTGTCTTCTTCCATGAGTCTTCTGAAAAACAAATAATGATAATTTAAGGGTTTAACATAATTTCACATTGAGATGCTCTCAAAGCCTACAGATAATTGCTTCAGATAAGTGAACCCACCATGCCAATAATGAAACTCCAGCAAACATCATCTGCGGACACCTCAAAGAGACCAGCCCAGAATTGCAAAAACACTGGGTTTCCACGTAGGCATAAAAACCAGAAGTTCCAGAACCAGATTGTACAGCCCTGCTGTCAAGTCCCTTTAAAATGTTTGATTCAGTTTTTAAAAAGCTACAAGGAAAGAGTTTGTGTGTGCTTCTGTGCAGAGTAATAACGATAGGATACATATATACTGTATAGCTGAAACATTTACAATTGAACATCAACAAACACAGACATGCTGTCTCCTGTATGTCAGTTACACTGGGCTTATTTATTCTCAATTATATAAATACAAGGACCTTAAAAATAAAGAAGCACCAGAGCTGTTCCTTTGTATTCCAGGTCACTGGAACCATTTCAGTCTTACACAACTGAACACGGCATTAGGACACGCTAGGCTGCATTGCAAGAGCTTCAGAAATGAAGCACTTATTTCTGTAGTTTTGATGAATTGCCATAACACCGCAAAACGGAAACAAGCATCTGTTTTTCCCGGAGTATAAGGCACTTTATAGGTCTTCCATTTCAAGACACAGACATGAGTGATGAAACACTGTCACACAGAAGGAAGCCGCTGCAGTTGGAAATTGTGGGAGCTGCCTGGTGCTGCTTCTCAGAAAATACTTTTATAATTAATATTGCAACAAATTTAAAGCAAAAGTTCCTATAGACATAAATGACATTAGTGATTACTTTAACCCATTTAAAGAGCGACAGATGAAACAGTTCCCTGCAATTTTCTTTGTTTTGTTTGGAAGTCATATTTTGCGGGATACAGTAGTTGGAAGATTTTGCGGCCAAAGATTAATGGAATTGAGGTGAAAATATGACATAATAAATGATGTGGCACAGAACTGAAGAAACAGTGCTACTGTAAAACTAACCATGGCAGACTTTTTGCTGTTGTTGCCTCTGCAGCCCAACTTTTTATTTCTAGCCAAACAATCTGAACAGCCTTTTTGTTGCTGGGAATGGATTAGAGCTGTTGAAGAGAATATAGAAAGACACGCTGCAAAAAAGCACTCCAGGTTGCCATTTAATCAATCTGATCCAGGGACCAAAATGGAGCATTTCTAAGAGGTTAAATGGGAAAACAAGAGCCAAGCAATGAGGGAGTGATTAAAATAGGTTTCTATTTGGAAGGTATAAAACCAGGAAGAAAACTAGAAATCAATTTCCAAACATGTAAGCTCCATGACAGGCAGCCTACTGTATGGTGGGTCCTTCTGAAGCAAAAATTAATGGAGGACCTACAGTACACACCTTAAACACCCATTAGCCAGATCTTTCACTGTTTCCAAAGCAGAATCTAACCACACAGGAAATCTCTATGCCAGGGCTGCGGGTGGACATACCCTGGTATTATAGAATCACTGTCGCACTCTAATCTGGTCTATGATCCACTCAGCCTTTCTAGTTTCCCCTTTTGTCAAATAACAGGGTGCCTTTGGTCTGAACCGAGAGCTGAAGTTACTCCATCCACTCAAGAGCTCTCATTTCCCTTGAGTGAGACTGCTAGTGGTAGCTAAACATATTCATTGGGAGTGCGAACTGTGTTTCTCCCCTGTCAAATCTAATACTCAAACTGGTTATAAAAACTAAAGTGCTTCCCAGTTGCTGGAAAAAACAGTCACTACAGTATATAGCCAATGTGTGCTCACTAAAATCTAAGCCAGCAGGTGAGTAGTGAACGTTCAATACTCATTTCAGTGCTCACTCTACTGCTTAAAGGACAGACTGGTCACCAAGAGACTGATTTCACCAAGAAACACCTTCTCCTGTGTCCTCTACCAGTTCACAGCAAACCTGCTTGGAAATAGCTATAACAGATACCTCTGCCTCAGGTGCAAATACGTACATTTCATTTCTCTTTTTTGTCCTTAAACCACTCTCCAGCAGCTTAAACCAAAAGGACAGCTCAGAGAGACAGATATAGACCTTAAACTGATATAGAGTACACCCATCCCTTGCTTTACAAGGGATAAAATACACACACATCCCAATTCGTCCCAGATGCTTGTAACTGGACATAAACCCACTGAGTTTAGGAACTTATCTGATATATTGGAATAGTTTGGCTCCATAAAGTGTTAAATATACTGTATGTTACAACAAATAGTGTTTACCACTTTATCACTTTTGTCTTATCTAAGCTGTTATGTTAAAATGTATTTTGAAGACGTTATTTGGAATTAATATAATTTGCACAACCTCTATAGTACAAATGAATTATTATTACAATACTACGATTATACTATGACATAAACTAATCAAAATTTCTTACTAAACCAAAATTGTTTATTATATTAGTTAATAGATCTTGTGTAGGCAAAGACAGAATATAACCTATAACTGTAAAAGTAAGGTGGAGCATCAGGCTGTCTAGTGATATCTATACTGTGCATTCATAGTGCTCATAGTCATTCTGGTTTATTGCATAAAATCTTAAAATTTATGAATCAATATTATTCATTCACATTTTTTTCCTACACCATAACTATTACAATACCCTTACAATTTCCATTAAAATGAAAAGATAAAAATGGAAGAACAAGCTGCACTCTCAGAGCTTGTATTAGCAGGGGAAGTTCACTTGTCTAACAAAAATAGGTCTGTATATATATATCGATAGTGTTACTGAGCACTCATATGTAAAGTGCTTATTGAACAAGGGATTAGTATATTTAGAAAACTACAGTGTGGCAGTCTGCATAAACCAATAAATTAAGCTTAATCACAAAATCTACAGTACCATTGTAATGTACATGAAATCATTGTGCAGGAACAGCAAGGTAAAATAAAATGATCACTTTATTAGCCATATAAATTTTCTTGCATTAGGAAATCATCTTTTCGCATTCCCCAGCTTGATCTCCATAAGACACAGACACACAGACAGGGAGAGAAGCTTGGGGTCAGAGCGCAGGGTCAGCGATTGTACAGTGCCCCTGGAGCAGTTGGGATTAAGGGCCTTGCTCAGGGGCCCAATGGAGTAGGATTACTCTGCCGGCCGCGGGATGTGAACCGGCAACTTTCCATGTTGATAATCAAATTGACAAATCAGATTAATAGAAATTAAAATAGTAAACAGTGTGGTTTACAGATCAGTATTGTCAATACCCCATAGATATGTACAGTATGTCTTTTTCATAGCTCAACCTTCCGGTTAAACTGTGAGTGTACTTATAGTGCATTATAGACTATGAGATTTACTGAAGGATGGATTCATTCATTTTCTAACCACTTCATCCAATTCTGGGTTGTGGAAGGGCCGAAGCCCATCCCGGCAAGCACCGGGTCCAAGGCAGTATTCACTCTAGACAGGATGTCAGTCTGTTGCGGAGTATACACAAAAAAACACACACACTCACACCAGGGCTAATTTTCTCAGAGGCCAATTACCTTTCCAGTATGTCTTTTAACTGTGAGAGGAAACCACAGCACCTGGGGAATACCCTCATTTACATGGATTAATGAGTAGTGAGTTAAAGATTTATGAGTTAACGAAGAAAGAGTTAACAAACATGGGTAGAACATACAAACTCAACACCGATAGCACCCCAGGAACTGAACCCAGTGCCACAAGGCAGCAACACTGACCACTGAACCAAAGAAAAAATTCATTCCTACCACTTTGAATAAGTTTAAAATATTGAGTTGGAGGAGTTAGAGGAGTTGAACTGGAGGAATTAATTGTTTAAAATGTGTTTGTTTTGGTTTATTTTTGTTATTGTGTGCCTTATTCAGACAAGGAACCGAGCACAGACGTAATTTAACGTTCTGGCTTTCACTTTACACCAACTGCAATCACTTTTTCACACAGGGCCATGTAGGTTTGGATTTTTTTTCCCTTAATAATAAAAACCTTCATTTAAAAACTGCATTTTGTGTTTACTTGTGTTATCTTTGTCTAAAATTTCAATTTGTTTGATGATCTGAAACATTTCAGTGTGACATGCAAAAAAATAAGAAATCAGGAAGGGGGCAAACACTTTTTCACACCACTGTATGTCATAATTTCATGTAAGGTGTACTAGTCTGGTGACTGTAAAAAAAATGCTGCTGTACTTTTCTGGCACAATAGAACATTCTGAAGGAGCTATGTGCTTATTATCCTCCTGAATTCACATATCCTCCATGCATTTTGCAGTACTGAGAATATGAAAAAAAACTGCATATATAGCAGTACTTAGACACAAAGGGAGTTTTAAGAGCTGCTATGCCTCTCATTATTAGCGAGCATATTCTGGATTTCTTTTTTCATACAGATGCATACCTTTCATCTGTGTGTCACTGTTCCAAGATAGGATTTTTTCATCCTCATAGCACACAGATAAGCTTCTAATTATTTCCTGAGCAGCAATTTAAATAAAAACTCCTCTGATCAGTCCCAGCTCCCCCACATCTCTCCCAGATTTCAGGAGCACTCCCTCTTTTGGTAAATTATATTACATGTCAAGCTATCATAAATTCATTGGCCACTGTGCCAAATTACATCACTCTGTAATGGTTTTGACTGCTGTCATGTCAAGCATTTCACTAATCAATCAAAATGCCCATTGCAGCACTAACACTAAATTTGGAAAGATCATTTAAACCTAATGAAGTTTCAGTAGGGTACAGGGTAGGACATGAACAGAGAATTGGAGTTTTCTTTTGATCTCTTCAATATATCCATACGCTCAGACTGCCCTTGCCTCAATTTCAAAACTACTGTAGGTTGCTTTATTTGGGATACTGAAAGATCATTTTCTCAGTAGCTGGCTCGTAGAGATGTGAAAGACAAGACGGTATTATAAATCTATCCATCCACTATTATAAAACTGCTTGTTCCTAACGATGGCCACAGTAACTCTGACACTCTGCCAGAAGTATATGATACAAGTTGTTTTACACCCTGGACAGTCTATTGCAGGGCTGACACACTGGAACACCACTTAACCCAGACAGCATGTCTTTGAGAGATGGGAGGAAACAGCACCTGGAAAAAACTCACTTGGACATGAGGTACCATGCAAACTCCACGAAGGAGATGCTACTGGCCAGAATATAAACTCAGGCCCCAAGAAGCATGAGGCAGATGCTCAGATCATTTCTGGGGTGGAGCACGTTCTGCGTGGAGTTCACCTGTTCTGTGTTGACATGAGTTTTCTTCTGGTAAGGTGTATCCCCTGTAATTTACTAATGTCCTGTCCTCAGTTTAGTCCCACCCTGTGTCTGAAGTAGCTGTGGATGACTGGCCATATGGCCTATATAATATATTTCCTTTCTAACAAATTGCTCAAGAGGGACACAGAGGTCTTTGAAAAGTAAAGCTTAAAGTGCAAAATAACAATCAAGTTTTAATGAGGTGTTAGACAAATAAAATTGTTGCAAATTGTTTTACCAGTTCAGCACTCGTGAATTTCTAATGACATGTAAAACATTTCTTCCTGATGGGAACTGACATATTAGGCACATGATGGTTAATTGACCTGTATATTGTATAGCGCCCCTTGTGCATATTAAACTGAAAGCAAGGTTTCTCAGCCCGACATAGGGTAATTGTGCAAACATTGCTTTGCCCATGTTATATACAGTATTGTGCTTTCTAATCAGGGGGAGTTTGGGGTAGAAATATGAAGAACAGAAGCAAATTAACAAATACAGTCCATTCATAAGCAGAAAGTGGCTTATTTTGGTGCACAGGGCAGGACTGAAATCACAACTGCTCTGATTCTGGGCATGGATGCCAGTCCACCACACAGCTATGATTTTAGCACATCTTGGAAAGCCAGAAAACCCACATAACCACCAGGGGAACATACAAATTCCACAAAGAGAGCTGCTTGAGGCAGAAATCAATCCTAGTGCGCTTGAACTGCCACACAGGTGTGTGAACAAACCCTCTATTACTTATGAAAAGAAACATCAGAAACATGTTAATAATCCCTTTTGACCACCACTTCAGTAATGCAGGGATTTACAATTTTCTGCACTATGAAGAAAGGATCTCGAAGAAGGCCTAATCAGTAATAAAGATAAAACTTGGATGTGTTCTCATAGGAGATAACAATAATGTTTTAGGTGCAGGTGCAGGCGGGGCTCGGTGATCAAGACACTGGAAGGTCCGGTGCTTGGCTGTGCCTGGGATTAATCAAGTTTCAGCCCACGTTTAGAAGAGCACAGCTAGGGCTGGGACAGAGATTAGCTGACGGGAGCTCTGTCCGATCAGGAGAGCCGGCAGCCTGTGGCGGCGCTCAGTGAGGAATGTGCTGGTCCTCCTGGCAGAGCTGTAATTCACTGGGGGAGCCAGCGGAGGACCACGGGACAAAGGAGGAAGGGCTGGATGAGTGGACAGGGCCGAAGAGCACGTCCCTCCATTCCTGCTCTCCTCCCAATGCCGTATGGCAGCTGCGGCTCTGAGCCAAGACGTTCAACGCAGAAAAAAAAACTGGTGATTCCAAAGAGGGAAATAAAATGAAAAAAATTATGTTGAAAAACAGAGCAGATTAAATGACCTTCTGATAGTTTTAACTATATGTGGAAGTTATTTTTACCACTGGGACTTAATTCAATAATAATAGTATAACAATATAATTCTTTGCTGGACACTCCACTCAAAGCGTTTACAGGTAAAGGGGTCTCCCGTCCACCACCACCAATGTGCATCATTCACCTGGATGATGCGACGGCAGCTATAAAGTTCATAGATAGGGATTATTAGGAGGTCATAACTGGTAAAGGGGTTACACCCCTACTCTTTCCAAAAAATACCCTGGGCTTTTTAATGACTATGGAGAGTCAGGATCTCAGTTTTACATCTCATCCGAAGGATGGCACTTTTTCACAGTATAGTGTCCCCGTCACTGTACCGGGGCATTAGGACACACACAGACTGCAGGGAGAGCCTCCCCTGCTGGCCCCACTTTGAGCGACAACCTTAGCTTTCTCAGGAAAACTGGCAGGCTCATATCTGTTTAAAGCCTCCTTAAAACACCAACCCTCGCAGACCTCCATATAAAAGATTCCATTAGTCAGTGTAATAATTAATAATAATAATTGCTTACACTTATATAGCACTTTTCTGGACACTCCACTCAAAGCGCTTTACAGGTTATGGGGACTCCCCTCCTACACCACCAGTGTGCAGCATCCACCTGGATGATGGGACGGCAGCCATAGTGCACCAGAACACTCACCTCACATTGGCTATCAGTGGGGAGGAGAGCAGAGTAATGAAGCCAATTCATAGAGGGGGATTATTAGGAGGCCATGATTGGTAAGGGCCAATGGGAAATTTGGCCAGGACGCCGGAGTTACACCCCTACTCTTTTCAAGAAACACCCTGGGATTTTTAATGACCACAGAGAGTCAGGACCTCGGTTTTATGACTCATCCGAAGGACGGTGCCTGTTTACATTATAGTGTCCCCGTCACTATATAGGGGCATTAGGACCCACATGGACCGCAGGGTGAGCGGTAAGACTTACTGTACTTGCACCCATTTAATCCTTTTCCAAAATTGTGAGCTGTTTAACCTAATGAAGGGACCAGGACTGGAGCGAAAGACTGAGCGAAACGTATATAAGGACGCAAAGAAAGGAGAATTTTTTTTTTCATTTCTTTGGATTTTATTTTAAAAAGTTCAGTTTTATTCAGTTTTATAGGACTTTGAATAGTCCTCAGGTCCTCTGCTGCAACTGCAAGCTTGGGGAGCTCGCAATCCTGGCTTTTGGTTGTTCACAAGCACTGAGCTCTTCACATTAAAGTCCAGTTCTTCAAAATTCTTACTTTTCAGCCCCGCCATGCATATCAAGTCCCCAGATGGAAGATGTAGGATCTGCCTGCACCCAGACCCCCAGGGCTGCTCAGACAGCAAGGTGCCAGCTCAGAGAGAGATGCACAAAATCAGCAGAGCTTCCTGAGCAAGACCCAGGAAAAATAAGGAAGTCTGAATTTTTTGCATGAAGCAGGTGAATAGATGCCAAGCATTTGGTGCTGACTCAGTCATGAGCACTCATGTGCTCAGTCTTTTCTCCCTTTCTCTCTCCTGCTCTTATCCCTTTGTAGTTTTCAATGTGTGGGAATAATGCAGAATTTAAATTAGCCAACCCTGTGACACAAACCCTGGCCTTTGCCACCTCCCTTGCAAGACGCCTTGTATTACTCAACTAGACATCTTCTGCCCTACCAACACATAAAATGTATTATTTGGATCTTAATATCTTAATAATGTTATAAGTCTGTGAATACATGTGTAGATTTGTAAAATCAAATTGATTCACCTTCTTTCAAAAGCAAAATGGTTCTTTTTTCAAACCAAACTGCCAAAACAATATTCTGTTGCCTTTGAGTAGAGGGTGTCAAGCTCCAAAAGAAGGATTTGAATGGTTGGCTGTCAGACTGACTGATATCCAGTATCTAATCCCTATAGCTGCTCCATGTAAGACTCCTCTGCCTGATTACTTTAGTCTGTCTGACTGATTGACAGAACCTGACAGGTTTCCCAAAGCCTTCACTGTAAATTAGACTCCTCTGCCCCCTTTCCTGTACCTGGGTGGATAATGTATCAGGCTGCTGAGTCTCACCCTGCACAGTAATTAACAGCGTTACCAGACAGACTGAGGAGCACAGAATTGGGGCGGTTAAAGAGCAGCAAGCAATTTTACGTTATCAAGAACTGTTTCTATTTCAAATCCCGAAGAAACGTAGGAGGCCAGCCAGCGTAAATTTACCAAGACTGAATGGGCAAAGGAGGTGGAAGTACAATACGTTTATTCAGTTTCAAACGGCCACTGGACAGAAAAGGTAGAAAGAGATTTCAACACACTAATTTCCTCTGGGTCAGTATAATAGCTCTCTCCGAGAGCGTACCTTTGGGGATTGTTTGGCTATTCATACATACAACTGTGCTTTAAAAAGTAATTTAGTCTGATTGTACTGCACTGCAATGTCATTGTAAAACCTGGTATTTACATGCTCATGTTCGAAAGGTTGTCAAGCACAGCTGGAATAGTCTATAAACAGATCTGTGCTTGTATTTCAGACCCTATAGTCTTATCCCCTTTTACAAGATATAATGGGCGATTTGGAGTTATAGGAAGCTGTCGCTATCATACTCCTGCCTGCGATACACAGGGTTATCCTTTGCTGGTAAATATTAACTGCTTATTCACCATGGAATGAGACAGTTAGAGGAGGCCTCCCAAAACATAAGAGGGTTTATTATTCATAATCGACTAAATTAGTTTCACATTCATTTCAAATGCCTACAGCTATTTTTGTAAGGTTTATGTGTTATATAGTAATTGTATATACAGTAGACCTGCCTGTACATGTGCAATAAAAATTGATCTGTTTGTTTCATTAATGGGCACATCAATAAATTGCCTTCTTCAACATTTCTATATTGGTATGGACAGTATTTACTATGTAAATCTCATGGTTTCATTCACATCAAAAGTACCTTGGACACTTCCCCTTATACAATTAAACACTGGAAGTGCAGTTTGCAGAGTCCTGCCCTGACAAAATGAATAACTTCAAAAACAGCACAATTGTTCCATTTTCTCGACAGCACTTCAATATCTAAGGTGTAAAGGTCTGCCTTCTGATTGAATATCCATGACCGAACCTGCTTGACGGACAAGGTCGTTCGACCAGACATTACTGTGTTAGTGTCCGCTCCTTTTTGTGTTAGGCTGTGTGATGCAAACATACCACAAAACATGGAACAAGTTTTATTGCATGCTGAAAAGAGAAGAAAAGAAACACAATGTTTCGGCTGTGGAGCCTTCTTCAACCAAAACACTGTGTTTCTTTTCTTCTCTTTTCACGATGGACTAAGCCTTCACTTGTTCCATCGTTTTGGTATGTTTGCATCACACAGCCTAGCACAAAAAGGAGTGGACACTAACACAGCTTACACATGCTGATGCAACTACCAACTTGAACTACCGTATACCACCATTGTTGCATATACTCTGTGCACTTTAGAACCCTGTATAGTCCAGCTGGGAGGCTAGCAATTATTTTTATTTAAGTGAGAAACCAGAAGGACCCAGGTTCTTCCATCGATCCACCTTTGTATCGCTCAGAGAAAAGGTGTCAGCTGGTCGGGGTGTGAGAGTGAGAAAGAGGAGAGCTCCTCCACAGCTGTCCTCTCCCTCCCCAGAGCTGCAGATGCCAAAAAGGTCCTGCGCCCCCCTTCAGACACAGAGGAGGGTTATTGATTGCGTTGTCTGGCAGGTATTTTGATCACTGTGCAGCCTGAGCAGAGGTGCTGCTGGGGTCCGGCTTTCAGCACCTATTAAAACAGGAAAGCCCTCCCTGTCTCATACCAACACCAAGAGGTCAGCAAGTCTACAGCAAACACATCTGAAACCTCTAGATAAAGAGGCAGGATGCAAAAGCTTAAAGCATGTAAGCTCTGTGAATCCCCCTCACTACTGGAGTTCCAGGCCTGTGATGCTTATATCAGTATGTCTTATAGTATTTCTGCTTCACTGCTTTACCATTTTCTGTCTAAATTTAGCAAGTCAAATTCATTAAGCAAATGCAAAATGACACTTTTCAGCGTGACCTTCATACAGCAAATGACAGATGACCTCAGCAGCCTGGGAATGTTTCTGTCCTGCCGCTGTGGAAGTCAGGAGGAGAGCTCGAGGGGACCAGGGATCCTCCAGGAGGAAAAGTACTATGCAAATGCAAGGAATTATTATTATCATCATCAATTCAAACCAAAACAAATGCCAGCAAAACAATACATTTCCACTTTGGTGTACTGTTCTATTGGTAGAAATAGAATTATTAGGGTAAGGTCTAGCCTTCAAAAACAGTAAATGTTCTTTAGTGGTTTTAATGGTTCTGTCTTGTATGAACTTTCAGAACTATGAACCTGTAAGTAGGGAAAACCTGGTCCATAAATTGTGTCTTTGTTTATAGTTCATATCGGTTACAGTGCAAATAGTAGAAAAACTGCAGTACAATCCTAAATAAACTATGGCATTTATAAAAACAAGAGAAGCAACTTATGTATTATAACAGATTCAAAATATGAGAAACATCTGACATTGTTGCATCACCTCTTCTGACTATACTGTTACCTACTGCATATTAAGCAACGTATTTTATTGTAAGCACCCAGTTTAAAACTGGCTTTCAGGAAAAATACACTGTTAAGCTTTTACAGCATCTATTTTGTTTGGTTTCATGAGGAATGACAACGCCCCAAAATCAAAGCATGGTGAACTATTGTGGAGTGAATATTTGGCTTAACCCGCTTGGCTGAGGGCCGACCTCCTGGCCATAGGACGAGGAGGCCAGGAACCCCCCTGGTAACCAAGGTAACCAAGGGGCAGCTGCAGAGGTGGAGTTGGGGTGGAGGTGGGATGTAAAGTCGCACGCCAGGGAGAGAGAGATCGCATTTGGTATTTATAGAGTTCGGTGGAGGAAGGACGAAGGGAGTGATTGCTAATCGCTGACGGCTGGGGATGATTGAGCGTGGTTGTTGTCATCCCTCCCAAACTTTAGTTAATTAAATTTTTTTTTTTTGCTGGGGACTTTTGCTAGATCTCTTGCTATATTTCCCTCAGGGGGACTGTGGGCAGGAGGCTTCTCTTATGCTTTGGGGAACAGATCCATTGCCACCTCACAGAGTGTGAAGAAGCAAGACACCACAGTAAAGACATAGGTGCCACTGTACAGAGCTCATCAGCAGCTTTCATAGATAGATCTAGGCATTACAGTAATCCACCTCCTAACCAATTTATTCAATACAAGGTTGCAGGGGAGAATGGGGCCTATCCCAGCAAGCAATGGGTGCAAGGTAGGATACACCCTGGACAGGATGCCAGTCCATCGCTGGGCACATACACACACTCACACCAGGGCTTATTTTTCCAGAAGTCACTTAACTTCCAGAACAGTTCAAAGACATACTGGTAAGTTAAATGACTTCTTGGAAAATGTGTTTGTGTGTGCCCTACAATGGCCTTGCCCGATGCTTGCCAGAATAGGCTCCGGCTCCACTGCGATCCACTATTGGATAAAGCAGTTCGAAAATGGATGGATGGATATTAATTTAAAACATCGTGATGCGTCACTGCAGGTATATAATGAAAGATTTGAAAATTAATTACACAGACTGTTGATCCCCACCCAACACAAAACTGCAAAATATGAAAAAGTACAGGGACATTTAAATAGAAGTAAGAAGCCTGTTGCTATGAGAAAACAAAGGGAGTAGAGACCCATGTAATTTTATCTGAAAAGCACTGTAGTGAAACACTTACAGCAATATTGATGGTATGAATTCTGACCTTTAATTGTGCCTAGCAACAAGTCTTTTCCTGAAAACCTGTCCTATATGCTTTCCTTTTTTTCTTCTTGAAGCTGCCCTTATGTTGTTGGTGGTATTATTCTTGTTCCATCATTAAGTACAAAACTCTTAAGCAATCTAAATTCTCCAATTTCCTGTATGGCACTGAAACAAAAGCTTTAACTGTCATTACATCCCCAGCATGCTGTTAGGAGCCTTATTTTCTTCCAGAAAAGAATGTGTCCCTCGTTCCCTGCCTCTCATGCTACTGTGACACTGCTGTTTGAATTTTCTTTTAAGAAATCCCAAATGTCACACACAGTCCCCACCTCCAGTAAATATGAGTGAAATCACTACTTATGGATCTAATGTAATTTTACCGTAAATACTCCCAATATAACTACAATAGTTGCTACTGTGTAGAATCAAGTGACCAATCATTACACACATTTTAAAATTTGCAAATATATCTGGTCAGACAGCCAAACATTAATCGCTACTCTGCCGCAAAATATTTATTATGTATTTGAGGGATTCATAATCAAGGGTCGATAAAACGAGATACCGAATTTTATTTTTAATACAGTTGGTAGAGCAGCTGAAGGACCCCTGCAAGGATGTTATTGATTGATCAACACTCAGCACCACTTTCGCCCAACATTCGCCTTCTCAGGTTCATTTACTTCTTCTAATGAAATAGTAAGCGCCATATCATTGTACAATTGACAAAATCTTAGTTAATTCAGAGAAAAAATCAATGATTGAAAAGTAGTTGGAACTGCTAACAACTGAACTATGGTATGCAGTATCTCTATACTTTATTTTAACAAAAATAAATGTGTGTACAGTATATAATAATCATATGAGTCTCATTCTGTTCTTAAGGTACTGTACGTAGGTGATCAACACTTGAATGAATCCACTGCATCTAGAAAATCGGAGATAATATTCATGGACACAGTGATCCTCAACACAGTGCTTTTTAAGTGGAGGCAGGTTCTGGGCGATGTGGACCACTCAAGTGACAAAACAAATGAAATGACAAAATCCCAGTGACCTTGCCAGTACATCATTGCTCTGTACCACTAAGCTCTTCTAAATCATGTTCTATTTTTAATAAAACACCAAAAGAACTCTAGTTATTTCAATTAACACTCCTGACCCTCTTAAGTACCCGTTTCAGATTTGAACAACACAAATTGACTCTGCATAATTATGTTGTCAAGAGCAAAAGGGACGTTATGACTGAGAAGAAGCAGCTTTACTTCTTAAATTCTTTCTCTTTTGGCAAATCTTTTCCAGGTATTTTGATGAATAACCGCAGAAGGTAGAATTTCTAATTGTTCCTTGAAAGCTTGTCTCACAGCTACAAATCTTGCAACTGCACATGGTAGACTGAGGAAATGGAAGCAGACTTCTCCACAACTCGCCCGCCTTTCGTTTTTATTTTATTTTATTAAGTCCCTCTGGGTTTCACAGTACAAACAGATAGAAGGTTTCTATCCAGTGTGTTCCAAATGTATGGATTGGACCAAAAGTTATGGATGCTTCCTGTGTCCTGGTTTTCTGTGACAGGAATTCACAATTATATACAGCAGTTGAAGTTCAGAAGGAAAACTGTAGACTCTCTCAGTGGCAGATCTTCATTTTACTTGTCATGGTGGACAGAAAACTCTCTGGTTCAAGTTCCTCTTCTGAGTTTCCAGTATGCATTGTGCGCCTGTAGCCGCAAACTGTTGTGAAATGTTTTAAGGAAAAATATCAGCAGACAATACATCTAGTAATAGCAAAGCATACGTCAAGTACATGAATGCATAGAGGGTGTGCCAATGAAAAGGTTGGCTTTGTTTTTAAGTCTTTTTCAGTCCATAAGCATAAGGTTTGCATTGCAAAACAGTCTGATCTATTTCAGAATTAACAAAATGCAGGAACTTGTAAAAATGTTAAGAGCAGAATGAGAGAAAAATCAAACTGAAAATGTGTGAAGGTGTAGAGGACCCAGCGGAAATACAAAGCATCAATGGATCAAATAAATAAGTGCTTATACCTACAGTACATGACCAGAATAATGGTAATGCAATGCATGAGACTGAAAACAATGGTGATAAACACAACATTACATAAACGTTAAGGGCCTGAGTATGGGTAAAAAAAATCACATTTTAAAAATCACTATGTATGTTACCGACCACAAAATCAAAATGTTTAATTGGAATGAACTTAGGAGCCTGTGTGTTAATGTTGAAGTGGTTTTCATGGGAGATTTCAGCTTTCTTCACATAGCCAGCAGAAGAAGCTGAAACTGAGGAGAACTCAAAACAATGTTCATTTCAGGAAAACAGACCATGAATGAAAAAGATGGAGTTTAAGATAAAGAGATTGGGATCTAATCACTACAGAACAAACAGCAGCTGTTTAAAGATAATGGCAGTAGCCCAAAAGGCATTAATCAAGATAAATATAAAGAAATCACTTTAGAAAACAATATAAACGAACAGGAGAGACACAGTTGCACAGTGGTTAGTATTGCTGCCTTGCCACACTGAGGCCCTGAGGTTCATTTCTGGACGCTATCGGCATGGAGTTTGTATGTTCCCCCCATGTTTGTGTGCATTTTCTTCAGGTGTCCCAGTTTCCTCCCACAGTCCAAACACATATTGGTAGCTTAATAGGCCTCTGGGAAAATTGGCTCTTGTGTGAGTATGTGCTTGTGTTTGTGTGTGCCGTGCAATAGCATGGTGTCCAGTCCAGGGTATTTCCTGCCTTGTGCCTGTTACGGCAGGAAGGGATTTGATTTCCCACGGAATCTGAATTGAATGAATGGAATATTAAAATAGTCTTTTAGGACCCTTATGTTAACTAACAAGATCAATACAGGACTTGGACACACTCTGGCAGGTTGTTTTGGGAGATATCTGGTTGTGCACTGCATACTATGGTCATGGAGCGCACTGCTGAGCATTTGTTTTTGTTTTTTCCTTTGGGTTGCCAATTGCTTTGATCCTTCCCAAATATTATCTGGTTAGGTAAAGGGTCGTAATATCCCAGGAGATTATTTAAACTATGCATTTCTTCTTGTTTGCTCTAACTGTATTTTTTAAATGGCTATGGTTAAAAAAAACTTCTGTCCTCTTGAGCGGAAGAGTTGACTAAGTGTCACGCCCAGTACACCTAGAGGGTGCTCTACTCTCCTGTTCCTAGTTCCCTGTGATTATTCGTGTCTTTCTGGTGTGTCTTGTTGTGTAGCCTATTTACTTTTTGCTTCTGCTCTGCTCCTCATTTAGCATTGAGGTTTGAGACCCGCCTAGCACCAGGTCGACCCACGTCCGCTACCTGAGGGAATAGGTTTCTATACGCCACTTCCTGTACAGCTGAACCCGGGCTACCCCCCATCTTGCCGCTACGGATAGGGTCTATTTTCGCTCTCCTGCCATTCAATAGTTCGTCCTTTCCGACATCCATGACACTAAGCCAGGAAGAAACATTTAGTCTGATATCCAGATGACCTGACCAATCCACTGGAGATGATGGTGGAGAATCCTAGCTCCACTGCTTGGAATGCCTTCTTGATAGAAAACACTAATGGTGTGTCTGTCCTCCCACTTGATATGTAATGGCTTACACAAACAGTGTAAGTGATGTGACTCCATTCTTCTGAAGTGTCTCCTATATGTTATCCATGGTTCACCGCCACACAGTAAAGAAGGAACGAGGAGTGCATGGAAGACCATCAGTTTGATGTCAGGGAACCGATAGGTAGAATAGGAGGATCCTTATGCGTAACTGTGAATCCTGCAGAATGTGTAGTAGCACAGGGACAATCCAAAACACGTAATGCAGGGGCTTGGTGGATAGGAGAAGCAATGGGTCTGGTAACCAGGGAAATCCGAGTAAGACAATCCGAAAAAACGAAATCCAAAGAGCATGGTCGAAAAAGGCAGGATTAGGAATTGGGAGATCAGTCAAAAAGGTTGAAAACCGCACAAGAGAATACTACAGGAGTCTTCTCAATAGTGAGAATGGGTTGGTGCGTGAGGGAACTTTAAGTACTGAAGAGAAAGGGAAATGGTTGGATAATTGGTCCAACCAATTAGTGAGAATTTGTGGAATCTGGTGCCTGTGGGAATGTGATGGGTTCAGTTTAGGAATGAGATTGTGAAACAGTGTGTTTGGGAATGTAACGCCGTTTACGAGGGAGAGTGCGGGGCGTGACATTTGGTTTTAGTTTTGATACTATGATCCTCAAACACCCACTTCCACGGGTGACCCAAGGCCACATTTGCATGTTTCAGGTGATGCTGGTTTCCCTCAGGATCAGCATTCTGTGAAAGATAACTCCTAAGATTATCTGTGGAACTACTGTTTCCTGTATGTATGTTGTATTGTATCCTGGATGACAATGTCGTTATGCACTACTCGCTTATCTGTGCACTGAGACAACAAGCATGAATAAGAATCATTGGAGAATTATGGTCTCCTTAAGGTTAAATAAAAAGTTGGTTTCTAGCATGCCTAAGTAAATATGATTACAATTGCCTGGAGTTCCGATCTTCCGAACCTTTGGACACTGAATAATTTATTTTTTGGATATTAGCTGCGCTTCAGCAGAGAACCTGCCAGTTTTTAAATGGAATATGTCACTGAAATATTTTAATATTGAATTTGGAGTTGGGTCAATAACAAACCCATGTTGGCTTCAAAGGGTTCAATAATGGATTAATAAGTGAGCACACACATGTTGTCATGAAACTGGCACAGGATGCTAATTTTGAATGACATCCATATTCATCCTTGCAGTTCACAGAGTCAAACACCTTTGTCAAGACAAAGAAAGGTAAGTGGAGTGGTTGGAGGTGTTTCCGACACTCTTCTTGAACTTAATGCAAAAATGATATCAACTGTGCTTCTTGTGGGTCTGCAAAATGTTTTTCACAACAAAGGTAAGAAAAGGTAAGAATTTTTTTAACAATGGACAGCAGAGATCCATCTGCAATTTCCATCCCTTTCTTGAATAGTGTTGCAATCATGGCACCCTTAAAATGAGTATAAAGAGAGGATAGAGGAGCAGTTCTAGTTCCTGCCAACAGTGAATTCCAACACACAATGGAATTCCATCAGAATTCCTTCAGTAGAAGCAGATTCCTTCTGCTTTATTGTACTTTATTGGTGATCAATTTTTCATCACATCATCAAAGTATGTGTTAAATGTTGGTAACATTCCCAGTTTGTCTCTAGTTGGGTGTTCTGGGATGGAAATTGATATAACTATTGTTGACAATGGATTCTTGATAGAATACTGTAGATCTTTCTTTCAGCAATTGTTGACTATTTCCTTTTCATAGTTGCCATCTCTCCCAGGTCTCAAAACGAGTGATCCTTGGGTAGTCAGGTTGTAAGTAGTCCTCCTGGCCATGAAAAAAATAGGGATATTGAGTATGTCTGCCAGATGTTGAAGTTCCTCTATGTTATCTGTCCTATGGACCTATTCTTTTTATCATGGACTCTCCTTCAACTCCTTCTGCAACTTCCATTGCTGGCAATCCTGCTTCCTTCATTTGGAGTTTGGATTAGTCACACACAAAAAGTCTTGCACTAATGATTAGTAAGTTCATTGGTTGTTCTGTGACTGCAAGTCCCTGCAACGAATTGTCAATACAGCAGAAAACATCATCGGAGCTTCCCTTCTGTCTATTCAGGACATATACCACAAACACTGCACACACAAAGCCTCCCACCCCTCCTGCAACCTCTTTGCCCTCCTACCATCTGGTAAAAGGAATCGCAGTATAAGGGCCAGCTCCACCAGTCTCCATAACAGCTTTTTTCCGCAGGCCATCAGGCTGGTACCTACTGCACCTACTCCAAATCTGGAAACCTAGTTCATTTTTGTCTAATGTCAGGCATACTCTCTGATGTATTCTTTGCACAATCCTGTAAAGTAAATTGCACTATGCACATTACACTTTCGGTGCCCTGCACCCTTCCAGAAATGTCTATGTCTACATTGTCTATAGCATTGTCTTGTCAGTGTCTGTCTGTATTTGCACCGTAGACCTGGAGAATGATACAGTATCTCACTCCTCTGTATACTTGTATATGGCTGGACTGACAAATGAACTTGAACTTGATCCCCTGATTATTTTTGTCAAACCAATCCTGGTGTTTTCTGGCATGAAATTCAAGTGTCTTTTGCAGGTATTGGTTGTAATCGTTTTGAGATCTTCTCCAGTGGTATGAACTCTTTTGTTTTCTTCTTATTTGAGGCTTGAAAGGTTTTTTTTTCCCTAACACTTGCTTGAGAACAGTGATTTTTGGTTTAACACTGAAGTGTTTTAACACCAGTTTTCTATACACATAGCTTTTTCTACAGGCTTTATATGACAGAGTTTGATAGAGTGAGAAGACGATGAATGTTCGAGCAGCTGTGAGTTTCTTTCATTGCTCTGATGATGTGAACATCTTTGTAATTCTGGGTAGAGACAATGATAAAGCCAATCAGCTATCACTGTTTCAAACATGTATTTGACTGGCGTGCTTTGTGTCTACTTCTCTGATGAAATAGGTTGTTTATAATAATGAGTACATGGTAATAAGAATGCTACTGAAATTGACAATTCCAACTCCTTCTTTCCATGTGTTGAATCACAACAAAGAATAAGCCTATTTTCCTCTGGGATTCTATAAGGAATGTTATGCTTGGCAAGGAAATATTCCTTGGTTTCACCATCTGAATCTTGACTAATGGCATTTGCAGAAATCACATGGGTGTATTTATTGGTGTCCTGCTCATTGGAGACAAAATGGAACATGGAGGTGATGAAGGTGGTTGATGATTTCAGTCTTAAATGCAAACCCAACTCCATGAATCTGGCTTCTCTTCTACAAGAAAGCTCTACAAGAAATGTCCATGTTGATTTGTTGAGTTGCTCTTCCCCACTTCATCATATTTATTCCAGGGCGGCAACGTTGATGTCATATCTCCCTGGTTTTGGATGGCCATTGTCTGCACAGTCTGTGAGGGTCCTTTTCCACCACATAGTGATGAAGCCAGTCATATTTAGATTACTTTTTCTAGCTCCCTTTCTAAAAGGCTTGAGCAGAGTGGATCATGAAACAAGCTGCAAATTATAGAACCACTGTAGCTCCCTCACTGCATTTCTGCATCTTGACAGTCTTTTGTAACAGCTGCTTCTGTGCCTGATCACCACTAGGAGCTTCCAAGCCTCACTATCCTGCTCCCATCACCATTGGGTAGTCTCCAAAAGAATTAAAGAATGTGCTGAAAACTAGAGATGCATGTGTGTGACAACATTTATTGTACAGAAGCCATTGCACTCCAGCTTCCACACACATCATGCAGCCTTGATCTCGCAGCATGCATGGAGACTAAGAAAATTGGAGATCTCATTCTGCTGAAGCCTTCACCCACCAGAACAGCAGTTGAGGTGTACATTTGGTTAGTACTGAGGATGCAGGAAGCCTAACAGGTATTTGTGGTAACAAAACCAGCTCAATGACTGAGAGGGTCCTTCTACGCTCCATCCTGTCGATGTTAACCTTACGTCACTCATTACAAAGACCACAGCTAGGCTGAGTATGCCTATTATCACAGAAGAAGAATAGTAAAGAATGAAATAAAATGTTTCTAGGATTATAATGGAAAACTTCCAGATGATGAAAGGGAAGTGGCTGATGCGTTAAATGAATACTCATTTACTCAGGTGCGTACTCTGGAAGAATTCAGCCAAGTGCCTCAGGCTGAGGGAAGACAATTCTATATTTAAACAAATCTGAGCACAGAAGAGGCAAGAGTATAACAGCTATTAGAAGCTCTTGTAAGATACAAATCTACAGGCCCTGATAGTAGGCTACTAACTGAATAACAGGAAACGGCATTCATAGTTCATTAACAGATGTCTTCCAACAGTTACACAAAATAGTCACACAAAACCCATTAACTTCTATCATAGTGCCCAATCATCTGATTTGTCATTCCAGTGCTGACAAAATGAAGCAAAATAATTAGATGCTTCATACAGTATGTATGAAGGAAGAGGATAATTATACCTAGAGGATCATCTACAGTATATAGAAATTAGAATCTATGGCATAACAAACACGAATTAGAAAAGGTACAGGATGTATTGTTAAACTAACTTTGAACAGGTATCAACAGTAATAGAAATACACAGTACATTTATATTTTCAGAAGGTTTTTGATCACGTTCCTTATAAAAATGTCGTTCTTAAATTGCAAGCAACATGCATTAAGGCTCCACAGCCGAAACATTGTGTTTTCTTTCCCCTTTTCAGCATGGAATAAACCTATTACTTGTTCCTTTGCAGCCTACGGATGCTGACGCAGCTACCTACATGAACTACTTCAATGTGATATGTGTGTTTGGTCTGAGGACAGGTTAATGGATAAAAAATTAAGTACAGATAAAATGCTCAGACTTCAGTAATATAATTAGTGAAGTATCACAGGGATCTGTACTAGGACCGCTGCTCTTCCTTATTTACAGTACAGTATATATTAATTATTTTGATTCTGGTTTTGTAAATAAACTTGTGAATATTTTGCAGATGGCAAAATAGAGAGATTAGAAAAACATTGCTCCAAGATGCAAGTGATGTTCAAAAAGATATAGAAAGATTTCAAGACTGGGCAAATTTCTGGCAGTGCAAAGTTATTTCATATCATTTCACAAACCATAGATATACTGTAAAATAAAAAACACCAAGCTTGAAAAGGCTTGCTGTAAAAGACATATCATTTACACATTTATTCTAACAAACTGAAAGAACTGAAACCCAATTATAGTACTCAAAATCCTCAAAGATATTAACAATGTCAGCTCAGTGGTGGTCTTCAGAATTAACAATGAAACATGAACAAGAGGACACAAGTGGAAGCTACATAGAAATGCATTTAAATGCAGAGAAAAGGAGGCATTTTTAACACAAAAGGTTGTGAAGTATGGAGCAAACTAACCTGCTGATGATCTTGTGTCTTTCAAGAAATACTGTAGGTGAATGAAATCCTCAATCAATAAGCTACTAGCAACCAAAGAGCTACTGTAAACGAGTCAAATGGTCTCCTCTCATATGAAACCTTTCATATGTTTTTGCTGTATAAAATGTCAATAAGTCTGAAAAGAACTTTATAATATTTTTGCCTCTATGAAAATTTGCATTAAATTAAGGTTGCAAGAATAAAATATAACCAGTGTGGGAACACAAAAACTGTTGAAAGTGCTGTACAATGGGAATTGTCCTTGAGTTTAATGACAAGATGAAAAAAATACATGCAAGCAAAGTAGCAAAATAATCAATCTAGGGTCTAGGGAGTGTGTTGTTGCAAAATGCAAAGCCTGGCTGCTGTGTGTAATAATCCTGCAGGGACATTCAGGGAATTGGTTGACAGGGAAGCCAACATGATGAGACCTGACCTGCAGACAGAGAATGCCAATTCCCAAGGGGGACGTTTCTATAATGAGCTCAAATATAGTCATTCTTAGTGGAATGCTGAATGGAATTCAGTCATTCCTAATAGAATAGGGCTTACGAATGGTTAAAAAGCACACTCAGGGATAGTCAGAGCTCTATACTGTAGTTCTCATCCAGATTGCATATTAATTAGATATTTATTGGGGCCCCCAGTCAGCTGAAGCTAGCAATTCTGCTCACCCCGCCCCCAATTACTCTCAACTTTTCCTACGGACAAAGCTGCTGTCTGACTCCTAAATCCCAGATCACCTGCAATATTTCAGAAATATTTGCCAGGCTTCACCTGATAACTACTGATGGGGCCCCCCTGCTTTATGGAATAAAATCACTTCTCTCTAAATGGGGCTGTCTCAGACAGGCAGAATGATGAGGAGCCTCGGGGCAGCACAGCACAGCATAGCCAGCGCACCCAGACAAAGAGCCCATCCAGACAGGCCCATTCTCTACAAGGTAAGGCCTACACACCGCCTCTGGGGACCAAAGAACTTAATACAAATAATGTCATTTAGCAAATACTTTCACTGCTTACAGAGGCTAGGGAGTGGAGTAGGCCTCAGCTGTTACTGCAAAGCAAAGCACAGAGGTCCAGAAGGTCCAGGAGGGTGACACACAGTGACTAGGGGAGTGTCAAACAACTGCCTGCTTATGTGGATTTTGTTTACTGGGTTTGCTTAAATAAATAATAAGTGATGCCTTCGTTTCCTCCAGAAAATTGAAAAGATGGTTACACCCATTTGACGTGAGGAGCAATATTTCATAAGTCAGATTTAAAAAATACTCATAAAAATATAACCTAAAGACATGGCAGTAGATGTGGGATTCTCCTTCTCCTACAGCAGGTATGAATGGCTGTCTTGGGTTGTTAGACAGTTTGCCACCAGAGTCCAGGGTGCAAGCCCTATCAGGGCCCCATCTGCCCATGAAAAAAGAGGAGAGAACTCCATAGGCTTCCTACGTGGTGATCGAGGTATAGGAGATAGACGCCGGTGTAGTCACACCAGGGCCGCACTGTGGAGTGGGCTCCATGACTGGGGACCCCCTACAGTGAAGTATGGACCCTCTTTTAACTACTACAGTACTACACACAGTAGTCCGATATTGTAGTTTTGTTATACCTCTGGTGATTCACTTGTATTTATGCCATTAATATTGAAAGTCTGTCTCTCTCACAGGACGTTCAAAATAATCTCTCATAATTAACTTGATGTTTCAAAGAATCCCATTAAGGCCAGGGCTAGAACTGGGATTGGATGTTTGGATATAAAATGTATTTTAATTTAATTGGCAAGATACACATGAGCAGCCATGCAAAGGTCTGTGGGAACCATTCTGATTGGAGTTTTTAAATAAGCCGATTACAACAAAGTTTTATGAGGAAGAAGAAATGAAGAATAAAAAGGAAGTAAATGGAAATGACTCAAATTAGCCAAGAATCACCACCACAATACCTTTAGTTATACCTTTAAGTGGTGCACGCAAAAGAAAAATCAAAAGAGTGCAGTTTAGCCAAACTGACTATGATAGAGATTTTTGGGGGGGCTGCAGCCGACAAAGAGGTTGAGCATGAGTCTACGTTAATTCCAGCAGTCCGCTTGTTCGTCACGCACCGTGCCTCACTCCTGCAGAGACTGGGGAGGAAACACAGCTAGTGTGTTATATCATGAGAGGAAGCCCGCAATATATTTGCACCAGAGCCTGCAACGTCCTCTGTCACTGTTCCCAGGTTAATTAGCCACCTTGTATCAAATCAAGGCACTGATTCCTGGGAAGAGTCGCAGAAGCCTACCCTGAAAACAAGGCAGGACTTCAGTCTATTGTCGGACAACACATAGAGGGGCAATTTACAGACATCACTTAACCTTGCCAGCATGCCTCCCAGGGGTGGGAGGCAACTGAAGCTCATAGAAAACCAATGTGGATAAAGAGAGATGCAATCTCTACACAGAAGACACTCTGGAATTGAACCCTGTGACCCAGGAGCTGCGACACAGCAGCCCTAAATGTCACACTATCCTTCCAACCTCCCAGGTAATTCTGTTTGTCTTACTTATTCCCACAATGTGCTGATTAATCACCTTGTCTTTCCTTCCTCAGTGGTGTTTCCAACACTGAAGCCCAAAGGGAGGAAAACAATAGAGAGTAAATCATTTAAAAGTACAGTAACACACTGATATCCATTCACTCAACTGAGACCAGTGGCCAGTAACTGGCAGTCATGCCACGCACAGAAATTAACGAGAACAGAATGCTGTTTGTCACTGTATTCCCCCTTGATCTTGATCTGCTGGAGATGCAAAACATAGAAGATGAATAAATCATTCTCTTTGCTTAATGATCTTCCTTGATGAAATTTGAGAAACACAATTAAAACATCACAAATGTTTAAACATCCAAAGGGGAATGCATCAGTAGTGTGCCAACCCAAAGACTAATGCAGAAATTTTTGGTTATAACAAACAGCTACCACTACAAAATGTAGATATCAGCATATTAAAAATAAAATAGTAAAAAGTGAACCTTTTTAAGATCAATTGATTTTCCAAACTACATTAATTTGATGCCAAACTTGATTAAAAACAGTCTCAATAAAAGGAAAGGCAAGCATGATCCTCTTATTTAACCCTTTGATTTTCAGAAAGAGTACACTGAGAAATATTTTATATTTAACACTGTGAAAGCAAAGCTTCTAAAACAAACCACATCCAGACAGAGCCACAGTCCCACCTACAACTCTGTACTGGATATGCAGAGAATAAGAATAAGAATAAGAATGAAAGGGCTTTTAATTTTGATGCTGCCCACACCTGCTTTGAAATGTGCAGGTCATCCTCTCTCGCCTTGGCTGACCGCACCACCAGCCATGGGAAAAAATAGGACTGAGTCACCCTCCCTCCACCCACCGTCGGATTTACATTTAGAATGAATTTCTGCTTGTGCGCAAGCACGGGCAGAGTTCAAATCAACAGCAGCACAAAGACTCAGCCTATACAGCTAATTAGACCAGATCATCTCTAAGCGTGGGTCTCCTGTGCAGAGCAATCACTCACACCTCCGAGCCAGGGCACCGTGAGTCAAGAGTGAGCAAGCAGGCCAGTGCAGGACAACAGGGGGGCTTGTGAGAAAGAGACTGACCCCAAACCAAGAAGGGCTCGTCGTAAACACCTTAAGCTGCTGCAAAGACAGATTGTTTCTTTTTCTCTTTAGAAATGTACATAAACACAGGAATAAGGGTGTTTACAATATTACAGAAATGGAAATGGTGTATATTAACAAAGGCATAACACAGTACGTTACAGCATTATAGAGTAAGAATTCATACAAGTTAGTGAGGCCAGGTTTAAAGAGATTCTGTCACATAATAATTGGTAGAGTACAGAAACCCTGTTCATACAAAGTCATGCAGTTTGATTTTTTCCTCTGTAGTGGCACTGAATGCAATACTAGGATCAACATTAACATCTCTTCTCAAGCTCTTTATTTCAACGCGATGCATGTCCTACAAAGAACTAGTATGTCTGAAGTACCAGGCTTTGGGGGTATTGTTCTGGTAGGGCCCCTCAGAAGCAAAAAACAAGTTTTGGGGTATATTGTATTTAAACATAATACTGAGAAGATTTTTTGCAGATTATGTTCAGTTTCTGAAGACATTGTCATTTCCACGAGCAATATGTCCAACAGCGAAAACACACTGGGTTTTACATTTCCTGTAGTGGAGGAAAGCACCTCTTTTGAATTTACAAAATGTGCATCGTTGATATGCACAGTAGCTTCCATAAACCATGTTAAAATGCAGTGTTTTCAGTTCATTACAAACTGCGTTTATAGATTACCAGCTAAATTTGTCCAATCTCACAAATTAGTTTAATTGCCTTGTGAAGAGAGCACTATAACACCAGCAGTGGTTCCCAATATACAATTTATGATTGAAACCAGAATGCAGGAGATCAGCTAAAGGTTGCTTTCAGAATGGGTTTAGATCTCTTTTAACTCTAGGGGGGAGGTGAGTAGGAGGTGTGTTTGGTGATTTGGGGGGCTTTCAGGACAAAAAAGCAACAAATAGCTAGCTAAAAGATAAAAATTAATATATTTTTCAAGTTCTTAAAGAAACATTAGGCACGTGCTATGAAACCTGGAGAGAAAGGCACTTTCCAAAAGTTATCTGCAATGGCAATATCACACCTTTTCTACGTAATGCTAACATAAAGTAGGACTGCTTGAGTCACAATTCAATTTCGGAGGAACAGCGAGAACACTGCCGAAAGACAGGAAATTCAGAAGCAGCTCTGTACCCCACTGTTTACAACTGAAAAGAAAATAGTCTGTGCACCATAACAAAAGATGTGGCCTCCAAATTTCTAGTAACAATAACAGATCTTTCTAAAAGTACCACACTTTATAAAACCTGTGCCAGCACAAAGGAAGAGAGAACATATGGTTAGAGCAACAAGTTAAATAATACATGGACGACACTGAACATATAAGAAATGATAAGGATATTTCAAGCAACAGGCACCACAAAACCATATGAAACATTAAAACAGATCCTTGCATAAATTAGCTAAATGATGCTCTTTGAAGCTAAGCAAGCTTGGGTCATGTCAAGACTGGTACTGTACATTTCCAAAGACAGTTTGGCACTTTCATTTCTAAATCAAGAATGTCCAAATTCACATCCAAAATGTCTTTACTGGTGCCATTACCACCTGGTGTTTAAAGGTCCTTTAAAACTATTCCAAAGAAAGGGCTGTTAACCTTGGTGTCTTGGTTAAATTCCACTATTGGATTCCACTAATTTATTACATCTTTACGCTACTCTAATCTGATCTGCTATGTACTGTAGTTCATATACAGTATGTAGAGTCACACATCATTCAAGTGTGAGCCCTAATACTCAACATAGCATCTAATGCAACAGTATCTATATAAATCTTCAACTGAAATGATATATAAAATTAACTACTTTGAAATGACACAGAAATGAGGGAAACTGTGGGATAACTGGGAACATAATGTTTGCCAATGAGAGAAGGCCCCAAGGCCCATTTAACCCAGTTGATGGTCAGAAGCAGATTAATCCAATTACAGATGATTCTTGAAAGGAACCAAGGTATCACATTCCTTGCCATGGCTACTGTAGGTACAGCTTTCCTCAACCCCGTCTCTAAAAAAGCTTCTGCTTGCTGTTTTAAAAGCACTTCTTAGTTCCCCTCTGTGTTGTCCGGTTCGTGTCTCACATTACCCATAATCATCATTCGGAATCCCCTCAGATCAAGAGGCAGGGCCTGCATTATTCCCTCAGTTACTATTCTAAATCAACACTTCCCTCCTCTGTGGGATCTTCAGGTATTTCAACACCAACTTCCGAGATGAAAAAAGGGGGAAAGTCCTTTAGAGAATATCAATACGAAAACTGCACACATCACAAAGCTTATTCATAAATCAAAGGCTGGCCATTCAAGCATTAATGCAAACAAAACAAAAACCCAGAACACATAAAAAGAAAGGCAAACCGGCTTCAACAGAATATCGCTTGGGCAGTACAGCATTCACCCTGAAGACGTTGTGGAAAGAGATAAAAGACAGGATTCATCTCATTAGCATTCTTCTAAAGAGTAAACAGTAACCAAGCAAAAGAACAATATACTGTCTTGGGGCTGATGCTTTAAAACAATTATACTAGGCTTTCACTGGACAAGTGAACAATTTTAAAGCCTAATTATCATTGGATGTAATTAAAGATAAAACTACTTAAAAATATAATTATAGCTTGGGACATACTGTACAGTACCTGTTCTTTTAGTATAATTTACATGCATTACTAATAAAAAAATGTTGTGCCATATAATGGTACATGGGGCTTTCAACACAGAAAAACACATTGATTAGGATGGAGATGAGAGTGTTTGCCTTGTTCTTTACTCATACTGAATCTTACCTTGAACTAGAAATACAGATGAAATTCCTGGGTGCCTAGATTTCCACAAATTTTACCTTTTGCAAATGGACCAACCAACCATATCATGTTTAATATTGGTACATAATTAGACCAGGCGTATTCACATTCACATAACATTTTATTCAGTCACATTCCTTTACAAGTCATAAAAGTGTTCTAAACTTTGCTGATGAAAGTTACAAGCTGGAGGTCCTTGATGTTATCAATGCAACCCAAATACAATGAATAAAATGTTGCATAAATGTTCTTAGAATGATACATTAAAAAAACACTACAAATTACTCAATTGAACATCAGGGACATCAAAGCATACACTTTCTGATCTGCAGGAAGAGCTTAACAGCTGCCTTTGTATATATTCATTTCAAGTCACATTATAATTTATTATTTGGGCATTATTTTCTTGGTATGCACAAAAGGTGTAACTAAGCCGTTCTTTCTGGACCCTATGCAGACGACACAATCCGGGGATGAGTGAGGAAAACAAGGGGAAAAAAGCATGCGAGAGTCGGGAATGAAAAACAGGGGGGCGTGTCCATGGTGCACTGGTGTTCGGGGGAGGTGTGGCCGAGGCAAACAATCCAGAACTGAGTCCAAGGGAGAATCCAAGCGGAGGCAGAAGTCCAAAACCGGGCAGTCCATCCAAGACAAACAAGATTTAAAAACACACAGGGAGCAGGTTCAGTGGATGAGTAGAAAACAAGGAAGGGCTGGAGCGTCTTTAAGAGGACGGGTTTACGAACGTGACAAGAGGCAGGACCAGACTGGCATCCTTCCCTGTAGAACACATTAACTCCTGATCTGCAGTTGGATGAACTATTCTACAATATCTCTAAAACACAAGAACAGTTATGCTCTTATACACTTCATCAGCACAGGAGTTTACTGCAATTAGGCCTGTTAAGGATCTGGAAGTATCTAATACGTTTTATCTCTGGTCTTGCTCCCTTCCCCTGCCTATTATATGGGACACAGATTTGTGTTACTTGCATACAGTATGACACCTGAAGAAGGCTCCACGATCAAAACGTTGTGTTTTCTTTCTTCTCTTTTCAGCATGGAATAAACCTATTACTTGTTCCTTTGCAGGCAACGCATGCTGATGCATCTACCCACCTGAACGACTTGTACTGTATACAGTATGTTATACATCTACTGTAATTAAGAGAACCTTTACTCTTAAGGGATTAGGCCAATCTTGAGTTCTTGTCACACATACAATCACAGTCTCGTGAATGATGCTTCTTTCAAACTAGGGTCTGGACCAAACCAAAAATTGCACTGACCACCTATTTGTAGATTACATAATGCAAGGCGAAAAGCAAACAGAAATCAGGTGTCAAGTAAAGGACCACAGTCATGATCCACAACTGGCAGGTCCAGTCTGTATTTAATATTGGCCTAAGTTGGTACTAGTGGCAAAGGCTTTCAGAACCAATAATTGTAAGTGTACTTTGTAACAGCAATAAATTCCTGTTACAGCTCACAGCCCAAAGACGATGCTGTAAAATGCACTTTTCGATTTCCCAAACCCTTTCTCTACACAGAACTGCTTAAGTTACACTGTAATTCAACCTTTGAGATGTCCATTTAAGGAGAGAGGAAAGGATGAACAATATAGGAATTAAAAATAAAAGAGTAAATTAGCTTGCTTAATATTCCACTCTAGCTCCTTATTCCATTTCTACCTCCTGTTGATAGAAACTGACCTATCTGCCAGTCATGCATATGACATTGTCTCACTTGTAATAAAGAAGAGCTCTGAGGATCTGCTGATCTTGAGGCTTACTGTATAATTTCAGAGGAAAAAGTCAAGAAAACACCTTTTAACTGAAGTTAACTTAGAGGTCAAAAACCTCTCCTTAGCAGTGTTTTTGTCATTCAACCAAAAATGGTTCTCAACACAGAAAACTGCATTAATTAGGAAGGAGATGAAAGTGAATCCCTCCTTTTCACTCATATTAAAAGTTCAGCAACTTTTACACAAGAAACACAGATACAATTCCCACTTTCATAGCTTCTTAATGCATTTATTTTTTTTGCAAATGGGTCAACCAACCTGCAATTGGATATTCATCAATTCCCTTGGTTTAAACTGTAAAACAACCTTCTAGGTCATGTCACACCCTGGGCTGGCCTCACATGTGGGTGATATGGATGACTGTCCAGAGTACTGTGATCAAGGAAGTGTATAATATATGAAAAATAAAATCTTGGCTAAGGATTTAGATTATACCTGCCTCTCAGATATACAGTTTGTTTAGTTTAACATACCAAATGACAGAGCTGGTTAGGAGGATTGTACATATTAAGCAAAACTGGAGGTAAAAACCCTGTGTAGGAGACACAGCATTATGAAGTAATGTTTTTTCTTTGTGGCAAAATCATTACAATGACAGGTACCATATTTCAAATCCTCCTTCAAATCCAAAACAAAACACTAGTCACAGTTCTGGCTAGTGCCCATCAGTGGGTTGGCACCAAAATACAATTTTCCCTTTGGTTGGCACTGGACATAGCAATATACTGTATTATATAGTCTGTTTCATTGTACACAAATGCCATTAACTGCTATTGTATTTTGTTGGAGTACTGAGACAATATTGCCTGATGCAGATTCAAGAGAAATACCAGAGTTTTCAGCATTACTTAAATGGGAAAGCATTATTTTTATACAGTAGTGTAGTCTGTGACAGGCAAAATACAAACCCAATAGGTACATAACATTACATCAAAATGGTTCAAAGTGTTTTGTTACATATCTCAAACGTAGGCACTGCACATCATCATTCCTAAAGCCATAAGGCACATCTCAGCCAGTTCTTTTCAAGCTTCAGAGCACAGTACAAAGGACTTGTCTAGACTGACCCTTCAGTACTGCACAATTAAAGTCTGCACGCATCCCGCTTATAATATACTGTAAATGGAAATCAAATAGTATGACTGGTGCACTCTCTATTCTTTTCCTTCGTTTTTTTTTTAATACAAGACACTTCTTTTTATATGGGAAGAGATGTATAAATAATATCTTCTTTGATGGTACACTTCCCACAGTCATTGAAAATTGATAATGATACGGAAATGTGTCAAAGCTTTTATTTAATGTGCTGATCTTTCTTTACGAGTTGAATTCAAATGCTAATCGATAAACGGGTACTTATAAATCCCCCCACAAAACGTCCTCCTCCCCGTTTACAAAATAACTCAAATACACCATAGTCTATGCTGTATTAAATAGACGCTCTCGGCTGCCAAGTAAGGAAATAATCATTTCATTAGTTTAATAAACCCTGATAAATTAAAATTCCAAACTGGTTCTTCGGAATAACTTGGATACCTTATTAATGACAGAGGAAACAGTAGTTCTAAATACGCGGGCTGTAGTAAATCTGTCCTTGGTTACATTAGTAATCTGTTTTGTCCTTTTGCAATCAAACTGTTCTGCAGTTATTGGATGATTATGCGTTAAGAGAATGCGAGAAGTATTACGGAATGTTGTACTTGGAAGTCTAGATTACAAACTCCAGGTGCAGGAAACTACAACTTCAATTGATATGATTTTAAAAAATATATTCAGATTTAAAAAAACAGTAATCAGCACACAAAATAGTCCTAACTCGCAATGAAATTAAATATAAAAGTGACATTTAAGGAGAAGACTAGTGTCCTGAAACCACAGATGAACCCAATAAGCTAAAAGATAAACCAGGTCAGCAAAGGAATCCACGTTTTTCAAACATCAATGCAATTGATAAAACATGCGAGCGCTCTCATGCAGATCCCGTTTTAAAGATGTAATGTCCACTTTCCTTAGACTGAAAAAAGTAAAGACGTCAACAAATAATACCTTAGTTATATAAAATCTAATTTCGGTGTTAAGAAGTTAGTTTATACAGGTAGCTCCAGCAACTTGTTCAACTTCTCATGACCACGTATCGTGAAGCTATAAGAGCGTAAACAAAACTGAAAGTTTCCATGTATTTTTAAAACTGTTAAAAAATGACATTGCATCTTTAACTATCGGAGCGCAACACGAAGGTTTGCACTTACCGGTTAGCTGGTCATAGGAACCGTCCAATTCTCTCGAATCAGACAAGCTCTGTTGCCTGTTTTTCGCCTTCATCGCTGACTTTTAACGCAAAACTAAACCAACAAGGATAACAGTGATAACTTTTAGTGATTCTTACAGCCTTGCCCCAAGGCACACCAAGTAAAGCTAATATCGCAACCACCGGAAAAAATAAAAATAATTTTCGTCTGAACTGCACTCTTCGGCTGTTGCTTTTCCCTCACTCTGCTTACCAAACGCGCTCCACGCACTTAATTGGTCGATGTCTTTATTCTTTTTCCAAAGCTCCAAGAAAGCTTCATAAAATCCCCAAATGATTAAAAAAAAACACTAAAGACGGCGGTCTACGTTATCCGACGAAACTGCATCCAGTCTGGACACTCAGTGATAGCCGGATTTTGCGGTGAGTACTGTCCTACAGGAAAGCCGACCTCCGCTATAACAGTGCGGGAATCATCAGCTCTTCGCAGGACGCAGACCGTCCTTTCTCAACCTCACCTCAGCTTTCAGGTGCGCATTACAATACTCTATATGACCGCCTCGAATCAATACCGTTTTAGGGAGCTTTCGATATTTCCAAAATTATCCCAAGTTCTACTGTCGTTTCGAATGCTGCGTGCGCTCGCTTGTCTTCTGAACGCGAAATACACAAACTGTTTTTCATCTGTACGGCTTTCACAACTAGTGGCTTTTAATAAAATGCATCAAAGAAAGCCACGGATTGGCACAGATCCAGGATGAACATTTTAAAGGAGTCTACCAAGATATTTTAATTACATTATCTATTGTAGTGTCCTCTTCGAGTTGTCCCTGGGCTCATTTTCTCCTATTCTTTTTAAAAGTGCCTTTGCTCAGTGCTTTCAAGAGAGGTAAATTCCAGGATTCGCTTCTCTAAACTGTGGCATTTACAGTAGATCCAAGAATATAATCTCTTTGCAACTGCTGGCTGGATCGTTTCTCTATCTCCCCTCTCTCTCATGTCAGTCACCCGTTCGATGTGGGTTTTCCCGTCACTTCTTGAAGTTACCACCCTGTTATTTCTCGTTTCGTCTTCAGTCGCTCACCTTGCTCTGGATTTGCCGGTGCTCGCACCCAAATATAATCAGTTGCGCTAAAAAAAAAGATCAAATACTAAAATAAGATATTGATGTTTCTTCGGTTATCTATACCGAGTCTTGCTCTTCCCACCCAGCGTTTCTGTAAAGTTCAGGGTGCCCGAAAACCATGAAGGAGGGATTTATCTGTGCTGAATAATATATTGGATGTGTGGCAATTTCTGGAGAGGTTGGAGAAGAGGCTATTTTAAGTAATGGTCTATAAAACAGTTTTTCTGCATAACCGCACTTGCTCTGGTCACTGTATGTACGGTGAGATTTGGGGAGAGGGTAAGCATTTATCACGCCAGACACTGGAAAAGCAGTCACGAGCGGAAGCCACGCTGTTACATAACTGGGCTCCAGCGCTGCGCTCACGGGTGCGCGCTGAGCGCGGGGTTCTCTCCTGCCTCATGCGAGACTGAACTCCTCACAGCCTTGTCCGTTCACATCCGCGAGTCTCGCACAGCGACTGTAGCACTGACGCTGTCGGGCTATTAAGTCTGTAAATATTATGTTATTAACTCTACGTCCACCATGCTCGTTATATTTTTGACTGAATATGGTAACTCGCTGCATTACACAATGTTTACCAACACAGTCCTGAGTGAATTCGCCTGGGAAGCACTGGCTCTGTGGTACTGATAAATGTCACAGGAGTTCTGTGGAGAGGACCCATGTCACAGAACCTGAGACAGCCACACGCGCAAGCATTCATATTATAAACTCTCCTTCCACGCAGAAGAAAAGCGTATGACACCAATAATAAAGTTGTAGCTCTTTAATCGTATTTATATTTCTGGCCAGGTCCTAGCAGGACCTTGAATTTACCAACAATCCATGTACTGTATGTGACACCTCAATGTACAGAATTCATCCAAACTCTCGATCTCCATTTCTCATGTTTTCCTTTGACATTTTTCCAAACATTTTCTAACTGCTTTATGTAATACAGGGTCGCAGGGGAGCCAGTGCCTATCCTGGTGTCGTATGTAAGTCAGTCTCCCCTGGAAATCTGTATCGCTTCTCCGAAATGATCACACGCTCCACAAAACGTTCCAGGATATTTAATTATATACTGTACAGTAGGCAACTCTTGAGTGCATGTTTGCGCCTTTGCTTATTACGATATAGATAAAAAAAAAAGGATCCAGTTGTTTGTGTGTGTTTGTATCGGTTTCTCGGTGTATTTAATGCGTTTTTGCTAGGGATTAATGTAATGTAAAAATGTTGCCACCACCAGTTGAATGAAAGCTAAAGGTATCTGTACTCGAGCCAGAGGACCCTCAAAGAAAGCTCACAAAGGCCATGTGCGTCTTTTGTCCTTGTTACATACAGTATCAATCATTTTATACTGTATATGGGCGTCCCTGAAATAACGGCGCGTGCGCATTGTTGGAGGTGGATACACATTTCCAAGGGATACTGAAATGGATACGACACCGGAGCACCCGCAGGAAACCCACGCGAAAACGCGGGGAACATACAAACTCCACAGAGAGAGCGCCCCTGGTCCGCAATTGTACCCACGGCCCCAGCCCTGCGAGGCAGCAGTGTTAACCACTGAGCCACCATGCAACCCCCATATGAAGATGAAATGTATAAAATATTAGACATACACTATATTAAGTGAAATATAGTCATGCTGTTTAAAGAAGGTCCTGAAAATCGGATTCATCCTAAAACACATGGGGTGTAGTTTGTGAAAGACAGGTGCACGGACGGTTCTTTCATCCAGGCGAGTTAGTTTTTGAACATAAATCAAGGAGAAGGGCTATTTTAATTTCATTTCTTCCAGAAACTGGACCCTTCTAATGTCTGCCTCAATTTTATTTTAATTTTTTTTACTGCTTTTTACAGAAATAGACCCACCTCCAGCGAACACCAAAGCGTAATAATTAACAGCAAAGCGCAGTCGTGCAGAAAACGGGAGACATTGAGCGGATGTGCATTGCTTCTGTTAGGAGATTCAATCTTTGTACAAGTCACAGAAAGAGTTATTAATCAATTACGTACTGTATATAAAACTACACTGGTTACAAAACTACTGTCTGTATTGTACCATTGTCTGTTTCAACTAACGTTTGCTCCCTTTACTTTACAGGTAAGAAGTCCACAATGGTTTTATTAACTCTTCTTAAAATAAATCAGACTACTGTAGCGGCTGCGGAGCACCGAGGGCAAGTACGAGTGCAGTGTGGGAATGGATCTGGCTCCTGTTCATGTCCCCTCTTGTCTTCCTCTTTGGACATACCGCTTCGTGCCCGCCATACCGCTCATCTGTGCTGGTTAGAGTGCGTGGTGGAGCCCAAGTGTGAGCTGATCGGGTTAGGACGAAAGGAGGTCGCCGACACTCCTTCGCCGGTCTTCTCATTAATAGCAATGAGGTACAAATACCTGGCGAAACGCAGCGCAGCTGCTGCGCGGTTTCAGAGTCTGCCTCTGCGGAATCGGGGTGTTCTCGCGGGTTTCCTCCCACACGAGATTTACTCCGGTTTCCCCCTGTCATTACAACAGGTGTACTTGGCAAGCTTAACTGACGCCTCTAAATTCGCCCCACGCAACTCATTACCTACTACTGTATGGACTGGCACATTGTCCTACAGTAGATGAAGTCCCTCCTCTCCTGCCTGCTATTTGAGTCTCCAGCTCCCTGGGAGCCTTTACGACCAAAGGGATTATTTGAAATGAATGAATGGGGAAGTAAATGGACGCTTGTACAAGTACAAGCAAACAAGTACCGGGGACTCGATTCTCAACTCTCAAAATCCGGATTGTGCCCTTCGAACGTCATGTGCATAAATACTGCAAATTGGTCTTGTTCTTAAGAATGAAATAAAAATTCTAGTTTTAAAATGTGCTCTCCTTACACAAATGCGATTTGTACCCCTATATCCAAGGTGACATTGAAGACTGGCAAATCTTTTTTTTGTTGTTCGCGTGTGAATATTATCATACGTTACCAACTGTGAAAACCCACGCTTAAATGCGGTGAATTTCAGTGTACCACTCACGCTAATCAGTGCTGCTTGCATGGCACAAGCGCGTACACGCCAGGTAACCCAAAGTGCCAGTCAACTTAATTATCAGGTTCACACGGCCATTAGTTAAGCGAGTCTCAGGCCTGACAACGTTCAATTACCAAGTCAGTTTTTTTAAAAAAATAATACATAATTAAGTTGGTTCATGCGTGGAAAAAAGTAAGAAATTAAATGTCTACTTTTTAGCATGGAACGGGAAGTGTGGTGTTGCATTCATTATGGATTCGAGAAATATCGGGTTTTAGTCTAATTCCTGTTGGACTCGAAGGTGTAAAGATTTTGGAGACAAGGGTCACCAGTTTTTTTGTGTGTGTGGTTAGCCAGTAATGTGACTGCATAACTGATTAGCATTAATAACCACGGTTACTGGGAGAGAGAAATAGTACATAAATATGTATATTTCGCCTACTGGATATACGGTATAATTCATCTTTGCCCTGAGGTATTGACACTGCTGATATCCTGCAAAGTACAGTTGAAGTATGCTTATTTAGAGCTATATTTTACCCAACCACATAACCTCCTGTGATACATATGATCGTTTTTTTTTTTCTTATTTGATGCAGCTCTGGAAAAAGGCTTGAATTTGTTGATTTTAAATCAGTCTAATCCTGTAAATTTAAAACAGAACATTAGTTATGCCCATATGGGCTTTGATATCTTGCCTGGCAAATATAAGTCATATAATGATGGCATTGAGTATATGGTAAGCAGAACATAATTGTGTCCAATTTACTGTCTGTGTCATACTTGCTCTTGACAGATTACCAGAAGACGCCTCCCAGAAACCATGGCAACAAAACCCTGCTGCTCCACCCTCCAATCAATCTGTTACCATAACAACATGAAGTGGTAGGAAGTCTGTCCCACCTGATGCTATTAACCCAGTACTTACCTTGTTTCTAAGACCTAATCTTCCCAATAGACTGACTCAGAGAGTCTTTGTTCCAGTTTCACACATGCTCTTGATGTTCCTGTCTTTGAACCTCACCTGTGTTTTTGGACTCCATTTTAAATGTTTGCCTCTACTCTGCTTAGTTATTTCTCTGGCCTTGGAACTGTCTGTGCCCTGGTTTTGCTCCTGGATTTTCTCAGTGTACTTTCACTACCTTGTTGGCAACAAACTCTACTTGATGTCTGACGGCAGCTTGGATTGTACTTTACCGATACCTGCCTGCCGGCTTTACCCTGCACCTGGGTTCTCCTGCACCACCTTCAAACTCTGCTCTCAGCCAGTAAGTGTCATGCGTATTACGGCAAGACAAAGAGATATACTGTAGTGCACCCGGCAGGCCAACTTAAGTTTCACCAGTGTGATGAGTCTCCATCCAGGCACCGCAAGAAAGCCTAAATTAAAAGATGCTGTTAAAAGCATGACTGCACTGCTGTCTGTCTAGGTCTATGTGGACGTCCTGCCCATGCCTGCTGCTCTGGTCAGAATGTTTTTTAAATACCTCAGCCGCTCTCATGAGATTCTTCAGGTCCCTGTGGCTTTCTCACCCAATGTGAGAATTTCCTCTATGCAGCAGTCAGTTTCCCACCGATCAGAAGAAGGTGGCATGTATTGCATCCTTACTCGCTGGAGAAGCTCTAGCATGGGCAGCTGCGCTCTGGGAAAAAGGGGGGGGGGACCAACCCCCATCTGCAGAATTATTCAAGCTTTTAAATGCAAGTTCCTTCTTGTTTTTGATTTGCCTGGGAGTTCAGCTGATTCTGCACACCAGCTCCTTAAACTGCGACAAGGAAGTCCAGCTATGCCGCAGTTTGCTATTAGATTTCGAACTCTCTCGATTAGGAGTCCAGTGCCTGTGGGGAGGAAGCTCTTGCTGTCAGAGGAGCTGAAAGATTAGCTTTTCTGTAGAGACCTACTATTAGGCTGTTCGTCAGCCCAAAAGGCAAGAGGTGGACCCTATGCAGATCAAATGAAATCCAAAGTTTCTATAATTGTGGAAATCCAGAACTGGAATCTAGAGGCGAGCAAAAGTAAAAAAAAAAAACAGGAGACAGATTAAGTATAAAGCACAAGGTCAGGAGAAATCCAGAAATCCAGAAATCCAGAAATCCAGAAATCCAGAAATCCAGAAATCCAGAAATCCAGAAATCCAGAAATCCAGAAATCCAGAAATCCAGAAATCCAGAAATCCAGAAATCCAGAGTGAGTACAATGAAGGATGACTTGTAGAGCTCAACAGGTTGAAAACAATACTGAACAAGGTCTGGAGCCAGAGCAGGGTTTAAGTAGGCTTGGGGAGGGGAGTTTGGTGATATAATGACACTAGGCAAACCGGGATTGGCTAATGATGTCTGTTTTGAACTCTGCCGGTTCTGATTGGACGAGGTAGACACCAGAGGTTGAGATGCCTTCTGGTGGCGGGATGCTGGGACTGCAGCACCTACTCCCATGATTTGGAGTCATTACACTAGCTCCAAGGCTAAACATTTGCCTTCGTGAAATACGACAGGATAAAAATCATAATACCCCAGCAGAGCTTAAGACAGTCATTCACTTCACCAGCTGTCCATTCAGTTCTTCCTCTGCTGTGACAATATCTTCTGAGATGGAACCCATGCAAATTGGACAGGTCAGGCTTTCATCAACTGAGCAACAATGTTGCCATTTGCAAGGACTGTGCCTTTACTGTGGGTGCAAGAAACAGAACCTTCCTGGGGTTCCAGGTAAGCGCTGTGGCTCAGGGTGAGACGAGGAACTCTTGCTGAGCAGAGTCACGTCTCCTCTGTCCTTGCCTGGAACTACCCTCACCCCCCTTTATGGCTACTTGTTTGCTCTCTGGCCCCTGGAGACTCGAGTTATGAGTGAATACACTGAAGAGAATCTGTTGAAGGGGTTAATTTGCTCCTCATCTTTCCCTAACAGCGCTGGTTTGTTTTGTCGGGGCCAAAGCTGGCACAATCCTTCCTTACATTGATTAACAAGGGCTTATCTAGAATATTAAAAATTGCTCTCCTCTTCCTCTAATCCCCGATTAATTGGAGAAAGTCTGAGGGGGGCCTGCAAGACCTGAGGGGGGCCTGCAACTTGGTGCAGATCAGGGATGGTGGTCACTGGAAGGCTGCTTTCAACACCGGTGATTTTGAATATCTGTTTTTTGCCATTTGGCCTGTATAAGGTCCCCTGCCTTATTTTGAGGATTTTGTCTCAATTGTCTTTCCAGATCTTCTCGACAGAAGTGGAGGTTTATATTGAGAACATTCTGGAGTCTTCCCACTCTTATCAGGAGTCCAGCATATCCAGCACATCAGACAGGTCGTTTTGCGTCTCAAGTAGCATCATCTTGGCTCTTAATCAGAAAAATGTGAATTTCATGTTTCTGTGGATACCTTTTGAGGTGGTCACATTTCTCCCAAGGGCCTACAATGGACTCCCCAGGAGAAAGTGGCAGTTTGACACTGGTCAACACCCACTACCCTGAAACAGGTATAGCGCTTCATGCGCTTTGCCAATTACCACAAATCTATCGGTAATCTCAGTTCTACAGTGGCTTTCTAAGAAGGCACCTGGGCAGGGTAAGTGGATTCCTGGGGCTCAGAGTGTCAGTGTCATTTTTGTGGCCTTAAGAATGTGGGCCTCTGAGGTGCTGGCTAAGTAACAGTTTATTTCAAAATTAAACCTGTAGTTAGTCTGTCCTTTCTTTAATGGGATGATTAAATATTTTTGTAACAAATCAAAAATTGACTTCTTATTGGAGTGCTTTTGTAAGTTTTTTACCTCATTAAAAATGAGGTCATTTCTAACTTCAAAATGTCCATAGAATTACACACTGTAGAATGTTTAAATACAACACCTACAACCAGAAAGCTTTTCCAGTTTCACTTTCCACTGGTATTTTTCCCTCCAAAGAGACACTTCTGCTCTATTACTCCCAGTTTTTACCAGCTGAGTCCAATTACCTTTTGCTTCCCTGAGTGTCTACTCCTGATTTCCATCAGATCCAAAATGACAGCTCCCTACAGAGCCCTCCCAAGGACATACCTCACAGACACCTTGTATTGTAAATGTTGCAACTGGTATGTGTCTTTGGTTAATGCTATCTTGTTAATAAACACTGTATTTGGTTATACTAGTCTACCTCTGATGTATTACTCTTTCACCAGAGCTGTGCCAGTGAATAAAGCACTTGCATACCTCAAATTATAGGTGCTGCTCAGATATACCTTTGACCTTTACCTTTAAAGTTTGACTATTTTCCAGTTTCACTTTGCTCTATTCCTGCTCTATTCTCTATTTTCTTTCCTGACAGCCCTATGAGTATGTATACCTTAATACTTATTAGAAGGACCAGGGAGGCAGAGAGAGGAAACTGTTTTTGTCAGGATCTGCGTCAGACCTGCCAAAGGAGTGATACAAGAAGGGACAAGACGAAGTATGGGGCTACAGCACGTGAAGGGCTTTTACACAACTGGTACACAACTAGAAATGCTGGATTGTCTGTCGCCAGTGCCCAAAGTATCAACTGTCACCCTGGAAGCAAGATGACTGTCAAGACTAATTATCCTAGGCAACAACTGAGCCAGTATGAGTAATCTGGACCAAATGTGCCATGTCAATTTTTGGTTTGTCTTCAATTATCCTCAGCAGAGCCATTGAATCATGGCTGGACTGCAGACATGAGCCTACTGAATCACTGGGGCTTTATCCTCTTGCCCTGGGAAAAAAAAAATCATCAAAGACAGAGTCATAGGACAGATTAATACATTTATAGTTTTTCAAATTATACGCAATATGAAAGTGCCGGACTATGTAAAGATGAATCAGGATTAAGGGATTGAATTTAAGGATGTCCCAAATCTCAATCACATGTTTCCCTAGTGGAAAGCACCAAAGCATGAACACAGAAAATAAAAATGCCCTTTCACCTTAGAACTTCAGAAGAACAGATGGGACAGGAAGGCAGGACGCTGGCATCTGTCACTCCCAGGACAGATACTTGGAGACCACTAGGATGGGTATCAAAGGCTTTTTCCACAACACAGAAGAATAATGCACAGCCAAACACATCACAGATCATGGACACATTCAAGTATATTTTGTTCTTTCTTCAGGGTAGGAAATCGGGAAAGTTTTACTAGTTTTCTAGATGATCATTCTCCTTAATGACATGGAACTGAAAAACAAGGCTGAAAAAGTAACAAGCTAATGTTCTTAAAAATGGTTAAAAAACGAGTTACTTGACACTTATCACCTTATGTTGCATTAAATGATACAACTGTAATTATTATTTTTATTGTTTACATCTTAAAGACTCTGTTTACATGGTGGCTCTGATGTCCTGTGTGATCTGTCTCCCCTGGTTTCCATTAGCCAATTGATTATGATGTGAAATGCTTATCATGTTTATGGTGCAGTGGTTAGTAGAGCTGTTCTCAGCATTGGAGCCCTGTCATTTCCTGGGATGCTCTCTGTGTGTTCATGCGGGTTTTCTCTGGGTGCTCCAGTCTTCTCCTGCAATCCAAAGACTTATTGGTAAGTTAATTGGCTTTTAGGAAAACTGAACCCAGCGTGAGTGAGTGTGTGTGTGTTTGTGTCTGTTCGCCCTGCGCTGGATTGACATCCTGTCCAGGCTGTAATCCTGCCTTGCAGCCGTGTCTTGCTGGGATGGCTCTGGCACCTCCATGGCCACATACTGGATAAAGTAATTAGAACATGAATGGATGGAACTGTCCCATTTCCAGAAAGCACCACCCAATTAAAACTGTCTTTTCACCTAGTAAAGAACTGCTGACATTTGTGTAAGAAGGAGTTAACTCAAGGCAATATTACTGAAAATGTCAGGAGTCAACACATACATCTTAGCTATTTTAAATTTGGTTGTACTCCCACTTAGTCAGTGTTCCACAGAGTTCTGTGACCAGACCTTTAGTATTTCGTATTTTCAGTACATGTTTCCTTTGAATGAGATCATTCACCACTATGGGTTTCAATGCTATGCTGATGACAATCAGATTTACTTGCACACTGTGGCAGGCTGGGGCAAAATAAACTGTAACTACAGTCAACATGCACTAGAGGCTGTTTAAGTCCTCTAATTTACTATAAATAGACACATTGGGTGATGGTTCCTTCACTGCACGTCTTGATGTCTTTGTGAGATTTAATGCGCTCAGGTATTTAGGTTGGGGCCCGTGACGCACACCAAATCAGAAACTACTGCTGCATGGCTACATGTAAATACGCATTTCATAGCACTTGTGCATGTGACAAATAAACTGATCTGGTCTGATATTCTTAAGCTCAACTGTGACAGGACTGAGGTTATGCTCCTAGACTCACAACACCTGTTTTGCAAAGCATGTGTCTCCAATGCTGCTGTCTCTGGTGCTGAAATAAAATTCCTGATGTCAGATAGAAACTTTGGTTTTACTTTTGACTCTGTATTATCAGTTGAAGTGCATCTAAGAAATATCATTTAAGGAATATGCTCCATTTTGTAGCATAACTCATTTAAAATCTTTCCTCTACTGATTATGAAATATTGATATCTGCCTTCGCTGACTCTAGATTAGACTACTGTAATGTATTATTGGGCTGCCCTATAAAGTAAGTTCCTAGACCTAAAAAGGATTGCATATGTCCAACTGCAGAATTCAGCCACCCATGTATTAAATAAAGGTTCTGTACAACATCACATAACCCATGACCTGGAGATTGCACATTCTCCCCGTAGAGTTTAGAGTGCACTTTAAGACTTTGTTCTCCGCCTATTTAGAAATGACTAGTCGAACTCCAGGTTATTTTATAGATTTTTTGCATGACTCCAATCCAGATCATAATCTGAGATCTGCTAATTCAGATTTGTGCAAACTCCAGCAATGAGCAACAGAGCCTTCTTACTCCCTGAAGACAGGCTCTACACAATGAGTGAGAGAGTCTTCTTACTCTCCTGAAGACCAGACTCCACACAGTGAGAGACAGAACCTTCCTTTTGTGCAATACTGCATAATTGTAACTCACTACCCAAATCCATTTAAAACTCTGCTGTTGTAGACATTTTACATTTTGCTCAAAGATGTGTCTTTTCAAAGGTCTTGGGCTTTGTAACTTTTAACGTGTGATTTAGTTCAGCTCTTACTTTTACTGAGTCAATTTGCTGTGCTTTTCTTTATATCTCTTTCCTTTTACTTTGGCCATGTGTGTTACGAGTGGCCAATTGTACAGCACTTCGAATTCCTTGAAAGGGCTCATAAATAAAATTGGATTATCATTATTTCTAATATTGCCTATAGGTTCTAGAGAATGATAATTCTCTACCAGGCAGCAACAAGTCAGCCAGATGCCAGCCCGGAGGACACTCTTCCACATGAGTGGGCATCTTGAAAGAGAGGGTGCTGGACTTTCAAATTTAAAAGCTCAAAAGGATGTGAGACTGAAAAGCAAAAATTACAGCAACATAAACAGCTGTAGCTGCCTGTAGTGAAATATGCCTTGGTCTTTCTCAAATGCCATGCACACATTTAAAAAACTGCTGAAAACAGTAAAGGCACTACATTGAAAATTACCTAGTGAGTGGACACTTTCAGGAAACGCCTACAATTTTCATACACCAAGAACAGCACTGGACAAACCAGACTGAAATACAGAGGTGGAATTTGGCAAAGAATGAAACCACCCCTATAGTTCAAATTTAACCCAGATGCCTTTCTGAAAAGTATAACCAGCTTCCCCCAAGAACAAGGGTTTTAATTATTACCTGAGTCCCATACCGTTAAAGTCACATAATTATTTTGATGACACTGAAATACTACGGGGGACCAGTTTTAAGCATCAGCTTGTTGTGTTATCAGGCAGTGTTATGATCATCTCATTTTGACAACCATGCTCCACCTGTTGCTACAGCAAAACCAATGGCAACATGACCATTATATCCAACAGTATATATAACAGTAAGGCTCGTCTCCACATGTAAGTCACTTCACATGTCTTTTTGCTGATCTGTGAACAGTGGCATTGAATGGCCAGTTATATGGCTAGATCTTAATTCACTCAGGATCTGATGATATGAGTGAGCTGGCTGTGCAGCTAAGAAGAGTGATCTGGCAGTGGCTTAGCGGATGGAAGTGTGGTTTGGTTCATATGGAATATCTCTGCCAGCCAACTGCCAGCCAACTATAAACAGTTTGAATGTAATTGTTCAAGCTAAGGGTGGACACACCACTACTGTCGTTTGAGTAGAGGTACATGACTTCAGTACACTGTGTGACCCATGCTACACATGATCTGCGAGCTGCTGCAGGACAGAGAGTGAAAAGAGGCATCATTCATCAAGCAACGGAGGACGGAAAGAAAGGTGGGGTATAACAACGAGTGGGAGACTGGAGAGGGAGTTGTGTGATCCATCTAAGTATCATCAAGCAAGTGAGCAAGTTGGGCTAAAAGACGTTTTCTTATTTGTATCCTTTCTTAAGTGCTTATGAGGCCTTTAGGGCCTTGAACCAGCAAGGGCTGCTTAAGCACCGGTTGAGTGTCACGATCGCTAACCCCTCCTCTTAAGGGCGCTCCAGCCCTTCCTTGTTTTCTCCTATTGTCTGCACCTGTTCCCTATTCCCGTTAACCTTAAAAGCCAGACGTGGACTTCACTCCTGGTTCCTCATTGAATTCCGCTGCGTGAGAGCCCGGGGTCCTGCTGTGTCTGGCTCCGTTATGCTTTTAACTTTCTGTTCCTGATTCCCCTCGTCGGTTCCGACCTGGTTCCTGTTCCCACCGCCCTCGATGGATCGCCTGGCCATGGACTTCAGCCCTTGTTTCCGATTACCCGTTTGGATTTCCTATATGGATTGTTTGCCCCGGACTCACTTCCCCTGGACACCTGCACTCCTTGGACATGCCCCCTGGTCTCCATCCTTTCTCCTGCATGAATTTATTCCTACTGTGTCTTCACCAACTGGATTGTGTCGTCTGCATAGGGCCCGGAAAGAACTGCTACAGTACATGACATTGTGCTCTATAATTGTGGGTTCAAACCCAGGTCATGACAACTGTGACCAGGATTCCCCAAGCTGCAGTGCAGAACTAGGTGAGCAATGTCGAGGGTATGGTCGGATTAGTTATACTGTAGGAATTAGTAATCTCTCAACACAGTGACCCCTGGGGCTGCTGAGCTGCTTGGAGGCTTGTTGCCAGTAAGGGACTAGGCCTCTCCTCCAATCAGCTAAGAGCCTCCAGTGCTGGACTGTGCTGCCTGTGACGTGTTAAAAGGCTGCCTTCCCTTCCTCATCTTTCCTTTGTAGCTGCAAGCTGGATGTAAAAAACCAACAGATAGGGATTCCACATATACAGTAACAAGAAAAACAGACCAATCAAAATGTATTTTAAAAAAAGAATTGAACCAACAGAGACGGCAGGATCAGACAGGATGGAAGTGAAATCAATTTGCAGGGTATAGAGACACAACTCATTATTTAAAATTTCGATTTTTTAAAGTAATGCTTTCCAGGACAGGCTTTTGACAGGCTGCCCCAGAGGCCTACCTCATTGTGGGAGAGCTTGTGGGAGGCAGGTTTACCAGTGCAGCCATAACAGTTATAACGTAATCCAAGCGATTCTTCAAAATGACATGATTAATCCTGTTTGAAATGCCTAGTCCCCCCTCCCTTCAGAGCTACAGTAAGCAAAACAGGGATGACTAAAAAAAATTGACAAGCAATTGCTTTGGAGCTTAAACAGTTTGCATGTACTTCAGTGCTATGGCAACCAGAATTTTATAATGAGATAAATAAATAAAGAGAATATTCAGTTCTAACAATAGTCAGCAAGGGGTCCCTGTCACTCCTCCCTGCTCTGAAGCTCTCTCATTTATTCCCTCAGAGCTGGGAACAACACAATTCCTCTCTCTCTCACGTTAGACATTCCTTCTTAAATGTCATTTTTTCTTTGACATGTCAGACTATACAAAAAATGAAATTACCAGCATTAATTCACAGCCCATATACAGTAAATGGAATTTAGAGTGCAGTACTGCTGTGCCCATGGGAAACATGCTAGTCATCGACTTGTACATGTACAATGTACAGTACCAGACAGAGTTACAGTTTGTGTTCTGTTCCTCTGTTTTACACTCACTTCTGTGCTGTGTATATTCTTTGTCAAGATACAATCCATACATTTAAACCACACAAACAAAACCAATTCAAATGAGAAACCTGGTGCAGTTAAATCTGCATTGAACAGGCTGCATTGAAGACACTTACAGTATTACAATTAAAAGTACTCACAATAGTGGAGTTTTGCAATTGTACTGTAGCATATTGATTGGGTTTGCTTCATTTTTATGATTGGTGTTGTGTTACAGTTAATGTTAACATACATTTACGTACTAGGAAAATGTTATAGCAATATAGCATATAACACAAGAGTGTTATACAGTATATATACTGTATACTGTATATATGGACTCAACACATCTCTCATGCACCCAAAAATCACTGGGGAAGCACACAGTTTATACACTTGCGTTACAACCTTACCCTCCAAGGAAAAATGTATTTATATGGGGATGTTGCTGTGGGGTCACCAGCTGCTGTAAGTGAAGGTTTCTACTTGATCATTACTGGAAGCAAGGAATCCGAAAGTCTTTTGTTGTACCTCAGGTACACAATGATTTGGTGTCACCATCATTTAAACTTTTCATTGCTGCTCATCACTTGGACCACTGAAAGACAATACCTGCGAACCTTCACTGTTAATAAACGTAGAATGGTCATGAATTGTCTTGTGATATTTCCAGAAATAAAAATAGAATAAGATCATTAGAAAGATTGTGAGCAGAAGCTGTAAAACGTCAATCCACACTCAGAAGACAATAGTAGTTTCCAGAGCTGGGAAAGATAGAAATTTAAAAGGAATTTGCTTTGTAGAAAAATGTTCTTTTCTTTCAAAATGACAGATGAGTAACATAAAGATGAGTCAGACCTGGTGCAGCGAAGTTGAGATTATATATAGAGTGAGAGCAGCAGATTTTAACCTGCATGGGAGGGAGCTCCACTTATTTTCATGATATATATATTAACATCGTCGTCAGCTGCTTTTAAATTTCTTGCTGGATAAAGGCCTTCTCATGATTCCTTCACACATTACAGTCATCCTGTCTTCACACCTGTGGTACCAGACTTTTTACTTTCATTAAGGACTTCTTGTTGGCATGCAATTTTTTTCTCAGAGTTGGTTTTCTTTGTCAGGAATGCAGTCCTTCTGATCACTGCATGTCCAAATCCACTGCCATTCAATTTCATTCCTCTTCCATCGGTGTCCTGTTGTTACTGCGTTTATAACGTCTGCATCAGTGTCATGTGATAGGCAGTCACCTCCTACTAGAAACCCAGGAGAAAGACAAAAAACGCCACTGAAGGCTGAATGAAAAACCATTATCGGGAAAGCTCTTCATGTTTTTTTAAATCATGTATAGCACAATAAGATATTTCCTAAATCTAAGGTAATTTAATTTTTCTTCATCACAAACGAGAAAAGAGAGAAGATCCAACCCACAATCAATATAAGACCTTTGGTGTTATTCAGTAAATTACCCAGCTGTGATATTGAGCAGAAATTGCAGGTAGCCACTGTGATAAATACTGTGGAGAAAGACTGGCACGGTGGTTAAGAGAAGTTCAGCATACAGTAAATGTTGAAAACCATTTCATTTCACCAATTTCACCAAACCAGAGTGGAAATTATAAGTGAGCTCTATATCCCAGACACAAATCTGGGTCTTCCCACCACTCACTCCCAGCCAGTATCTAACTTTTCACAGCACCATGTCCAACACTATTCCTAGCCCAGCCTTAATCCAAGGACTTCCACCCCTTGGGAGTGGACGCAGTGTCCAGAGAGGGACTTAACAGAGAGCAGCAGAGAAAAAGGCTGGCATCATCGTCTGCCTCCTATCCTGGACTTGATGCAAACATGGAATGAGGGGGAAGTGCAATTGGCCATCAAAGGACTATGCAGAGGTTTGTCTTTTACTTCAGTGTGATAGAAGGAGATGCTCCTGGAAACCAGCTTACTGGTTACTAAACTTAAAAGAATAAATACTTTTTTATTCTTGTGTTCTGTGTATCAGGTAGACAATGAAAACTTATTGTATTTGCCAGAGGGATACAAATGGCAGTTATGCAAAATGTCATGCTGGTCTGTGGCTGCACTGGTGGTTTTGGGAGATACAATAAACCAGTTGCAGGGAGAAGGATCCTAGCACCTTTCACGTTGCTACAGTAGGTGGCGTAAGTGAAGACAATTACAACAGGAATTCCCCTGTTGAATGACGGCTCCCTCTTTATTAGCAACAAAAACAGATCCATAAGGCTGGAGTCATCATTGCTAAAATGATGTTAGCTGTTGTCACGGAAGCCGGGGGCTAGCTGTGGAGAGAGACCGGCAAGATGGGAGGACCCTATGCGTAGCAGCACGAACGGAGCAAACACGGAGGTTCAATCCGGGCAGAGTCAGAACAAGACATGAGCCCTCAGGTAGCAGACGTGGGACGACCAGGTGAGGCAAGCCTCTCGACAACTGATCCCAATGCCAAGCGAGGAGGAGAGGTAGACTCAGAAATATGAAGACCCAGGTTAACGAGGAATGACTACGCCCCAAAATCAGAGCATAATGTACTATTGTGGAGTGAATATCTGGCTTAACCCGCTTGGCTGAGGGCCGACCTCCTGGACATAGGACGAGGAGGCCAGGCCCCTCCCGCAAGGTAACCAAGGGGTAGCTCCAGAGGTGGAGTTAGGGAGGTGGGATGCAAAATTGTCACGTGAGGGAGAGAGATATCGCATTTGGTATTTATAACGTTCAGTGGAGGAAGGGCGAAGGGAGTGATTGCTAAATCGCTGACGGCTGGGGATGATTGAGCGTGGTTGTTGTCATCCCTCCCAAACTTTAGTTAAATAAACTCAATGAAACTAGCAACAGGACAGAGCAGGAGCACCCTCTAGATGTGGAAGGCGTGACAGCTGTTTCCTGAAATCCTTTAAGTTCCCGTTGGTTTCTCTTGGATCGTGGTCTTTGTTGACATTGTTTATATGGAGGTGTAACGAACAGTTCTTTCCGGACCCTATGCAGACGACACAATCCGAAGAAGTGGGGAACCACTAGGAAAAAGTCATGCAGGAATACGGGGCTGAAAACAGAGGGGGGGGGGGTGCGTGTCCAAAGTGTGCTGGTGCACGGGGAAGGTGTGGCCGAGGCAAACAATCCAAAAGTAATCCATAGAGGGAATCCAAAAATGCAAGAAAGTCCATAGCCAGGTGATCCATCCAAACAAGGAATTAAAAACACGAACCGGGTCGGAACCGGCGGACAAGGAACAGGAACAGAGGTTAAAACCTTAATGGGACCAGGCGCTTCCAGGTCCCGGACTCGCAGGGTGCGGAAACCAGATGCAGAGCCAGGATGAACGTCAGCACCTGGCTTTTAAGGTGGGCTGGGAAAAGGGGTCAGGTGCACAGAATTAAGTGAAAGGGCTGGAGCACCCTTAAGGAGGAGGGACTATATAAGGAGGTTACTATTGATCAGATTCCTGGTGCCAGGTGAGTTTATGTAGCAAAGGCATGAAGCACCGCTGATGCAATCAGGTCTTCATTTCAAAGTACTTCTATCTTTTCAGTGTTGCATCACTTTTGGAAACTTTTCTAGCTGAATTCGAAGGATCCATTTATTTGAGGAAGGGAGGGATTTTGTTTCTGTTCAAATTATTGTTCACAAAACAATAGCAATCACCACACTGTATAAACATGAAGGGTAACATTTGTAGTTTTTTTTAATTTCCTGATTATATTTTGGGGTCACTGGTCTGTCTGAGATCACTTGCTGCTATTAGAAAAAACACAAAACTCACGCTCTTCCATCTCTACAAGATTTGGAAGAAAAGTTGTTTCAGTGAATGACAGCAGCCTCCAGGACCTTCTCCCTAGATGAATGCAATCTGACATCTGGAAAGCGATTGCATTGAACCTCTAATTTGTCAGTTTAAAAAGTCATCAAAATGTCAAATATGAAGTAGGATTAAAAATACTTGAAGCGATATGTTGTTCAGCATCACTAGATTTCTTGAAACCACTTTTTTCCTCTTCAATCCCAAATCAGTCCTATTAGTTAGCCTTTTATCCAACCTCTAGTTTTAATCCTAACCATATTCCAACCCCTAAAGTTGAAGTAGCTAGCATAGTGCTTAATATAGTGGTCTGATCCTAATGATGTAGTCAAGTGTAAGAGTGATCAACTCCAATGAGCAGGACGAAACCCACTTGAGCTCGAAACAAATCAAACTGTCACATACTATATGAAGCTATACTGTATTAAAGGGCTTAGACAACTTCAGCATCTTGTCTGTTCCACTGGGCAGACCCAATGCTGTGTTGCTGTGTGTTTTGAGCTCAATAAAAGCTGAATCTGCACAAGATTCTCCTGTCTCATGCTCCTCTGTTGAAGATTGTTCCACATGAAAGACATATGAATATCTAGCCTAGTTGTGTAATGCCATGGGGAATTACAAGAAAAAACAATGAATATTTTGTTTAAATCTTCCATTTAAAATACATCCTCCTTACTTTTACTTAATTCTTCATCTGTATTTCTCATTCAGCAAGGATTGCTGTCTGTGTGCTGCAGGAAAGGGCTGTGAAAGTGGAATGAAGTGCACCAGCTGGACATCATGGTACCATCATCTGGGAGACCTTTATGGGTAAGTGCTAAGTAACAAATTCAGTCACTGCTTATATACAGTACAGTGATAAATTGAGTGGCCTCAGCAGGACGGCTGTAATGAACATCCTCTTTGCAGGCTCGGAGCTTTACGTTTTTTTCTGTGCTTAACGAGACATTTTACTTCTGGATGAGCAAATACCTGAAATGCCAGTCTCCTTCAGCCCATGTGCCACCCCAACAATCATTAATCCTCCGAACGCTCCTCGTCTCTGAAAGGACTGGGAAGGAGGCTAGTTGAGCTCCCTCAACTCAGAATAGCTTCTGTCAGTTTGAAAGCAGCAGTTGCACTGTTACCCTGCACCTGATTTACTGTTAATGCTCATAACAGATCCCAGACCGCATTCCTGCTTCACGTACTGTATTTTATTTGTTTAATATTACGTTCATTTAGAACTATATCTATATATATCTATCTATATCTATATCTCTATATCTATAGCTATATCTTTCCTGTGGGACTCAATGGTCTCCTGAATCCTCTTTTTCTATGCCAGTTCTCTAGAGACAGTCTTTGGCATTGTTTTCTCCTTCACCTTACCAGCTATGACAGCAGCAGTTGCATACATAAGCTCGTTGACTTCAGTGAGATTCAGGTAGTTGCCTCATGCCATCTTCGCTAGAGCAATATTTGCTACTGTAATTTGATGCCATACAGCTTTAGTGAGTCTTACTTTATTCATTCTTTTACCTATTAATTTATAACAATAAATTAGTAGGCAACCCACTGAAGCTAAGTGGGTGTGAGCCTGGATGGGAGACCTCTTGGGAAAAACTAAGGTTGCTGCTGAAAGAGGTGTTAGTGGGGTGTTAGGTGCTCACCCTGCGGACCATGTGGGTCGTGATGCCCCAGTATAGTGACAGGAACACTATACTGTAAACAGGTGCCGTCCTTTGGATGAGATTTAAAACCGAGGTCCTGACTCTCTGTGGTCATTAAAAATCCCAGGGTGTTTCTCGAAAAGAGTAGGGGTGTAACCCTGGCGTCCTGGCCAAATTTCCCATTGGCCCTTACCAATCATGGCCTCCTAATAATCCCCCTCTATGAACTGGCTTCATTACTCTGCTCTCCTCCCCACTGATAGCTGTTGTGTGGTTAGTGTTCTCGTGCACTATGGTTCCCGTCGCATCATCCAGGTGGATGCTGCACATTGGTGGTGGTGGAGGGGAGTCCCCATTACCTGTTAAGTGCTTTGAGTGGAGTGTCCAGAAAAGCGCTATATAAGTGTAAGCAATTATTATTATTATTATTATTATTATTATTATTATTATTATTATTATTATTATTATTATTATTATTATTATTAGAGAGGCCATATTGAGACATGCTCTGGTTTTGGTTACTATCTGACAGTTTGCAAACAACTAATTGTTTGCGAGTGTTTCTTGGTGGACAATGATTTCGTAGGATGACAACCTGGGATACCTCACCTAGTCCCCTGGCAGGCGCGACAGCATTCACTTAATCTCAAGCGATCACGTTTACACCGTTTGTTACTTTTCTTCTTAATTGTGTGTTTATGTTTGCTATTTAGGCCCAGAATCCAGATGCCCAGTGTCTTGGTTAACTGTGACACTACTGAAATGCACTCAAGGCATTTCAGATGTTTTAAATCTAAGCATATGTTCAATCTGAGGAGAAGAGTCATAGCTAACAGTCATAGCTCAAGGTTATTCAGGGGAATTTTCTGTCATAGTTAAATTTCCCTTTATCCTCACACAGCCTTCAGATAAGAAGCACTCTGGCATCCAATCAATTTGTTGAGAAAACACTAAACTAGAAAAAGCACCCTTTCTGGTCAATGGTCTTTATATTTCTCTCCAAAGACAATATCTGCAATCATCTGACAAGTTCCGTGTGTGCTACAGTCCACAGCACTGTCAGCAGAGCAGTCACGCCCACTCTGAGCACACCTGCTCTTCAATTTACTCCTACTAATTATCCCATTCAGTCCTCCTGTCAACACCACAACTCTGCTAGATAACACACAAAGACGACTGCATACAAAGATGAACCTTTAGAGTACATTGCCACAGGGGGAAATATAAAGTATAAAATACTATGCTACAATACCTGGGAGCATTATGCATTTAGTCAAATTAAAGGCACAACTGAGCCTTGTGGTTTAGACCTCACTAGGTTTCAACCTGGGGTGGAATAGCGGGATGGTTGTGAGCCCTGGGACTCAATTCTGGCACCTTCCGTATGGAGCCCAAACATTCACACCCGCAGCATTGTGAGAAGCTTTCGGATTAAAGATGGTCTGAATCCAGACCTTATCATTATCCAAGTGGAAAAGCACAATTTATCCAAGGGCTTAAAAAGTGGGGTGGGTTTCACCTGGCCTTAATATCCACACCTCGCTGCACAGCATTGGCCCTGATGGGGCTTGTGAATTTTGGGGTGGCAGTGTGCTGTGGGGGCGTGGTCGCTGGACTTCTGACCCAATTACAGTGCTGTAATATTCAGCAAGGCATAGATCCTAACCCAGCATGTGCCAGCAAATGCAGCAGTATATGAAAAAAACAGCAACCTCTCTATCCTGCTTTGAACAGAAATGTCGGCCAAATAAATTAATTCTAATGAGATTGACAGAGCTGGATTTGTCCGCCCTGTTGATCTGTCTCTCACACTGGATTCACAGCGTGAAAATGAGTCAGGTAGGCTAGGTACTATTTTTCAAAGGGAGTGTACACGGTCTTTACCTGATTTCACCCGTATTAGTACAAAGGGGACTAGGAACCCTGAGATTTGTTTGATTTGATTTGATTTTTTTATTTTTGTGGTCATCCTGAGTTCAACTGCAAATTCAATGTTTCAGGTCAGGGTGAGAAGCATTATACTTTTGCAATTCCTCAGCTGGTGAATCATGAGCAGTAATCCATCAGATCAGCCACGTTGATGAAGTGATCTCAGCTGGGGTTGATAGAGGGAGACAATAAATACCAATCCATTTATTTCAGGTACTACCTTAAGAGTGCCTGCCCCTAAATATCTAATGGAGATTCTTGGGGTCTTTTGTGGTTGAGGGAGGGAGGATAGATTTAATCTGTTTAGCCATCAGGAATGGGGGTGGGTCATATACACAGACACACTCACACCAGGGCCAAAGTTTCCCAGAAGCCAATTAACCTACCAGTATGTTTTTGGACTGTGGGAGGAAACTGGAGCACCTAGAGGAAACCCACACAAACACAGGGAGAACATAAACACTGAAAACACTAGCTAGACTTTTATTGAAACAGTTTCAAAAGCAGCGATGCTTTGAAACATTTAGGACCGACAAATCTTCAGGTCAAAACACAAAATGGAACTGAATGAGACTCCATTTGCCCTCTCTGGGCAAAGAACAGTGAAAATGTACAGCTGCCTCGGGCCTTTCAGTTCAACAGGCTTATCTTTAGAAGCACAAGCCTAATTGCTCCAAGGAGAGTCAGAATATGAATTAGAACCCTGGGACATCCTCTTCTCCCAATAATACACAATCACAAACAGTGGGCTCCCTAATTTGGTGGCTTATTCCGAGGAGAGCCCTAATCAGCCCAGAACTGTCACGATCGTCATCCCTCCTTTAGAGGGCGCTCCCACCTGACCGGCGTCACGGGTGTTCAGGGCTCAACAGTGGAAGATGGACACCAGGACCAGGAGTGGTCCGATGCAAAGGCTTCAACACGGCGTCTTGACCATCTGAGTCCGGGGCTGTGCCCAGTTTTCCCTTATTGGACTTCCCTAGTTCAGACTCGATTGCCTATGCTCCCCCCACGCACTGGATCACTGTCTTCACCGCCCCCCCTGTCAGTCATCCCGTCCATTCCTCGCCATGAGTTCCCTGCTGTCCTTCTCCAGTCACTTCTGGATTGTATCGTCCTGCAGAGGGTCTTAAACTACACAGTCCACCGGAGCCAAACTCCAGCCTACGCACTGCCTGCTCTTCCGCCTTGTGATATATCTGTTCTTCCACCTACAGAGACCAGGTGACTGTTCTTGATTACACTCTCCACATCTTGGATGAGTCTGGAATATGCTGCGAAAACTGATGAAGATTTCAGAATCCATACCTGTCAATGGCAGCACTTACACAGAGAGTCGGATTAGGCACAGTTAGACCGATATTAGGCCTTTAATAGAAGTGATCACAAACAAAATTAAACAGCAGGTGAAAACCAAGTCTAAATTTATAAACAATAGCAAATGAGCCCTCTGCAGAATTATGTGAACCATATCTACTAAAACCTTTTCTGCTAGTGGTTGCAATTACATATTAGCTGCACAAAATCTTCTGCATTAAAAAAATGTTTTATTAAAAACACTAGCACAGCTATAAATGTTTTTTTTTCTTGTATTGCATGAGCCTGAACTTTCCAAGCAAAGATGTTAAAGCACTTGGATTTATTTAATGTTTCTAGTCATAAAAACACAAGGTAAGATTTACAGAAATGTTACAGAAAAAAACAGCATAAATTATAGATGTAAACAAAAAATTCACTTATTGAGAAAACAATCATAACTGCAAGTTCTCAAAGCATTCTGTCACATTTAGCAGTGTATTACTATATATAACAGCAGTCTTTTACTATATATTATACCTATCTGCTCCTACAGAATCACAGAACAAATGGAGAAACAGTCTTCAACACATGCAGAGGAGATCATCATTGTTCATATCCCACATAAAGATGAAATAAATCAAAATACATCAAAGAGCTATACCTATACAGCACCATAATCACATGGATGTCATACACATTCAGCTCTTCATCTAAGGTCTGTGAACATCATGCTAAAAGTTTAGCAACACTCCTAAAAACAAAAGAACCACCACTTTCAAGGTTTCCCTTTTCATTTGCACATCCTATTTTCCTTGCGTGCTTATCATGTTTGAATCCAGTTCTGATTTGTCTACAAATGAGTCTCTCCCCACAGATGTCTTTTGGAACTTCTGGAGATGTAATAACAGCCATATCTCTCCACATCTCGGCTGTTTCCTGCCAGAGAGAGGGTTATGTACAAACGCCACACGTTCAGCCTGAAATTTGCACGTTTCTCACCTGTCCTCTCATAAACTAGCCTTGTCAAATTCAGTCCTGAAATGTTTTTTTATAGCAAACTTATTACAGCAAATGTCCATACTTAATGAGGTCATATGTGCAGAAACAACTAAGATAAAAACCCTGTCAATCACTTTTTCAACTGTCAGTTTGATTCATAGATTGATGTGCCTTGATTTTAGGGAAGAGCACCATTTGTGAACCATTCAAATATTAAAACAGGAGAAAAATACGCTCGCAAAATGGGAGCTACAAGTGAAAGAATTCTGAGACAAGGACTGATGTGTTCTTAATAAAGAGGCAACCAGGTGAACTTGAAACTAAACACTGAATCGTCCATTCAGCTGTATAATTGTATGTATATATTCTGTGTATGTGCCTTGTTGAGTCAGCATTTAGGACTTAATCCATTTTTCATTAAGGCCAGATCATAACCTACATTTTCAAAAACCTATTTTCCGACACACTAATTTCATCACCAAGGCACGCCAGAAATGTTAAGAAATATATACTTTCAAAAATCGCTTACACATAAATCAGACACTAGGGAAATGTAATTCCCCTAACCGTGACTGACAAGGGGTATTATGGAAAAAAATCTGAAGTCAGGAACAGGAGAGGAAAAGCTATTGTTCTGCTGAAGCCTCTTTGTCAGAATAAAAACTGCTGAATTTTTCATAAAAGTTAAAAAATGTGAGAATTCTGAATGTCTAGTTAAGGTCCCATGTGGCAGGGTGGAGCTGGAGCCCTGGGTTCAATTCTGGACTTGGGGTGCTATCTGTATGGAGCTTGTATGTTGTCCCCATGCGAGTCTTCTCCCACTGTTCAAAAACATACTGGGAACGCAATTGCCTTATGGGAAAATTGGTTCTGGCGTGAGTGTGTGCATTTGTGTCTGTGTGTGTATCCTGCCTAGAGTCCATTGCTCGTCAGAATTGCTCCCCCTGACCTTGCATTGGATAAAGCAGTTTGAATGGTATGAATGGTTTGAATGGTTTGAATGGTATGAGGTATGAATGAGGTTCCGTTGTAGTTTCCTAGTCATAGCTGGTCCAGAGAAAAAAAAAGGTTCATTTATTTTAGCCTGCTAATTTAGAACATTCCTTTTCCCAGAATATATCTGGTTTCTCTTCTCTGGAGTGGCTTCAGAGCAGTTTTGCTCCTGTGAGTTGATATTAATTTCTATAATTCCCCATCACAGTGATAGGTGCTCAGTACAGTGTCCTGCCATTTTGAATGATACCCCAGTTCTCACCATATGACTTCACACCTGTGTAAGAAATATCACCGATCTGCCATGACCATCTGCATCTGACCATCAGCAACAGTTCTCATCTGCCCTTGGAAGTGATTACTCCTTCGAGAATGTCCTCCTAGCAAGTTAAAGCACAGCCCGTAAATACTGTACAACTTCACATGAAATCCATTTAAAATGTTTTGGCCATCATGGCTGCACCTGCCAGGTGGCACGGTGGTACAGTGGTGAATATTTACTATTACAGGGGCCCTGGGTTGAATTCTTGCACCTGGGGTGCTATCTGTGTGGAGTTTGTATGTTCTCCCTATGTTCGCTTGGACCTCCTCTGGGTTTCTTCGGTTTCCTCCCACAGTCCAAAGGCATGCTGGAAGATTAACCGGCTTCTGGAAAAAAATGGTCCTAGTATGTGTGTGTTTATGTCTGTCCACCCTGCGACGGACTGGTGTCCTGTCCAAGATATATCCTGTATTGCACCCCTTGCATGCTGGGATAGGCTCTGGCTAAGAAGGAGTTAGAGTACTGATGGCTGGAACTGCCAGGCAAAAGAAGGTATGTGATTTCAGTGTGCTTTTATGCACACATCAGGCTATTTATAAGTCAATGGTTACTACAGTCTTTTTAAAGCTTTGCCAGGAGCTCCCTGAATGAAGAAGAGGAGAGGGTGATGTCGCCAAGGTGTGCAGGTGTTTCTGCAGACAGATAAATTTGCTAGTTTTTTTTTTCCGCCTTTCATTTCCACTTCACCCTTCTTAGCCTTAATCCGAAGTGACGGACTCGGCGGCTTCTCCTTTCCAAGCCCTTTTGTCCTCTCATATTGAGTGGATCTGATGGCAGAGGAGATTCGGGTTAATGAGGATTTCTTTCCTTCTGTTACTTCTGCGCCCAGGATGCGACACGGCAATGTGCAGGCAGGGAAGGGACAAACGGGAAACGCTCCTGACCCTATCTCATTGCATCCCGAAAGAAAGTCTGATTATTGTGATGAGGGGGAAGATGATGGTTTCGATAGGAAACAGGACCCATTTCCATGATCACACAAACCACATAGGTCTGTTCATGCCAGGCTGGTGTCTGAGATGAAAGCTAGGTACCTTAGGAAACAGTATTGAAAGCCTAAGCCTCTACGATCTGCTATCAGTTATGAGCAAGATATGGACTAATCCCTTTCATTCTGAATAACAAAAGGATCAGTAAATGGTTCACAGCAATGCCTCCAGCCAGGACACTGATTGCACAGGGCTTTCCAATTATTTCACAGACTGGCTTCTGCATAGCGGTCTGCATGATAATAATAGTTTTAGATGTGTTTGCTCCTTTGGGTGCTTGATGCTTTACCTCACTGTAGCATAGCACTTTTGTATGAATACTGCTTAGTCTTGCTCTTTTAATGTGGGACGTTATTGGCCCGACAGAGCTAGATTTTTTTCAGTAGCCTATAAAACAGGAGTCCCCCACCCAAATCATACAAACCCCAGTCCAGCAGGTTTTGTATGGTAAGGCCTTTAAATCATCACTTTCTAAAGGCCTGGAAAAACCTTACTTGTGAACAATGAAACAGGTAGTGTTCAATTAAGATGTTTCGAAATCATTTGAAACAAAACTCAGACTATTTTTTAGTCAAGGACCAGTGTTGCCTTCATTGAAACACTGATTACTAATTTGAAAAATTGCTTAAAATGTGTTCCTAATCTTAAAATAACAAGTAATTCAGGGTTACCGATAAGAAAAACAGTAGTGGAGATCTACCGGATCAAGGCTGGAGAGTAGTTTCAAATCTCTTTTAATCTTATACAGTTGTGCATAGGCTTTAACAGGCAGGAGGCTGATATCGTCTGGTGGACCCTTGTGGTGTAGGGGTGTTGTGATTAGCTGTTGGCAGCGGGGTAGTGTGAGTAAGGTGTTCTGGGATTGCTGGTTGGGTTCATGTAGTTTTGATTAAAATCACCTCTTCAGAGAAAAATAAGACAGAGGTGAAGATGTACGCTGAAGGTCATAGCATCTGTGCTGAATCTGCCATTGCATTGTTTGAGCCCATTGACTGATCAGGAAGCAGAAACCCACAAACCACAGAAATGTTCAGGCCTTGCTCTAAGACATAGTCCTAAGAGCTAGCTGTTAATAATAATTAGACTCAAGAAAAGCAGAAAGACAGCACTTCTAATTCTGTTAGAGAGAACATTCAGGTGGATAAACTCTGGTGTAGCCCAGAAAGAGTTGAAAGATCACCCTCCCTTTCTATTTTTAAAACATCCTTTGCAGAAAATCCACTGTACAGACTGGAAAGAGCAGTGAACAAACTCCAAGGGATTTTAATACATTATAAAACCAATCAAAATATCAGCACACCAGCGATTCCGAACAAAGATACAGATATGCTTGCTTTTGTGTTTTTATTTTCCCTTTAACTAGGCCCTAATGTCTGTGTGATCCATCCTTTTCGTCCCTCGTATTCTTTAACAAATGGACTCTGAGGGCTAGCTGTTCCGTTGAGCTTTGCAAGCAGAAGGGAGGTATTTTTCATGCACATTCTTCTGCCATTAGCGAAGAACTGCCAGGCCCTCAGCAGCACAGCTCCAGGCCTTTATTAATAGGCTGTCATATTTATGGGCCACTGTGTTTTTTTTTCCATTTAATGATATTGCTACAATAACAAATATATTAAGGAAGGCATGGTGACTCAGTGGTTAGTGCTGCTGCCTTGCGGCGTTGGTACCCTGCATTCAATTCTTGAGGTGCTATCTGTGTGGAGGTCGTATGTTCTCCCTGTGATCGTGTGGGTTTGTGCTCTGATTTCCTCCCACAGTCCAAAGACATACAGTAATCATGGGTTAATTGTGTTCTGTGAAACTGTGAGTGTCACGCCCTCTGCAGCCAGAGGGCGCTCCTTCTCTGCTGTCCTTCCGGTCCCTCTCTTTCCCTTGGGCTATATATTTCCGGGTCTTGCACTCTGTCCTCGCTCAGCATTGACATTCGGATGTCCTGAGACCCGCCTAGCACCAGGGCGCCCCACGTCCGCTCCCTGAGGGCATAGGTTTCTATACGGCATTCCTGAACTCGTTGCACTAATGAGCCCGGGCCTTTTTCCCGTCTCACCGCTACGCATATGGGTCTTTTTCCGCTCTCCTGCTCCCCACGGTTAGTCCCTTTGGACGTCCGTTACAGTGAGTGTGTACATGTCTGTGACTGTGTGTCTGCATCACATCCAAAGTGTATCCTGCCTTGAGCCCATTGCGTACCGGGATAGGGTCCAGCTCCCCCACAACCCTGCATAGTAAATGGTTAGAAAATAAATGGATGTAAAAAATGTGTTAGCTGCAAGAAATGCAGAAAGGATTACTTTAGGAATACTGTGATAACCAACTCAGCTAAATGGCGTATGTGAAGAATCATAGAAGTGTGTTAAAAAGTAGAATTGTCAGCTGCAAGACAAAACACAAATGCTGATGTTTTCTACTTCTGTTTTTACAGTTTTTACTTATTGAAGGTTTTACCATCCATTTTGCGAAACCTTCACTTCAGAGTTGTTTAACCAAGGAGATGTTTCGCTTATCCTACCGATCCACATTTTAGCAAGATGCCCTTTGTGCAAAGTATGGATAATTCATTGCCTCCCTGTCTAATCATATAATAACAATACCCTTTTAGCTGTACAAATAATCATGATATCTTCTTCTCATCATCAAAGTAGGGAACTGCATCTTTTCAAATGGGCAGTGAGCCTGGGATTGAAATGGCTTCACTTTTGTGATAGATAATTAACAGAAGCTGGAATATGTTATGGACAATGATCAATGATAATGTTTTTTTAAAATGATAATGTGATTTTTAGATTTTTTGTTGGAACCACAGCTTTGTTTGACCTGTTTCTGTCTCGGTACCTTTTTGTGTCACCTGACAGGAACTTTCTGCACCGTCAATACATGAACCTGATGAATACTTGAATATGCGTGGTTGGATAAAGATATTACATATTTTTCTTTGCTATACTCTTTTCACTTTTTTTCTCCTTTTTTTTAAGAAAAAGCAAAATTGTATGGGGAGTTCCTACTAATATTTTTACAGTTAATCATGATTTTGCTATACAAAAAATAGCTTTAAGGTACCATCTATCCACTTTTTAACCACCTTATCCAATTTACAGTAGGGTCAGTAGGGAGACAAGCAAAATACCTAGACAAGACAACCTATCCAGACAAGCAACAAATGCAAAGCAGGAAACACCCTGGACAAGATGCCAGTTCATCACAGGGCACACACACAAACCAGTGCATCATTTTCCCAGGAGCCAGTTGACCTACCAGTATGTCTTTGGACTGTGGGGGGGAACTGGAACATGCAGTACAAACCCATGTGAACACGGGGACAACATACAAACTCCACATAGATAGCACCCCAGGAATCAAACCCAGGAAGAAAGTAGAAGTTTTGAATAAATTGTTAGTGCTCTTAATACACTGTGTCTTCAACAACTATTGGCACAGCACAGTCAAAATGTATTTTTAGTTTTCAGTCATTTTGTTATTTTCATTTTGTTGTGATTATTTTATGAATTATAATTATTATTAGAGTTCACAGTGAAAAACGCTGTTTAGACTTTACTGACTCAATCCCTCTGGAGGGCGCTGTCCATTATAACTCCTGGTATAAAATGTATGAGCCTTGCTCAGCACTGTGTGTGTTGGTTATATACAATAGGAAATAGTCATGCTGAATACTAAGTGAAATAAGTGATCAATGTAATTCAATAAAATAAGGGTTATTAGATATAATGGGAAAATCACAGGAAAAATGCAGAGAATATAATGGAGTATAATCATAGAATGCTAAGATTTCCTTACAATTTCATACAACTGCACAAAGGCTGCAGGTTTTGAATGAACTAGTTGACCAAGACTTAAGTTCCATTCTATTTAAAAACTGCAGGGATGTTTCTTGTGACATCTGCAGCTGCATGAATGGTCGGTATGAATAGTACAGTCAAAAGCATGGCAAGACAGACCAGGGGACCTTGTACGTGGAAGATACTGTATGTAACACAGGGTGAGAAAGAGCAATCTAGCTATTTGAGAAGGCTGAATGGGGGGACAAGGTAGGTCATGGATCTGGAGCGGACAACAACAAACAGAAAACACAAATCTGTTGTCACGAAACCTAATGCAGTATTTCCAATCAAGCAATAGTACTGGGTGAGGGACTTCACCCATTCCAGGAATTGTGTAGTCCACAGGAAATTAATAATGCATGGGTCCCACTGTAATCCTTTGTTTTGGGAGTTACCTTGAGGGCCTGCCAGGATTTCAACCTGTAATTTAAGAGTTAAAATTACCAGCAGATCCCTGCTGTGTTTTTCTGTGTTTTTCTCACATGCAGACCTGACAACACGTTCACACGGGAGAGGTGTGTCAGACACACGCCCTGTGGTGTCTGGAAAACCCACCTGCAGTTTCATGAAACTTACTGTGTTTCAAACACCTTAAATGAAAATCCAATGCAAGATGCATTCTTAGACCAGGAGCATGGTGTTCTGTCTACCATATTTCCTCTCTGGCATTATTGCATATCAGAAATAACTGCTCTGTGTTGTTCAGCAACATAAAGTAAGACAACTAATCCTCCTTCTATCGTTAGTATGACCTGAGTGGCTCAGATCATTTTCAAATGAAATGTTTACCTTCACACAACCAGAGTTCTACCAGCTTTCATTCAGGAGCACAACATTCAAGTGCAAGATTGTCTTTCATGACTGCCCCAAATCAAACCAGCTGAGTACCAGTGGGATGTCATGTTCAACAACAATCTCAACCATACATCATCACTGAATTGCTTCCAGCCTTGCAGCAGAATTCTACAGCTCACAAGCAAACACTTGTCTGATGGAGCACGTGCATGATGTACAGGTCTCATGGGCTTCAGGGATGGTGGTGACATTTGTTAATAGGCAAATGTTCACAACACCTCTTCCATTACAGCCAAATCAAAACAGTGGAACCTGCTGTTGTTTTCTTATTGCTTTAATAAACTCAACCAATTTGTCATAAAACCCCTCATGGAGTCTTAAAATGATTGCACTCACAGAATTGCATTTTTATGACCTCAGTAAATTTCTTGCTTTGTAGGCATAACTATAATCAGTTCCAACCCAAGAGTAAGTAAAATAAAGGCAATGTCCTAGGTGAAAAAGAAAGAGAAGTGAACCATTGTGACAAAACACTATCAACCAAGAGACATTTTTTGTTTTCCTCATGCTATTTTTTGCATAACATTAAACTCGGCAAGAAGAACACAGAAAGTTTCACCCTTACCACAAACTTGGCAGTCAAGCAAGAGCTCAAAGGTTGGGGCTGATTCAGCAAACCCTGCTCATTTCAGGAATTATTCAATAGATCAACCCGTATAATCCTTCTCCCAACTTGAAGCAGGTATTGATTTGAAGAGGTCTATAAAACCTGCTAAAACCAGAAGAAAAACAATCGCAGCATTTGTACGGCCAGAAAGTGGTATAAGGACACTAAGGACGAATAATACAAAATACTTTCTGACTTTGAACGGTGAAATTTTTCATCCATCCATTTTCTAAAGCCCTTTATCCAGTACAAGGAGCTGGAGGTCACCTGCCTGACACTGAGTAGTCTCAAAGTAATGTGATCTGATGGAGAGCAGCCCATGAGGCTGGAGCTGAGGTGCCCAGCTATTCCAGAAGACAAATTCACTCCAAGATGAATTATGCCATTTGAACAGTATTAAAGAAAATAAAGTCATCTGAAATGTATGCACTAGATGAGTAAGACAGAAACTGAACCAAATTGACAAGAATCACAGGAGTATAAATAACTCTTTATGTTCCTGTCAGCTTTTAACTACAGTATCTGTGGTTACACAGTATCCCACAGAAACCCTGACAGTGGCCCAGGCTAAGGACAGAAGATGCCAAACTCAATATACCCTGAAGCCTTCATGGTGACTGGCCACTGTTCTGGCCCACAGGGAAGGGATTCTGATGCTTCATGTGCTGACTGTAGCGACAGCCACACTGAGGGACCCAGATGCAACATGACAATAGTATGCTTTTAAATAATGCCAACTGTTCACCTGTTTCTACTTATAGAACAATGCTTACCCTCAATTACTCTTTGCTTGAAAGCTGCTTTCTGTTTGCCCAAATCTTTTCTAGATCAAGTACTGGTGAGTGGAAGTTGAATTACAGCCTTCATCAAACAATGATGTGGAAGATAAAATATTCAGAGACATAAGATATTCTGGCACTCGTGTCTATATAATCCACTAACTCCAAGCCTGGTCTGAATTTTCTGGAACGGACTGATTGTTTAGTATCTTTTATAGAACAAAACATACACAGTCTTCCTTATTCAGGGGAATACTTTCCTGAACTGTCCATGCATAATGAAAAACACTAAACACATGTACTTAACTGGGAAAATGCACTTTTACTGTATACCATATAATATATACTATGGGTATAGCTAATACTCCATACAAATACAGTAACATAAAGTATATATGCCAAATAACATTATACAGTACTGCACAGTTTTGTATTGAGTCCTATAACCTTCAGGAAGGAATCTTATACAATCCTAAAGAAGATGTGATGAGTACTGTGCCTTATTACTCTCTTGGCCACTTTAACACAAAAATGGCACCAAAAGACAAGAAGGACTGCGAGCGAGCAGGAAGAGCCAGGCACACAAATTTTGAATTGGGCCACAGAGACGAGCTGAGAAGCTTCAGGCCTCTAAGAATGTTTTATACTGTACATCTCAGCTCAGGCTTTCCGGTGAATGTCAGAGTAAAATTAGAGCTCACATGGAAGCTAACCCAAAGATGTCAAGGATCTCTTTGGTGAGCTGGGGGCTGCACACCAGGCTTTCCACTAGGAAAACACAGATGGGATCTATTTGTAATATACTGTATGGAATTATGCATTTTTCTCATTGGAAATGAATGTAGAATATGTTTAGTAGAGTAGTAGTAGAGTAATTTATTGCCATATGTACACATATATTGGAATTCTTAATCGTGCTGATCTTTCGGGACATACACAGTCCAAAATAATGTAGACAGGGACAATAAATAAACAGGGACAATAAATATGTTGTGGAAAAATCAGTAGTAGTGAGACAAAAAACATGATAGACCATGCAAAAAGTGTAGTGCCGATGTGTATTTAGGCACTGCAGTTAGCTGTTGAGGATGTGTATTGCAGTGGGATAGAAGCTTTTCTTGAGTATAGTGATCCGTGCTATAATAGTGCGGTGCTGCTTGTCAGAGCGCAGGGGAGAGAACAGTTTATGGCCAGGATGGTTGTGATCCTGAATGATGGATTGGGCTTTATTGAGACAGCGGATGGTAAGGATCTCATCGATTGATGGTAAATCACATTCTATAATACTCTGTTCCATTGCCACAGCCCGTCGTAGTGCATCTCTGTCATGCATGGTAGTATTGCTGTACCACACAGTGAGGACACTTTCTGTGGTGCTGCAGTAAAAGTTCATGAGGAACTGCTTCCCCATAATGCATTTCTTTAAGCACCACAGAAAGTGCAAGAGCTGTTGTGCCTTTTTCAGACTGGCTACAGTGTTGTGAGACCAAGCCAAGTCAGTGGAGATCTGCAGGTCAAGAAACTTGAAGCAGCTGACAGTTTCCACTGCTGTGCCATTGATGCTGGTTAGGGTGTGACTCCCTCTGGGTCTCCTGAAGTGCACAATTAGTTCTTCTGACTTGTTGACAGTCTGGGCCAGATTGTTGTCAAGGCACCATCTTGTAAGATGCTCCACCTCACTCCTGTATGCGGACTCATCGTTGTTGTTGATTAGCCCAATAATAATAGTGTCATCTGCAAACTTAATAATGTGGTTGCTGCTGTACATTGCTGTACAGTCACAGGTGAACAAGGAGTATAGCCTAGGACTGAGATAGCAACCTTGTGGAGCTCCAGTGTTTAGGATCACTGTAGAGGAGATATTGTTGCCAGTTTTCACCACCTGAGGTCTGCTCGACAGAAAATCCAGTATCCAGTTGCAGATAGAGCTGCATAAACCCAGATTCCTGAGTTTTGGGACCAGCTTGGCAGGAAAAATTGTGTTGACGGCCAAGCTGTAATCTATAAACAGCGTCCTAACAGGTGCCCCATCTGTCTAGTTTGTTCATACTGTACATTCAATACATTGTTAAATATTTATACAAATATTCACATGAATATTCACTTGCACAGTCTAAGAGGTCCAAGTGTTTTCAGATAATGCATTTATACCTTGCACGTACTGGGAGACTGCTACAGCAGACAACACCAAACAAGAAAGCACAAGAGGGCTTTTTACTCAGCTGCTTCAGGAAAACATGGACCATTCGTGTAAACACGGCACGCACTGGTTTAGAAGCAGGACAGTGTTTCTGACTCAGTAAAACTAATTTTGTTTGTTTGGTAAACATGTTTTAAACCAACTAATGCCTGTCATGCATTGCACCCTAGTTTTTACAATTAAAACATGTCAAAATATGGCATGACTGTTAAGTGAATAAAGACAGTATTTATTTGTTGGTGTTCATATCCAGGAAGCAGTAGCAAGGATATGATGTTTAGCAAAGATGTAAGACACGGCTGATGCCTATCCTCTGTCTCCGCTCAGCACTAAGAACTGACTAACACTGACTGATGGTCATCTTCACCATAAGGACATCTCAGTCTGATCAGACCAGAAAGGTGTTGGAGGGACTTCTTTGTATTTGCATGATGACAAGACCATAATAGCGAGACTAATGGGTTATAGGGCTATGGGTCATAGGAGGGATGGTCCCTTTTCAGCTCTGTGGGGCAGAGGTTCTGCTTGACATCTGAAGCTGATCATACAACCTCTGCTTGTCTTTTCCCAGCCTGCTCTTTCCTTTGTAAGAGCCTGAGCTCCTGTCAGCCAGGAGAGACACGGAGACACACAGGCAGCTGACCTTGTCTAGCAGTTATCTCTCCTGACATGCCCATTGACAACCCACCATCATCCTCACTCAGACAGAGAAGGCAAGAAAGCACTTCAAGACACTTAAACGCAAGTCTCCGTATTCTATGTCATCAATATGGGAAACTATTTCACTGTTTTTTTTCTTGAAAAAAAAAACATAATGTGCCACTACATTTAGAATGAATTGCCCAAATTATTTCTATACATATAGATGATATGTAAATGTCAGGTTATTATAAATGCCAGACATGGCTATTGTTTACTCTCATATCTTGTCACATCTAAATGTTGAATGTTTTTAGTCTCCTGGCAAGAGATTGCGATAAAACTACAGCAGGGGCTCCAAAGCAGCCCAACAAGTAAAAGCCTGCTTTTTCAAATATGGACTGGAATTCAATTAGGCAGCACCCCCTTCAGTTCAGAGTCTGCAGAGACGGGCGGTCTGAATTGTGAATTATAACCCACATGCGAGTCCGCCACCTTCAGAACCTCCATCATGACTTTCGGCAGCAGCACAGTTTTCCTTACACGTCTTCGATTACTGGCCAACTAATTACCCAACCTTCCTGATCTTTGGGTTTTCAAGTATTAAAGCTTCTTGGCTGTTCTCAACAAAAAGGAAATAATAATTATTGCTTACACTTATATAGCAATTTTCTGAACACTCGGCTTAAAGCATGTTACTGGTAATGGGGATACCCTTCACCATCACCAGTGTGCAGCCCCACCTGGATGATGTGACAGCAGCCATAGTGCACTGGTACACTCAGCACACATCAGCTATCAGTAGGAAGAGAACAGAGTGATGAAGCCAGTTCATAGATGTGGTTTATTAGGAGACCATGATTGGTAAAGGCCAAGGGTAAATTTGGCCAGGACACCAGGGGTAACACCCCTACTGTTTTCGTGAAACACCCTAGGATTTTTAATGACCACAGAGAGTCAGGACCTCTCATTTGGAGGATAGCACCTTTTTCAAAGTATAGGGTCCCCATCACTGTACTGGGACACTTGGAACCATCTGACTGCAGGGTGAACATTCACTACTGGTTCCACTAACACCCCTCCCAGCAGCAACCTTAGTTTTTCCCAGGAGGTCTCCCATCCAGGTACTGGCCAGGCTCACACCTGCTGAGCTTCAGTGGGCTGCCAGTTGTGAGTTGCAGGGTGATATGGCTGCTGGTGGAAGAAACCACTGTTTGGTCTTTGCCCAATGAACATCGTACTGAACAATTTAAGCCTTAGAGAAAAATAAGCTCTCTTAGCGTATCAGGCACGTGTGACATCCTCTTCACATTATCCCACACACCCTTAAAATCAAGAGTAACCTCTATTGCATGTGATTGTATTACTATTTATAAATTCATTTAAATGTGAATTCTAATTCATTTACTGTGCTATTGTGTTTTATGTCTCCCTCCCTATATACTGTAGGAAGCTTCCTTTCTCTATCTAACTGCTTGCTGCTGCTACATTCTCTCTTACTTTCTTACTCCCTCTATTACCAGAATACACGCCTGTTAACCATTAAAGGACAATAGACCCTGGTGAGCCTGCAGTTGTGAGACGGTGGCTGAAAATGATGATAGGGCAATGTTCTATATGTATTCATGCAATGGCAAAGAAAGGGTTGCATCTGACCTATCGAAAATTGGGTTACGTAAAGACTTGCTTCGTTTCTAAATCTTACTTCTTTTTCCTGTGTTTCTATTTACTTGTCTATGATAAGACAAAATAGATGCCAGAACAAAAAAGCATCACTACAAGCAAAAATGTTGGAACTCATTATTTACCAGAGGAAAGTCAGCTAATCTGCTTATCTGGCTTGGTGGCAGGGTTAAAAATACAAAATTGCAACTTGAACATGATTGAACTGAGTTTGGGGGGGTGATGAAAATGTCTGTACAGTTGCTCTGTTTGTAGTGGGAACAGCTATGTACTGTATATTAGTCATTTTTTACATTCAACAGTAAATCCACTCCAGATTGCTCTTCAGATTTCAATTTAAAGTTATGACTTTATAGTCTGAATTAGTTTTCACTAGATACTAATTTACACACAAAACCAATCTAAAGCTTTTTGTTTACGATTAGGACTAATATTTCAGTGGCAAAGAAAAATAGTCTTCTCCAATTTTGTGTTTTACAATGGATCTATTTTAGATAAATTAAATAACATTGCCACTTTTTTAATATAAAACAATTTACTTTCCTAAATGATGCTTTATGCTTACATATGCAATAAATAATTTATCTGTGTTATTAAGCTTTATTATAATACATTGTTATAGTAAAAGCATTAATCTTTTTTTTTTCTAGGATTACATGCTTAGAGTTAGCTATAATTGTAGTTATTTGTATTCAACATTGGAAAGATAATTATCATGAGAAACAGTGTTGTTTAATTTTCTCTTTTGTTTTTTCAGGGTCTTTAAATATATTTGAAATTTAAGTCTCGCAGGAACAAATCCTAAATCACCACAGAGTTGCCTTGAAAGTATAAGAAAAGCAGATATCAAATACATTTCAGGCTCATTTAATGATAATGATATGTTGAATGTGCTGAGAAGGAAATAGTTATTGTGTGAAGAATTCAATTAATAAAGTGGTTATTATGTGAGAATTTCATTTTCCTCACGTAGATTAGGAAAAAACACACTCCTGGGAATTTAAGGTCAACCTGGTTTGGCAAATTATCTCTAAAATCTTCTCATGTTGTTGACAGTGACTTGCCCAGTCATCACTCAAAATGACCTCATTAGCAAGATGCGCAGTACTGCAGTCCTCACTGCCCACAAGTTCCTTGCCCATAAGGCATTGGAAACCAGGCCTCCATGTGATCTAATAGGCATTACTGCAAAAATGTCCATTACTGGAAAAATCCTATTGTTGATCCTAAAATCATTAAAGTCCTCTTCCACAGAAACCTGTGAACAGCAATTAAAGAACAAGGACTGAATGTGCAGGAGTAATATATGCAGTTTGTCCTGTTTTTTTTAGCTGGTTATCAATTCAAGGCGTATCTTATGCTCATTTTCTCCAGGATTTGTTGCCTCAACAATCTGTAACCACCTTGCTGACCAGGTCACAGTGGACTCTCTCTTGCTTAAGATACTTAACCAAGATTTTAAATCGTGTACATTATATTGACCCTAATCTTGTCATGATCGTAATCCCTCCCCTTAAGGGCACTCCGGCTCTTATCTTATTTTGCTAACTACATGCACCTGCCTCCAATCCTCCCCCTACTTATTGAAGCCGGATGCTCTTGCTTCTCCCGGCTCTGCATTGGAAGACGGACGCCCGGAGGCCCGGCTACCACCAAGTCGCCCTACGGCTGCGGCTTGAGGGCCTAGGCCTCCTATCGGCGTCCTCAGAGTGCCTGCCCTCATCATTCTGTTTTTATTTTAACTCTGTTTTGGCACATCTTGTTTGGATCACCCAGATTTTGACTTTTGGACTTCGCCCCAAATTTCCCCCATGGACTCCTTGAACTAGTTCACCAGATCCCCATCATCACACCCCGCCTGTCTGTCAACCCTTCCTGCACCTCGCCGTCTCCTCCCGGTCATCCTTTTCCACTTAGTTCCAGATTATACTGTCTGTATAGGGTCCAGAACTACGCTTTGTTGCAAATCTCAGGCACAATCACAGGGTGTATTGGAGAAACAAATATTATAGTGCAATTTGGTTTTCATATGCTGTCAACACTAGCAGAAGCACTTTGTTGGATTCTTCCCAACAATTACAAACTCCCCTCAGTCCGTTCATCGCTTGGATATCTTTTATTTTCTCATTAATTCTCCCTCCACTCCCCCAACTCGAGCCCTGTTGTCACGATTGGTATGAAGAACCCTATGCAGGTTGGGTAGTGAACTAATTCAATAGGGCAAGACGAAGTCGGAATTGGGAAGGCAGGCAGTGTCGATATCCAGAAGGCTTGAAGAGTAGGTTCACAAAAGGTTTCGAGGGTGAAGAGCTCAGGAAAACAGTAGACTGTTTAATAACAAGTGGTGACATGCGGTTTGAGGAAGTTTAAATAGAAGGTGCGTTGACAAGCGAGAGACGGGATAGGATGATTAGATTGTGTGCTGTCATTTTTCAGGCTGGTGTCTGGTTGACTAAGGTCATGGGAATGTGTCAGAATTAGGTGATTGATTATGTGAGAGTGTGATACCTACTGTATCATACCTGATTCAGGGTTTTTTGAGTCTCAGGGTACCCCTCAGCACAGAGAAAACCTTAGGCAGATTCACTTCCATCAGATTTCTAAGAGTCTCACTTGGTTCGGACTCTTTCAGTGCTTTCTTACAGCTCGAAAGCATTACCATCTCCCTTCACTCTCACTCTTGCTCAGCGCACCAGCTTTTATCTCTCATTCGTCCCTTAAACTACCATTATGTGCATCTTCCCTCAGGGGAGCACTTCTTCTTTTACTATCTCCTCAGTCTCACTTCTTCCACAGTATTCATGCATCACCATGTGTCTGTAGATGCTAGCTGCACAACCACACTCAGGCTACTGTACCTGTTCCTAGAGATTGAACTAGTTTTGATTTTTACCTGATTTTGACTCCGTGCTGTTCAGAAGCTAAATTTCATCCTCTGTACAACTTTCACATTATCTCTCAGAATCTTATAGTTCTGTCCTAAGAATCCTACAGTTCTTATAGTACTGATCTCTGAATACTCCACTCAACCTGGAAGTGTTACCAAAGCTTCTACCAGAACTTTCAGATACACTTTCCTACATTCAGCTTACAAATCATATCTTCATTTATATCCTTCTCTCACTCAAACAAAACATCATCCATCAGAGTTTCCAGTTCTTCCACAAGGTCCCAATGAGAAATTCCTGTCCTGCCTTATTGTATCCTCGGCTCAGCTTACTCCTAGCCTACAAGGGCCTCTATGAAACAAAATTGCTTCAGCCTTCTAAATGCCAGCCAATTGCAATTGAAATTTTACCCTGTTGCATCTCCTCACTTGGAAACAGCTACCAATTTCTTCTCATTGATTCAGATCTGTTTCTGATGGTATTCTTAGGATTCCTGTAATGCTCAAAATTCAGTACTGCTATCCACTCCTTCAATCCTCTTCTCTACTTTGGCTTATCGGCTCTTTTAATTTACTCCCAAGATTAAAAGAAACAATACAGAAGAAGCTGAGCAAGGTGCATTCATTCATTATCTCTAATTAGACTTCACAGAATGCTCTCATGAATCTCTGCATTCCCACTACTGTCAGCACTTACCTCATTCAGCCAAGACCCTCTGATGGTTACTCTCCACCTGTATGCCACCAACATGCTAGCTACACCACGCTTTAGCACCAAATGCATTTTTTATTATTTCTGTCAAGTTGAGGAATACTTGTTCACTACAATTAAAATCTAAGGATAGGATCCTGGACTTCTGAAGCTTAAAATCTAATATCAAATCCAAACCAGCGCAAGTACATTCACCAAAAACTCCGCTATTGAAGGATTCTGCATCAGTGCTATGGGGCGACGACTAATTTTCTAATTAATGTTCCGTTAGCTTCGTCTTTATTGACAGGTTGCATTAATCTCAGGTAAATTAAGCCAATAAAACAACTAATCTAAATCACACCTAAACTGTGCATGAATTAGGATTTGGTTGAACTATTGAATACACAGTGAAAGGGAAATATTACTTTTGCCTTGAAACATGTGATATCTCACATTAGTCAGAGGTGGCATCTGTGGGTGAAGACAGCACCTACTGTACTGTACTGTACTGTATACTTGTTCTGGCATGACGTTACAGGGTGCAGCTGTGGGCATTTGGTTTTCTCCGATACGGATTTTGGCTGAACATTTAAGTGGGTATTATGCATTTGAGAGGGAAAAAATAATAAGAATGATATTTAAAGGATCCTTTTTTTAGAACGATGTGAATGTTTTAACCTTTAAGGAGAGGCATGCTGGGCTGGCAGCCAGATTTTCCTGTTTCAGGTGTGAGCATCTAGACTGAGGAACTGTTCCATCTCCTCAGCTGTTTCAGCTCCAGGTCACTTGTTCTCCCCTCTACGCATTTTTGCACTACAAAAATAACAGATGGGATTTTTTTCTTATCCCCTGGGTCATTGTGAAACATATCACATCAACAAAGTGGCTCTTGGTAAAGGGCAGTGATCTACAAATTAACAACGATGTCCTTTCTAAGATTTCTTCTTTGGGAGCTGCCAACTCATTCCACTCATTTGCAAATATTCCAGTAAAAATGCAGCAGCCTCACAGAGCAATGAAAATTTCAATAGAGGTATATTTCACATCATTGTCAGACTGATTTGAGTTGGTCACGTTATGCCCTTGCTAAAAAAGCCCTTCACATAAACTTCTCCCTGCCTTTTCTCTACTTGCAAATAAATTTAGTTGGTTTTCAGTTCCCGAGACATCTCACAACATAGTGCTGGTCTGTGCTGCCACTTTTCAAGCACAATGACAGCAGGTTAATAAAGCAATATATTTACTCTTGATCTCCACAAAGCTAGGGAACACCACAAGATTTCTGTTTGAGGAAAATCTTTTCTGGGATTGATGAGCAAGCAGACTAATAGGGATAACTTTGGTAAATGCCTCCTATAAGCTCAAAGATAAACTGCAGCACTCACCAAAATCCATTTCTGCAAGCCCTCATGTGGGTAAACTTCTCAGAAATGCTTAATATGCAGCAAAAGACGTACAACAGCACACTGACAACATTGAGCAATTCTTTGTGCTCTGGGCTCAATAATCCTTCTATGAGAAATCTATTACAGCTTCAAAGCCCATTGTAAGAAGCAATAAGACAGTTTTGGCAGTATAAAGTAGGTCACAGGTCACTATTAATTGAACACATTACACCGGAGATTATGTCCCTTTGGTGGAAAATTAATGATAGAATAACACATTGTACTCTAAGAAAATATAACAATGGACCTAATTTTTCATACTTTTAGACCATTTGTCATACTATTGTTAAGTTGCAGTATCATGGTTAAAACTACTGGACTGTTCAGTGCCTACATACACTAATAGCAGTACTGTATTATAAACCAATGGACAGTGCAATGCCTACAGAAATTAATGGCCGTGTGATAAACAACTGCAAAGTGGCAATACCCATAGCTACAGTACAATGAAGCACACAATTTCACAGTATCACTGCAGCTACAACAATGCACAGTGCTGAAGAAGGACATTTAAATTACAATTTATCAATTACAATTACAGTGAAATCAAATCACAAACTAATGGTCTTCTCACAAACTATTCTTTAGCATTACTGGTGGATTAGTAGCTGCATTTAATGTCCAGTTTAGAGAAGACCAATAAGTATATTTGTTTCCTTGATACATTTCAATACATTTCACCAGTAAGTAAAATGTAAATGAATACACAATGGAAATGCAACCATACAGTACATGATTTTAGTATCTAATAAGGTGTATAATTGTATTTATATTTTCATTATTGAGCAGATGATTGGTGGATTGTATAAGTAGGACTGTTCCCAGAGATAAATTACTGAAATGTATACATGCTCATGTGATTTCTTATTTTGGAGTGGCGTTAAAAATACCAGAGTTCAATAAGAATCTGTATAAAGAGCCATTCTCTGTGTGATTGTTTTCACTGCTGTAGCAGGGGCTGCACCAGAGGAACAAGGAATTCCTAAATTCGGTGAAGAAACATCCTTTGCATCAGTGGAATGATCACCAGTGAATCGGAGGCTGCTCGCTCGAGTTTCAGGGCTGTTTCCAAGGAGCAAGGAGTTTGGACTGGAGGGGCTTGCTAGGAAAACATGTGGGAATGATGCTGCTGGAAAAGTTCGGAGAGGACTGCTGCAGCTGGAGAGGGATATATGAACATCAGCAAGGGGAGATGTGCAAGAAGGCAGCTGTGAGGGTTTTTTACTTCTGCTTTAGTCTTTTTTTACATAGGCTGGAATTTCTTGGATTAGTGAATTGGCAAACACATCTGGTTTTCTTCAAGCAGACAGAAATGAAAGAGGAGAAATGTATTGTTAGGGGCTGTCTCTGGCAAGAGCAAATGGCAAATGCAAAAATGAAATGTGACATGTGAGTAACATGGGCAAGGTTAGAGCTTGACTTCCTGAACTTTTGTTTCAAATTCCAATAAGGAAAATTAGAAGATATAAAATGATTTCACTGGTTCTGGGATGCAGGCGTGTGTCAGGATAGTCTTCTAACTGATTGTCATCTTCCTTTGATAAATACTATATTGATTTTCCCACAAAGAAGTGCTTAATATATGCAGAGCACAGTGTAAACAAATCTCACCATTTCTTAGCTCAGATAAAAAAGCAACTGTGTTCAGAATATGCTTAGTAGCACACAAAGAACACAGAGAAATGTTTTAAAAGAAGGTGCTGTTTATGAAGCGATATACCGTACAACACAGAAATGCCCTGACTTCTATAAATTCTTATAAAGTCTGCAAACACTGGGAAGACTAATGTTGATGGATAGCATTTCCCTGTACAGAAATAAGTGTACATAGATAAATTGAATTTACCATGTAATAGCCACTGAGTGAAATGAATAGGAGAAACAGATGGATCATACACGGGTTGGAGAGAGAATCATCCAGTTTTATAGATGGGATCGGAAAAGCTCTGTAACACAGATGGATGATGGCCAGCGCAGTGATAGATGACATGATAGAAAGCTGTTTAAAGAAATGCAGATAGGCGCTACAGCTGGTAGATGCAGAGGCTGTCAGGTACCAGCTTACGGAACCTAACCTCTAAGCCCGTGGACTACAGAACAGAGAAGGCCTAATGGAGCAAAGGTAAATCAATTTACGTGGGCATCTCGCAATGTGGTATGAGTACAATACAAACAGACACGAGCAGGTATCGACTAGGAGGAGGCAGAGCAGAGAGAGAGGGCTAGGCTGAGGCTGACGCTAATGCAAGGCTACAGAGGAGTAACATGGTATCATGATGATGTGGAGATGGGTATACTAATAGGCACAGACCTGCAACTGAATAGCCTTGACATAACAGATAATGAAAGGAGATCAAGGACAGCTTACAAAAAAAGACCTCTACCACATTAAAGAGCACCTGGCCAGTTCCATTCTTGAAGACTTTGACCCACTCCCACACCAAGTCATATAAATATCTGTCCCCAATATTAGCATAGTAACACCAGTAAGCTAGATACACAAGACAATGAACAGATCCAGTTGTTTTTGTGCTCAAATACCCAGGTTTTCTCTAAGGTTGTCTAGCACTTTGCAAATTTTCACAGGTTTTGTCTGTGTTAATGAAAGAAAGCTACAGTTTTCCAATGGTACGCAAGAGAATGCATGATGCAACGTTGTATACTTGTGTATTCTTGAACTGTTTGTGTGTCTCTTTAAGCTCAACCTATCTGTTCTAATAAGAAAAAGCATTCAGTCTGATCTCATACAGAGCAAAAAACATCATATCTTAGGCAGAGTTGATATCCTCAGATCAATTACCTTTTCTGACCAAGCATGTCATAGATGGGCCAAATGTCCTTGCGTAATTTTTCTTGCGTTCAGTTAATCAGATACTGTCAGTTATCTAAAGATATGAGAGTACTTATCTAGAATAAGTACAGAAAAAAGCGAGCAGACTATTACCCGATATGGAAGAAATGCCAAGAATACATGATGAAAGACATTTTGCCGAAAGAGAGTGACAAATCCAATGCAATGGACTGATTCAGGCTGCACAAAGACACAAGAACACAAGGGAAAGTTAAGCGCTAGTGGCCTTCAGACACAAAAAAACAGCACATCTTTATTTGCTTGACGGACAGCTCAGTGATGTTGTCTAAGCAAATATGAGCTGGATTAGATTTCACTCAGCAGCTAGCAGACAGGCATCTGCATCCTTTGCATGTTGTCATGTTTGATGTATGTTATGACGTTTAAACCATCAAGTGAATCATCCACACTCTATTGGACGCCCTCCCATGTGCCTTGATTGAAGGAGGACACATGTGCACAGAAGGGCATATTAACACACTCAGTAAACAGTGATTCTGGCTGCATCTCCAATCATTCTTTGCTTCCTATGATGAACTTCAGAATTGATACAAACATGCTGGCTTAGGGTTCTATGGTTTCAGAAACTGTAGGGAGGACAAGAGGGAGCTGCAACAATTGCAAGACGCCCTCTTGCCCGGCAGTGCATGACTGGCTGAAAAGACCCTGCCCTACAACATGAGGGAGATACTTGCACACATGGACGATTCTACACTGAAACTAGAAATTTAAATGATTAATAGCACATTGACAATCACACAGACCAGCAAGACAAAGTATGCAATGTTTTGTGCATAAATATTTGATGAGAGCACGTATCTTTCAAGAAAAGCCTAAATAAAAGCCCAGTTAATGATGTGTCAAAATGAAGTGGTCATTTTATTTCTTGCCCAGAGGGCCTGCAATCTCAATCTCATTTCTGCCGTTTGATTGCCTGTTTTAAATATCGCTATGACCTTTCTTCCAGAATGAGCTAGAATTATTTAACTTGTTTATTCACAGTCTTCATGGACAGGGAATAAGCAATGCGACTCAAGGGATTGTCCTCTGTCCATGTAGAAAGGGTATAAACTAAATGAATTTATTGAACTAATTCCGCACTATGGCTTTTACTGTGTCGAGCTATTATTAAACACAGTTTGGTCTATTGAAATGAAGTATTTATAATACACTATGAAGCTTCCTCCAAAAGGCCACTGAAAGAATTTTATAATAAGTATTATCATAAGTTTTGTCCTTATCTAACATTTTGATAAATAAACAATACCAACAAATGACTACAGGCATATATGTAGGAAGCTTAGCTGTAGATAAAGGTCAAAGAAACTCACAGGAGAATATTTTATGAAATTTGAGGTTAAGGCTTACTTATCCAAGAATGATCTGTAGGTTTCCCATGGTCCTATGGTACTTACAGTAGGAACTACTTAGAATGAGAACTTGGTATTGAGCACCATATTCAAGGAATGACTGTGATATACTAGAGGGGAATCCATTTATTCATTCCATTAATTAACTGGATTTTACAAAGCCAGAATTTACAACAGATGCAACAGATAAATGTTTTATAGGATGTGGTGTGGGGGTACAAGTGATAGTCTCAAGGGCAAAGCTGATTGGCAACTAGCTGAAGTGTGAGGTACTGTATAAGAGAAGAACTGTTGGTTCCATATTAAAAACTAAAAAGGAGTTGATGCGGAGGAAACCCAGGAACCTCAGCAGAATTTTGGAAACCTCATGAAAGATTAAGTCAAGCTCCAGTGTCATCATTCTGCAGCTGGTATTGCAATGTTGCGTCTTGTTTCATACTCTCTACCACTGACAGCATAGGAATATAAAAATATGATATCCAGCAATGCTAAAACATACAGACCTAGCCGTGTCATTTTTAAAAAGAGGAGATCTACACAATGTCTTCGTTATGGAATGGCTGCAGCTCTACTGTTAATAATTAATAATGTGAGGAATTGTGAAAAGACAAAGTACTCAAACACCTTTGTCCTGTATCATTAAACCTATATAGAACATTCAGGCTAAAAGAATCAAGTAGCGCTATTCAAACTGATAACAACAATTCAAGTGTAGTCTAAGGCCTTATGGGGGCTCATAGCTTGTTTCTTTACCTGTCTCATTTGCAAACTGTTGAATTCTAGATTCCATTTTTCATTAACGTAAATATGCAAATACACCTAGGTCCAGAAAAGGCATATTTACAGTATAAAATAAAGGTTCAGGCACAAGTTAGGTTTGAATTGAGGCCTTTAGACTACAGCAGGGTCTTGTAGAACCCAAGAGATTCGAGCCTTAAGTGTCCGTTCGTCAAGCCAAGCTTTATTGTATCCATACAAGGAACAACATATTGTTGTATTGCTCAGAGGGGATATTGCTCTACAAAACTTATATATACACACACCCTCCTGTCTTTGAGGTAGCTTTCCCAAGAAACCCCAGGACACAGAAAGCACTTAAGCCATTCTCCTTCCTTATCAGGGAGTTTAGTATAAACATTCCATCCCCATCAGAGAGTTCAGTACAGAAGATGGAGAAGGAGAAGGGAGGGAGAAGCATCTGTGCTAAAGCAAGCGTGAAGGTTAGAGTTTAGTATGTGAATTCAGCAGGAGTTCACAGCTCCTACCACTATTTGGGTACAAAGTAACATACAGATTCTGCTAGCAGACTCCATCAGTCTCAACATTTTACGAGGGTTCTGTCATGAATAGCCAAGTTCGTATATGAAGTCCACCCATATATGTTCACATAAGGTACTACAGGTTATAATATGTATGGTTAAAATTTAAAGTTAATAAGTTACTCTCAATTATATGATAATTAAAGTACTAATGCATTGGCTTTAAGTTAATTAAAATAACATTTTTCAACTACAAGTAACAACAGTAATCACAAAATTATTGCATCGATTCAAATAAATACTATGAATCCTTCTTTCTCTATCTGCTTCAATGATTAGCACTCCCCACTGTGCTATAAAACTACAGGCTGTCTTTCAAAGTCGTCTCCAGCCTGTCATTCCCCAAACAGCCAACACAGAACCGAGCATTCGTCACAACATAAAAACAAGAGCATGATGAAATGCTGATGCTGGGCAGTGAGTTATTGGGTAGGGTTGCAGGGAGGGGCTCACTCACTAGTTAGATTCCTTTCATGATCCTAACCTGTTGTGCTGCTAATTTCAAATTTGTGTTTAACAATCTCCAGTTTGGTTTCATCCCACCCTGCTCTTATTCCACACAAGACTCCTTCAGTGAAACCGAATCACAAATAAGCGACTTGGCCAATGTTAAATTCTCAGATGTCGGGACCCTTCTGTGTTTCCTGGAGTTTGTCACACTGATATCCCTCCACTATCTCCAGCTCCACCATCAATGCAGTGGGCTCTTGAATTATTGAGCTGAAGGGGGAGTTCAGCTTTCCACTTTTTTATATCCAGATAGTTGTCCCTTGAAAAGTGGGTTATAGACAAACTAGCAACAAAGACTTTCTGAAATCACATTGCTCTGTTGAGGTTTGTCTGTATGTTATGATTTGTATTTGGGGCTATCTAAACAAATTACCATAAGAGAAGCTCATGGGGAAAACAGCCCTGCAGCTTTTATTGTTTTTCAATACACGTTCTATACAATCTTTAACAGCATCCGCCCTGGACCTGAAGGTTCTCAGCGTTTCAGCCTCTCCACAAAATGTCCTGGTAATTTCATGCATTGATAACTCTGTGGAAAAGGTATTTTCTTAGTAAAAGTGTGAAACTGGCTTTTAACCCATTTCCCGTTATATCCCTGTGCTTTGCTCACTGAACCCAAATTCGGAGATCTCGTGATCTCTTTTAGAATTGTGAAAACCTCAGTCAGAGGTCTTGAAGCAAAATAAATAAGCTTGAAATCCCTTATTCCATCTTTGTAACTCTTGCTCTTGCAATCTCTTTAAGCTTTGGAATGACTTGTGTTGCCCAGATAAGGTCTAACAAATGCTACAGACTACTTCCTCCTACTAACTCTGCTCCAGTCTCCTGATTTCCCCTTTTCTCCCACTGTGATACACAATCATAGTATATGCTACAACTCACTCTCACTCATCGCTCTCTGTGAAAACTTCATATTCCATTAAACAATTAACATTAAACAATCATTCACTTGCACCAAGTGAAACTATTTACTCTTGATGCCAGTTTGGCAGCCCATAGTGGGAGATCCATAATCACTGCAATCCTTTCATAGGACAACATGGTACAAAAGCTTCAAAAGAACCTGTCTGACCTGTATGCTGAGTAACCAAGCATCCTTTTTTTACGTTTGATCACTTTCTTGTATTGTGTAGATCAGGAATGGGCAATTCTAGTCCTAGAGTTTAATTCACACTCATTTCTTAATGATCTAAATCAGCTCATTATTGAATTGTTTAACAACATTTTAACAGCAGTTTCAACTTACTGGATCTTTTAGGAGACCTACTGTAGAAAAAATGCAGACACACCAGAGCCTCCATGACCACAACTCCTGCTGCTCCAATGATATAAATGCCCTTTAAATGTTTATTATTTACATGTAGAACCAACATTTTATTTTCAGTGTATCTGCCGTCTTCTGAACCATGCCCAAAGCTTCACCTGTTCCTTGAACTGGATGTGAATTGCTGGCCACTACCATAAGCTTGATATTATCAGCAGGTTTGACTAATCTGTAGCTGATACCTTGATCAATATCATCTATAGTATACACATACTGTACTCCACTTCACACCTTGCCCAAGTCAGATGTGTGTGTCCTACACTGGAGCCTATTTTGAACCAACCTACTGTACAAGGATCACTATTAATACTTACTGATTTCCACAGGTTTAAGGTTAAGAATGAGCTTCTCTTGGTGAACCTTATCAAAAGCTTTCTGAAAACCACACTAAGTAATATTAGAGGTACTACATGTGTCAATATATTTTCTAACGAGAAGATTTGCATCTGTTTAGCTAGAACTCCCTAAGTGGAGATTCTCATATTGATTGTCCCTAGTAATAACATCACTGTAGAAACATTATTGTAGTTTGTCCCTAAGGATGAACTTCAGTATTTTGTATAATATGCATGTGATGCTAACTAGCTTATGATTACCTTGATCAATCCTTCTTGTCTACCCTGGCCTTTCCTCATTTTTTGACTAAAGATAAAAATATTTAGTTTAAAAATTACTTCACTGATGTCTTCAGTGTAAGGTGGTATATATTATATAGATCTGGTGAATTGTTTTATTTTTTAATTTGTCCCATACATCAGTTTCTCCCCTTTTACAATTTTCTGTGCTTACTTGTATACTGTTTGCAGCAGTGGTCCTGGAGGATCACTGACTCTTCTGGATTTGCTCCAGCTGTTCTTAATCACAGGCACATTGATTTCTCTTAAAAGGTCAAATGCAATATGTAATTGGCATCAACCCTCTATTAATTTCTGAATGTCAGTATTGCCCTCATTCAGGTGCTGCCTGAAATGTAACCTATTGAACCTCTGCAGAGGTCTTGTTGTGGGAGGGTCTGATATAGTATCACTCCCACTTTTGTCTGCCCAGCATCAGCTAGTAAGAGATGTTTAGACAGAAACAACAGCAAGCAGTATGGGGAGAAACTGCGTTATGTTCTCTTTGCTGAAATGATTAAAAACACCCGGACTATTTTTACACTGAGAAGGTTTTTCTGTGACATCTTCATTACTAGACAACTGAGAAGAAGTTATTTACAATTTCTTTTACATTCTACACTATTTAAAATTTCTGTTGCACTCTGCTGTCCCATGAACCTTTCTTTTCTACCAAAATACTGAGAGAAATGTTTACGATCAGTCTTTTGCTGCTGTATCAATGTTCCAAGATGCCTTTTGGCTGCTCTTATTTCCTTTTTCAGGGATGTTTTATTTTATGATACTCTTTTTTATGGTCTCCATGCTATCCTTCGTGTATAGCCAGTGTAAAAGATTTTGTTTTTCTTGATTATATCTTTTCTTATCAATCCATTCATCCACATTAGAAACGTCTTAATTTTGTTTTCCTGTCAACTCTGAAATATACAGTACACTTCCTGTATTGCCTCCTTTACCCGTAGTCTATGTTGTGAAGTAAATGATTTGATGTTGAATGGTGCTGGTTCAAATAGTTCTTCCACTGTAGTATTGTGGACTGATTATTACACAAAACAGGTCAGGTCAAAACATGCATTTACTCTCTTTGATGTACTGATAAACTGTATTGAAAAGCCTCCCTTCTGTTATATACAATATCACTTTTCTCTCACTTGTGTTGTCTGCCTGTGAGTGTTTTAGAAGATGTGATGTTTGAAGTCCCAATGTGTATCAATCCTTGATGGTCACTACTCCTGTTGTGACATTGACAGTGCTACTTGACGATCCTGCCGTTGAGTCTAAGCAAGTTGTTTGCTTGGTCCTGGTTGAGCTCAGGTGCTTAGTAGCTGTTAGTAGCATTACCAGAGTCTAATGATGGGAGGCTGAACCCTGAATGCCCTAGTTATTTCATGCTAACACATTGCTGCCAATAACATCCCACTAAGGTGAGAATTACTCCACTCTTTTTCACAATCAAGTAAAAAATGTCAGACTGGTGTGCCATATAAATGTCAGAATTGCACATTTTTCGTAACCTATTTTCTGGTTATAATTTTTCCCGAAAGGAAACCTGAGCTCTTCTACACACCCACCCTGCACTGCACCTGCTGTCAAGATCACATTCTACCAGGTGACGTTATCAACAATGGGAACAATGGGACTATTTGCAGTTTACTTTTTGATCCATTGGGGAATCATTCTGACTTTTATCAACCTACTGTAAGTGCTCATTTGTCTGTAGGAGCTCCTGCAGATCACAGAGGGTTTCTTCTGCCTTCTTAACTCTGCCCAGCAGTATGCAGATTTCCTGGGGGCCGCACAGTAACTCGCGCACATGCATTATGTATCACGCAAGAGGTGGGATTTGCTGCTGTAGGCTGTAGTTACCCAGCAGTAATCAGACACCAGCCCATGAGAGCACACTCAGCTGCCGATTTTTCACATAAATGCCATAAAATGCAGGATCTTGAGAGTGCCTTATTAATTTGCCGGCAATAAACAGGCTTGTTTTCTGCTCCTCATGCCCTTCAGGGAAGCTGAAATTTGCAGAGACTGTCACAAGTGAGCTTGTCATATCCCAGCAGAGCAGGGAAATTTGACAGCTGCTGCCAGAAAGTACACTCCTCACTGTCGTAAATCACAACAGGCAGAACTTGGCCACTTCGCTCTCTGTGCTGGTGGTGCTCAGGCCATCACTTGCTCCTCACATAATGAAGGGATGAGCATATGCAAATAACTAATAAATAAGTCCTTGACCACTCTGGGTTCCATGTTTTCCTGGGAGTTTCGGTGTAATAAATGAAATGTCAAAACCAGACCATGCATTCCAAATGAGCTTTTTGTGGGACACATTCATTAATAACAATTCATTAACATCTAGTAAAGCTTCCATGAGATATCTGTAACTAAATTGTTTTACACACATCAAAAATCATATTTACAAAGAAAAAATATTACAATTTAATATAAATTTTATATGACCATTGAATATTTAAGAAGCTTATATTCCCCCCTGCTTTAGAGTGCAATCTGTTACAATGTTAATTTAGGAATAAAAATAAAGTGGCAGGAGATCTAATTAAAAAAAGGAGTGAATGTGAACTCAGTGAATAGACTGCCCCGATATATTTTCCTTATGCCTCAGTTTGTTGCATGAAATGTGAATGAAAAGAAATAGGCAAAAACTGAAAAACTCAAAATATTGTCTGTTTCCTACAACATTGAGAATGTGCATACCTAAACATAATTTAAAATGGCACTAAAAAGGGAATTAAATGAAAGATAAAAGCAACCCAGATGGCATGGTGGCACAGTGGTTAACATTGCTGCCTCACAGCACTGGGGTCCTGGGTTCAGGTCCTAGGGTGCTATCTGTGTGGAGTTTGCATGTTCTCCCCGTGTTTGAATGGGTTTCTTCCAGGTGCTCCAGTTTCCACTCACAGTTTAAAGACATACTGAGAGGTAAATTGGCTTCTGGGAAGATTGGCCCTGGTGTGTGTGTTTATGTTTCTGTGTCTGTGTTTACCCTGTGATGGACTGATGTCCCATCCAGGGAGTGTCCGATCCTGTACCTGTTGTTTGCTGGGTCAGGTTCCTGCTCCCTGACAAGCCTGGATTGGATAAAGTGGTTAGAAAATGGATAGATAAAAGATATTCAATTTGCTAAGTATAAATTGCAGGTACTATAAACTGCCTCTGAGCAGTTAGATACAGATCTCCCTAAAAAAGAAAGAATTACTTTCAAACAACATTTTTAAGTCACACTTCGCTTTACATTGGGACACCTCCCGAGACAAATCATCACTCTAGCCTAAACAAATTAGGAGATATTATGTGCAAATCACACTTGCTTCTTTTTCATTTTGCAAACCTTTGCCAATTAACTGAGTGGGTGTAAATACACACCAAGTCACGATTTTATCAGTAATGGCAAAAAAATGGTCTATAGAAGTAGATAATATTCAGATTAATAAACTATAACCTGTTAAACACTTTGAAAGATCATGAAGAAGGCAAACATAGAACAGCAATTTCTTTTGTCGTTAATCTCTTACAGGTTTTAAGTGTGCAAATCGCAAGATACAATGAGAACCGACTTACAGCATGAAACACCTTCTAGTGCATGCACATGAATTTTGCTTGCCTTTCTTGAAATCGGACAGATTTATTAAACTCTGCTATCTAGCAATCTAAGAAGTTTTTTTTACACTTATGTCTGTTAAAAACTACTGCTATCATTATTAATAATAATGATACTGATTATGATGAAAGAAAGAAAAACAAAGCAGTTACTTCAGCTCTTTAATATACAGTAAATAACAACCTAACTGCCATGTTGTTGAAACTGATACCCTGATTTCAGCCAATAAACTGCTGGATGAGATCTAAGGATCAATTTGGTACTAGTAACCAGAAGAGCTTGATAGACTAAATGGTCTTGTTTGGTTTGTATCTTTTATCGTGGTCTGGAGTCTGGTGAAAAGTCTTTTATTTCTTGCGGTTATCTTTGACATGCTGCTAATACACAGTCTCTCAACAGGCAGTCCGAAGCTTTCCTGCTCCAGTGCTCGAGACTCCTGTGCTTTCTTACTTTTGTTATTACTGAGCCCACAGTGACATGAATAGACCCTTAATTGAGCTAATAGTGCTAATTAGGACCTGTTCGAACCTCCAGACGAATTTCACATAAATCATAAAAATATAAAAATTGAGAGAAGGCTGTTTGGCCCAGCAGATACTGTAGAATTTAAGTGATCTGAAGATATTTCAGCTTAAACAACATTTCTGGGTAGGTTGTACCACATTTACACAACCCTTTGCATGCAGATGTGTGGGAGTCAGTTTTAAATGCATTTCCACAAAGTCCAGTGTGTAAATTTAGTCAGGGCACTTTTGAATACTTTTGAATATCAAATCCCCTCATAGATTTACATGTATATGGTTAACCTGAAATTTCCAGCACTTCTGTTGTCTCTCTTCTTTCTTTGGGTCTAACTTGCCTAGAACACAAGGCTATCAATCCCAAAAATGTATCCAGACAATTTTGGAACAGTCGCAGAGAGTCTTAGGTAGCTCACTGAATCATTTTCCACACTCAAGAAATGCTCAAGAAAATGTGGCCCATCAACATTGTTGCTAGAAGTTACATTGATTTAATTGATTAATTCTCATGCCCAGTGACCATGTAATACTAAGCTGTTCACTACGCCTGACAAAGACAGAATTGTGAGAACTCATCTTCAGACTTAGAGAAAACTGTTTCTTATTATGTTTACTGCACATGGGCAGAACTTATTTTCCTCACAAGATGCAATGATGAATTTCCAAATGAACAACCTTCAATGTAGTGCTAGTTCCATCCTGTCTCAAAGTATCCTAATAAACATAGAGCTATATAGTGTCTTAGTCCTTTGTTGTCCTGTGTATTTAAGCTGATGTGTGGTGTAAGCACTATGGCTGCTTTCACATCATCCAGGTGGGGCTGCACATTGTGTTGGTGGAGGGGATCCCCATTACCTGTAAGTGCTTTGAGAGGAGTTCCAGAAAAGCATTATATAAGTGTAAAGAATTTTTATTATTATTATTCTCACACAACAACACAATCCAACCATGGTAAAGACACTCTCTGTCCTACAACCTGCAAGTCATTTTAATTCTTCTGCTATTATTTGCTACTATTTAGGCAAAACATTTTATTGCACTTATTAATTTATTTAGATGTTATTACTCAAATGCAACTTATATCAATAATTATACAACTGGGCCTGCTACTGGAGTGATCAGAGTGAAGCAGTTTATGAAAGAGACAGCTACTGTACGTCTCATCTGAGATGTGAACTTACAGACTTGCAGTCATTAATCCCTTACTGCTACTCTTATCATTTTTGAAATCATTAAAAAAAGACAGCTAATTATTAGAATTATCATAAAATTACATATGTGTCACAGTTAAAAAAAGAATTGGAAGTTTGCAGAGACTTTAAGGTGCTATGTAGAACAAGGATTATTTTTATAAAATGAACAGTCTGTATTCAAAGATAATAATATTCTGTATGTAAAAGAACAGGAAGAATAAAGAAGATTAGGATCTAGGATTAGCAATATACTGTGGATTCACATGAGTTGATATTAATACACCAGGAATGATAGTACCCCAATATCTCATTCTTGTGCTATTATTGAGGAGGTTCTCATTGTAATATAAAAAGGCTCTACAGTAAGTAAAAGATTATTCTATTGTCTTAAACAGAATGGTGTGAAAACCCAGTTTGCCTATAGCTGTTTCATTGCTATTATGGCAGCAAAATACAGGAGACCTAGTATCAAAGAAACAGCAGTAACAAATTCTCTAAAACCCACCCGACTCTAAGTGAGTCAGAATCTCTTCAGAGGCTTTTTTATAAAGAGGGCAGTTTGTGGCACTGGGAGTTGTTTTCATTGATTTCATTATTTTTACAGACTTACATATTATACCTTCTTTTCAGTGTTTTGCAGAACGGACCAAAGCTCCAGGACCCACTGGTGAATTACAGGAAATACAGCACTGTGGAGCAACATGACAGCAGGGCAGTTTTTAAACGTTTTCCATTCTAACAGTGCACTGAAAGAGTGAGTCACTTCTCACTGTATAACATTTTCAGGATGGCTTTCCTCCTTAGCTCGAATCCAGAATTCTCTTCACTTTTACTAAGGCAAAACCCATCCTTCAAAACTCAGTTTAAAGGTGAGGGGGGCACGTATTTGTCTTTTTCCAGATTGCGGTCATCTCAGTTACAGATATAAACCATTGAGCTCTTAAAATTTCTTCCCAGAAACATCCCTGCCTCATGATATGTGTATAATCTACTGTATATTCAGTGTATAAGAGTCTGGCTGAGAGGAGCTGGCGAGGGGAGATCTCAAGAATGCCCTATAGTTGTCATCAGTGCTGCAGCATCTCCCCTGTTTCCCAGTGTTTTGGGGTTCAAGGTATTTGTGTCACTTTCACAATCCCACAATTTCAACAAGGCAGAAATGTCCTTCTGCTGATAACACTCAATGTATTTCTCCTATGGTCTAATAGAGCAAGAAATACCAGTGTATTTCCAATTCTGCTTAAAACCCAGCCAAAAAAATGAAAATTCTCAAGGCTAATTGGGATGCTTTAAAATTTTAGTTTGCAAATGTGCATTTTAATGTACTGTACGAGCGGCACTCTTATTAGTTTGAGATTGCATGATTGACTTCTGCTTCCTGTTTATGCTGGATTTTCTCTGCATCATATTGAGTAACTGAATGAGGACTGAATCCCTCCATCTGGTAGCAATCTCCACCTCTTCAGAACAGCACTGAATCAGGAGAGAGACACTGTATTATCATCATAAATATTGCAACAACAGGTAAAAAAACACAAAACACCTGTTCACAATATATTTAACAAGCTGTGGGCTCACCCTTGGACTTAATCAATGCTGAAATCTTCAGAGAATTGCACCTCTTTTTGACAGATGGTCAGAGACATACAAGAACTTGGGTTCCAGTGTACCAGTAGAGGCTGGTTTTGTATAGATCATACCAGACGTCAGGAGACAGAACAGGCAAGCTAGGTTTTTCAATTCCATCGTCCTCACACTGATAAGTCACATCACAGCTCTGTTGAGATATAACAGCCTTGATTACAAAATGCTATCAGTGTTGGCAGACTGCTTCTGTTGTAAAAAAAAAACACCAATCATAGCCCAAAACGCAAGAAACCAGTCCACACCATCACACTGCCACCTCCACACCGAACAGCTGTGACAGCATGAAACCATCAGAACACAGAACTCGTTCCCAACAGGAGGAGGACCTCAGAGCATGTGATTGTAAGTTAGCTCCATTGAACCATTGCTTAGGCTAGGGAGTTTGCTCCTGACTCTCAAAACTTTCCATTTCTGTTTTCTAAATGTTCTTGACCAAATTTAGACTGAAATCCAGGGTCCTTATATTATTATCAGCATCGGCTGTATAATCATAGTATTGTTGTTAATTGATGTTGTTGTTAATTCATGTAGTTAATTAATTGCTGATTAATGTTGTTGCCGTCATCGGCACAGTGGTGCAACGGTATATTAACTGGGTTCTGGGAAAAATTGGTGTGAGTGTGACAGGCTGTGCTCCCACTGCCAGTAGGGAGAAATTGAGACAGAGGTCTGTCTCCCAATAATGCTCAATATGTTTACAGTATACTGTATGTCAATTTTTTATGATATGTCTTTGTTGTAAATGTCTGAAATATGTCTGTAGATGTTATTTTATTTATATTTTTTGCTTTGTTTCATGTTAATTTTATTCTTATTTGCTTTGGCAGCACTGATTGTACCCATCGGCCATGCCAATAAAGCATCTTGAATTGAATTGTGTGCATGTCTACAGTATGTCTGCCCTGCAATGGACTGGCATCCCAGTGAGCGTGTACCCTCCCGCCAGCTATCCTATTAGAAGAAATGATTAAAAATGGATGGAAATGACATCCTAGTACAATTCACAAATTGAATACTACCCTTAGTTTTACCTTTAACGGTTGAAAACTTATTCTGGGGGGCATTGATCTTGATTTTAGAGAGCAGCAAGACTAAGCATAACTCATGAGCAGATCATTTCCGAATCCTTGGAACCACCACATTAGCGCCCACTGTGGGAAATCTGCCTCTCCACCTCTACACCCAACAAACTGGGCTGCAAGCAGCTCTCAGGGTGTATTTATCTTCTTTTTGCCTGTCCTATTAAAGAGGTGATAAATAATCACATGATGTTATAGCTGATGTTGATTCCTGTCTTGCTTTGGGATCACTAAGGTTACCTCCATGTCTCCATCATTCTTTTCCGCCAGTGTAAGGACATGACGAATGATTCAACAGGAAAACTGCCATGCGATACTGTCACACAACTTTGTGTGGAGCACACGGATGCATGTTATTAATTACTAGCACCTATGTGAGGCTGGCATTTAGACCTGAGTCAATACGAATAAGAATTAATAAAGTGTCATCTTGCAGTCATCCACATTGTAACTGAGAAACAGAAAATTGATTATCGACCTGTAGAGAGAACCTCAGCTGTAATTGAACCTCTGGCTCAGTTTATCATCTTTTAAAATACCAGGAAGTGCAAAAAAGTTGTTGCCATTTTTATGGGTGTTAGTTGTCTATATTCTATCTTTTCAGGCTCAAAAGCCTTTTAGTTTAGTCTCAGGCAGAAGAGCTGCTTGTTCTGGGAAAAAGTGTTTATCAAGCATTGGGAATCTTTTTGCCCCTGGCATGCCCACCCAGAAAGTAGTTGACTACTGGCATGAGTGTGCTTTAGTGTTTTGTGTTGCCATTCAGGGAAAGAAATGCAAGTTCCCTGCCTTTGATAGATTTCAAGAGACATAAAAAACAAGTGTAGTGTTGAAATAACAGGGGAAGCCAATGGTAAACTTCATTATTTGTGTTAATTCGACTGTTAAGCATCAATCCCAGATATATTTTTGACTTTTACACTTTGAAAGAAAATAGTGCAGATCTTGAATTAGATTCTGGTTAATCTGCTAACCAAGCTCCGCCATTCAGCCTGCTAATGAAATTCCAGCCCATTACTCAAATAGCCCATTAGGCCAACAGGTAGAAAAATTGTTTTGTCGCTGAGGAATGGAACCTGCAAATCAATACGCCGATGCCAGTGCCCTGCCATTAGCCTTGAAAATTTATTTCTGATTGGAAAAGCAATGTTTGGCCCATTTGTTTTTATAACGGAGACACTTCATAAATATCCTCCCCAGTACGGTAGAAATTCCTTGCCAAAAACAATGTACAAGAAAGAAATAAAACAGGAACAGTTTGGGCAAAGCAGCGATGAGCTCTAGGGCAGTGCCAGTGAAGCAAACCACTTCAAAATGGTGCGATATCTTCAATTTAATTTCAAACGTCCAGAATTGAAAGGCTGGGAAATAGCAGGAGTAATTTTGTTTCTCTTTTGAATGATTTTCTAATTTATTAGTAATTTATTCAGTACCAAGCAGACAATTTGCTTAAAGTTGTACACAAGGAGAACAAGGAAAGTTCTGTGCCTTATATCTTGTAACACAAGCCATAACTTCTCAGTGGTAGTACTTAGTGAAGTTTGCTGAATTAGTACTAATTGGACTAAAACTAATACTAATTACAAAATAGTTGTCAACAATGGTAATTTATCCAGAAATTCTGTAATTAATGGCTAATTAATCACATGAATATGATTTATCACATTTTAATGTGTCAACAGCTTGACACATTAAAATGGTGATGAATCACATTATTTGCCAATGCATGCCCTGGTTCATTATTAAAAATTCAAAAGCATTAGAAACTTCAAACAACATTTCTGGCATGAAACAGTCGTTCCAGGCACCACACTGATACACAAGAATGTAACACGGTTTTCACTGCACAGTAAATTTGCTTTCATGACAGCGGTCACACAGTGGCATTAAATCAACCACCATGTGCCTTTGCATCTTTTCTCATATTGCAGCAAACTAAACGTTGTGGAAACAACAGGCTTACCGCTGCAGTGCTTACACTATTGTAAAATTCCCCAATAAGGATTAAAAGGAATCTAAGAGAGTGTATTTTCAGATATGAAAAGTAGTTTTAGTCTAGCTCAGGAATCATGTTTTCCTACATACAGTACTGTATACTGTTATTTAAATTCTCCTTGTTGATCTTACTAATCAGATTGACTCAGAGAGGTCTTTTATTTAATATTAAAGTATTACCTCTACTAATTAAGAGTACTGTACCCTGAATCAACTTAATCTTTTAATATTTTCTCATTGAATTCATATAATCTTTCACATAGAAAAAGGATCCCCAAGCACTTTTATGCAGGAGAAGACTCATTTCCTGCACCACCGAAATGAATGATAAATGGCCAGCATTCGACACAGCTGGGCCAGAAGGAAAAAAGAGAACTGACTTCACCCAATGAATGGAAAGGAGAGTTTAAGATGGGCTAGTGGGCATCACTGAACTGGGATATAGTCAAGACAGTAGGATTGGAATCCCTTCTTATTCTAAGAGTGTTTTGAAATTTGCACTGATGGCAAATGGCCAAAATGTAATATCTTACCAAAAAAGACAGCACCTTCTATACCACAAGGCCTGCCCTCACCACCCTGGGGCATTGCTTGGAAGTTCTGTTGCAGAGACAATTGCACATCAACTGGTACCAATGCTAATTTCAGTAACAAGCTGATGTTCCTAAAGCGGTCTCCAACTTTAGTTCCTTATAGGTTACTTACTAGCTTCTAGGTATTGAGGTGCAGTAGCTATAATTTGGATGACTGTTACGAAATGTTAAAAAGCCTTAACATTCCGCAACTGGTTAGATAGATTAGTAACTGAGTACTCACTGTGAAGAAAGAACTTCTGGAGCACAATAATATGACATTGTCCCACCCTGAGGTAGAGGGAGTCCGTCTGATTGATCTCCTTTCATAAACTAAACATTGAGGAAACAGGAGAAGGAAGAAGGTGACCAAAACGGTAACATAACAGGCAAGTCAATCAGGTGTATTTATCACGCAAAAATAAAAAGGGATTCATGAAGCAATACTATCTGGGAGAATATTGAAGCGGCAGTAATGCATATAGCTAAGGCATGTCTTGCAAGCCAGAGAGCTATGCAGCATTGAACAGAGACAGCAGACAATGAATCTGCTTCTCTGAAGTGGACCACTATCTGCAACCCCTCTCTCAGCTGGGGGACATTCTCCAACTCTCTCTGGTAACTCGCTCTTCTCAGGACCGCCGTGTTCTTTTCTCACGCTCAGATTGCATGCGACTGATCCTTACGTCCATACTGAAACCTACTGTTAGTCTAGAAAGTGCTGAGGATAACATGAGCATCTTCACAAAATGCATAAAAAGATGTGTGGCATTCTAGAGCTTCCCCACTGTTTCCATAGACTAGAATCCTTATCCTCCCTGCTTGATGTGCAAGGGCCAAGTTACCAGATTTACCGGTTTGTCTGTGTCTGCTCCGTTTTGTTACTTACTGTTTCAACGCAGTTGTATTAACTCTGTGCCAATGCCAAGAACAAAGCAGAGAGGATACAAACTCAGTAGTGTCTGGTAGCTTGGCACTTCTATAATACATAATGCACAGGCAGGACTCTCTTCCCCACAGCTCTACTTGGTCCAGCATTACAGATCTCTAGAGAAATTGCCTACAGTACAAAACATTCTTTTTCAAGGAGAGGAAGGTTTGATGGGAGGTTTGAAACTGCTTGAATAAAGTATGAACTCTTTAAAAACAGTTATTACTAATATAAACAACTGTGTATTCTTGGTCCTCTGATGCTGGTGTATGATATATAAAGCATTTTGGTGGCACCACTGCTGCGGAGAGCACTGAGCTTCAATTTAACCAGCTTGATTAGTGGCCTGGGTGCTGGCATTGGATGTAAGGAACATGGTTGTCTTGCCTCTGCATTTTCTTCATTTTAAACCAAGAAAATGTTTTGTCTTGCAAACTTATTACCCTTTTTGCAATTGTTGCATTAGACACAACAACAAGCATTTCATCAAGGACGAATGAGCTGAAACAGATCATTTGCAATCAATGAAGATTTTGCACTGTTTCTGTGATATTTCTGCATCAGCCATTGCTCATACAATCATAAGAGGAACATAGACCCCTATGTGTAAGACTTGTGTTATTTTACTGTCCTATAAAGGCATACGTGAATGATCTGTAGGATATAAAAAAAACTTTTCTTTCCTTTTTTTTGCATTTCAATCACTGGGTTTGAGGCACCGTGGCTCATGCAATGGGGATACTTCTCTCCTTCTATCTACCAGGTCTTTCCTGACCCTCTTCCACAAAACTCCACTCTGTTGACACGTCGCCCCACAAAGATCCACTTTGCTAAAATACCATCTCTGCTTTTCCCTGGGTCACCCCATTGCTCACCTCAGCCTCTTACCCTTTGGATGGAAACACATGCCAGTTTAGAAGCCGTTACATTCCCAAACAGCTCCTCCACCGGATGTACAAACTACAGGACAGAGCTAACTCCCTGCAAGTAGAAAAAACACTTGAAACCCATTCTTAAATAATTATTTTTCCCTCCTCGTTACCTCTTGGGAGCATTTTTGTCCTTTCCAGATTAACTGGTGATGTTCTGTGCTTCTCGAAAATCAATTCAAAGTTCAGCCTAAAAAAGCAATTATTAGCTCTGTTTTGAAATAAATTGCCCACAGGAATTCAGTTCTATCATTTTTGACCTTCCAAGGAATATGTCTTGATTCTGCACTGCGAAAGCAACACTCTTGATTTGGTGTCTGACGATCTACAGTAGGGCTGCCTTCAGAAGAATGAAACATTAGCAGACACCCTGCTACTAAAAATTTCACTCAGCTGACAGCAAATACCCCAATCTTGTTCAGTATGCACACAGGTACTCCAGCTGGACATGCATGGCTACTAAGTAGTTTTATATACATATTATCTGAGTGCCAACTGCATGAATGCATGAAGAAACGGTCAAGTGCCAGTAATCTGAGATGCTGCAGGGGAGAAACGAAATTAATTTCCTTTAGAATTTAGAGTTTTGGTATTTAGCCTGATGGATCAGGTGGTGAAAGTCTTGCACCAGAGCTATAAGCCACGAAGGTCCCTTGACCGTGAGGTTTGTAAAACACAATAAGGGTGAGAGACACAGGTAGAGAATGACCATGGTGGTCCCGAGTCCGAGCAGGAAGGCCTCCAGTGTACTGGGCAACACTCACACCAGAGGTTACTGAAGACTTACAGTCCGAGGCTTAGAGTTTTGCACTGCTCTAGCATGCTATCACTTTGTATTTACTCTGCTTTAGCATATTTGATCATGCTGTAGCCTCAGCAATATACTCAGCTTTTACCAATATATACTATAGTAACACTACTGTATATACAGTAGTTAATGAGGGTGCTCTGAGCACTGCACACAACAAACAACAGGAGAAATATCCATGTCTTTATTGATCTGAATATAACACAGGGATTGAACTGCAGTAATACCTAAGTGAAACAAGTTTTGTGTTATAGCTAAGGTTTAAATGAGTAAACAAATGTCTTTCTCCTTTTTGTCTAGGAAAAATGAAGAAAGCCATAAAAGTTTTATTATATAACATTCCCTGATTATTTTTGGTTAAATCTTTTACTTTTATTCAATAACAAATGAGGTCATTTGACAGCCCACTGTGGTCTTTAACAGCGATGGGACAGGATAGGAGGGGACTGAGGAACAAGACGAGTTCCACATTAACCTTGTACCATTCATTTAAGAGTTAGCCACTGCTGTCCGAAGCTGAATGGAAATAGAGTATGCACACCAGACTAGCACCATTGGGTTTTAACATTTCACCCCAAACAGGCTAGGCATGGAATCCATCCTCTGGGGACATTGACCTCTTGGCACACTGAATATCCCTTTGAGCACAGAGATGTCAGTCAATGAATGTACCCTTATTAAGTCATATTATGATGCTGCAAGTCCTGCTTCTAATCACCAAGGACTGAGAAGCTTGTCAAGACTGAAGAGCAAAGTGTAGACAAATACCAGAGGAAAACCTGGGACAAAAATGTACTTTTAAGCAGAAAATGACATTGGAGTGGCTTAACAAGGAGAAAGCAAATATTCTTGAGTGGCCCCTGTCAAAGTCTTGACTTGAATCCGATTGTTGGGAAGACTACAAAATTGCTGTCCATCTACAAATCCCAACCAACCTGAGAGAACTTTTGCAAAGTTGCAAAGAATGGCTGATAATTGCACCACGGTAGGTGTGCAAAGTTGGTAGAGATTCATGTAAACAGATTCACAGCTGTTATAGCTGCCTACACTGGCATAATGTGTAGATACATTTATCACTGGTAATTCAACATAACAGGGTATCAATGGAAGGCTGTGAATACTTTGGCAGGGCCCTGTACAGTAAGTGAAGTCAGGGAGTTTTTATTATCGAACTGAACAGTGAGGCAGACACTGATATGTGGTGGCTTGGCCTGATACAAGAAAATCATTATAACAGTACGTGCACTGCAAAAAAAGGATAATTCTTCTGTTTATAGTGTTATCTTGTTAGTATGCTCTGTACAGTATGCTATGAAGTCAGATGATTTTAAGAAGAGGGATATTCTCTTCCTTACAGCTTGCGAGATTAAGTTTCACACATCCTATGTAACAACAGCTCCAAAACAAATTAGACCACAAATGTATGTCACCTAAGCAGAGAGTCCAAGTCAACAAATGAAGATCGTCTTTGTTTTGCTCAAGTGCAGACAGTAATTAAGCAGAAAAATATCCTCTTCATTTTAGGATTTCCACCAATCTTTACATCCCAGTAAGAGAGAATATAATTTTGCAAGAACTGAAAGATGAACATTTGCCTTGTACAAATCAAAAACATTTTCCAATTTTTAAGTCCTTTTACTGCAGCAATTCTAGAGGCGAATGGAAATTATTGCCAATTAAAATTATGTGTAACAATATTTCTAGTAATTTCTTATTAGTGGTCACCACATTCCAAACAAATCCACAGTGGAACCTATTCAAGAAGAGCAATTCCACACTCTGGACCAAAGGAATATTAGACAGGTTAAAAAGAATGACATATCTACAAGTCAACCTGATTGAATTATTCACAACCCTTGGAGGTATTGACAAAGTCAAACCCAAGGACTTCATCAGAGACAAGAGTGAAACATGAATCCAAAGACACAAATGGACACTCAAGGAAAATGTACTTAAGCTTCTGATCAATTAAGTACTTTCTCACTTGTGAAGAGAAAAGAGAGATACCTGGGAAGTGAGATAATAATATAATTTCTTGTTTTTGTATTTTTGCAAACTATGCAGTCTAGTGGCTTGAAGTTAGCTTTGCGCCCAAATATGTAACGATGCTGCCTGTCCTTGGTAAGTAAGATAAAGGGCATGTATTTGGTAAGCTGGCTGTGAGCCCAGAACATGAAAAGAACTAACTGTTGTCTAGTTTGCAACTTAGATATAATTAATTGGCATGTGTTGCTGTCTTATCATTTGTTTAGAATGTGTCATAGTAACTCTTTTTGTTTAAAGGTATAAAGGACCAACTTCAGCTACTTATTTTTTAAGTCTAGTGGTTGCAAGCCGGACTTCCATATGCATATGAAATAAAGAGACTTCTGCTTCAGACACCTGAACTTTGTCATTTGTATGACACAACACTTGTTTGTTAGTACTGTAAGAGGGCAGCCTTGTCTGGATCCCATTTCCCAGGAACCTCTGGGGGAATGAGCTGCTCCTCAGTCACCTGACCTATTACTGGTAGACGATTGGTCAGGTGGCTCTTTAAAAAGCAGGATTCTTTTGGTCAATCTGCTGTAATGGGAACATGTAAGATCCTCTACCAGTGCACGCTCAGAGGGAAGTGAGAACTTGTAGATATGTCATTCTTTTTAACCTGTCTAATATTCCTTTGGTCCAGAGTGTGGAATTGCTCTATGGCTACAGTCATCTTCTAATCAAGGGCATCTGAAGAGCTGAGAAAAGCTATAAACCTGCTCCAATTAAACCAAGTCAATTCACTGGAGTATTTAAGCGCTGAGCTGGAGGGAAATCCTGCAGGCACAGCAGCCTTACTCCTCGATGCAGCTTAGGAGTTGGCTGCATAAACTTTGCCAAGGCAGAAGAGCACATCCAGAACTTGAAGAGTTAAAAAGAAGCCCACAAGATCATTCTGAGGCGTGCTGACTCCCTCCAGATCCATGGTGTTCAGATACTCTTAAGGGAGCACTAAATATAACTTCCATTTAAAGAAAACATATTATGAGGCTCTGAATCCATCTGCTGATCCTATATACTTACTGTAGAAGACCGTGCAATACACAGGCAGAAAATAATTCTCTCCTGCTTGTGCAGACTGGGTTCGTCACTAACAAGCTCCTCTGTGATAATATGCTGTATCCCATGAAATACCATTGGTATTGTTTTTTCCTGTAATGCAAACCATTAGGGCCATTGCATGAGGGACATTGCATTTACCTCTGTACTTAAGTGACTGCAGTTCTCTGTCTGCTAGCATACATTCGCTGTGTGCAATGAGATTTGACAGATGGAGGGGGCACAACTGGGAGTTACAACACATTAATAGTAAAGGACACCAATTTGAGTTTCTCTCTGCTCTGTCCAGCTGAACTCCAGAGTTCAGGTGGAAATGAATTTATACAACAGGACAGCTCATCCCAACACCCTCACCACAGCCGTGGCTCCAGGCAGTGGACTGGGAAAGTGCTGAGACATTAGGTATGTCAGAAAGGGAGAGAGAAGGGAGAGGAATGGACTTGACCGCTCCATCTAATCTAGTCGATTGGATTTAATTTCCTGCCTCTTTATTCAATTACCCCCGGAGGAATGATGCGACCGCACTGTATAATTCAAAGGAGAACAGTAAAGAGGTTGTTGTCTGAATGTGAAATGAGAAAGTGACCAGTCAATGAACAGGAGGCTTCATCACTGGCAGAATATGATTTACGAAGAGGCCAAACCTACAGAGCTCTCCGCTATCTCCATGCAGCAGCTTGATTGAATGCACTTTCCTGTAATTACTCTTTCAGATCCACAACCAGGCTACTGTTCTATTAAGTATCCACCTGGCAAATTGCCTTTGTACTAAGGTTGCATTTTACTTAACTGGGTCTAATTTGGCACAGATGGTACCACTGCTTAAGAGAGTGGAATACAATACAAACTGATTTCTATATAGTGCCCTTCCTGCCATCGGTTGTTGGATAAACCTTATGACAGTGGCACCCATCAGTGACACGCGCTCCAGCATTGTATCATGATCTGAGATGTGTGTTGAAAAAGACAGCTTTTCATTCATGATTCATCATTCTACTCGACTCTACTGGATCGCGATGACTTTCTTTTTGAACCACCAAAAGATCTGTATTGTGTGATCTTAGCGGCGATTAGGAACGGAATTACAGAATGCTCCACTCACAGAGGAAAGCCCGGAGGCCCTTTGTAGGCGAGAACAGAAACAAGAACTCTCTGCAAGCAAGCAGAGGACAGACAATAGACGGGCAGGTGTCACATAGTTCACAGGCAGAAACTGAAGCCACCTGCCTTAACACCAGGGAAGGAGTTCCTTTAGACAAGCACAGGCGACATACAAAAACGTAGAGGGAAGGAGGAATCTGTAACTTTGCAAAAACGCAGAAAGAGCAGAGTTCTCTGTAAACAAAGATGATTAAAATAGTTTGCAGCAGAGAAAAGGGAATGCACTGCAAATAGACACTTGTACATAACTGATGAGGAGGACTGGCGATAATCGAAATAGAAGAAAACTGTCAAGTTTCTACTTGTTCAGACACCTCATTAAGCTTGGGAGGAGCTGGATGGGTCCTGACAGAGGCCATGGTCTTCAAAGCATTAAAATTCCACAGCACATTCTCACAAAGGTGATGGCTGATTATTATTCATGCATGTTCAACGTGAGGGTTCTTGTATGACAGAGGAGACCAGTTCCTACTACACTCAAACACAAAGAATAAGCTGACAAGTTTGTCCTCCGGGCCCTTCTCTTGATTTTCAGCTCTGTCATTTCTTCTACCTGGATACAGTTTGAATACAATTTGTTACAGACCATAGTGTACCATCATCACTCGTTTTGCTGTTTCAATCTGACACAAGTAGGTCTCTTCAAAGTGTCACTTGACATCGTACAATTCTTTACAGTCTTCAGACAATCCCTGTAATCCCTTTCTGAACTGACCGCCAAAATAATATTTCCCAAACTTCAGCTCACATCCTGGGTGAGAATAGGCAATGTTTACAAGATTTACCTCATTATCTCCAGCATATCCACTCTCTTTCTCAAGTAAAGCAGGTGAAAGTGCTTGAATATTGCTTTATTTCTCTTAGTATCTAATTTTGACTTCCTCTGACTTTGGCTACTGCATTCTGCTGTTCCTGTTATGTCTTCCTGCCCACATCTTCAGGTTTTCCCGTATGATGCAGCAGAGATTGTCCATTGTTCAAAGCAGAATAATAAGATACAATTGTATAGAGCATCTTCTCAAAGCAATCATCTCAAAGCACTTTTCACTGAATGCTTTCATCAGTGAAATTGTGACCAAATGATCTCCACAGAAGACATTGAGAGTAATAAACAAAGAAGCCCAGATGCTTTAGTGGCAGTCTGAATGCTGAAAACTGAAAACATACCACAAGCGTACTTTTTTGCGTTATTATACTGTCAACCAAGTCAGTGACCAAGAGAAATAAACCAATATTCAACAACTTTCACATGCTTTGGTTCAGAAAGAGAGTGGATATACTACAGATAACGAGGCAGATATACAGTAGCAATGGTTCAAGTAACAGGGCCTGTTCTCACCCAGGACGTGTGCTGTGATCAATATTCAGTTATGGCACTTGCGGCACTAAACTCTAACTCCCTGGGTGCTTTTTTTAATAAGCATCACTTTCATTGAACTGCTTTCAATAACCTGTTGTGTTTTGTCACCACAGCCATAGACGGCTCTATGTAAAATATAAAAGTAGTTAGGAGAATCCAGAAGTCCAGAAAGTGCACTGGTCAGCAGGTCATGTTACTAAAACCAAGCTAACAGAAACAGGAGCCTTTTTTGTTGTTCTTGGTATTTTGGTACACTTCTGTGCAACGTGAATGCATTACATTTAACACAGGAGGCCCTTCTGAACAAGTTTTTAATATCTTTTGGTCCCTACCTTGAGTCAGGGGTGTCTTGAAAGTACAGTTATCCAACAGTTTAAAATCTGGAAGCAGGGGCTTACTGTGTCAGTCATATCTGCTGCCTGTCTACATTTTCAAACCTCTTAGAAATATGAATATTTCATCATTTGTGCCCTACAATTATGTACTATTGTAGTTACTTCAAGACAGGATATTTTCAGTTAGTACTACAGTATGTCCTTCAACGGTTGTCATTGATCTCCCTTTCTAAACTTGTTAGATATTTCATATAATCACGAGTAAATGGATTAATACAAAATAGTCTGCAGATTCACGGCTTTGTTTTGTCCCTTTATTTGTAAATGGCTATTAGCAATTTTCTGATCATTAGGCACATCCATTTCCCTGCTGTGCAAATGGTTTACAGTTGGGAAAAATCCTCTGAATTTTTGCTTATGTTCCCATACTGTAACTCCTATATCTCTCCACCCCTCTGTTCGTCTAAGTTCTTTTTAATCATATCTTTAACCAGAATCATGTTATTGATTTCTTCCTTTGTAGGCATGAGTAAAAAAATCATCTAGAACATGTGCTATTCTTTGCTATTCCTCTGAACTACTGTAAATCCATAGATCTCTTAATCACTCCTTCCCTTACTGATCTCATTTTTAAAATAATTTTATCTCCCATATTTTCTCTTAGCTCTTGTAATAGGTGTCTTAAATTAGGTGCTAATCTCCTTGTGCTCCCAATATTATATTTGATCTTGGCCCCTTTTATATAAAGATTTTTCTTGCTGAGTTTTCTTCTTAATGAATGATTAAGAATCAGTGTGTGAAATAATAAGTGAACTCCTAGTTCACTTAGCATAATTAATCACATGGTTTGAAAAGTGGGTAACAAAGAAGGAATTTGGTGTTATATCAGCAAATTCTGGAGTATTTCAGCTGAAGCTGAACTGAATGTGGGTCATGCAGAAAACCAATGGTCCTGAACACATAAACAGATCTGCTGTACATCAGATTGGCTGAAGGAGAAATTCCACAGTTTGTACTGACCGTCAAGAAAGGGAGTTAAACCCCACTTAAAAGTTAATGCAGGACTTGAAGTGAAATGTTCATGCAGTGTCACTAATAATTAGTTCCTGGAAATGTCTAGTAAGGGTAACTGCTGCACAAGGAGGTTCTGAATTGAAGAGTTCACAGAATGATGTTGTTTACTATTGAATCATTTTGTTAATTAAATAACCCAAATGTACATGATGTTTTTGTGTTGTACATTTAAGGTATAGGAAGTGGAGCTATAACTGTGAATAATAAAAGACTTTTCGACATTTGAATAAGAACTCTAAATCAAACCAACTTTTTTTCTCCTTCCTATTTGACAGCTCCCTACCTGATTTTGCAAAGGTATGTAACTTATTTAATAAGACAACAATCTTTTCTGTTCAATTTACCATATTACAAATACCATATTCATATTACAATACCACATATATTGTAGTTTATAGCATACACTGTAAATAAAGATCAAAAAGATCTCTGTAGTGCTGAATATTAAATATCAGCAGATCGGAGAGGGCTCTGGGTTTTCTTGTGAAGCTGCGATTTCTTTTTTTTGGGTGGCCCAGCCAGAGCACAGGGCAGACATTGCCTTTGGGGTGAGAGCATGGACTGGAAAAGCAAATGGAAGCTGAATGGCTCAGAGGTTCACAGCAGCCTGAGACTGGAGTAGAATATTACAATTTCATCCCAAAACTTAATTAAAAAGAATGGCACAGGGAAATTCCTTGGTGTATTGAGCTGACTGCAGTCTATCCTTGATTTAATCAACAAAGCTAGGCAGTAGAGCTTAACCACAAAGCCACCTGCCCTTTGAGGCTTCCAGTCGCAATTTCTTGGCCACACAACCTACCAACATCAGCTAATCCTTAAGCCCATGCCAGGTATATCCCTAGGAACAAACTGCATTCTACTCCCAGCCTGGACCCAGAAATTTAATAGGATTCTGCATTCCAAACCCAAAGCTCTGAAACACAGATCAGACTGCTCTTCAAGCTTCTAATCCTGAATCAAGACTCCTACTTCTTTAGCCTTTACCAATGAGCCACATTGCCCCCACTAGGGATATTGCAGTGTGGCTGGGCTGCTGGTGTACAGTTTTCCATGACAACCACAAGCACTGTGGCAGAGACCTGGCTGTAGCAGCAGGGCACAGCCAAGATTTGAAAGAGCAGGCCTGGCTGTCTGTGCTAGAGATGAAAGCCTGTACTTGCAGCACATGTGTGCGGGAATCTGAATGGATGACTGGGACCGGCAGATGTACAATATACTCGCTCGGTGGCATCAGCGCAGGTGCACCCCATCACACAGCGTCCCCCAGCTCGGTCAGCATTTTGCAGCTGGAAGACAGAAAGTCTGCAGCCTGCCACAAGTCATCAGAGTTGCCACAAAGCAGGACTGTGCTGTGACTGAAGTAAAAGCGGGAACCATTTGCTGGGATCACTCCAACGGGACACACCGCCCAGCAAAGACACAACAGCTCCACAGACATACAGGCAAGGTGCCAGCTAGCACCTTCCTGCCATTCTGACATTTACCTTTCAGAAGACAGAAGGAAGCTGCATTGTCTCTAGTGTGCAAAGGTGTTGCAAGATTTTGCTAGCTTCATCCATCCATCTTCTAACCACTTCAATTTAGGGTTGTCTCAGCAAGCAACGGTCACGAGGCAGGATACACCCTGGATAGGACGCCAGTCCATGGCAGGGCACACACAGACAGACACAGTCACACCTGGGCCAATTTCCCCCAAATAACCTCCCAATATGTTTTTGGACTGTGGGAGGAATCCAGAGCCCCCGGAGGAAATCCACATGAGCATGGGGAGAGCATACAAACTCCACACAGACAGCACCTCAGGTCTGTAACTGAACCCAGGGCCACAGAGCTGTAAGGCAGCAACCTTACAAACTTAAAAAGAAACTATATTTACAACACAAGGGTCAGCCAACAGTATCTTTGTTCATGACAGTAGATGCAAATTCAGAATATCTGAGAATATTAAAGGAAGAAACTGACCCACTATCAGAACTTGTGGTAGTTATGTGTGAGCCACAGTAGTGTTCTCCAGTCATGACTTTCCTGCTGGGGGAGCAGATTTACCTACAGTATGGGGGACGGCATAGAGGGGCTAATAAAGCTAATCTTCATGTCTATGGGAGTGTAGCACCAGGCAAAAAACACACGAACTAGGAGGGAGCAAACATGCAAACTCCACACAGAGAGTCACTAAGTTCGCTGGCACTCATTTTTAATAAGAAGTTTCTTTAAAAAAATCCTGCAAAAGGACAGGGTCAGTGGTTAGTTGCAGCTGCTCATCAAGAATGGAGATTAAACGTTCACTGAAGAAAAATAAAACTCAACAGAAAGGATTGTGCAGTAAATACCAAACTAAGTTACAAAACCTCTTGACGAATGCCCAGGTGATCACAAGATGCTTGTTTAGAAAAACAAGAAAGAGCCTTTGTAAAGAAAGGGCCACATCAGCTTATATTTAAGAGACTTGGAAATCAAATGTTAAAAAATAAACTATAATCTCTTAGTGCACCATAGTATGACTTTCCAGAAACCACATTATGTAAATATTTCTTGTGGATGTGGATTTGTTTCAAGCAATTTAAGAGGCAGAAATGACACTGGTTGAATGACCAGTTGGCTGGTTTGACTGGAATAAAAGGACTTTATAAATAGAAGACAACATGTAAAATGCGTTGCAGAACAGCAACCAAATTTTAAATGCGAAAAGAGGTGGATTTGATGTGAAGCGCTGTGTGAGAGATTTTTTTTAATACACGGTGTTCTCCCCCTCATCAGTATATTTACTTTATATTTGTATCAGTACCCTATAACTATGTATACGGTTTATGGTATATGTATATGGCACTTTTTTTAAAAAGAGGACAGCAGAAGATGACAGGGTTTCGTGTTTGTCTAATCTGGCAGCATTTCATTGGAGGTCAGAAGCAGTAAGCTTGTTACTGGAATCACTGCAAACTTTGGTCATGGCTCAGTGAAACACAAATGCAGGACAGCACCATCAAGCACTTCTACAGTATCTCCGCAACCCTACTGGCTCCAGAAACCCAATCCCTGCTGCAAGGGCTTAGAACAGTAATCTGAACCAGCATAATGAGATGTACAAATTGAAAACTGAAATAAACTCACTCCTTAAATCTCCCTTCCAATGGGAAAAATCCCATCAGCAAGCAGAAGTGACAAGCGCCTACTTACAGATAAATTATGAGTTTTCTATGCATATTACTAAGCTCTTACTAAGAAACTGCCCACCTCCTGACCTCCGTCAGCCTCATCAGGCTAAGCTATGGATGTTAACAGAATGCTTAAACACAGATACTGTAAGTGCTGAAATTGAAATTAAAAAATCAAAGCATTACAGAAAAACAAGGCTCAGATCATTGGTCCAGGACGTGAACTTAACAGTATATCTGAAACGCTGAGCCTCCTTGACTTGCTCATGAATTAAGAAACCCCCATTAGAAAAGATGGAGAGAAATGAAAGCTGAAGCTGAAAGGAATATCCTCCTACAGTATGTATTGAAACCCTGGTTTATTTCATGAAATGGCCGGATCCTCAGATCAATTAGCTACTAACCATCAAACAGGATAGACAAGCTAAATTAAGTACTCTCGTTTGTAACCATTTTGTAATCTTACATTAATGAAGGATAATTAAAAGAAACAGAACACATTATGTAAGAATGGCCCTGAAGTTACAGCTCCTATGTTCTTATTTCTGTTACCTGCCTTGTTTATTTTTTGTTTCGCTTGCGTCTTTGGTCCTACCAAAATCACAGGAAAACAGAAAAAGTATGACTCCTATTATTCCTTGACATTTCCTTAAATCAAAACAGTTTTCCTGACCCGGATAAGACAGAATTGAGGATGGCCATGACTAGCTCACAGATCACTGCGATTGCCAAGGTAACTGACTTTGTCTTTGTTGGACACCGAAAACGAAAGACACTGAATAACTTGCACCAGCTCCGTGGTTTCCTAACGTGTCAGAGCATGAGTTCAGTGTGGAGACAGCACCACAAGATACACAGAGACCACAGTAATAAGCAATTTATTAACTATGAGACTCTGCAGCACAGAATCCTTCACAAGCATTCCTGCAAATAAGGACAGGCAGCACAGCTTTCAAATGCCTCACCTTTTTAAAATAATCAGGAAAAGCATGTGGAGTGTCTCCATTCTCTTCATTTGCCTGGTCTTACTCCGGCAGTGGCAGCTGTACTAGAAGTGCTTATATACCTGAGCCAGAAGATGTGGTTCGGGACAGGACACAAGTTTTGGCCCTAATAGGGTCATGTGATATCCCATTTATAGAGGATCTGACATTTACTTAAACCCAAACTATATTCTAAGGTGATATTGTGATGGCAAGAGGCGTACATGGCCGCATTGTTCCATTACGACAAGATTCATTAAAGGGCACATCTGATGTCATTCACTGCCTCCCTCACATTATTCGTGACTGGGGAAACATCTGGTAGATGACGTTTAAGTGCAGGGCATTGCATGTAAGTAGTAAAAACCTCAATTATACGATAGGGATCAACATATTCTTATGTCCCCTGGAACAGAAACAAGGGTGGAGAGGATGTTACACACCCAGTGCAGATTTCAGGTGGAAAAACAAAGGGATTGAATTCCTTTTTTAAGCTTCTCTTTTTGAGGCCGCACACACAATTATTAGCAGCCGATAGAACAGGCATTTGAAATTCTAAACATCAGAACACTTCCTGGGACTAGAAATTCAGCTTCCAAAGTCTAACCATCACAGGAGTTTCTGTAACTTTCTCCATGCAATCCAGTCCTTTGTCCTGGGGGCGTTGTGGGCATCTATCCACATTCTGGGAATGTCCAGATGGGGTTTGGGAAACAGGATGTGGCTACGTTCCCCACTATTCTAAACTGGATCTCCCCATATCTTAATGTCATTTATAACAAGGTTTATATTGCTCAGATCTGTGGTGCTGAGCAGGTTAAATTATTGCTGCACAGTAGTGATGGATCTGCTGCAGCTTAGAGATACTTTGGGTAGGAGAGAAGAAGGCATCGCTGATGATCGAGTCCTTTTGGGTGGGGAAATGCAACTGTGCTGCACTGTTCTTGTTTCTGTTTCCGAGAACATTTTACATAATAACTTTTCAAAAAAGAAAAGAGAGCCAAAACTCCCTGCCAGCACATCACACTATAAAGATCTCACAGCTTTTAACATTACATAATGAAAACAAGCACTAATGAAATGTTCAACTTGCATGCCTTCAAAATGTTTTGTTCTAAAGCTGTTGCAGTTGTACATGCAAAGAGAAAAGTGGCACAAGCTGTTACAGAGGAAAATAAATCTGTCATCAGATTTTTGGGGTTTCGGCTGCTAAGTCCTTACCTATGATAATGTTTAGAAGTCTGTAAATATCCAAAAGACAAGCATTAAGAGTTGTAGAATTTACTTTATACAGAGAGGTGTTCTTGGAAAAGTTCTGAAAGATATGTTATATATTGTGATATATTCACTAAGATATGATGTTTTTTATTTATATGCAATGTAATTGCCTCTTTATCACCTTGTGGATTAAAACCAAGTGTGAGAGAGTGATTTAATTGTTCACACTTGTATAAACTTTTGTGTCCCAAAGGTTTGGGCATATACTGTAGGAGGGGACCCATTTTATTCAATACTGAAGAGCACCAACCAGGTGACATGTTGCAGGCCCACTGCACAGGAAATCAGAGAGAACTAGGCACATTTAAAATTAACACATTGTTAAATCTGTACGCATTTTAGTGAGAGCGCTCCATCATATGAGTTCTCTTTGAAACAACTTAAAAAAGGTTTGATCAATCAATTTAGACAACGTACAGCCCAACTGAGGGTTTCATTATATAATACGCTTTTCCTGTTTCTATTCCGTTCAGACTTGAAGACTTTAAAGCCTGGAGAGTGCTGCACACGCTGGAGAAGCTGGGTGCTGAGCTTGATCATGATGATAGAAGCTAATTACTCTCTCAGCAGGGAATGCACTGACAAACTGCTCCAACAGGCAGGGTCTGGAACGAATATAGTGGGGCAATGTATCTAGAGGGGGAGTGGCATGCTTTATACTTTACCCAGTCATCTGTAGCCTGGGAGAATTAATGAGATGACAAAGAACAGAACCTTTGCTTGGCACCAAGAAACACTTTTAAAAAATTGGCAGTCTCACAAACTTCTAACTCTACTTAAAAAGATTAAGACACTAGACGGACTAGATTGCATGATCTGGCTTATTAAATTAGCGCACTTTGTCTGGACCTCCATTTCATGATCTCATTCTGTGTTTACGCACCACTGTTGCTGCTGAAAAGACGAAGATGGGAAAATCACCATAATCCGTCACATCACGACAGTAACTTGACCCAGACAAGCAAGAGGATTAGTTAGTTCAGGTCCTCCCGACCTCTGTGCGCTGTATCTGCTTTCCCATCATGCCTTACTCTTCCATCGGCTTTCTCAAAGCGGTCAGCGCAGTACTCTTGTTTCCTCCTGAAGTACCTCAGCGGCTGCCAAAGTGACCATCCACGGAGCTGCTTGTGGTTTCTCCCCTGGATGTGAGTATGGCTGACATCTGCACTACACCAACGTCTACACTACATCTATAGCAAAGGTTAGAAAGACTAGGGATGTCACCAGTCCATAACAAAACAAATGAACAAACCAACGTACTGATTTTTATTTCCAAATGTGAGCAAACTCTTCCAGGTGTCTTCTTCATTATTTAAGACATCGAAGTCACTAATCAAGTGACTTTCTATTGCCTTCTGCTATATAAAATGACTTTCCTTTGAACCATAGCATATCTTAATGGCTATTTCAGCGCTGAAGACCAAGAAATATGATTACTCATCCATTATTTTGACATCCTAACGTGTAAAAACCAGACCACTATTTCACTAAGACATTATGTCTTGTGTATGGTATGTTCTAGGCCATCAAACAGGAGAAAGCAGACATGGAGACATGCTATGTGCTGCAAGCCTTGGTCCCAATGGAGTGCTGTAGAACAGCAACATTGCATGTAAGACATGATATTCTGTCACAGGAGGAACAGCTATCCTGCCGTCAAACTGTCCTCCAATATAATAATTCATACAGACTATCCAGTCAGTTTTAACTGGGGAAAAACAGTTGCAATTTCAACATTTTAGACAATGTGCCATTTAAGCCACCCATTCTATATGCATTGTGAGTGGCTCAGTACTCAATCACTTGTTATGTCACTTGATCACTGAGAATTGCAAAGTAGTGGGTGTTTTGCTGTGATATGTGGAAGAAAGTTGATGTAAAAAGCCAAAAGCTTAAAGCTAAAGCATAAGACTCCTGATTTGTGGTTGCTCTGGGTCATCACCGACAGCAACAGCAGATTGGGCTGTCAAATCAGACAGTTTCAAGACTTTACAGCAGGGATGGGCAACTCCTGCTCCCAAGGCACAGCATCCTACACAATTTAGAGGCATTTTTTTAAAAAACTTCCGATGAAGATATAAAAAAAACAAGTGATCTGACTTCTTATCCAAAGATATAGTCCAATTAGTTATGATTAAAGGTAAATTTAAAAGAATACCCTGCAGCCCTCAAAGACATTATTAATATACAGGCAGTGGCTAGCAGATAAATAGAAAAGGAAACACAATTCAAGTTCTAAAAAGCTAACGAACCACTATGTACATCTCATACATCTCATGCTGCATCAGATACTGCTCGCAGACCAGTGCTGTCTCTCTAAGGACAACTAAGAAGATCTAGTAGAATCAATGCTGCAATGTGGTGCAGGTGAAGTCGCCACTGAGGTTAAACCAACTTGCTATTAGGGGTATTCTCTAATTGGCAGCACAGTACTTTTTGCTTTTCCGACTGCATGTGCAACACAAAAATCAATGTTTTTAAAAGGGACCTTCACAATGTTTCTGGATTCCCACCAATTCTGCCAAGGGGTTTATAAGTGGTGTAAGGCTCTAGCTGCTCCTGGCTTGCTGAAGGCAAGAGAGTTCACCATGAGTCCTATAAGGTTGCACTCAGACAGTGCTCTGTGGGAAGCACACACAGCTAATGAAAAATCATACTGCCCCGTAGTCTTCAGGATGTGGCAGTTTATACTGGATTTTCCCCCATTTCTGCCTTTAATTATTCAGTGTTTTTTTTTCCAATGGCTGTCTGCTGTTCCCTGCCACCCTTACTGCTACTGTTTCCATAGCAACCCAAAAGCCGACTGAAACGGCAATAATTCTCCCACCAGCGTCAGATTCTTGTTTTCTTTTATACTTGTCTTTTCTGATTGGGCAACGAGGGCTGCGCAGGGACTGCACAGCATGCTCTCCACTCACCCTCTGAACAAGTACACAAACGGAGGGACAAATCAAGATTAAAACACAACACACCTGAAGACGCTACAGAAGAAAAAAAAAACTACCCAGACTTTTTTAGCTCAGCGCTGACGTGAAGAGGAGCAGAATCAAAGTCATGCTGCAGTTTCAGGATCTCTTGAGAAAGCAGCCAACAACCCTTGGATAAAGTTCAAATGCGGCTACACCAACACCGCCTACTAAATGATGGCATTAAACCAATACTTACCTCCACAGAGTAGATACAAGAAAATGAGCCCCAGTCCTTCCTACATAACCCAGTGAAACCAGTGACAAACCCAGACTTAGGTGCACTTAAGGAAGGATATGCCCAACACACCCAAATACCAACATTTACATTATCATTATTCGTTATTTGAGAAATTTCACATGAAATCAGAACATTAAAACATATACAAAACTACAAAAACAGCTTGTTGAAATCAAGGAATCTGAACTAAAATCACTAGATTATATTGCTTTATACTGTATGTAGGGCTTAAAGCAGTATGCTGCAGAGCCAGCTTTGTCCACCTCATTCAAAAAATAATCCTTACATCTCCAGCAGTGCACACACCCAGGATTTCTCATGACAACCATAAATACCCTCTGCGTAACACACGTAAATGAACAGTGACAGCATTGTTTTGTTAAAGATAGCACAAGCTTGAAATACGTCAACAGTAACAATTTTTTTTTAATCTGCACCAGCCAGGTACTGTCCCTCGAGCGCTGCAGACGCAGCAGCCTGTATCTAGGCCTTTTCACAGCAGTCTCCCTGCCGCTCAGGGGACAGGTCTGAGCTCAGACGGGCAAGGAGAGGCCCACAGTGCAGGAACCGTGCCAAACGCGACAGCAATCTGCTTGTAGCGTCAGACACACAAATGAAACCAGGGAAAAAAATCCACAACAGAATTCCTGGATTGTGTTCTGTACTGCGGGGCAGTGCCGGAAGTCCATCGGATCAAATAACTCGCCAGGAATCAGGACAGCTGCACACAGGGAGTCAAATCGACATTTTACACTGGAAAATAGGCAAAGGCGGAATTCTATGCGTGTAAAATGAAAAATCTCCAAGTCTCCAGTGGGGGCTGTAGGGCACATTATTTATACTCCTCTTAGTCAATGGCCCAAGAAATTGACTCAGTTCAGGATTCTGAGATGGGAATTCTTCATTCCCACAAATGGCAGGACAGCAGCAGCTGCTCTTTCTGGACCTACGGGAGTCCTCTGCAACCATGGCATCCGCAGATGAGAATTCCTGTTTGTCTCCAAGATGCCATTCTGCATTTCAAACCTGCTTCACTGCTGATCCCACCAGTGAAGAAGGACGTTGTGTCGAGTTTGTTAGTGTCGGCCTCTCGGGCCCGTCTTTCTCAGAGCTCCTCTGAGGCTCAGGGGTGTGGGGAGTGGCATTTGTTATTAGAACATCTACACATCAGACTGCAAACCATACAGCTTCACCCTTTAAAACAGCAATCTGCACAGAAGCTCATACTGTCAGTATTAAGGTTAAATGTCTGAAACAGAGGCCTCAGGGTCAGTATTAAGAAATGACATTTAATTCCTAAACCACAACAGGAAAATGAATGGTTTAGCATGCACACGCACACACAAGGGGAGCTGGGCTCTGGCAGTGACCTAAGGCGAACTCCTGTAAAGTTATACTGAAATAACAACTCTTTTCAGAAAATGATCCTCTCACTGTACAAAACTGGAAAACGTAGCCTTTAAAACTCTGAACCCACACTAATCACAGCTCAAAATACCTATATCTGGTTATGAGTGCTACAGAATTCATGTGATACTGTCTCTAGAGGTTTGTTTAAAACAAAGTAAATGTCTGTTAATAAAATAACAACACTAAGCTTCATATTATTCCCTAGGTCAAAAGCACCAGCAGGACAGAAAAACAAACCAAAAAACAATGATTTTTTTTAAATTAAAAAGGTTGATTAACACTTGGAAGTGAGGACAATGCTGAGGCCACACTGTGCAATCACTGTTATATTCTAGCTGCGCACACAAACACAGCCCACATCCCAGAGGGCTCCTATGCCAGCATGTTGGTGTGCACCAGGGCGAAGGCCAGGCGGGGGGCGTCCGAGGGTCTGGGGAGGTCGGCCTTGCCGGCCAGTGGCAGCACTGGCTCGTGTGGAGAGGAGGACACTCAGGAAGCAGTGGAACAGGGTGAAGGGGGTGCAGCAGGCACTCTGGGGACCAGACACAAGGTTACGAGTCCTCAAAGCTGAAGGCACCATCTCAGGATATGGAGGAGAACTCCTTGAGGAGCACGTCCTGGCTCAGCGTGTTGAGGGAGACATTTTTCCGCACATTCAGACTGATGGAGCGCACCTGCAAATACAGTCACAGCAATCAATGGAGTCAGAATGCACTTGGAGCAGAGTATCTGCCATGAACTTCAAGACACCTATGGACAAACACAAAACAGTTTAAACAATTTATAAATAGCAAGAACAGGTCTATAGAAATATGCATCTAGCAGAGTCACTGCCCAAAAGATGGCATGACTGCTCTTGAATTTAGTGCAGGCCAGAGCAGAAGTGATGTTAAGAGCTTTACTGATGCTTCTTTTATAGACAGGGATGCTCTATATGTCAATATCTTCTAAATATACTTGCTTATTAATACTTTATCACAGAACTCAATATTTTGCACAGCAAATACGGGTTATTTCAGGGGGGCGGTAATTATGACATCGTTAATGGCGTAGAACAGAGAAAAGACTGGCAAAGCCAGTCGGGCTGCAGTAGACCTTACTAACAGCAGCCAGCTGTTAAATTGTGAAAATGAGTGGTCAATCACCATCTTACCAAAATAATAAGCCTATACCGCAAAGCACTCAAATTAAACACGTTTTGGGAAAAGGAACACCTTGACACACATCATCATAACGATGATTTGTTTTTCACCCAAGGAAGCTCATCAGAAGGGTAAGAGGAAAGACAAATCAATGAACAAAAACAGCAGTGGTTTAATAATGACCAACTCATGCTGATTGAATGCTTTTTTTGTACTAAGCTTGATTTTTTGTCAGTGGGAAACTGGTGAATTAAACTCAGCAACAGCCATAAAGGTACTGTTTGTAAAAAAATGATGATTCTTCCAGGAACCACTGCTGCCAATCTGGTAACAGCTGCTCTGAAGACAAAAAGGCAGGCAACTGATTGGATATCCGGTCAATTGGCGGTGTCTCCTACTGCTATATGAACAAAGTTCAGCATGATGGGGGAACCTGAATAATGGCCTCTGTGGTCAGAGCGCCGAAAACAAATCAGGCCTGTCATCCAAGGCCTCGAATAGGGAGGTGTAAAATTCAATTAAATGGCATAAATGAACAACTCCAATGTTGCATTAGTCTGAAAAATGCCAAAGTCAGGTTTGGAGTTGTTGGCAGTGATATTCTAGAGTATCCAAGTTCACTCTCTGTTGTGACCCCTCTGTAGCGAAAGCAGCACGGCAGAGAAAATGCTGAAGGTATCTGGGCATTCCCAGCACATACTCACCAGCTCTTTGAAGAAGCCGGCCTCCTTGGGCTGCTCGGAGTACCTCTCATACTGGTCCAGCCCGTCCTGCAGCTTCAGGGTCAGCGTGTCGTAGTTGGAGCGCACCACCTCCAGGACCTGAGACAGGGGGGCGAGAAAGAGGTTTTCAAAGGCCTCACTCAAATGATGACATCCACAGGCCGGGTCTAGAGCACACTGTTTGGGGCATTCTTTTTAAAAGAGGAAAGGAATACTGGCGGTATGGGAAAGCCTGGTGTTTGGTCCCTGAGTTTCACAGGCCGAGTCCCAAGTGCCGCTCTAAGCTCCAAGTCCGCATTTCTGTGACGTAGTGCATGTGTGGACTTTAAGTGCGCAAGCTTTCAAGGGGTACCGTTATAAAAAGGGTAATGGCCGCCTTTGAACGCCATCACTTGTTGGTTACACAGCTCACGGTCAAAATCTATCTGTTGTTGATGCTGCTTTTCCAGTGGCTGAGTTCACATCTACAGAGACTTTTTTCAAAGCTTTTTTTTTTTCTCCGCTCATAGTCTGATGAAATTGAAGGTCATCAAGTCTGTCCCTGCACAAAAGTAGTGACATACTGTGTTCATTCATGTTGAGCAGGCTCGACTTAAAACAAGTGAAGTACACTCTGTTTCTTCAAAGTTGAAATACTGTACATTGCATCTAGTCTGTCCCAGTACAAAAATAATAGTACAAGGAACATAATGCGTTCATTCACATTGAATAGCATCAATTCAAAGTGGTCAAAGTAAACTAAATAAGGTTAATTTGACAATACCCCCAAAGCTTTGTACTATTACATACCTTGTTTTTCCATGTACAAAAAAACACCGTAGGCAAACTAATATTTATCATCATCGAATAGGGATGACAAAATAAAAGCCTTATGTCAAAACTTCGTACCTAGAATACACATGAGTCTAAAGTAGCTTAATGACATTTTGTTTTCACATCAAATATAATGAGTTTTAAAATTGGTAAAAATTTTACTAACAATTGAATATGTTATTTTCTAAGGCAACTTCACTACGCTTTGATAGGTTAGAACATGAAACATCACAGTTTCGCAGGGAAATTCCCTTCAGCAAAGTCTGCTCCCATGCAGACTCAATAGAAGGGTGCTTAAAGGGCGCACTGGGGGCTCTCTTGATTCACAAATTTACTAATAGGACACCCTAAGCCCTTGCAGACCTGAGCCGGAACGCAGATATGATAGGCAGAAGACAGCAAGCCTGTATGTATATTGGGAGACTCAGAGGTCATACAGAGGTAACAGAAGTACTAAAGAGACAGCAAACCCACACATGCACACGCCAGTGGTGCAATGCTGATTGCCTTCTACAGGGCTTCCTTTGCATTTATTGCATAAATGGACCCTGTACTGGATAATGTACTTGGGAAATGCATGAATATCCCAGCTCCTAATCTCAATGGCTTTTGCAGTGCATTATGACTGGATCTTTTCATGGTGCTGTCTCTCTGGGGTCCACATTGCACCTAATAAGAAACCCTGTTCAGTTTACACGTCAGTCCCATTACAGAGAGACAAACGGGTCTCATGACCCAAAAGATAATGAGTGATTTGCAGTGCATTATGACTGGATCTTTTCATGGTGCTGTCTCTCTGGGGTGCACGTTGCACCTAATAAGAAACCCTGTTCAGTTTCCACGTCAGTCCCATTACAGAGAGACAAACGGGTCTCATGACCCAAAAGATAATGAGTGATTTGCTCTCCCAAAACCAGCTCCTCCCAGGTCAATTCTCCAGATGACTTTATTACAAAAACAAAATTCTTACTGTATAAGTAAAATACCATCTTATATGGCTTATATAGTGAAAATAAAACCTCCTGTGAAGCTTGTCAGAAAGAACATGATGTCTTTAAAACTGTCCATATAGAGCTGGGATTTGGGAGAGGAGTTCCGTATGTTACAATCTACAGCACAAAAGCACCAGAGACAAGCACATCAGAAACTGCTAGCACGGCATGTGTAGATGAACCGTAGAAAGCAACTGAACTAAACACTAGTTTACTAATGTATAAACTAAATATCTAAAAAGCCCTGGTCAGGGGGAAACATCTTTTGTTCACTTAACAGCATGCAATCTGAAATCTTGAACTTTAGACACCCCTCTGCTTATCTGTGAGGCTGGGTCTCCAGCTGAGTCAATAGACCAGCTGAGAAATGGGTGACATAATGAAGCCACTGTTGACATGATGTTGCAGTCACATGGCTTGAGTTAACAGTGACATGATGACGTGATTGGAGGCTGCATTAGTCTGGCCTGCTCTTTTCTCGCAGAGAGAATACTCAGTATAAGGAGTACAAAAACGCTTGTCCTGCCTACAGAAATTCCTCCTTATTACTGTGATGAAGCTGTATCCTCACATAACCTCCCCTCCCCTGTTTATGCCTTTTTGCCAGGTAGATGCATGTGGAAAATGGAGTGGGTGGGGGTCCTGTCATAGCAGATGCTGAAAATTCTTTGTTGATAGATTGAGATGTAGAGTCGTTTGTTTACTGATCAGTGCTGCTGAATTCACATGTGTTTTTGGAGAGATCTGACAACGAAGCACGTGACAAGCCTTGGTTTTCCTATAAAATTAAGCACTACTGTCCTCGCTCTCACTTCCAAACAAGCTATCCACTGATTTATATTTTTCGTATCTATTACTATACATTTGTACAAGATCAGGTTTGTATGAAGATGTTCTCATAAGAAGTTACAGTACATCATTTACCTTATACTGTATGTGTATTTTATGAGGATTAACAATTTACTCAAAGAGTCCACTAGTTAGAATTACCGCCTACTTTGGGTACAAGGAATCCAGTAATTTAATGATCTTTCATTTACATTACTCTTCACAAATTCCAAGACAGCAACTCAAAGTATACTGTACTTGAGCAGCATATATATTGTATTATCTATTTTGTAACCACTTACAGGGTCATGAGGGGTGGGCGGGGTCGCGGGGTTTGACAAGCAACAGCCACAAGACTGGAAAAACCCTGGACAGGACACCAGTCTATCACATACACATACACTCACACCAGAAGCCAATTAAGCTACCAGTTTGTCTGTTTGATCTGTGTGATGAAACCCAACCCAGAAGCGAATGTGGGGAGAACATCCAAACTCGACACAGACGTACCCCAGGCTCCAGCGCTGCAAGGATGCAGTGCTTACCTCTGCCCACTGTGCCGCCCTCGCGTGTATCAACCAGTTCTTACCGTCGTGGTTGGGACAGGCACCTAACCAAACGCATCCTGCAAAAGTTGCACTTGCTAAGGAGGAGCCAGCAACAGCTCCACTTCAGCATCTCCTTCTAACGTATTACAGGCAATTAAGTTTAAGATGCTGTAAAACAAGAACATGGCAAAAATATACTGTATAACATTTTAATGGGATCACACACATTGGAATAAATCATCACAACCTTGGGCTATGGTTGGGCGGGAGAATTAAACGGCAAATTAAATGCAATGAAAACTGATCAGAGCAGTGGCTGTGGCCTCAGACAGTTTCAGTCCATTAAATGCCCCTGCTGATATCTATTTTTGTGACTTTAATTTTCAATTATGTGTGGTCCATTTACTTTTTTTGCCCCATTTCTGTCTCGCTGATCCTAAATTTTGGTTATTGCTATAATCCAGATAGGAGAGGGGAGTGCATCGGAGATAAAGAACAACACAAGGAACTCAGGAAAACTCATTTCCATAAGCCTGCAGAGCAAACATAAGTTTTACTGGAGCTTACCAACGTATGGTCTCTTCATTTAATACATAGTATGCTAAATAACATGCAACAAAAATATGTAGCCAAACTATCTTGAAGTAAAGACATCCACAGATATTCACTTAGAGTGGCAAATACAATCTTACTGCAGCACTAAAGTCATTTTTCAGTCCTGAGCCTACATGTCAGAAGTGTGCTTCAATTTCCAGCAGTAAAGTGCAAAAGAAAGAACATGGATTTTTCGGCTAAGGTATAGTTAGAGTGCTTTTTAATTTTTGTCAAGAGACATAGAAGGAGCTCTATTATTATTATACAGTGAGGCAAAATTCCTATATTTACTAATGTACAGCTACCTGCAGAGTAATCATAAAAATTAGACCACACCATAACTGTCAATTACAGCATCAAATGACAGGCCAAAGCTGGAGAGAGCATGAGCAAGCTCACTAGCAACTATGTGAGCATCAAAGACTATCGTTCATGTTTGCAAATCAGGGGCCCGGTGTCAGCAGCCTGTCTGTGTCCAGGAATGGTCCACAGCTCAGAGTTAGCAGGACGGGTAACAAGGCTGAGTCACATGAAGTCGATTCCCTTTAAATCTAGTCTTCTCTCACCAGAGGCACACTCGCTAGCAAGAATAAACTCCATAGGCTAGCCTAAGAATAAACTTGTCACTCTGTGGTAACTTTCTCTAATCTTGAGTCACTGACCTCAATTTCAAACCCCCCAAATCGTGGAATGAACGATTGATAATCACCTCATTCTCACTGCACCACGGACCGCAAGCTTTTAGGCTACGATTTTCACTTCAGTGACGATCACAAATTCTTGCAGACTCAGGTACAGGAATACTGTAAGTTGTCACCAATATGCAAAAGATGCCCGTCCAGCGGGATCAAGGAGATTTCGCCTCCTTTCGACTCAACATCCCCCTGATGCAAGGCTGGTGATTATGGAGTAGGTGAGTGTCAGGAGGCACCACTTTGGACTCATCTCATCAATACTATCATGATCAGCACTGGGTGTTGTGGTCAGATTAGGGCTGTCACAGAGTTCAGCAACCCAGGGACAGTAACGTGAAACCTGCTCTTGATTGAAGCACATTAACATGAACTGTGAGCCCAGCAGACTTCACTGCTTAATCACAATTGGTCAGCTTTTTTTAGTTAACAATATAGGTAAACTACTGCCGTATGAAAAAAACACTTTCTGAAACTTTTTTGAGATGTTCCTTATGCTTGTAATATATAATTGCTTGTCTTAAAGTTGCTATTATGCTTAAAAACACACCCAAACACACAGATTTCTCTGGGCCCCCTGATCTACTGGAAGATCACACTACCCTGCTGTTCATCAAATCTGTCACTGGCAAAGCAAACAAAAGTATGTAACGATGTTGAATCACATCCATTAAAATTTCCTAATGCTACTTGCCATTCTAAAGACAATTCCAAGTAATGGAACTATAGAAAAGAAACGACATTCAAAGTATCGACACAATTAGAAATGTAGTGGTATGTGTGGTTTTATTTGCCTTGGTTTTATTCGACCACCTGGCCACATTGACAGAGAAGTCAGAATCCTTCCTACCATGAACTAGAAACAGGCAACATTGGCAGTGGTGCTGGGGACAATCTAGAGGCCTCAGCACAATGAGCACTTGAGGAATGATGAACTAAAGGCCTGTCTTTAACCCCAGTGTGCAGGTGATTGGTGGAAGTTGGGATTTTTCTTTATGAACCTCCATTTCTATGCAGTAAAGATGTAAGTTCCAAAAATACTCTTAAGTAACTTGTATCATTATGGAGCCAGGTGTTAACCCCTGATAACACTGCCCAAAGCAAACTGATAATAAGGATGTGGAAGACTCAAATTTTCCCACCAGCTGCATGAGGGAACACTTAGAGCCAAATTAAACGGGGGCCAATTGCTCTCGTTTGCAAGGCCATGTGTTCACCTAATTTGCTGGTTCTAGTCTAGCACAAGCAGCGTATGAGAAGCAGAAGAGTTTCATAGAACCTTCCAGATTCCAGCAGTCGCAGAACACAACAAGTCCCCATTCATTAATCACATGCCACAGATGGCATGCTAAAAACCAAGAGTGAGTAAAATACCAGTAGCCGTTATGAGGTCATTCATTCTGGAATGCACAGCACAAATTCTTCACTGCGCAATACATAAACAGCTAAGTAATCACATTTTAACTGATACCATTTTAAGACTTACCGTCTGTGTTATTACAGAACCCATTTATTAAGTAAATGTAATACTTGAAAAAAAATGTTCTTGCATGACTTCCCAGAGTTCTGCAGTTTTTAAATATTATTATTTAAGAAGCAGAAGAGTTCCACAGAACCTTGCAGAACCTTCCAGATTCCAGCAGCCACAGAACACAAGTCCCCATTCATTAATCACATGCCACAGATGGCATGTTAAAAACCAAGAATGAGTAAAATACCAGTAGCCGTTATGCAGTCATTCATTCTGAAATGCACTGCACAAATTCTTCACTGCAAAATACATAAACGGCTAAGTAATCACATTTTAACTGATACCATTTTAAGACTTTATTTTTCGTCTGTATTATTACAGAACCCATTTATTTCGTAAATGTTATACTTGAAAAAAATGTTCTTGTATGACTTCCCAGAGTTCTGCAGTTTAAAAATAATATTAAAAGAATGCTTACAAAGGCTAAGACGATTATATTTTTCTACCTAGTTGTTTGTCCTTGCCTTGAAAGCTATTTGCACTTGGCCATAGCCTCAGCTATGAGTGGCTGAGATGTTCTAAAAGTGGCCGCATAATAAAAAGCATAATTTGTCTCCTGCCTTCCAAGCTTTTACACATTTACATGTTTATCAAAAACTAAGGTAAGTTAGACTCATCCGAAGAGAATGGGAGAATTGACAGGGCAGTTTCTTAATGTGCCAGTCTTTATGATCTCAATGAAAATGGATGCAGAGATCCGCGGCCCTTTTCAGCAGAGGTAAACTAAGGTGACACTCAGGTATGCTCAAAGACAATGGATAGTAAAGCTTCTCCCCCAGTACTCCTGTGTCTGCTGGTTTCTGCTCAGGCTGAGTTCTTAATCACAAGCTGATTTAATTCAATTTCCCAACTGAATCCTGTTCTTTTACAACCTTCTTTCAGCTCTTAAAAGGCTAAAGGAGAATCTTAATTGGCATGAACCCTATGCTAATTAGTGAGCTTCAAGACTGCTCTCACTCAGGTGTGCGAGCTGAAAGACACTGCCTCACTGTGGGAGCTGTCTGACGCAGTGTCCTTCCCGTCTGTGTCCATTCATCATTAACTGATCACCTAATAAGAGCCACTGAGGCAGAAATAAGGGAATAAATTCTTAATTAGCAAGTTGAGGAGAGACTGCATAAAGCTCTGTGTCCTGCAGATGTCGGTAATAATGCACATTAACTAGGGTGTTGTTGAAACCAAGGACAGAGTGCAGAGAAAAGTCCGGAAAGCAGCATGAGCTACGATTACCAATCAGCACAGGTGATTAAGCACCCAGTTGGCAGAGCAACCAGAAGACAGAGGGATACTCCACATCCAGGACTGAGAACCACTGCCCTAAGATTTATAGAGAAATGGGGGATTATAAGAGAGGAGGTTATTTGGTCTATCTAGCCTGGTTGGTATTTAGTGGCTAATAGATCCATGAATCTCATCCAGCCATTCGTGAAAGAAGCTAAACTCTAGAAATAGTCTTACCCCAGGATGTATTGGCAATGTGATACTAAAAAGTGCACTGCATAACGAATCATCAGATAATAAATCAATTTGCCCTGCAAGGATTATTGTAAAAGAGGGGGGTTAGGCTCTGGGGCACTGGGAGAAATACAGTCTACACACTTGTATAAGAAGTATTTTGGTACATGTAGTCTCTTCCTTAATACAGCAACAGTGAAAAAAATGAAAGTTGTTCTTTAATGAAAGGTTTAATCATTGCTTGAGGAAAATATTAACCATAATGACTGTTTACACTTCTGCAGTGTACATTTCATATTTCTGAAGACATTGTGGTAATATATATTGTGCACTGGAGTGTGAAACAAACGGTGAATACAATAAGCTATACAGAGGGTCCATGAGTTTGTGTCGCCTGCTCCGTCTTATAACTTGACCCTTGTTTTGCTCACTCATCCCCAGATTGTGTCGTCTGAATAGGGTCCAGAAAGAACACCTTAGTTACACCTCTTGCACTGTTGGATTGATGATTTTACAAAGTACTGAGCGACGCAAACCAAATCTTGGTTTAAGTGCGGCTGCAACCTTTTTGCAAATCAACAGCGAAAGATTTAACATATTTTGGGGTGATACTGTATATTGTTCTATATCACTGTGTGCTTATGATTTCTCTGCTCACTGATTTCAGGTCCAGACAAGTCAACTTTTACTCTCTCAGTTAAGTTTCCAGTCAGCAGGGGTGTACTATCCAGGTTACGATCTGTCCAAAATCACTCATAACTGCTCACAAAGCCCTGAGGCTGTGGAAGTGCCCATCGCTAGTGTTTCTCCAGCAGCTGTGAGTGAGATCAGACAGCAGTCATGATTCCCTTCTGCTGTATCTAATGGAAGCTGACAGTGGCAAGGAATGCACTAAACTTCCAGTACTGCCAATGATAACTGCACCCCATCTTGTGTAAACATTAAATGCACTTTAAAAGAGATGCATGAAGACATAACGTACAGCGAAAGGCTGTTATGTAAGCAATCAGGGATTGCCAACCCTTCCTGATAAGAACTGTCAACGTATACACAGCAATACCATTATAATGGTATTATGGTATAATGGTAATATGGTATAATGGTCTATGCTATGGCTCCTGGGAAGTAAGCATCACATGACCAGGTTATAGACATCACAGTCTTAGTTAGCATTTGACAGACTGCCAGTCTTATTCTGCATTTCAGCGGGAACCTTATGTAAAATTGACAAGGGTATGTGAAACTGGCAGTGTTGATGACAGACAAAGTTGAGGCAGAAAAGACTCAGACTCACTGTGAAGTACCACAGGGTTTGTTCTCTCAGTGATGGATGACAATTCAGCAGAGATCTTGCTAATGATCTACTGTAGCTCCAGGAACAGGTGTTAATGTTACTTCTAAAACAAAAAGAGCCCAAAGAGGCCTCCCATGGATGTAATTCATTTCTGGCACACATTCCAGCCTTTTTTGGGGGGTTACATCAGCTTAGCTCTTAGTGGGCTGCTGAAATATCTCATCTTGTGTTATCTTGATTTTACACAGTTTTTTCGCCATTTCCGTAATTATTACCATATGACTTTAAACACTCATCGGGATAAATTCCAATATAACTGCAGGCACATTCATTTTCAAAGCTCGAGACACTAGCAGCCTAATGATAAAATAAATCAACTGACTCGCTCACTTGAAATCCTGAGCCCTACACTCCACAGAGCCCTTTGCTGCCCAGTGTCCTGGCACGGTTTTCGATGGAAAGGACACCCATCGCTGTGCAGTGAGCCAGAGTTAACGTAAGTTTCATGCCCAACCTCTTCATCTGTTGCAGCCCGGAAAAACGTATTTTTTATTGGAGTCAGTTCGCCTGCTGCCTCAAACTGCCCTCCTTCAATTTTTCTTTTCACAGCACCATTTTTTATGTGTAGAGATGCAAGAAGTCACAGCACGGTTCAGCTAAGGTTTGAAATGAGCTATAGTTTGTGACAAATAAGGCCATTTCCAGAAAACACCAAAGGGGAAACGCTGATGTTCTAAATCTAGGCAGCTCTTGCAGGAAGTTTTATAGATTGAGGTCAGCTCTGGTCACTTTTTGTTATTTCACATATTGGGTGTTTAGAAGTGATTATTTCATATGCACTAGAACTACGGTATACACAAGAAATACAAAATATTTCCACACATAGCACAATGGCTATTTCTGATAAGGTTATCCTAGCCATTCAGTTATTTCCAAAATGTCACCTACAACTGGTGTCTGTTTTTTAAAATGCACTGCGGCCGGGTCAGGAATGAACCCAGGTCAAGTCAGGTTCTACACGTGCTTTTGCGGTAGAGGTAACGTAGTATGACTTTAGATTTTGTGGTGAGGCTAATTTTAAGATTGCCACTGACTTGTTATTTTTTCTTCCCGTCTTATTCCCTTAAAACTTTATTTTGTCCTTGATTTTGTGGTATACATAATGTAGCATGACTTTAAGGTATTGTGGTCATTCTCGTCCCCTAATTTAAATAATTGCCATCTAATTCCTTCTTTATTTTTAAATACAAGTAAATAATAAGTCTAACTGAAAAACATTCTAAAACATACAATGTTGTGGGTTGTACTATGATTAAGAAGTGCTCCTATACTTAAGTGATGGGGGACCCAGCTATAGCCACATTGGCTGCAATGCTCATAGCTCTGCTACTGCAATTTCATGATCACTTTCCAAGGAACTCAAAGTGCTGGATGAACAGCTCACATACTGTGCAACACACATAAAGGAAGCAAAAAGAGAAAGTAAAGAAAAGCACTAGAAGTAAATCACACAATGAGAAAAAGAGGTCTTTAAGCAATATTTATAAATGCTGAGTCTCTAATGGATCTGTGCAGCAAGCTCCACATATTTAGTGCTGAACACAAGAAATCCCATATTGTGTGAAGCCTGATCTTCAGAAAGCCAGAACAAGTTTTCTATATGCACAAACCTTAATTGACTTTAAATTACAGAGCACCAGTGAATACAATTCCACAATTATGTTCTATAAACTACAAGAAATCTTCCATCACCCATATGTACTTCACAGCCCCTCAGTACGTGCATCCAGCAGCAACTGGTCATCCTACACAGCTCACAATCCAACACACTTTTTATTTTTGTACTTTTGCCTCACATTTATCTTCTGGTTGCAAATTTAAATTGCATTAGTACACAACAGAAATGACAAATTTCACTTCTCTTTGCCAATACTTACAGTTTTCCCTGTGTGTTATGTTTGTAGAATACAAAGACACTGCACCTGCTACAAAACAAGTCTTGATAGCTTTGTCAATTTGTTGCTGATTTGTTTCTTTGCAAGCTCAGTATATTTTTGTTTTTCCACAGCAGTTGCACTGCACTTACAAATTTGTGTGAACCCCCATTGTGTTTTTATTACTTTAAACAAAAATAGCATAAGTGCAAGCAGAGACTAGAGCTACTGTATGAGACTTCCTAAGGACACAGCAAAGTACAATTAGAACTAAGTGCAATATTTAAATTTAACTTTCAATGTGCCATCCTTTTACAGATAACTGAAGGCAACAATGTGGCTTTAGAGGTTATGGCTCTGGACTGACTACAAAAAGGTTGTGGGTTTCAAATGTTGTTGTTATCACCCTGACTGCTCCACTAACTTGCCTCTCTGTATAAACAGATACAAATCTAAGTTGCTCTGGATGAAAGCATCAGCCAAATAAAAATAATACATTCAATTTTTTCCCCTGTCAAAGCAAGTGTCGTCTCTAAATTAAGAAGAAATCCTTGCTGTCTAACTGTGGAATGTTGAATCAGAACTTCCCCAATTACAGTATGGAAATATGCTATAATGCTGGTACCTGGACTGAGTGTGTTCATTTTCATTTGCCAAAGAGACAGCCTTACTGCTCAGTCTAAAACAGCTCAAAATCTGCATTTTCTCCATGTCTATAAGGAGAGGCTGCAGTTTTGCATAGTTACGTCTCTGTTTCGCTTACGTGTGGTGCTTTATCAGAAACTGGCAGCCAGCAAAGCGAAGAAGAATAAAAGGATCACAGAGGCTTTGAAAGCAGTGATGAGGCCACAGAGGAGAGAGGGAGCACATGGGGACTCGTGGGATCTCACTGACAGGAGGTTGCATGAAAGAAGAACCCCTCTGAATGTCACACAGACCACTGTCAAATACAAACCTCCTGCTCCTCTCTTTGTCTCACTGCCTTGTCGCAGCTGCAGCTCCTGCTTTTCCTCCTGTCAGCGCTGATGCCACACAAAAGCAAATTACCATTTTATCTGCGAGCAAGACAAGGAGCCTCACGTCTCAAACGAGAGGCTGCTTGCCTCGCCAAGGCACAGTGACGCCTCGTTACATTTCCATTTCTCTTAATGACGCCCGCTTAAAATTAAACAGACACTGGGAGCACATTCCGTTTCTCCTGTTTAAAAGTCAATAGAAAGATTTAGTCTCCTAATGAACTTAGCCTCCATTTAGCCCCAGACAAGGCCCCCTGTTTCCCAGTTTCCTAGCATTCGTATTAAGAGCGCTTTCATTGTGATCACGTCAGATTACTCAGCAATTGTGGGGTGTATTAGAGAGGGGAGGGAGGAGGAATATAGGAGCTTGATTACCACCTTTGTGGAGTGGTGTCATCTTAACCATCTCCAGCTAAACACCAGCAAGACTAAAGAAATGGTCATGGACTTTCGAAGGAGTAAGTCCTGAACCCTGTTTCTATCCATAGAGACATAGAGGGGGTGCAGTCCTACAAGTACTTAGGGGTACACCTGGATGATAAGCTGGAGTGGTCTGGTAACACTGACGCCCTGTACAAGAAAGGTCAGAGCCGACTCTATTTCCTTAGGAGGCTCAGGTCCTTTGGTGTGTGTGTGGAACACTGCTACACATTTTTTATGAATCAGTGGTGGCAGCAACCATCTTCTACCCTGTTGTGTGCTGGGGCAGCAGCATCATGACAAGAGATGCAAATAGGCTCAATAAACTCATCAAGAAGGCTGGCTCTGTGTTGGGGATGAGCCTTGACCCCCTGGAGGTGGTGGCTGAGAGGAGAATGCTGACCAAGCTCACAGCCATCATGAACAACGCCTCTCATCCGCTTCATGGGACTGTTACTGGGCAGCAGAGCACTTTTAGCAATAGACTGCTCCAGCTACGGTGTTCAAGGGAACGTTTCTGCAGGTCTTTCCTCCCGGCGGCTGTCAGGGTGTATAACGCTGCCCTAGGCTAGGACTATTAGCCCTTCATTTGCTCGTCTATGGACAGCATGTTGCTCCATTGTACTTTTTTGGGACACTCAATCTGTATATACCTCTGCACATTTTGCACATATTTTATTGTTTTTACAGTGACTGTGAGCATATTTTGCACACACATATGTATTTATTTTTATTTATTTATTTTGTATTGCTGTATGTATTTTAATTTTTCGTCTATTCTGCTGTCTGTTTTTTTTTTCTTGTCTTGGGCTGGACTGCTGTAACACATCAATTTCCCTTCGGGATCAATAAAGTCTTATCTATCTATCGTATGTGCGCTGACAGGCACACAGCAAACACGGGAACCTGGGCAGACTGAGATCATCAACTAATTCTTAACTTTAGGAAACAAGACTGTGCACGCTACTGCTCTGACTGTTACTCATACTACTAATGAAAATAACATTTGCAAAGTTTTTGTTTGTAAGAAGGATAACCTCCTCTGGTCTTTTCTTCTGATAACTGAAAATGTGTTTTTCCCAGTGGGTTGGATGTAAAGGATTCAGAGTTTCCATCCATCTGTTAAGGCTTGCAGCAATCTGAGGACAACAGCAGAAGCAAAAGTCACAAGCTGGGACTACTGCTTGGTTTCGTGTTTCCAGCTTTTAGGGAACAATTTCAAGATACTGTTTAGTCTCGCCACAGTCAGGTGAAAGGCAACCGGAGCACCCGGCAAAACAATCGTAAACACAGCGTAAACATGCAAGCTCCCGTCAGATGGTGTGCCAGTCCAGAATCGAACCCAGAGCCTGAGACATTTGAGGCACCTGCTCTCACTGCCCTGCCACCAAGCAGCTCAGCCATTAAAGTCAATAATAAACATATAAATGTCTGATATAATCACTTGTATTTGGTCTTTCATGTTTCATGGTTCAAGCCTATAGAGAGTGACGAACACACTTCTCTTTTCCACTACCCTGTATTGCAGAAGCTATCCATCTGTCTCTTTATACACAGATTAGTTGGGCTATTAAATAAAGCTGAAGCACCAATGTTCTAATGGGGATAGGGGCTTAGCAAACTTAAAGACGGGGTATAAAAATTGATTTTTAATCTCTGCAAGAGCCAAGTGCATCGAAGCCAAAGTACAATGGTCCGGTTTCGAGTCAGGTTTTTCTGAACACACTCACTTGTGTTCTGCCAGACATAAAAAAATCCTGAAGGAAGCCCAGTCACCTGCTCAATTTGACTTGGCACAAGGGAGCCATTCAAAATGAGTGCTTGCTACAGATCTGAGGTACGAGTCAATAAACTAAGGTATTCATCACACAACAATTGCAGTACTTTCAATTTACTTTTGTATAATAGCGGCAGGGGAACATGTAAAACCTGTAATTTGCTACTGGTGGCGAAGTTGTATTTGATGAAGGTGCTTTACAGGTAAAACTGCTCGTCCTGAATACAAAAACACATAAAACCCAAAAGCAAACACCCAGAAAAATGAAAAGCAAAGGTAAGAGCTGCCATCACATCTTCCAAAAGGGAGCCTCTGACTCCAAAACATGCAGACTGTCTTTATTATTCTGTAATAATTTTTTAAAGGTAAGAAACAACTGCATGAAGGCTTGACAGAATATGGTGATTTATCTGTCTATGGTGGGGGGAAAAAATGTTAGGCTTCTTAAAACAGCATCTTGCTAAACAAGTTTTTTTTTTTAAAGATATAGCCGCACTGTTTCAAGCATGATGATCTGACACCAAATCAAATGTCTGCTCAACCAAAGCGACAATCTTCTTTTGATTTAACACAAGAAAAAATATCTCCAGGTATTTCTGTTTGGGGTTCCGCACAGCAAAGACGAAGGAAGTGATTTTTAAGATGATGGAAAACCTGCATAGGCCAGGGAAGCTACACGCGGGCTGAACACCATCCATCTTGTTGTGGTTTTCTGTTCTGGGGGAGAGCACAGCACAAAAGATGACAACGCTCGAGACAGAAGAACAGAGCGTTTCACAGCTCATTAGACGAGTGTGCTGGCATGCCAGAGAGAGGCAGCGTCGAGTGCACACGGCTGTAGGGGGAGAAGCGGCCATCTGTCAGAGTGGAAGGAGATCCATGGGGCTTCTCTCACAGCTGCACCGCCCTGCTCCATTACTCCAGCCCCTGAATGGCAGGAGGCACCCTGTCCGCGTGCAGAGCTTCAGTGGCAAATCCCACAGAATAAGCACTTCAACTTGGACAACTTCCACAGCTGTAAAGTAACATTTACCTTCAGCTGTAAGTTAAGCTACGCCTTTTAACCAGAAAAAAAAAGACATCTAGCACATATTTTATCTATAATGCACTAAAAGTGCACCAACCCGCTCATTTTTGGAAAGGAAGCTCCATCACTTGCTGTCTTTAATCTTCATTATCATCGCAACTTTATAGCCTGATGTACCCAGTTTATTAATGTGAATATTTGGCTTCCATGGAAGCCTATAGCAATTTTAAGGATTTTATCTTGCTATTTGAAAATACTGATGCCTAGCATCTTCTTATGAGGTAGGTATAGTGGGACAGAATAACTTTTAAATTTGTGACCACAACTGAGCTCCTGCACCAGCCCAGATGGTCACCTGATCCATGTATTCAAAACTACTTCAAATTCTACTGTGCCAGCTGTATGAAAGTTTTGTTTATTTCATCCAAAACCAATGCTTTACTAAATGTGTACCTGAAACGCTGCTATGATACCTGAAATGGGACACAGTATCGAGAAAAACTGCACACAAACTGCTGCTAAAGATTTCTATGACAAGATGAGGAACTGTTGTTCCTGTATTTACCAGGATGACCATCACTTTGTTTTCTGAAACTTGAGTTCTTAAACAGTGAACAATACTTCTTCTGATCTACACCCCACAAGCTGCTGCAATAATTTGCCCACCCACCATGGGTTATCATCTGCTTGTGGAGAAATAGCCTTCTGCAAACTGTTCAAAACCTGTTTGGTCAATACATTCCAAAGATGGGTATTATTTGAATAACAGCACACTACCTAACAAATCAACGTGATTAAAAAAGTCCAGAATGGCCACTTAACTGCCATTTTCTTTGCAAAACTCAAACTACAATGGTGCAGAACCACTGTACTGATTGACTGAAAGCAAAGCAGTTTTATTACACCAAGACCTACACCTCATAGGACTGCGCTTCTTCAAAAACGAGTTGCTCAATGCACTTCAAACATGACGGGTATCATTCTAGTTTGCCCTTGGTCTACTGACAGGTCCCCCACACTGTTGTCAAGGATGTGCCTGGAGACCATTAAAGCAGCTTTGAGTTTCTAGTTTTTGTCTTTGCTACTTTATTTTTTGTGGCAATTTTCTAATTTAAATCTATTGTTTTGCTGTTCTTTAATGTTGACTACCGTTAAATTGTTATTATTACATAACAAAATATATTCTTACCAAAAGACTAATAGCACAAACTAGATTTACACTTTTTACAGGCAAATTTATGCCCACTTTTTTAATATTGCATAATTCAATATATTCCAGTTGCTTCCCAAATAAACCTTGATCCCAAATAAAGAGTGAGTATCTACTACAGGTTTAAAGGAACTAGTAATCGGTTTATTCCATGCTGTAAAAAAGAAGAAAGAAAACACAACGTTTCGGCCATGAAGCCTTCTTCAGGTGTCGTCTGTCGGAAAATGTTGTGTTTTCTTTCTTCTATCACATGCATAACATGAACGTGCCAAACCAGCACTGCCCAAGCAAATCGTCTGGCAATAATCACATATTGTGACATCATAGTGCTTGGCAGTTTCCACATAGCCAACATTTATAAAACTTTCAGTACCAGCTGGGAACTGTAAATGCTACCTTCCCTGCCCCACCCAGCAATCTACTGTATGTGGAAGACTTAAACAGTCACCATCCAGACTGGGGATACCCAGTGGACCAGCCAGTGATGGTACTTGTGGACGGGCTGTCAAGAAATGACCTGGCACTTATTCATGACCCCAAACAACCAGAGACATTCCATTAAGCCAGATGGAACAGGGACCATTCCCCTGACATGTGCTGGGTGAGCTCTCTAAATGGATTACCCTTACCTACACAGAGCCTCATTCTAGAGCACCCCCCTCTACACATCTTATGTATCCTATGCAACAGCCGAAAAAAATGTGGTGGAACCGAAAAGAGTTTAAAAAAGGTCTAAAGGAACATGAAACTTCAGGAGACCCAAAGATGGCAGATCATGTGTCCTTAAATATGGCACACAAGGTTAAGTGGGAGACCAGCATGGATTTTAATTTGAAATGTTACAGCAGGAAGTGATGGAATCTAATAAGCCGGTTTGGACAGGTTCAAAAGCCACTCATCCAAAACTACCCCTCCATCATCCCCAACCAAGTCTCCAGCCATCTGGTTGGTATTGCCAAGGTACCCCTGGACAAAAACTGGACAGGGGTGAATTAAGACAGAACATTTTAAAGTCACTTTTAAACTTTTAAAGTCACAGAGCTACCAAAAGTTCTGCAGGATCTGAAGTGAGGGATGGCACCAGGATACAACCACATCATGCCACATTTATACACCTGGGACCACAAGCTCTTGCCTGGTTGGCCCCGTTCTATACACTGGTCATGAACTCCAGCACCATTCCAAAGATAAAGCAGAGAGCAAAGATCCATCCATATTACTGTATTACTGGTATCAATACATTGTCAATGTATTGATTGTACTGTCAAACCCATTAAGCTGAAACAGAATAAAAACTTCTAATCTATAAATGTTTCTATGTTTTAAGTGAGTGTTGCCATTTCTTCAAGACTCCTATGGTTTTGTGCCTTTTTTTGCTCAAGTGTGAGAGTGACAGCTGGTTGGCATCGTAGAGTTCTGGGGATTCTGGCATTCTGACATCACAATCGTACACATTGGTTTTATCTGCCCTTCACAGTTTCAGATGACCTCTGCCTTTACATAACGCAATCAACTACCTCATCTCTTGCAAATGATCATAGCCTCAATATCACATTGTACTGAAATATAACTTTTATGTTTAATCATACAGCATAGAAGAAATGACTCATAAATCAAGACTTCAAAAAGTATGACAGAATGGGGAACAATGAGGCACACACAAAGGGGCACAAAGCATGAAATAAATGAGAAACACTGGGCCACTGCCCAGAGTGCAAACTCTGTTTCACATCAGCCTTGCTCCTCTGATATCACAGAGAGGCTGGCAGGCTGACGCAGACAGAATGGTTTACAGAAAAGGGGGGCAAATGCACAAATAAGAAAGAAAAAACGAGAAGACAGGAAAGGGAAAAAGTAAAAAAGGGGGAGAAAAGACCCACTGTATTGCAGTGCAGGGGAGCAGGGAAGCAGTGAAGCAGTGAAACAAAAGAAAAGCTTTCATTTAGAGAGATGCGGCCACTTGCACGGAGATTGAGGCTCTACTGGCGGAGCAACCATACAAATAAATAGGGCGTCTAATGAGATTGGGAACTAGATTGCCAGCCCGATAGAAAAAGGGCTGGCTTAACTGAACGGCGACCCAATATAGTTTGAATGACAGGTTGGGAGCTTGTGGGAATGTTGCAACAACAGGAACGGTCAGACCTGGCCCAGGCATGATGTTAAGTGCAGTAAAGGATCCATATCACAAATACATCGTAGTTCAAGATGAAGTTATAACATTGTAGGATATATATATATTTTGTATTTATTGAGTCTGTAATGTTTAATCAATTAATTACAATCCATAATTATTCAACAACCCCAGCTTATCTCGACACTGGCATCTTACTGTCATCTCACAAGTCTTACTGTATCTCACAAGACTCTCTGGACGTGAGCTGTGTGCTGCTAATTTGTCCCACTCCATTACTGAACTCTGGAGAATATCTGCAAAGGGTGTGTGGTATTGCTCTTGCTATTTGATCTCTTTGGTGGGATGCTGGAGAGGAAAGACATTGTGACACAAGATAAGGCACGTGAGGCCATACAGTGAGCACAAGTCCATGCCTGAGAAGGAGTAAACAGCAGGCTGCAGGGAACAATCACAGCTTCACGCAGACCCGTTCAAAACCATTGCCAAAGTCCAGTCCTACAGCCACTTCTGGAACACCCATTGTCAACCCCACACTGCAAACATTTTCCTTCTGGAAGCAGAATTATGTCCCAATCAAAGCAGCGAACACGAAATTCAAACGCATAGTGGCTGTAAAGCATTGAATGGAAGCAGCTGACTTGCTGTAAGCAGATGTATAATAAGGACTGAAAGACTTTCATTTACTGTATTCTTGCCTCTGAGCACCTGTGCATCTTGTTGATAGCCGAGTCTAGAAGTCCCAGGTGTACACTACAGTGCAGGGTGGCATTGTAATGCAAATATGTGGCATGGTGTGTTGCAGGGTAATACATCGTGTAACAGCTGTTCATGCCTTCCAAATAAAGAGGGCTCTTCTTTTCAATAATCTTACTTCCCCATTACCTCTATACATAACTCAAGGCCTCTTATCAGTGAGACTCAATGCCTTTTGTTTTATCCCCTCCAGTTCCCTGGTAATGAGTTGGAAGTGACAACAGGTCATTGCCTTTAAAAAAGAAGAGGTCACTTGCTAACCAAGCTAGGCCAGCGCACCAGGAAAACAGTTGTTCAAACCTTCCCCACAGCAATAAGGTAAATATTTATTTCGGCTAGTAGTTTTCTCAAGTAAACTTTTTAGGACACAAAGGTAAACTGACACATACAGCTGCTCTATTTTGTGCTTGGTGTTTTGTCACAGACATTCATTTGTGTGCTCTTTCTACTCTGAGTCCTGTAAATCAAATCCAAGATCACGCCATCAAGCTCTCATGGAAACTACGATATACCCATTCTTTCAAATATGCTGCGCTTTATAACGTGTGTGGGATTTGCTGCTTAATTTCAAATTCAAAAAGCAATGGTGCTCTTTACCTGATCTTCAGAGAGCTGAGAGATGTGGTTCACAGCAGCATAGGACTCGATCTTGGGATTGAAATGGTTGATTATAGCTCTGGAAAAAAAAGAAAGAGTAAGAGCTACGAAAGTGCGTGAAAGGCCACAAGACAACAGTTTAAGAATAGATTTGTAGAACAGATGCAGAGACGCAACATAAAGTTCATCAATAAATGAACAAACCCCCCCCAACAAAAGCAGCTGCTGCCTTGGCAGGGACAGAAGAGGCCTGGGGTAATGATGATGCACATGCGCCTTATTCCAATTCATCCTCAGTATTCGCCAGTCCGTGTCTGTGCTGCTGCTTCTTTGTGCTCCCAGCTAGACTACAGAACTACTGCATCCATCGGCAGATTAACCTCCGCAATTACATCTGCAAACAAAACAATCTCAGTGCTGCCGAGCGTTACAACACCCTGATATCATTTGAATCCCTAAGTACTGGCTATAACTATGAAATCATGTTGCAAGTGGCTTCTCACGGGCACAAAGCCTATATCTGCCACTGTGATGCAGCTCAGGGGGTTTTATGAGTCTCCTAAATGCAGTGTGTTGACCATCCATTAGGATCCATAAATCTGCGATTTCCCCCTAATAAAAGAGGAAGGCTCTTAATCTCCTAATATATCTTAAATGAGGTGTGTTTTATGGGGCCCTGAAGCTTAGCGCATGTCTCTCAACCCTCTGCATACGTTAATTTATTTAGCTACCTAAGGGGGCGATGACTGCTTTGTGAGCTAAGACGATTCACCTACTTTTCTTAGAATTTCCCATTGGTGCTTCAAGTTCTTCTAAAAGGTTTGGCATTCGCACCATGTTTGCCTTGGTTTACAATGCGGAATAGACTACTGTGCAGCTGGGACCACAAGGTGACTCTTACATTGGCACTAATCATTTCACCGTGAGGCCTCATCCTGCCAAGTCCCCGAGCAAGCCAATGTGCACAGCTACCGGACACAGAAGGCAGAAGACCAAGACGGGGGATTTATCCCTGCCTTCTTCACCTCAGCAGGCTCAGCAATGCTGATACAGGGAGGAAGAGCAATAACTTAAACATTTCAATGGGCAACTTCCTTCAGTTAGGGCATTCGGGCCACTGGATAACAGTTGTATCTTTAGTGTAAGGATGTCTACAGTGATCACCCAAGATAATTATTTTCCTGAATTAAGATTAATATCTATCATATACAAACAAAGTTACAGCACATATTTCTCATACATAAAATTCACTGTGGGTTTTGGCTTATGAAACCATTTTAACTATTTTTAATAACATCTACACATTGAAAGAAAAAGTAAATGTAGTGGTTTTCATCACAAGTGTAGCAGAGAGATCTGTTACCATTTAGTTTAGCATTTGGAGATGCCATACCGTCATCAGAACTACACAGAAACACACACACAGACACCACCTTCTGTAGATTCTTAAATTCCCGTTGTTCTGTAACCAAAAGTAATAAAAAGGCTAAAAATGCTGTTCAGGTTCTTTCTGATACAGCAACTAGTTTCACCAGAGCATAAACACAGGAAGTCACATGCAGTGTTCTGTTCAATGTTTTCACCAAATTGTGGATCAGCACTTCTCCAAAGTAGATACAAAACCATTTATTCAATTACTTGTTTTAGAACCTAATTGCAGAATCTTGTGAAAACCTGACTATCTGTACCCTGTTTAATTGAACAACATATATATTGGTCTGGAAACCGCATGGTAAACTCCCTAAGAGACAGAAAAAAAGCTTTCCTCTAAAATCTCTTAAGGGAACAAGTCTCAACTCTAAAATGGACTCGGAAGACCCCGAATTGCCACTGCGGCTAAAAACTTCAAAGGATTTTCATCTTTTACCATCTTTTTTGGGAGTTGCGGGACGGACTACGTGATGCTGTATATGATAAGATCTCAATAAATAAATTGTTAAATTCCATCCATCACAGAAAGCTGCTTCGCCTGGTGAGAGTCTTGGAAATAGTAGGCATAAGGAAGAACAATATCCTAGACAGGACAGCAGCTTATCACATGGAGCGTACACCTACACTCAGGAACGCTTAAGAAACGTCCATTGACCTGGCCAGCCTGTGTTTGGAAGGAGAGTGGAAGTGTGTTGAAGCATGAGGACAGTAAGTTCCATGGTAAACTGGTAAAAACACACACACACATAAAGCACCTGAGAGCAGAAATAAACCTGAAACCCAAAGACTTTGGGGAAGCAACACTAACGGCTTCTCATATTATACACTATTCCACACGGGAGAATGCTGGAAATGGATCATGTGACTGGAAATGAATATGTAAGGTCTGCACAGGCATCTCATTTTTAATTCAGAGACTTACTGAAGCTACTCATGTGTAGCCTATGATCAAAATTAAATAAATAAAGATGCTAAAAACCGTTGGGGTTTTTTGCCTGAATAACACGAGACTCCCTGGAGATTTTGAAACGGACACGGTTGAGAAATAATCAAGCGAAAAACAGGCCACATGAGGGCCTGAGGCAAATTCCGCTGACCTTTCAGCAGTCTGAGCCTGATCTCCATGGAAACTGGGCAAAAGGGCCTAACAACCGAGTACCGCTGATTGACAGGTGACAAAGGAGGTATTTTCAGCAAGAGGACGAAACCTTCTCCAGCCTGATAGGGGCAAGCTGACACTGCCGAAAACAGCTCAGCAGCTACAGTTCAGAGAACCTGGAAACTGCATTTTTCCCACATGGTCCAAAAAAATCCCGCCCCCCACCTTTGAGCTGCATGGCGTAATTAAGAATCAACAGCATTACAGTTATCACTGGGTAGACCTTCAAATTAGCCGGCAGTTAAATGATTATATTTTTTTAAGGGGATGTTGTATTTGTGTAGCTAAGCTGGAGGCGTTGGGAAATTGAAATCCTTTTCCAGCTCAGAGGGGAGCCCACTGTGAAAAGCTGGCATTGTAAGCTAACGCGAATCACATCCTTCGTTTGAGTGCTTTTTGGAATATGGATAACCAATTAGAATGAAGAGATACCATATGAGTGACGGACAGCTCTCTTAACATTACACTGGCAGATGAAGTTAGTATTGAGATTTAGGTTTACATTCGACATTCATTTTAAAAATATGCTAAGACTCTGAATTTCCGATAGGCCATTCTGTAAAATCACAACATATTGGTCAATGCACATCCACCCAGAAGAAAAATGTAAAGTTCAGTAAAAGATCACTGCACCTGATAATATACATCACTTCTTCATTATAAACAGCCACAGTTTGAGAGTAGTGCATAAAACGCTTAATATTTGGTAAAAAGGACATTACAACAACGGCTCAGCAACAGTGGGATATTCAGGCTTTTCCAGACTTTTTTTTTTCATTTTTTCAATTGGAATCAAAAACATACACCCAGAGTAATATCCATTGTCTATCTCATTGTCCACAGCTGCATATAGTGGCAGCAGGCTGGGACCCTGGGTGCTATCTGTGTGGAGGTTGTGTTTTCTCCTTATGTTTGCGTGGGTTGAGCTCTGGTTTCTTCCCACAGTGCAACTGGCTTCTGGGAAAACTGGCCCTAGCGTGTGTGCTTGTCTTTGTCTGTGCCCTGCGATGGACAGGCATCCTGTCTAGGGTATATCCCACTACAGTATGTGCCTGTTGCTTGCCGAGACTGCGACTCTGAATGGGAAGGAGCAGTTAGAAAATGGATGGATGGATGAGACGCACATATTTCATATATACAGTACTATACAAAAGGAATCCCAGCTTTAAAAAATAAAAACCTTTATTTTGCCATTGTAAAATTCTCACTGTACAAGCTACAACAAAGATGAAACATTGAATTCCTGACTTCCTCAGGCAGACCGTATCAGTAGGTGCAGTCTCTATAATAAAAAGCCCCATTTCCAACAGAACAACAGGTTACAGTATGAATTTTTACATGACAGTTTTTCCAACACTGGGCTCATTTTCGAACCAAAGTTGCTCCCCCATGTTACTGATATATTTCATATGCTCCTGATCTGCCTGTATTCTATCTGTATAATGTAGCACTGTACCTGTGTTCAAAAGATGAGCTTCCAGAGACTGTTTTCGTCAGTCATGTCTCCACCCAAACACAAATCAAAAACCTTGGGGGGTTTTCCAGGTGAACACATAACAAAAAAGACTGCATAGGCAGGATGTCAGCCTCATCAAAACAAGTTCTTTGTGTTCCCATTAATAAGCCGGTGTTGTACAACGTGCTGCCCAGCTGGGATATGGAACTGCAACAGAATGTCATTAGTCTGAAGCCTGCCAGGCAGATCTCTGCAGCTGTCGTCGCTTTTGTCGTAGTGGATGGGAAGATATTTCATTCGCAAAATGGTGGTGGAGATTAAAAGCCAACTAAAATTATAATAATAATAATAATAATAATAAACTTTATTTTATATAGCGCCTTTAAAGGTGGCTTCTCAAAGCGCTTTACAGGATGACAATAACAATAAATAAGAAGACTACAACAATAAATAAGAAAATTTCACAAGACAGGACACAATTATAATTACAACAATACACCAATAACAATAGAGGAGACCGTGGAAGATGGTATTAAGAAGAGCAGAGGGGTGAAGAATGGAAGCAGTTAAGTAAAGGCTTTTCTGAAAAGGAGGGTTTTGAGTCTGGATTTGAAGGAGTTTAGAGAAGGTGACTCTCTAATATCCTTGGGCAAGGAGTTCCAGAGCTTGGGGGCATAGCAGGAGAAGGCCCTGTCGCCCATACAATGTAGACGGGCTTGGGGGACAGTAAGGAGGGCAGAATTTGAAGAGCGGAGGTTGCGAGGTGGGGAGTAGGGCGATAAAAGTTCAGACAGGTATTGAGGTGCCAAGCCATGTAAAGCCTTGTAGGTGAGCATGAGGATTTTAAAGTCTACGCGGAAATAGAAATCTCAATTAAAATTAACCTTCTCAATTAAAATTAACCAACTAACTACTCTTCTTTTTGACAGGTCTAGGGTAAAACTTTTGGTGAAGTCACGAGAGAGCCGAGTTCTCATCCTTCTCAGCTTTGACACAACCAACTACCGCCGACATACATAAGTAACTCGGCCTGAACATACACCTGCACATTCCGATTGCATTTGCAAGCTGGAATATTAGAAAACTGCTTTCAGTTTGAAGGCTTCCAAGTAAACCCCAGTCACGCCTGAGGAAACAGATGAAGGCATTTTGTATCGCAGTAGTTCACAATACAGTATAGGCCATATTCCACCAAGCAGTTGTGAACCAAGTGTGGGCATCTGTGAGGTGCGAGTCTGAAGCAGAAATGAGCGTTAAAGATAAATATTTCAAGTAAATCAAATCAGTGGTACCGAAAACATTAAGAAAATAACGTGTAGTATTTATTCCTACCTTGTTTTACTTTTAGTGAATTTTACTTTTTTTCCTAGTTAGAATTTTATTATAATAATTATATTTTTTAAAACAATTGTTTTTTATTAAACATTTTGCTAAACTATATGAAAATATAACATGCACCACATGCAATCTGCCTACCCCTATACCAATGGTCATACCCCTGAAGGGCATCATTGATATTAATGCTTTTTAGACATGTTTTATTGCGGGGAAAGTCCATCCTCTATTTTTGACTTTACAGATAAAATTGCCATTAACTAGATGTTGCCAATTATATCAAAATCTGTAAAAGCAAAGCATGGTTAAGACAGGGTTAAGTGTAATTGACACTGCATAATGATTTAAAGATTTTTTTTAAAAAAGTAGTAGTATTCATGGAAGACTTCAACTTCTTAACATAGAATTGGAAAGACGTACTGTACACAAATATCGGTGACAGAGACTGAAATGGTAGACATGGTTATTGACAGCTTTCTTACCCAGTTTGTCAGAGCACCTATAAAAGAAAATTATTGTATAGCTCTTGGCTTTTCAAACAATCTAGACAAAGTGAGACATAGGCAAACAGAGGTGTGAGAACCACTGGGGATCTGTGGTCATATTTTGTGCCTTGAAGCATATTTTGAATAACTGTTCAGGCAGAGTCCAAAGGAAACCTTTCCACAAAGCAGACTCTGTTTAACACAGTTAAGAGAAGTAAAATGGGACAGGATTCAGATGAAATCAGCGGAAAATGAATGGCAGCCTTTTAAACAGATTGTTTTTGAAGCACAGAAAAACGTATCCCAAAAGTGAATAAATAAAAAGAAAAAAACAGTATTCCAGATGGTTCAAGGATCAACCATTTAATAAGGACAATATAAGGAAAAAGAGTGCACTTTATAAAATTATTTTAAAAGAGGATCCATTCAAGGAAGAAGAGTACAATGTTTTGTAAGCATAAAGGATATCAGAAAGGCCAAGAGAGAAATTGAAAGGAATACAGCAATGGAGGCTAAAATAAATTTCAGTACTACAATAGCAAAATAATCATCAAGGATAAAGTAAAACATATTCGGGCCAAAAATGATTGAGACAACGAAAAGGAAACAGCTGATGTACTAAATGAGTATTTCACTCAGATGTTCACTCAGGAAGAAGTCAACAACAGGCCTCCAGCAGAGGAAGGACAGAATTCTGTATTAATATGAGCAGAGAAGATGATGAAGTGGTTTGGATACTAGAAGCTCTCGAGATTAATAAATCCCTAGGGGCAGATGGCATTCTTACCAAGAGTAATCAAAGAAATTAGAAATATTATTCAGAATTCACTGATGCAACACTTCCAACTGTCCGTTAACACTGTTTTTATAATCTCCAAAAAGGGTGAGAAACCTGACCCAAGTAATTACAGACCAATAAAGCTTGACTACATATAAGAACAATTATAAGAACTAAAGTAGGGAAAATATACTCCAACTATAGGGAAATAATATCCTAGGAAACAGCTTTGATTTAGAAAAGCTAGGTTTTGCCTAACAAACGTGTTAGAGCTCTTTGAACAAACAACAACAGTAATGTATATGCATAGTGTACAGTAGATGATATGGTGGCAGCATGTTGTCATGTTGTCATGGTGGCACAGTGGTTAGCATTGCTGCTTTGCAGCCCTGGAGCTCTGCAGTAAATCCTGGACCTGGGCTGCTATCTATGTGGAGCTTGCATGTTCTCTCAGTGTCCGCAGGGGTTTCCTTCGGGTTCTCCAGTTTCCTCCCACAGTCCGAAAACACACTGCTATGTTAATTAGCTTCTAGGGCAACTGGCCCTGGTGTGAACGTTTGTGTTTGTTTCTGTGTGTCTGCCCTGCGATGGGCTGCCATCCCATCCCACACCTGTTTATCCTGCTTCGCACCCCTTGCTTGCTGCAATAGGCTCTGGCTCCCCTGCGACCCAAAACTGAAAGAAGTGATTAGACAATGGTTTGATGGATAGGATATAGTGCATTACTAGGTTTTCAAAAAGCTTTTGATAAAGTTAATCTTTTATGTGGAATACACAAATTGCCGGCAATAGACGTTCAGGGGAATATGAGTGTTTGGTTTGAGAAGTGATTCATAGAAAACTGAAGATAGAAAACAGAGGGTACAGATAAGGGATAAATATACTGTATAAATTGGGGTGATGTACTGTAATTAGGGATCTGTTCTAGGAAAACTGCTCTTCCTATAGTATAGGAATGATCTAGATTCTAGTTTGCAGATTATACCACATTAGGAGGATTAGAAAACACTGTCAAAGCAGCCAAAGGAATTAAAAATTCAGATAAAATATGCAAACTATGCAAACACATAGCAGATGCCATTTAATGTAGACAACTGCAGGGTACTGAATGCAGGTAGAAAAAAATAATTATAAATACAAAATGGGAAATGCTGTTGAAGAGGAAATTCATGAAAAATACTTTAGTATTTGTGATGACACAATTTACATCTTCCAGCAAATGTGGGAAGCAATTAAAAATGTCACTAAGTTATGGAAAAGTTATTGCTGGAATTCATCCAAAAATAAGCACAACAACCAGATACATTCCTGGGTTTATGGGAACGTCCTACATTGACAGGCTGGAGAAACTGCACCTTTTTAGTCTGGAACAGAGAAGACTGCAAGGCGGTACAACACCCGGAAGTCTAGTTTAAAAACCTTTCTAAAACATCAGGAGGAATGAAAGTCCAAAGACCTTGGCCCTGGACCACAATGTAGTGTCACAACTGGGTCGCACGTCACACGCTACAATAAATCACAAAAGCTAAGACCACCAGAATACTGGCCACCAATGTTCTTCTAAAAAAAGAATAAAAACTGCATGGCAAAACTGGACATTATTCCTAAAGGTCCAAATATGTTGCATTTCATTTTGGAGCAATGAGACATTTCCAAACTTTTGGAGATTCTCAACTGATGTTCATGAGCAAAATGAGCTGTGGCAGATCTCATCCCAGCTCCCCAAGACAGAGGACCTGGTCACAGCATCTGCAGCAGGCTCAAAGGTGCAGCACCTGTCCCAAGAGAACCACCTCCTCTCTCAGTGCCTACATAGTATTGGTTTCATACGCAATTACAAACACAATGACCATGCCAAACTGCTACATAAGCAGGTGACATGCTGCACACTGTTGTACGACTTGAAGCTGACTACTGATCAAACAACCAGGTAACCCAAGACATAGCAAATAAAACTAAACACATCGACCAAAACCCATCTGAATGTAAAAGATTAATAATGAAAGACTTTGTTTGAGCCTGGGTCATGTATCTGACCAACTGCAACCAGGATTCCACAATCAGTGGCAGAGTGGAGAGGTAGACCAGACATTTGTCTGCCTCTGCCACCTTGGCTTTCTACAAAATAGCAGCTCTGCCAAACCACTGAGCCTCTGGCTCCTCCAGCCACAGCGAACCCTCCTGCAAGAGAGATTCCGCATCACGAGAGACGTGAGATGAATGACTCTGACAAATGGGCATGTTGGAGAAACCCTCAGAACTGCACGGTCAAAAACAGCTGGCGATTCTAACTTGGGTGTGTTTATGCTAAAAAAGTAAAAGGCGATTGTGATTTTTTTTACAAAAAAAATCATGCCAAGCACTGTCGCCCAGGTGTTTTCATCACCACTGCACTTCCATGTCCTCACTTCCATTTCAATCCCATTCAGGACAGCAGAGGGTTAACAACCCCCATTCACTACCCCCTCAAATAAAACATTAACTCCATCATTAATTAACACATGAGAAATACCACAAGCTTATTCATCAATATTAAGGTCACTAATAAAAGACAAGGCACTTTAATTGAGCAATTATGCAGTAATTGATTAGTCATTAAAATGCTTTCTAAAATGTATGCACTCCTGTGTCGCAATGCCCTGCCGCATCTGGGTGTTTCCCAGGCCTTTCTGTCTGGTTAGTGCAGAATTCTGCTGGGTTAGAATACAGCGCTCAAGAGGCTGACAGCGTTTGTTACAAACTTTTCAAGCACAACATATGTGGAGACAAGACATGAGATGGAATATTATTACTACCCATTTATTTGGATGATGGTTTTATTCAAATTATCTTACATTTGCACCTATGTACACAGCTGGGTATTGTACAGGATCAATTCAGATGAAGTACCTGGCTCAAGGGTACAACAGCAGTGTCTCACCTGGGATTTGAACCCACAACCGCCAAGTTATAAATCCAGAACCCTGACCACTGCACCACACTGCTGAAGTACAGACAGTGCATTAGTATTGATACTGATCAGTGCTGAAGAATAAAGGAAACATTAGCAATCAGTATTAAAAAAAGCCACTGTGTGAGCCATTAATATAATCTAAAAGAAGTATTTTTTTTAAATGGCAACATCGTTTCCATCTCACAAACATTTCCAGTTGTTAAAGTAATTCTGTAAAGTATCACACAAACACATACCCTCATTGTAATGATCGCAGGCTTGGAGGGATTAGATAGCTCTGCATAACAGGTAAAACACCAAGGAGGAAATTAAAATTACATTTCAATCTCTCGCCCAAAAGGCATTCTACCAGATCACTGACCCCGCACCGCCCCAAATTAAATGCTTTAATTTCACACCAAGGGACATTGCCTTTCACAGCCGCAGCACTGAGTTCAAGCCCTTAACTGCCAGGAACAGTGTGCTCCGGGCAGGAATTTAAATAATTATCTTCATTTATGAATTGCAGACAGATTCAGAGAAAAAAATGTAAAATGGCTTCAGTACTCCTAAAAGGATTACGAACAGAAGCCCAGCGAACTGCAAAAGGCGCAGAGGCTTTCGACTGCCACCATCCTTCAAGAGCCGGCTGTCAGTTAAAAAAAATGGGGCCTCTCATTGATTTCTGATTAATAAAGTCATCTCCCAAGGTGTCATAATCAATAAAAAATTTTCAAACCATAAATCAAATCTTCAAAAAAAGTTTTTATGGCAAAATAATAAAACAGACACTCCATCAAAGTCAGCACTCCTTGTAAGCGCATCTGTCTGGCGCAGCACTGCAATCGATGCCTGACACAGCCCTGTCTCGGCCGGTTCCTCTTCATATCCAACCCCACTGCGAGATCACAACTCCAGCCCTCACGCAGGAGCGCTGGCACTGTCCCAAAGCTGCACATCACAGGGGATTCAGTACCACTGCGGACCCAACTTGTGTTTCTCTCCCGACACGCTCTGATGTAATGGCATTTAAATGAAAAAAATCCTAGATTTACTGGGCACTTCAAAACTTCCATCTTGCAAAGGCGCGTTGTGGACATCTCAAGGGCTCTGGATTTCACAAGCGGTGGATGACATTCAGTGCTCTTATTGCTACAGGGGCAGGTGCCTGTGAGGGCAAGACGGTGATTAAACAGGTCAATAAAATCTAACTCATCTAATCCCCCGTGCTCATTGCACATGCCACTCCAGGCCTTATTAAACTTTCATGAGAACAAACCTATCTGACAGTTATTTAATGAGATAAACTGGCAATCGATCAACATTTTAGCACGATCATTCCGAATTCCAACATCGGAACACCCACATTTATGTCTAAATCCCACTCCCTATGAATCAAAGCAACAAGATCAGGTTATTATGCCCCGAGTGAGCACAGTGCCAGACTTAAGAATGCCTCTGCAAAGACAGAATGATATTACAGGAGAAAACCCATATTACGATTGAGAACAATGCATATCTGTGCAATGCAAATCTAACTTTAATTTGCTTCCAAAATATTAACACATCTGAGTCCCACCTACTACCTACCACTACAATAAATCATAGTGTAACTATGTCCACCCTTACAAAATGTACTCACTAAACTTGCTGCTTGTCTTATTTTTCTATGAGGACATCTGTCCATGAACTTGAGATGTGGTGTGTGTGTGTGGGGGTGGAGAGATCAATGTTTCTGCTTACATTACAAATGCCAGCTGATGTCCAACATTTTGACCAAAACACAGAGTCCCTTGTACCTCTGTTTTCTGCTGCACTACGACTCAGATATTGAGGGCGGGGCACATTCAACATTTGTTTGAAAATTTGCACTTTAACAGTTTTAGGTCTATAGTAGGTGGGACATGTGCAGATATCCATAGCGAATGAGTGGCCACTTGTATAAAGCTGCCCCTCACCTCTCCAATTAAGCATTTTTTCAGTTTAAGGCTTACATATGTTAACATACCAAGGCCAGTGGGCGAGTTGTGGAAAGACTTCTTTATGCAATTAGGACCTATGGCTTAGAACAGACTCTGCACGACCATGGATTACTAACACAGAAGAGTGGCCTGTCACTGTCCCGACACATTGTAGACTGGGGGCTTCATCCCCTGTCAATTCTCTCATACTTACAGCCATCCCGCCTTCAAGCTTGCCTGCATGCACTTTTAAGGTCAAATGGATTTGATAACCATTCAGCGAGGTAGTAATTCCTCAAACAAGATAAATTAAACACGCTAATTCTTCAATTTCTTTTGATCCAGCAGAAACATAATGTGCCGATTAATTACAGCAATTATGCTGAGGAAAGGCATGCTGGATGTACGTTTCAGAGCGCAGGCAGCCAGTCCCACACACTGTTTCCGTGTCTTGATAAATTTCTGTGAAACAAGAAGAAGTATCGTGGACATCCAGCAGCAGCTCTGATTAAAGTCTGGCTGTTAAGGGACTATTTGTACTCCATTCAGGAGCAACTGCAGAGCAGTGCGTGTGCACAGTAGCAAAAAGAGAAAAAAAGAAACAATAAGATAAATGCAGCTATTTCTCAGACTATATAATGAAATTGTTATAGACTGCATCTCGTTGTACAAAGCTCTTATATTCACGAAAAAGGTACCAATGGAAAATGAGGCAATGAGTCCCATGAGACCTAGCCATTCTCAGCAATCCAAAACAAGAACTGTTCATCTACTGTGTGTTCTATTGCTTTAGCTTTAGAAATCATGAGCAAAACTGACTTAAGGGAATAAACGTGAAGCATGCAGCACCTGGTGTGGACATGTGGAGGAACCTCCAAGATTAAATAGAACAACATCAAGCAAACTGTTTAATGAGGCAAAATAAATTATGCTGAAATCAAGACTGGCTTTACAAAGGGGGATCACTAACCTTCTCACTACTACCCTATTCCCTTTGGTTTATAGAAGGGCTTAATTATAAGATGTGCTTGACCCACTCTGAGCACAGGCTCCATGATCCACATATCTTGAGTTTAAGTCTGGGTCATGTCACTAGCCAGCAGTAGTCTAGATTGCCCAAGTGGTGGCGCACCACTGGCTCAGCACAGTGAGGGGTAAGACTGGGACAGGCCAGGGTTCTCGGCTGTCTCCCAGAAACACAGCGACACCTGCAGTGCACACCTATCCTCCTCCTGTAAGGCACTGCAGAGCTTGTAGCATGTCAAAAGATCACTCGATCAGCAAGCAGCTCAGAGGAGCTGCTAGGCCTTTGTGAGAGAACGGGAGCGTCACAGTGAGATGCTGTAGTACATGTGTTTGATCGATGCACTGAAGGGTTATAGAGTAAAAGTGTTTGAGTTACTAAGATGTAAAAGTGATGATGTGTGCATAAATGTGCTATAAAGGATTTGGGTTTCTGGTTTTAAGTTGAACATTGGGTTTTGTACTCTGAGACCTGTGTTCCTTTCTTTGCTATAATAAGGACATTTTTCCAACTCGTAAGAAGCAAATCTGTTGCTATTTCAAGGAGACACAACAAGGGCACAACTGCAAATACCAAACTTGAGTGAGTATAATAAAAAAAAATACTGGCAGGTACCATAAAAAAAAATCTCACTGAGATTCTCACATTTACAGTAAAAACAAAAACAGTGCTTTGAAACAATTTAAGAATAAAGTTTAAGTACTTTAAGTACAGAAACAGGAAAAACTACTTAAATCAAGACAGGCTGTTTAGCTCTCTCGGTGGCGCATGCATCACAGTTTTCTAGCACGCTAGGCTCACGTTCTCTTGGCTTTGGATGATATACACACTGTATGCCCTGCTACAGACAAGTACTGCTTTAGCACAAAGGCAGCTCAAACTTAAACGCTTTTGCTGAAGGAAAAGCAAGATGCAAAAAAAAAAAACACCTTGTGCCACACAACACTAATTGCACTACACACTTTGAAACAACATAACATCATAAAATGGAAGTTGTATGTTCGAAGTGTTTTTCCAAAGACATTTATAATGCATGAATCATGTTTAAAGGATTGCTCCCAGTTCCCACACATAATGAAGCTTCTATAGACTAAAAGGATGATGAGTGGTTATGTTCTCTCCTGAGGGACAGGCAATTTACTCAGTGTTTTTGATCATGCAGTACTCCTGCGAGACGGCACACCAACGTCTGTACCCTTCATCTGGAATTCGCAGTCCCCTGGCAGCACGGTTAAGGGTGACCTTTTCGATTTCAAGATGCTGGGGACGCTCGCTAGCCGCAGATGCATTTCATTATTCCAGCCTGTGCTCTTCCACTTTCCCAGTGCTGCTTTATTCTGAAGAAACTAAATCAATCACAAGTCTGTGGTCTGTACGACCGGATCGGCAGCCCACATCCAAGACTGAGCAATTGATATATACAATTATATATGTAATTATACATATATAGCACCTAAAGAAACATATCACTAGGTATGTATTAGGAAATTAATGTATACAGACTTTAGATATTGATTAAATGTTTTGGTATCTTTTTGATTAACAGATCATTCATGACAATGATACGCTCCAGTGACTGTTGCATAATCACTAAATCATCTCATTAGTGAAAGACAATTGGGCACAGGTGGTGTGGCGATTTAACATGCCGATTGACAAACCAGGTGAAAAAAATAAAAGAGAAACGCAGAAAACAATAATCCCCATGTATCAAGAGAACAAATGTTTTTGTGCCATCGGTAGACTGTTCTAAATTAGCACACTGTCTGGGAGTGTTCAAGGGCAGCAGTTTCTGACCTAGCAAGATGCTACATCAAACACAGTCTGGCAATGATAGCTATGGGAGTCACAACACACCACCAGGACTGTCATATCAGATCATTCCATCTTCGGGATCTGTCTGCCGTGTCCACTGCATCAGACACGCCAGGTCGCAACAACCCGCACATGGTCCAGCTTTGTAGGCCAGAGAGCCACACGAAGGATTGGCAACACAACAGAAGGAGGTGGTGAGCAGTGGGGTCAAGCCCTCTTGTGTGTAGACCACCAAGATGGAAATCAGTGAGTGTTGTGCAGCCGTGCAGAACGATATGCTAACTGTTTTGTGCAGAAGACCAGACAAGGGGGAGGACCAAGGTCTTATGGAGGATTACCTAGTCATTACAAAGCTCCACCAGCTGTGACTGATGGGAAACTGACGACTTGGCTGGGATCTCACTTGTTGCCCTTGATGTGGACTCAGACATGGCAATGTTCAAGCGGATGGTATACCATACACAGCTTGCTTACAACAAGAGAATGTCACAGTTAAGCTGCTGATGCCCTACTTCTCAGACTTGAACATTTGTAGGATTAGCTGGGATGACATGTGGTGTCAGGTCCATGCTTGAGCAGGCT